>NC_057810.1:689103707-689735627 GCF_018294505.1 Triticum aestivum
ATCACATAAAAAGGGTGCCGGTTTCATGCAAGTGAAGTGAAGTTAATAATCATCCACCCCCCGTTTCTTGCAAGAGATCATGGTTTGTGAGAAATACTATAGCACAAGAAGTTAAATTGGACGCTATAGTGACTGCAGGTAACATTGGCCGCTGATAGTCACATACTTGCTTATACACACGATTCGATACTAGGGACATACTCCCTCCGTCCTAGTGTGAAAAAACGTCTTACATTATTTAAACTTCTGAAGGTACATTATTTAAAAGTACCTTCAAATGGAATTAGAAAAATATTGAAGTGTCAGTTTGGGGATTTCTTATGGCGTGATCATATTGGTACCGCTTATGAGAACGACGAAACCTATTATCAAGACTAAATGCTATCTAAAGTTCTCATCCGAGACTCTGGAATCCCTTTTGCTGTATGACAGCAATCTAAAGTTCTTAACTGCCGCGATGTGTACACCTTGAAAAGTATGATTGTGCTACTTGTTACCGGATTGTGGTTCTCTGAATCGAAGTAAATACAACACTAAGAACTTGATACTTCCATTTTCTCCGCCTGTGAAATTTCAGTCATCTTGTTGCCCACACATGATAGTGAAGTAAATACAGCTATTCTCATTTTTCATTGCTCGCTGGCGTTCACATCTGTAGGTTTCTAGGATTCACAGGTTATTGCACTCTTAACTGTTTCTCATTCCTGCTAATACAGTAAACACATCAAGTAAGAACTGATATTCCCAGGTTTTAAGATAAATTATTATGTAACTAAACTCCCCTAGTCAAGAGCATCATATGATATAGGAAAATGAAGATGGAGAATGATGCTGGTAAGCTAGTTAATAGTATAAACTGAAGGATTAAGTTGTTGCTGCCACTGCCAAAATGTATGATGCATCAGATGAAGTATTACTGCAGTAACAGCGAAAAAAAAGAAAACAGCAGAAATAGAGCAAGTGACACTTCTGATTAACAAGAATCACATGATGATTTGCAACAAGAATCACAAGAATCACATTGTTGCAACATAATAAGAGTTATCATAAATGGTGCCCGGTACAAATGCATCAGATCTAAAATACCAGAAACGGAGCAAATGATGTTCCTGATTCGGCCATACACAATTGTTCGGCAAGCAAGTACGATCCATCAGGTAAAAAAGAATGGCAAAACAATCAAACTCCCAAGCGCACGCAACTTTGCATCACAGAAGAACAATTTTACATTAACAGAGATGCAGCAGAACAAAATCAGAGACACGGTATTTCACTGAGACAAGTTTGATTTCCAGCAACATATGCGAAGCACTTTGTTCCACGATTCAGTTCGAACTACAGAGCAAATAGAGAGCTAAACAAGCCGCGGTTCCATCAAGCTTTTGGGATATCTGCAGGGGAGGGGGGCGAGGAAAAGCCTAGCCGCCGAAGCCGTAGAGGGTGCGGCCCTGGCGCTTGAGCGCGTAGACGACGTCCATGGCGGTGACGGTCTTGCGTCGGGCGTGCTCGGTGTAGGTGACGGCGTCGCGGATGACGTTCTCGAGGAAGATCTTGAGCACGCCGCGGGTCTCCTCGTAGATGAGCCCCGAGATGCGCTTCACGCCGCCCCTCCTCGCCAGGCGCCGGATCGCCGGCTTGGTGATGCCCTGGATGTTGTCGCGCAGCACCTTCCTGTGCCGCTTGGCGCCGCCCTTGCCGAGCCCCTTGCCTCCCTTGCCGCGCCCGGACATGGCTGACGATCCCTCCTTGGTTCGAGCTGCGACCGAATGTGGGATTGGAGGAGGAGCAGTGGTGGTTGGTTGTGCGATTTGCGGAGGTGGGGAGGGGATTTTAAGGTGGGCGAGAGGTGGGAGGAGGCGTGTTGCTGCCGTTCGATGCAGATGGAATGCACGGTTGAGATTGCGATCCGGGGGGAAAGACGCCGCGGATCGATGACCTGGCGCGAGGCGCCGGTCGCTGGAGTGGCGGGCTGGGTCAGAGGAGTGGCCGCCGGCGCCAAAGTTTGGGGCTGTGGGCGGGGCGCGATGTTTTCGCGCTGGTGTCCCGTTCCCTCCCGTCAAAAAACAAAAAAAAAGTCTATCCCGTTCCCATCGATTTAATTATTATTCTTTTGCGGAGAAAACATTGTTTTTCTGAGCAAGGTAATTCCACAAAGTTTTCTTAACTAGGCAACCTAGTTCTAGGGACAAAAGAAAATTCGAAACTGAAAAGTAAATTGGCATTGAAAATTTTATTTGATGGGAATCTTTAAATTGAGAGGAAAAATGATGAAAATTGTGAGGTGAAGAGGATGGGGAACGCGTAGCACCTGTCAATTTTGTTTGGTAAGTCTAAGGGCAACTCCAATGCATAACCCTAAAATAGACACGGAATTTGTTCGCGGACACACCGGACAGTGATTCGGAAGCCGGCCATCCAACCAGATTTTAAACCGAATATTAAAAAAAAGAATCTCATGCAAACCGGATGATTTTCATCTAAAGGTCAGAATCGTTACATTTTTTACACAACTGAACTATAGCGAACTAGAGTTTTTTACCTAGTCTAAATAATCGTCGGCCACGGCAGCACCTGTTTCCCACGACATGCCTTCCCCATGTCTAGCGAGCTCACCGGTCGAATGTGAGCCCCGAAAAATGAAGTTGCGGGAGGGGAAGAATAGTAGTGGCCTTCCTGAGAAACAAGTCGCGGCGGCTTCCCATGTGTTACTTTTCCTCATCAGAATCCGCCTCGTCGACGGCGTCGGACGTGGGCGTGACAGACTCGTGATCATGTCGTCAGTGTGTCAACCACGGTGGCGGCGCGGCCGACGCGGAACTGGCGACGTCCATGCCTCCTAAGAGCAACTCAAATGTGACGACCCATTTCGTCTGCGCGTGTCCGTTTGGGTCGCCACGGACAGAAAAGTCGGCCCAACGCCGACCCATACGGACGTGCATCCTCTCTTCGTCCCCTGCCGACCCATTCCCGACCCAAATTTGAGTCTCAATTGCGTCGGTGCGGACACGAAACGGACGCGCATGATGTGCGCCTACTCCTCCCCCTGGCCTGCTAGTTGGTGCCACAGTGGCCACCATCTCCCTCCACTTTCCCACAACCCTCCAGCCCGCTCGCGCTCCAGGCCATGGACGACATGCCAACCCTCGACGCCGTCGTCGGCCTCGCCTCCCTCACCTCGTTCGACCTCACCTCCGTGGCCTTCGCCAAAAGCAAGCCCCACGCGGCGCCGCCCAAGAAGAAGCAGTTGACGCCCGAGGAGCGGGTCGTACAGTCGTCCAAGAGGAAGGGCCGGAGACACGCGCATGACACAAGGAACGAAGCGACGGCCGTCGCCGCCCTCTCTGCCCCTGCATAGCAGGAGGAAACCAATGCCCGAGTCGCCGCGACAACGAGGGAGGCCCTGATCTACCTAGGGTTAACCCCTCGCCAACATTGGCTCATTACCGTTGTTGTGACCATGGCCAGCACGGGCTCGCAGCCAATTCCCGGCTTCCACGTCTATCTGCTAGCCTCTCGCTTCTCGGGAATGCTCACCGGAGGTGAGCGTGGTGGCGCCGTCCACACTCGCACCCGCACCCATGGCCATCGACATCAACACCACACGCGGGGGCCGGTGCATCATCCTCCGGAGGGGCGAGGAAACGCCCGTAGGAGATGCCAGCCGACATGCCCCCCGATGCCCGCAACCTGTTCGACAGAATGCCGGCGGCCGGCGATGATGAAACGGCCAACCGTTTCATCATCAAGAACAAGAAGAAGAAGAAGAAGAAGAAGAAGAAGAAGAAGAAGAAGAAGAAGAAGAAGAAGAAGAAGAAGAAGAAGAAGAAGAAGAAGAAGAAGAAGAAGAAGAAGAAGAAGAAGAAGAAGAAGAAGAAGAAGAAGAAGAAGAAGAAAGAGGAGGGGCATTCTGTCGGCGTCCATGCCTCCTAAGAGTAACTCAAATTTGCTGACCCATTTCGTTCGCGCGTGTCTGTTTGGGTCGCCGCAGACAGAAAAGTCGGCCCAACGCCGACCCATACGGACGTGCATCCTCTTTTCGTCCCCTGCCGACCCATTCCCGACCCAAATTTGAGTCTCAATTGCGTCGGCGCGGACACGAAACGGACGCGCATGATGTGCGCCTACTCCTCCCCCTGGCCTGCTAGTTGGTGCCACAGTGACCACCATCTCCCTCCACTTTCCCACAACCCTCCAGCCCGCTCGCGCTCCCGGCCATGGACGACCTGCCAACCCTCGACGCCGTCGTCGGCCTCGCCTCCCTCACCTCGTTCGACCTCACCTCCGTCGCCTTCGCCAAAAGCAAGCCCCGCGCGGCGCCGCCCAAGAAGAAGCAGTTGATGCCCGAGGAGCGGGTCGTACAGTCGTCCAAGAGGAAGGGCCGGAGGCACGCGCATGACACAAGGAACGAAGCGACGGCCGTCGCCGCCCTCTCTGCCCCTGCATAGCAGGAGGAAACCAATGTCCGAGTCGCCGCGACAACGAGGGAGGCCCTGATCTACCTAGGGTTAACCCCTCGCCAACATTGGCTCATTACCGTTGTCGTGACCATGGCCAGCACGGGCTCGCAGCCAATTCCCGGCTTCCACGTCTATCTGCTAGCCTCCCGCTTCTCGGGGAATGCTCGCTGGAGGTGAGCGTGGTGGCGCCGTCCACACTCGCACCCGCACCCATGGCCATCGACATCAACACCACACGCGGGGCCCGGTGCATCATCCTCCGGAGGGGCGAGGAAACGCCCGCGGGAGATGCCAGCCGACATGCCCCCCGACGCCCGCAACCTGTTCGACAGAATGCCGGCGGCCGGCGATGATGAAACGGCCAACCGTTTCATCATCAAGAAGAAGAAGAAGAAGAAGAAGAAGAAGAAGAAGAAGACGAAGAAGAAGAAGAAGAAGAAAGAGGAGGGGCATTCTGTCGGTGTCCATGCCTCCTAAGAGTAACTCAAATTTGCTGACCCATTTCGTTCGCGCGTGTCTGTTTGGGTCGCCGCAGACAAAAAAGTCGGCCCAACGCCGACCCATACGAACGTGCATCCTCTTTTCGTCCCCTGCCGACCCATTCGCGACCCAAATTTGAGTCTCAATTGCGTCGACGCGGACACGAAACGGACGCGCATGATGTGCGCCTACTCCTCCCCTTGGCCTGCTAGTTGGTGCCACAGCGACCACCATCTCCCTCCACTTTCCCACAACCCTCCAGCCCGCTCGCGCTCCCGGCCATGGACGACATGCCAACCCTCGACGCCGCCGTCGGCCTCGCCTCCCTCACCTCGTTCGACCTCACCTCCGTCGCCTTCGCCAAAAGCAAGCCCCGCGCGGCGCCGCCCAAGAAGAAGCAATTGACGCACGAGGAGCGGGTCGTATAGTCGTCCAAGAGGAAGGGCCGGAGGCACGCGCATGACGCAAGGAACGAAGCAATGGTCGTCGCCGCCCTCTCTGCCCCTGCACAGCAGGAGGAAACCAATGCCCGAGTCGCCTCGACAACGAGGGAGGCCCTGATCTACCTAGGGTTAACCCCTCGCCAACATTGGCTCATTACCGTTGCCGTAGCCATGGCCAGCACGGGCTCGCAGCCAATTCCCGGCTTCCACGTCTATCTGGTAGCCTCCCACTTCTCCGGGGAATGCTCGCCGGAGGTGAGCATGGTGGCGCCGTCCACACTCGCACCCGCACCCATGGCCATCGACCTCAACACCACATGCGGGGGCCGGTGCATCATCCTCCGGAGGGGCGAGGAAACGCCCACGGGAGATGCCAGCTGACATGCCCCCCGGTGCCCGCAACCTGTTCAACAAAATGCATGCGGCCGGCGATGATGAAACGGCCAACAGTTTCATCATCAAGAACATCATCTTCGAAGGTGGTGCGGCAGCCGCTACCATCGCTAGCGGTGCCGCCGCGGTTGCCTACGGTCCTAAGGAGACCCAAAGCCAAGACGGCCGAGCGCATTAATAAAGTTTTTATTTTATATTTCCTTATTTCATGATAAATGTTTATTATTCATGATAGAACTGTATTAACCAGAAACTTGATACATGTGTGGATACATAGACAAAATATTGTGTTCCTAGTAAGCCTCTACTAGACTAGCTCATTGATCAAAGATGGTTAAGTTTCCTAACCATAGACATGTGTTGTCATTTGATAAATGGGATCACATAATTAGGAGTGATGTGATGGACAAGACCCATTCGTTAGCTTAGCATTATATATGATCGTTCAGTTTTATTGCTATTGGTTTCTTTATGTCAAATACATATTCCTCCAACTATGAGATTATGCAACTCCCGGATACCGGAGGAATACCTTGTGTGCCACCAAACGTCACAATATAACTGGGTGATTATAAATATGCTCTACATGTATCTCTGAAGGTGTTTGTTGGGTTGGCATAGATCGAGATTAGGATTTGTCACACTGAGTATCGGAGAGGTATCTCTGGCCCTCTCGGTAATGCACATCATAAGAAGCCTTGCAAGCAAAGTGACTAATGAGTCAGTTACAGGATGATGCATTACGGAACGAGTAAAGAGACTTGCAGGTAACGAGATTGAACTAGGTATGAAGATATCGACGATCGAATCTCGGGCAAGTAACATACCGATGACAAAGGGAATAACGTATGTTTTCATAACGGTTCGACCGATAAAGATCTTCGTAGAATATGTGGGAGCCAATATGAGCATCCAGGTTCCGCTATTGGTTATTGACCGGAGAGGTTTCTCGGTCATGTCTACATAGTTCTCGATCCCGTAGGGTCCGCACGCTTAACGTTTGATGATGATTTTGTATTATATGAGTTATGTGATTTGGTGACCGAATGTTCTTCGGAGTCTCGAATGAGATCACAGACATGATGAGGAGTCTTGAAATGGTCGAGAGTTAAAGATTGATATATAGGATGATGGTATTCGGACACCGGAAGTGTTCCGGATAGTATCAGGTATTTATCGGAGTACCGGGGGGGTTACCAGAACCCCCTGGGCAAAGATATGGGCCATAAGAGGGAGGCGCACCAGCCCACAAGGGGTGCCCCCCCAAGGAAGGAGGCCGGATTGGAGAAGGGAAAGAGGGGGTTTGCCCCCTCCCCCCCCCCCTTTCCTTCTCTCCTTCCTCTTCCTTTTCCCCCCTCTGGAAATAAGGAAAGGGGGGAGGCCAAATTGGGGAGGCCCCCAAGTAGGATTCTTCCTACTTGGGGCGGCCCATGGCTGCCTCGCCTCCCCTCCCACCTATATATACATGGGGAGGGGCCGCCTAGAACACACATCAACAATAGTTAGCCGTGTGCGGCTCCCTCCTCCACAGTTTAGGCCTCCGATCATATTCTCATAGTGCTTAGGTGAAGCCCTGCACGGATAACTTCACCAAAACCAACACCACGCCATCGTGCTGATGAAACTCATCTACTTCCTCAACTCTGTGCCGGATCAAGAGTTCGTGGGACGGCATCGAGATGAACCTATGCAGAACTCGGAGGTGTCGTCCGTTCGGTACTTGATCAGTCGGAACAAGAAGAAGTTCGACTACATCAACCGCGTTGCCAAACGCCTCCGCTTTCGGTCTATGAGGGTACGTAGACACACTCTCCCCCTCTTTTGCTATGCATCTCCTAGATTGATCTTGCGTGAGCGTAGGATTTTTTTTGAAATTGCATGCTACGTTTCCCAACAGTGGTATCCGAGCCAGGTCTATGCGTAGATGATATGCACGAGTAGAACACAAAGAGTTATGGGCGGTGATTGTCATAATCCTTACCACTATGTCTTATTTTGATTCAGCGGTATTGTTGGATTAAGCGTCCCGGACCAACCTTACATGACCACATTCATGAGACCGGTTCCACCAACAGACATGCAACTAGTTTTGCATAAAGGTGGCTAGAAGGTGTATGTTTCTCCAACTTTAGTTGAATCGAATTTTACTGCGGCCGGTCCTTGTTGGAGGTTAAAACAGCAAACTTGATAAATCACCGTTGTGATTTTGTGCCGTAGGTAAGAACAGTTCTTGCTAGAAGCCCGTAACAGCCACGTAAAACTTGCAACAACAAAGTAGAGGACGTCTAACTTGTTTTTGCAGGGTATGTTGGGATGTGATATTTTCAAGACATGATGTGATATACGTTGTTGTATGAGATGATCATGTTTTGTAAAAGTTATCGGCAACTAGTAGTAGCCTTATGGTTGTTGCTTTATTGTATCAAATGCAAACGCCATGTAATTGCTTTACTTTATCACTAAGTGGTAGCGATAGTTGTAGAAGCAATAGTTGGTGAGAAGACCACGACACTACGATGGAGATCAAGGTGTTGAGCCGGTGATGATGGAGATCATGACAATGCTTTGGAGATGGAGATCAAAAGCACAAGATGATGATGGCCATATCATGTCACATATTTTGATTGCATATGATGTTTATCTTTATGCATCTTATTTTGCTTAGTATGACGGTAGCATTATAAGATGATCCTTTAACTAAAATTTCAAGGTATAAGTGTAGTTCCTGAGTATGCACCATTGCGACAGTTCTTCGTGCTGAGACACCACGTGATGATCGGGTGTGATAGGCTCTATGTTCACATACAACGGGTGCAAGACAGTTTTGCACATGCGGAATACTTAGGTTAAACTTGGCGATCCTAGAATGTACAGACATGGCCTCGGAACACTGGAGACCAAAAGGTCGAACGTGAATCATATAGTAGATATGATCAACATAGAGATGTTCCCCATTGATGACTGCTCCATCTCACGTGATGATCGTACATGGTTTAGTTGATTTGGATCAAGTTACACTTAGATGACTTAAGGGATGTCAGTTAAGTGGGAGTTCTTCAGTAATTTGATTAACTGGACTTTAATTTATCATGAACTTGGTCCTGATAGTATTTGCAAATTATGTTGTAGATTAATAGGTCACGTTGTAGCTCCCCTATGTTTTTTGATATGTTCCTAGAGAAAACTAAGTTGAAAGATGATAGTAGCAATGACGCGGACCGGGTCCATGATCAGAGGATTATCCTCATTGCTGCACAAAAGAATTATGTCCTTGATGCACCGCCAGGTGACAAACCTATTGCAGGAGGAGATGCAGACGTTATGAACATTTGGCAAGCTCGATATGATGACTACTTGATAGTTTAGTGCACCATGCTTTACGGCTTAGAACCGGGACTTCAAAAATGTTTTGAACGCCATGGAGCATATGTGAAAGTGCAACTATCCCTAGGTGGTTTTGGTAATTCATGACAACATATAGCTCATTGAGCTAATGCTATTCCAAGACTATTATTTCAGGAAAGCTCAATGAATGGCATGGCATGGTTGATGAAAGTGGAAACCTCAAAATACTAAGGACAAAGGATTGGCTCAAGCTCAAAAGCTCAAGACTCTTCATTTTACATTTTAGTGATCCAAGATCACATTGAGTCTATAGGAAAAGCCAATACTATCAAGAAGGGATGAGGTGTTGCTTAATGAGCCTCTTGCTTCATGTGCTTAGTGATATGCTCCAAAACCCTCAACTACTTTCCCACATCCACAAATGACCTAAACCTAAAGCCAAAATCGGTCGCACCGATTCTTTCAATCCGGCGCCACCGATTCCAAAAGTCATAGCCACTGCCACAAACCCTAAGCAAATCGGTCTTACCGATAGGGATCTCGATCTCACCGAGATGGGATTGTAATCTCTCTGTTTCCCTTTGTAACGTTTCGGTCTAACCGAAGTGAGCGATCGGTCCCACCGAGATTGCAATGTAAACTCTCTGTTTCCTTTTTGTAACATTTCGGTCTCACCGAAAAGAGCAAATCAGTCCCACCGAGTTTACCTGACCAACTCTCTGGAAAGCTTATTACCAAAATCGGTCTTACCGAGTTTGTGTAATCGGTCTTATCGAGATTACGTTATGCCCTAACCCTAACCGAATCGGTCTCACCGAGATGCATGTCGGTCCCACCGAAAATCACTAACGGTCACTAGGTTTACTAAATCGGTCCGACCGAGTTTAACTATTCGGTCCCACCGAGTTTGGTAGATTGTGTGTAACGGTTAGATTTTGTGTGGAGGCTATATATACCCCTCCACCTCCTCTTCATTCGTGGAGAGAGCCATCAGACTAAACCTACACTTCCAACTTACCATTTCTGAGAAAGGACCACCTACTCATGTGTTGAGGCCAAGATATTCCATTCCTACCATATGAATCTTGATCTCTAGCCTTCCCCAAGTTGCTTTCCACTTAAACCCTCTTTCCACCAGATCCAAATCCTATGAGAGAGAGTTGAGTGTTGGGGAGACTATCATTTGAAGCACAACAGCAAGGAATTCATCATCAACACACCATTTGTTACTTCTTGGAGAGTGGTGTCTCCTAGATTGGCTAGGTGTCACTTGAGAGCCTCCGACAAGATTGTCGAGTTGAACCAAGGAGTTTGTAAGGGCAAGGAGATCGCCTACTTCGTGAAGATTTACCGCTAGTGAGGCAAGTCCTTCGTGGGCGACGGCCATGGTGGGATAGACAAGGTTGCTACTTCGTGGACCCTTCGTGGGTGGAGCTGTGACGCCCCCGATTCAATCGTACACTAATCATACACACAAACGTGTATGGTCAAGATCAGGGACTCACGGGAAGATATCACAACACAACTCTAAAACATAAATAAGTCATACAAGCATCATAATACAAGCCAGGGGCCTCGAGGGCTCGAATACAAGTGCTCGATCATAGACGAGTCAGCGGAAGCAACAATATCTGAGTACAGACATAAGTTAAACAAGTTTGCCTTAAGAAGGCTAGCACAAACTGGGATACAAATCGAAAGAGGCGCAGGCCTCCTGCCTGGGATCCTCCTAACTACTCCTGGTCGTCGTCAGCGGCCTGCACGTAGTAGTAGGCACCTCCAGTGTAGTAGGAATCATCGTCGATGGTGGCGTCTGGCTCCAGGGCTCCAGCATCTGGTTGCGATAACCAGGTAGAAGGGAAAGGGGAAAAGAGGGAGAAAAGCAACCGTGAGTACTCATCCAAAGTACTAGCAAGCAAGGAGCTACACTACATATGCATGGGTATATGTGTAAGGAGGCCATATCAGTGGACTGAACTGCAGAATGCCAGAATAAGAGGGGGATAGCTAGTCCTATCGAAGACTACGCTTCTGGCAGCCTCCGTCTTGCAGCATGTAGAAGAGAGTAGATTGAAGTCCTCCAAGTAGCATCTCCAAGTAGCATCTCCAAGTAGCATCTCCAGTAGCATCGCATATCATAATCCTACCCGGTGATCCTCCCCTTGTCGCCCTGTGGAAAAGCGATCACCGGGTTGTCTGTGGAACTTGGAAGGGTGTGTTTTATTAAGTATCCGGTTCTAGTTGTCATAAGGTCAAGGTACAACTCCAAGTCGTCCTGTTACCGAAGATCACGGCTATTCGAATAGATTAACTTCCCTGCAGGGGTGCACCACATAACCCAACACGCTCGATCCCATTTGGCCGGACACACTTTCCTGGGTCATGCCCGGCCTCGGAAGATCGACACGTCGCAACCCCACCTAGGCCTAACAGAGAGGTCAGCACGCCGGTCTAACTCCTATGGCGCAGGGGTCTGGGCCCATCGCCCATTGCACACCTGCACGTTGCGTGGGCGGCCGAAAGCAGAACTAGCCCCCTTAATACAAGAGCAGGCTTATGTTCCAATCCGGCGCGCGCCGCTCAGTCGCTGACGTCTAGAAGGCTTCGGCTGATACCACGACACCGGGATACCCATAACTACTCCCGCGTAGATGGTTAGTGCGTATAGACCAAATGGCCAGACTCGGATCAAATACCAAGATCTCGTTAAGCGTGTTAAGTATCCGCGAACGCCGACCAGGGCCAGGCCCACCTCTCTCCTAGGCGGTCTCAACCTGCCCTATCGCTCCACCACAAAGTAACAGTCGGGGGCCGTCGGGAACCCAGGCCCACCTCTACCGGGATGGAGCCACCTGTCCTTTCAGGCCCCTCATCAGAATCACTTGCGGGTACTCATCGAGCTGACCCGACTTTAGTCACCATCTGTACAGTATGTATGTATGTATAGTATATACCCGTGATCACCTCCCGAGCGATCACGGCCCAATAGTATAGCAAGCAGACTGACAAGAATGTAGGGCCAATGATGATAAACTAGCATCCTATACTAAGTATTTAGGATTGCAGGTAAGGTATCAACAGATGTAGCAACAATGTCAGGCTATGCATCAGAATAGGATTAACGGAAAGCAGTAACATGCTACACTACTCTAATGCAAGCAGTATAGAGGAGAATAGGCGATATCTGGTGATCAAGGGGGGGCTTGCCTGGTTGCTCGGACAAGGAGGGGTCGTCGGTGACGTAGTCGACCACAGGGCATCAGCATCGTCACGGGGTCTACCGGAGAGAAGAGGGGGGAAGAAACAGTAAATACATAGCAAGCAAGTGCATAACAGGACAACAAGCAGAGCTAGACGTGTTCTAACACGGTATGAGGTGATACCGGTGAAGGGGGAAAACATCCGGGAAAGTATCCCCGGTGTTTCGCGTTTTTGGACAGATGAACCGGAGGTGAAATGTTGCAGGTTCACTATGTTAGGGATGCGTGGCGGACGAACGGGCTGCGTATCCGGATTCGTCTCGTCGTTGTGAGCAACTTTCATGTACAAAGTTTTTCCATCCGAGCTACGGTTTATTTTATATGATTTTCTAAAGTTTAAAATCATTTTTAGAATTTATTTAATTAGTTTAATTCAACATTATCCAGAACAGTGCATGCTGACGTCATCATGACGTTAGCATGACGTCAGCAATCAACATAGGTGTTGACTGGGTCGCTGACGTGTGGGTCCCACTGGTCATTGACTTAGTTAACTAAACAGGATTAGTTAATTTAATTAAAGTGATTAGGTTAACTAGGGTTTAGGTTAAACTAATTATAGTTTATTTAAACTAACAGGTTAATTAGATTAATTAATTAGGACTAATTAACTTAATTAATTAATTAATTAAATTTATTATTATTATTATTATTTCTAATTCTTTTAATTCTATTTTTTTAAACACGTTCTATGGGCGGGGCCCATATGTCATAGGCCCCAGGGGGCCTAACGGGCGCACGGGTAAGCGGGCGCTGGGCGCTGGGCGATTGCGCTGCCCAGACCGCACGGGCGCACGCCCAGGGCCGCGGCAACGGCCACTGCAGGGTCGGGGACGCGCCGGCCGGCGAGCAAGGGGCCGCGGGCGAGGAGCAGCAGCGCCGCTGAACGAAGGCGGTGGTCGGAGCAACTGCAGGGGAGCCGGGGCGGGCTCCCAGACTTGAGGCGTGGCACGAGGCGCCAGCAGGGTGCCGGCCCAGGCGCGACGCACGAGGTGGTGCGCGCGCGGTGGTGCTGGAGCACGGCAACGGTGCGACAAGTGGGGGTGGCCGGCGCCGGCAATAGAGAGGGGAAGGGAGGAAGCTCACATTAGCCGTAGCGGAATGGCAGTGGGCTCGACGGAGGCCTTCGGGGAGGAGGTCGATGATGCGAGCAATCCGGCGAGGAGGAGGTTGACGGGGGCGTCCTGCAAGGCGACGCCGTGGAGGAGGACGAAGGCACGGCGGGGCGGCGTCGGGCGTCGATGCATCAATGTCGGGCGACGGGGCGGCAGCGTCGGAGGACGTGGATGCGCGAGAGGAAGGGAGCCGCGAGGAGGAGGTCGAAGGGCGGCGCTCGGCGCCGGCGGACGGCGACTGTCCTCGGGTGCGGGCGCTCTGAGAGGAGGGGAGCGAACAGGGGCGCCCCTCCTCCGTGCGTATGCGTGTGTGTGTGTGGTCTTCATGGGTGGCGGCGCAGGGAGGGAACGAGGGAGAGTGGGGGATCGTGGGGGAACCAGGGTGTAGTGGGCTAGGGTTGCGGGGTGGGGGGTTATGCAGGGACGCGGCTGGGCCAACCTAATGGCCTGGTGCCCTGCTGGGCCGAACGGCCCAGGGGAGGGGGGTCTGTTGTTTCTTTTTTTTGCTTTGTTTTTTTATTCTTTTCTATTTTTATTTATAGTTTCTTCTATATTAGTTTTATGAAAAACCAAGTTAGCACTTAAATTAGTATCCTGAATATAGGCCACTACCAGACCTAGTTTGTAGCCAAAATATATTAGTTAAATATTTTCATAATTTCAAAAGCAATTAAATTATTATTTTAGTCACTGTTTTTAATTAGATCAAGGCAGTCAAAAGTTTTACAAAATGTTTGTTCTCCACCAATATTACTTATGAATTATTTGTTACATCCGGACCATCTTTTGTTTTAAAACTTGAAAACTTTTGTGATTTGGCTTTAGTTTAAATTTGAATTTGAATTCCGTTTGAATCAACGCGGGTTTAATTAACGGTAATCGTGGTGACATGGCATCATTAGCAGGGAATTACTGTAGCTTAACTATCCGGGCGTCACAATTCTCCTCCACTACAAGAAATCTCATCCCGAGATTTAAGCGGTGGAGTAAAGGGGGGAAGGTGTTGGTAGCGAAAAACCTAATGAGTCTTCTCGGTCCTGGCTGCCCTTTCGAAGAGGTTGATCCCTTTCGTTGATGTCTTCATTTCTCTGCTTTAAGTCACCATGATTAGGCCGTCATCCTTCCTTCGGGATCTCCATCATCCTACGAACACGACCAAGGGGAAAAACTCCGGAAGAACGCATCTCCACAAAGCTAGGCATCTGACGATGAACTTAATGGGGAATACAGAAGGTACCCCATGAGTTGTATTTCAATGAGTTCGTTGAGTGCAATATACGATGGTACCAAAGTTTCAAACGGTTAGGCAATCATTCGATGACTAGACAAAAGCTGGAATGGGGGTTTGAACAACGAGAATAACATGGTGTTTCATTCCAGGATGATTACTGGTATGGCATTTAACTCGTGAATCACATACGAAGCCAGGTGCAAATGATACATTAGAATCCGGGTTGTAAAGAAGAGTCAGGTTTCGATCCAGTGGACCTGTGGGTTATGGGCCCACCATGTGGGTTGAAAGTAGGAAGGGTGGTGACAACTTGCACAGCCGCGACAGGGAGGCATGTCAGTGAATAGCTTGCCAGCTATGTCGGCAACAATGTCGGTACCAAGGACGAGGGACAAAGAGAACCATTTTCCTGCTCGTTGAACGAGGCAGACCAATAGGTAGAGTTCTCATCCATCGGCGGTTACCGGAATGCTATCAACAATAGTAACAGGGTCTTACTGACAGAGTTATACACCGAGCTGTTTGCACAAGCAGCGAATTATTACTGCTTTTATCATATATATCACAGTACGGGTTTAAACAAACCAATGGAAAGGGAAAAGTGTCTATCAGATTTAATGAGAACAAAGGAAAGAAAAATGTGTTTAAACACATATTTCGAGGCTATATCCTTCCCAAGGACAAGTAGAGCATGAAATCCATGACAGGATATAACGTAGAAAATCCCTTTAGGAAAGGGAAGAGAAATTTTCATGACATTACCCATACAACGGTGTTTGGATAATTGATCAAGAAGCATTTAGCATTGGGCTTTAAATGTTCTTGTTAAAAATCAGAGTATCATAGACATGCTTCGAGATAGCATTTGACGTGGTCACTGGGTAAAGATCAGACTTTGGATACTCGAAGGATCCATCAGGAACAGCTTGTAGAATAAGTCTTACAATTTCCTCATGGAAGAATGGCTAAACTTGCTAAAAAGGATACTACAACAATAGGTCCTCCACCCAGGGGGGGGGGGTGCTAGGCATGACATCATGTTACCGGGTCATCAAAGGACCAACATCATAACTCTTGGAAAGTTGTCCCAACCATCATATCTGACCGAGATTCAGGTCTGATTGGTGTTAGGATACCTCAAACTCACGATGCTTGAGGAGAAAAGGTGCGATACAAATTGACAAGATGACATCGAAGATTCTCGAGAGATGAACTTATGGAAGCTAGTTCCGAAACAAGAGTTCATCGGTAAACCAACGAGAGGATGAGGAGATGGCTAATGGAATCAGCGACAATTCATCAAGATTAACAAAAGATGGATTTCCGCAATTATGTGAACAAGGAGATAACATTTGTCAGATCAAATGGTATAATGATGTATGCTCGAGGAAAACATACACAATTAAACATTGGTTGGAAGGGTGCACCCGAAATATGGGCTGGGTTGCACAACCAACGTCGGAATGGTGATTCAATAATCAAATGTCTAATAATGAACGGCCGACCATTAACTTCAAAGCGAGAGGGTTGCTAGAAGGGCAGAATCCAAACAGCACCGTTCACTTCTTGGAACCAACACGGGGGCCAAGAAAGAATGGTGATGGTGAGAAGTATCCTCATACCAAGAATTCTTAAGAGGTGGAGTAATCCTCATGACGTTCTTGACATAAAAGATGGTAATACTTCATAATACAAGCTGGATAGCAAGTTGCATCCATAACCGGAACAAGTTTGTGATAAAAGGAAGGTAAGGATGTAGTCGATGGTAAATCAAGTTATCAAGGAACGAGGATGGCACTTATCATCATGAATTCGATCGATATCCTAGAAGGAGTCAAAAAAAATGTTGATGATGATCACGACAAATTTTGTCGAGCGGCTCCACTGAGAGGCAATCGAACAACGACTGCATCAAGCAAAAGGACTGATGCAACGAAAGATTATTGGAACCACAAATACGACACAAACTCGGAATCAAAGTGTGTGGTTCGAGGTGAAACGATAAGACGAGGAAATCGACGTAAGCTTAGCTCATAGTCGAAAGTTGTGTTTCAATAATAAGGACCGGGTGACACAGTTAAAATTTAGCACGATAATGATATAGCCCATCAGGCTAGGAATGACTTGAAGGATTAATAAATTTGTAATCAACAAAAATTACTTAGAGTTATGGAATCAGAGTGCGGAATTAATGCACTTATCGATGTTCTCGGTTGACGACAACCCAGAACCCATGGAGTCACTATGACGGGGAAGGGTACTACTTCATCAGAAATTCATAGAATGGAGTGCAATGGGTTGATATCCTCGAGATACCAGGGGGAAATACTCGAAGGTAGAACAAAATAGAGGTTGAATTGGGTATTGCTCTGCAGAAGTCAAGTGCTTAAACTTGCATGAGAAATAGTATTTAAAGGAGAACATGGTTGGAACCACGATTGAAAAAGGCCAGATCCCAGATATAAGATGAACTTATACCAAGGGAATAATTAATTTTAAAAGAAGCTTCGATGAGAAGGTCTACATCGTGTCTATGGGCATGAACACAAAGTTCAAGGTCGACTCCCACTTCTCCAATGCATAACCTTTCATTTACTTCTCGCGTTCGATGAAGTTGTAGTGTTGAAATTTTATCTTGGTAAAATACCAGAAGAGTATGACTCGTGAAAACTTTCGAGTTCACACATATTAAGGAAGGCATAGGTTCAAGCCATCGGGGCTTCTTAGAACATATACCACGAACTTCAGGAGTAAATAACACCAGCTCAAAAGTAGAGCATGGTTGACAAAGTAAAGGATACAATTTTCCAAAGGCATTATATATCCTAGGAAAGGCTCAAGGTTATTGAATATGAAGGACATTGTCGGATAAAATCCAACAAGGATCTGGGGTGAGTATCGGCACACAACCAGAGGAAGAATCAAGGCAAAGAAATTGGATTATAGAAACAACTGAATAACTTAGAGCTCAATTGCTAAGGAATTATGATTTACAAAGTGAAGGATCAGAAGCAGACGCTCTGATCAAGGATGGATAAGTTCAATAGACTTAGGGGCACAATCGACGACAATTTAATTGGCGAGAACCGGCTCATGATTAAAATGACGTCTGAGTCGGAAGGATGAATTCTAGGATCTGTTTGAGGATTACGAGCATTCGCAACAAATCGAATCAACGGACTCAAAATGACAATGACAATGGATGTCAACAATACTACTAGACTTATGGGATTAACCATAATGCAAGCAATCAAGAATTTTCAAGAGTAATAGGATGCTCAGGATTTTCGGAAGATCGAATGATATTTCGAGGATTGATGACATACATGAATCAACTGGGGATGAGTGGATACTCGGTAATTGCGAGAAATTATCCGTAGGGGTATTCAGGTGGTAAGGAACTGCAAGGCAGTAGGCATAAGTATTCTAAGAACAACAACGAATATTTCAGGGCATCTTGTAATAAAAAGAGTAACCGGGAACTAAGTAAGAACGGTGTATGAATTTATTCATAGGGATATTTTGGTGGTAGTGAATTGCAAAAGCAATGGGCAGTCGCGAAAGAGTATCGGAAAGTAACTTTGAAATCTTCATGTGTAGTCGGCGATCATCTGGACTGAAGGTGCTCTCCGGGAGAAAGCGTTTTCGAGAACCTAAAGTTAGATTTTAGAAAATCATTTAACCCGAATAGAAGAGAGATCAGAATCCCAGAGTATAAACGAGGAATAAAAGATCCTACTACCACCCAATGGCGACGTGGGCCCGTAAGGCACACAGCCATGTTAGTAAAAGTTTTGCAATGTCTAGACTCGACTTCAGCCAAGGAGTATGGAAGGGGGATTCCTACAGGCAGTTGGCTCTGATACCAACTTGTGACGCCCCCGATTCAATCGTACACTAATCATACACGCAAACGTGTACGATCAAGATCAGGGACTCACGGGAAGATATCACAACACAACTCTAAAACATAAATAAGTCATACAAGCATCATAATACAAGCCAGGGGCCTCGAGGGCTCGAATACAAGTGCTCGATCATAGACGAGTCAGCGGAAGCAACAATATCTGAGTACAGACATAAGTTAAACAAGTTTGCCTTAAGAAGGCTAGCACAAACTAGGATACAGATCGAAAGAGGCGCATGCCTCCTGCCTGGGATCCTCCTAACTACTCCTGGTCGTCGTCAGCGGCCTGCACGTAGTAGTAGGCACCTCCAGTGTAGTAGGAATCATCGTCGACGGTGGCGTCTGGCTCCAGGGCTCCAGCATCTGGTTGCGACAACCAGGAAGAAGGGAAAGGGGGAAAAGAGGGAGAAAGCAACCGTGAGTACTCATCCAAAGTACTCGCAAGCAAGGAGCTACACTACATATGCATGGGTATATGTGTAAGGAGGCCATATCAGTGGACTGAACTGCAGAATGCCAGAATAAGAGGGGGATAGCTAGTCCTATCGAAGACTACGCTTCTGGCAGCCTCCGTCTTGCAGCATGTAGAAGAGAGTAGATTGAAGTCCTCCAAGTAGCATCTCCAAGTAGCATCTCCAAGTAGCATCTCCAGTAGCATCGCATAGCATAATCCTACCCGGCGATCCTCCCCTCGTCGCCCTGTGGAAAAGCGATCACCGGGTTGTCTGTGGAACTTGGAAGGGTGTGTTTTATTAAGTATCCGGTTCTAGTTGTCATAAGGTCAAGGTACAACTCCAAGTCGTCCTGTTACCGAAGATCACGGCTATTCGAATAGATTAACTTCCCTGCAGGGGTGCACCACATAACCCAACACGCTCGACCCCATTTGGCCGGACACACTTTCCTGGGTCATGCCCGGCCTCGGAAGATCAACACGTTGCAGCCCCACCTAGGCCTAACAGAGAGGTCAGCACGCCGGTCTAACTCCTATGGCGCAGGGGTCTGGGCCCATCGCCCATTGCACACCTGCACGTTGCGTGGGCGGCCGAAAGCAGAACTAGCCCCCTTAATACAAGAGCAGGCTTATGTTCCAATCCGGCGCGCGCCGCTCAGTCGTTGACGTCTAGAAGGCTTCGGCTGATACCACGACACCGGGATACCCATAACTACTCCCGCGTAGATGGTTAGTGCGTATATACCAAATGGCCAGACTCAGATCAAATACCAAGATCTCGTTAAGCGTGTTAAGTATCCGCGAACACCGACCAGGGCCAGGCCCACCTCTCTCCTAGGCGGTCTCAACCTGCCCTGTCGCTCCGCCACAAAGTAACAGTCGGGGGCCGTTGGGAACCCAGGCCCACCTCTACCGGGATGGAGCCACCTGTCCTTTCAGCCCCCTCATCAGAATCACTTGCGGGTACTCATCGAGCTGACCCGACTTTAGTCACCATCTGTACAGTATGTATGTATGTATCGTATATACCCGTGATCACCTCCCGAGTGATCACAGCCCAATAGTATAGCAAGGCAGACTGACAAGAATGTAGGGCCAATGATGATAAACTAGCATCCTATACTAAGTATTTAGGATTGCAGGTAAGGTATCAACAGATGTAGCAACAATGTCAGGCTATGCATCAGAATAGGATTAACGGAAAGCAGTAACATGCTACACTACTCTAATGCAAGCAGTATAGAGGAGAATAGGCGATATCTGGTGATCAAGGGGGGGGGGGCTTGCCTGGTTGCTCAGACAAGGAGGGGTCGTCGGTGACGTAGTCGACCACAGGGCATCAGCATCGTCACGGGGTCTACCGGAGAGAAGAGGGGGGAAGAAACAGTAAATACATAGCAAGCAAGTGCATAACAGGACAACAAGCAGAGCTAGACGTGTTCTAACGCGGTATGAGGTGATACCGGTGAAGGGGGAAAACATCCGGGAAAGTATCCCCGGTGTTTCGCGTTTTCGGACAGATGAACCGGAGGTGAAATGTTGCAGGTTCACTATGCTAGGGACGCGTGGCGGACGAACGGGTTGCGTGTCCGGATTTGTCTCGTCGTTCTGAGCAACTTTCATGTACAAAGTTTTTCCATCCGAGCTACGGTTTATTTTATATGTTTTTCTAAAGTTTAAAATCATTTTTAGAATTTATTTAATTAATTTAATTCAACATTATCTAGAACAGTGTATGCTGACGTCATCATGACATCAGCATGACATCAGTAGTCAACAGAGGTGTTGACTGGGTCGCTGATGTGTGGGTCCCACTGGTCATTGACTTAGTTAACTAAATAGGATTAGTTAATTTAATTAAAGTGATTAGGTTAACTAGGGTTTAGGTTAAACTAATTACATTTTATTTAAACTAACAGGTTAATTAGATTAATTAACTAGGACTAATTAACTTAATTAATTAATTAAATTTATTATTATTATTATTATTATTTCTAATTCTTTTAATTCTATTTTTTTAAACACGTTCTATGGGCGGGGCCCATATGTCATAGGCCCCAGGGGGCCTAACAGGCGCACGGGTAAGCGGGCGCTGGGCGCTGGGCGATTGCGCTGCCCAGACCGCACGGGCGCATGCCCAGGGCCGCGGCAACGGCCACTTCAGGGTCGGGGACGCGCCGGTCGGCGAGCAAGGGGCCGCGGGCGAGGAGCAGCAGCGCCGCTGAACGAAGGCGGTGGTCGGAGCAACTGCAGGGGAGCCAGGACGGGGCGCCAGCAGGGTGCCGGCCCAGGCGCGACGCGCGAGGTGGTGCGCGCACGATGGTGCTGGAGCACGGCAACGGTGCGACGAGTGGGGGTGGCCGGCGCCGGAAATAGAGAGGGGAAGGGAGGAAGCTCACATTGGCCGTAGGGGAATGGCAGCGGGCTCGACGGAGGCCTTCGGGGAGGAGGTCGATGATGCGAGCAATCCGGCGAGGAGGAGGTTGACAGGGGCGTCCAGCAAGGCGACACCATGGAGGAGGACGAAGGCACGGCGGGGCGGCATCGGGCGTCGATGCATCAGTGTCGGGCGACGAGGCGGCAGCGTCGGAGGACGTGGATGCGCGAGAGGAAGGGAGCCGCGAGGAGGAGGTCGAAGGGCGGCGCTCGGCGCCGGCGGACGGCGACTGTCCTCGGGCGCGGGCGCTCCGAGAGGAGGGGAGCGAACAGGGGCGCCCCTCCTCTGTGCGTATGCGTGTGTGTGTGGTCTTCGTGGGTGGCGGCGCAGGGAGGGAACGAGGGAGAGTGGGGGATCGTGGGGGAACCAGGGTGTAGTGGGCTAGGGTTGCAGGGTGGAGGGTTATGCAGGGGCGCGGCTGGGCCAGCCTAATGGCCTGGTGCCCTGCTGGGCCGAACGGCCCAGGGGAGGAGGTCTGTTTTTTTGCTTTGTTTTTTTTATTCTTTTCTATTTTTATTTATAGTTTCTTCTATATTAGTTTTATGAAAAACCAAGTTAGCACTTAAATTAGTATCCTGAATATAGGCCACTACCAAACCTAGTTTGTAGCCAAAATATATTAGTTTAATATTTTCATAATTTCAAAGCAATTAAATTATTATTTTAGTCACTGTTTTTAATTAGATCAAGGCAGTCAAATATTTTACAAAATGTTTGTTCTCCACCAATATTACTTATGAATTATTTGTCACATCCGGAACATCTTTTGTTTTAAAACTTGAAAACTTTTGTGATTTGGCTTTAGTTTAAATTTGAATTTGAATTCCGTTTGAATCAACGCGGGTTTAATTAACGGTAATTGTGGTGACATGGCATCATTAGCTGGGAATTACTGTAGCTTAACTATCCGGGCGTCACAGGAGCCCTCCGTGGACTCGCGCAGCCGTTACCCTTCGTGGGTTGAAGTCTCCATCAACGTGGATGTACGATAGCACCACCTATCGGAACCACGCCAAAAACATCCGTGTCTCCAATTGCGTTTGAATCCTCCAAACCCTTCCCCTTACTTTCTTGCAAGTTGCATGCTTTAATTTCCGCTGCCTATACACTCTTTGCATGCTTGCTTGTATTGTGTGATGATTGCTTGACTTGTCCTAGAACAGCTAAAATCTGCCAAACTCTAAAATTGGGAAAAGGTTAAGTTTTTATTGGTCAAGTAGTCTAATCACCCCCCTCTAGACATACTTCAAGGTCCTACAAGTGGTATCAGAGCCTTGGTCTCCATTTGCTTTGATTTCCATAGCTTTTGGTGGTCATAGCCTTGGTTTCACAACCTAGGAGAGTATGGCGTCTAGCGAGGGAAATTATCACCATAGAGGTCCTTACTTTGATGGTACTAATTTTGCGAGTTGGAAGCATAAGATGAAAATGCATATTCTTGGACATAACCCCGCCGTTTGGGCAATTATTTGTATTGGCTTGCAAGGTGAATTCTTCGATGGGAGAGAACCGAACCGTGAAGCTAATGCGGAAGAATTGTAGATGCTGCAATACAACGCACAAGCATGTGACACCATCTTCAACGGATTGTGCCCCGAAGAATTTAACAAAATTAGCCGTCTTGAGAATGCAAAGGAAATTTGGGATACTTTGATTGATATGCACGAAGGTACCTAGTCCGTCAAGGAATACAAGTTGGATGTGCTCCAAAGTCAGCTTGACAAGTTCAAAATGAAGGATGGTGAAGGTGTCGCTGAAATGTACTCTAGGCTTGCTCTTATCACAAATGAGATTGCCGGCTTAGGGAGTGAAGAGATGACCAACAAATTCATCATCAAGAAAATCCTAAGAGCATTGGATGGAAAGTATGATACCGTGTGCACATTGATCCAAATGATGCCAAACTACAAAGATCTCAAGCCAACGGAAGTCATTGGAAGGATTGTTGCTCATGAGATGTCACTCAAGGATAAGGAGGAACTTCACAACAAGTCAAGTGGTGCTTACAAAGCCTCAAGTGAAGTCCCCACATCATCAAGTGAGAAACAAACCTTCAATGAAGAATTGAGCTTAATGGTGAAGAACTTCAACAAATTCTACAAGAGTAGAAGCAAAGAAAGAAACTCCAAGTCAAGGTCTTACAATGACAAGAGATCTTCTAGTCGAGAGCGCAATTGCTACAATTGTGGGAGGCCAGGACACTACTCCAATGAGTGTACGACACCCTACAAAAGAAGAGAAGATTCTCCAAGAAGAAGGAGCAAAAGAGAAGAATCACCACCAAGAGAGAGGAGGAGTAGAGATGATCGCTATGAACGAAGACCCTCACGGAGAAGCAAGGATTCGGAAAGGAAGGACAAGTCATCAAGGAGCTACACAAAATGAAGACATCAAGCTCATGTTGGTGAATGGGTTTCTGGCTCCGACTCCGACAAACACTCCGAGAGAAGCTATCACTCCGACTCCGAATATACTCAAGATGAAGGTGTTGCCGGTCTAGCACTTGTGTCAACCAACTCCTACGACCTATTTGATTCACCAAATGAAGGAATTGGAAGATGCTTCATGGCCAAAGGTCCAAAGGTAACACATCCCGAGTATGTTGATTTTAATAGTGATGAAGATGACTTGCTTGTGGATGATGATTTACTTATTGACAACTCTAGTGACGAATACTATGATGAAACGTCAATTAATCATGCTAGTCAAACGAATGACAATGATAAGGAGAAAATTGAGCTTCTAACTAAAGAACTAAACACTCTTAAGTTGGCTCATGAAACTATCTTCGAAGATCATCAAGAACTTTTAAGGGCTCATGAGAAGTTACGCTTTGAAAAGCTCAATCTTGAGCAAGAGCATGAGTTCTTAAAGGCAATCAATGATGATCTCCGCAAGAAAAGTTCTTCTTACATTGCCAAGCGTTTACTCTTATCTACTTACATGCCTCAAGTCAAGTCTAGTAACAAGTACAAGAAAGATACTTCCTCTAGTAGTAACAATAATAATGTTGAATCCAATATTGTTGCTTCTAGTAGTTCTCTTGATTCCACTAATGATTCTCTTAGCCAAGTTACACTTGAGCAAGAAAATAGTTTATTGAAGGGAATTATAGAGAAAGGTGTTTACAAGAGCCTTGCCGGGAGTAAGCAATTCGAGGAAATTGTACGCAAGCAAGGGAGGCACCGGAAGAATCAAGGTGTTGGTTTTGAACGAAAGTTCAACGCCAATGGAGTTGAGTGGGAAGAAGATCAATACCCCAAGACAAAGTTTGCTCCACAACAAGAGAAGTATGATCCTAGTTCCTTCAAGGGGACACAAGCTCAAGATGATCTTCCACCACAAGACCACAAGAACAAAGGCAAGGACAAGCTTCAAGAAGAGATTGATGCATTTGAAGAAGCACCTAAAGCCTCGTTCAAGTGGGTCCCCAAGACTACGTCAAGTTCTACTTCATCAAGTACAACTACAACCCCAAAGATTCCCATCAAGATGATGTGGATCCCAAAGAAGAAGAACTAGAGAGTTCTTGAGGGTGACTCCGCCAACATTCTTCACTCATATCATTTTGGCAAGAACAAGTGCAATCAAGCTTCACATCTTGCACTAGTTCAAGGAGTCACAAACCCTCATGTTGGTAAGGCAAGGGACAAGGTAACCTAATGTTTTCATAGACATCATCTTGTGTGTGCATCACTCTATGTCTATGGATATTCTTGTTTGTTCCTTGTGGGACTAACCCATGTAGGTAAGTTGAAAGTGCAACTCACTCCAAAGGATTGCTCCAAATGATCTACATCAACACTGAGCATCTACATCTTCAACACCTACATGAAGTCATCATCAACAAAACCCAAGGTTAGTTCATCCCTCTAAGGGGGGATCTCACATCTAGGGGGAGCTTAACTCAAAGAATTGAGTCAAAGCAACTCTAATGGTGTGAACACATTAATGCATTATGTAAAAGTGGTAACCCCACTTGAGCTTAAACGATGAGTATGACCTATGATCAAATGTTCTCATTTGACTCCTAAGTCAATATACTCATATATAGATGACCTAGTCATCGCCAATTGTTTGATAGATGCTAGAATTGGTTGTGCATGCTTTGCCACATATTTCAATTGCCATCTTATTGTGTGAGCATGTTGGTACATATTTTACTCATTCAAGGACATCCACTCGTTGTTTTGATTGTTTGGTTCATTTATTTGTGCCAAGTGGATGGACAAGAATTCCTAAGAACCTTCTTTAGCTATCTATGCTTTTCTCGTCTCAAACTCTATTCATGCTACATCACAAAATTTGATCAAGTCAGATTCGAACCACTCTGCGTGAGGAGCACTCGGAGTCCCCGATTCGTCATAGACTTAAACTTCCAAAACCTCTTAGTGATTCTCGGTCTGACCGATCCTTCCATTTCGGTCCTACCGAGATCATCAAGTTGATCTGAGTTTTCAATCTCGGTGCAACCGATTTGAACTTTTCGGTCTCACCGATTTGCTGTAACTGAACACAGTTATGCATCTCGGTGCCACCGAGTTGTTCCACTCAGTCACACCGACAGGGTCGGGCTATATATAGCCACGGGCAAAATTTTGGAAATTTCTCCGAAACCCTTCGCCCGCGCAACAGCTCGCTCTACCATCGTGGTCTCCGGATCGTCTCCTCATCGCCAGCAGCCTCTTGTCGCTGGTCTTCACCGCCGTCAACGGATTTCGTCCCCGCCGTTGCCGCCGTAGCAAGTCCACCGCCAAGTTAGGGTATGGACTTGATCTTTGTGCTATTCACGTCTGATTCCTAGCACATTGCTTTCATATTGATTCTTGCCACGATTGAAACTCTTCTATCCAGCCAAAGTAGTTCATAGATTAGATGTGATTCGAATTTTTAGGTTTAGGTTTCCGTCGAAACCATCTCAGACCCACCGAGTTGGAAAACTCGGTCTCACCGATTTGGCTTATGCCATTGCACAAGTGACTCTCGGTCAG
This sequence comes from Triticum aestivum, assembly GCF_018294505.1. Taxonomy (NCBI): domain Eukaryota; kingdom Viridiplantae; phylum Streptophyta; class Magnoliopsida; order Poales; family Poaceae; genus Triticum; species Triticum aestivum. The sequence continues at coordinate 689,130,221 of NC_057810.1, forward strand.
ACCGAGAATTACTAATCGGTGCAACCGATTTGAGAATTCTGTGAAACCCTAGCAGTCTCGGTACCACCGAACTGAAACTCGGTCCAACCGAGATCATCAGTTTAGGTTCCAAAACTGCTTCGGTATCACCGAGTTTGAAAATCGGTGGATCCGAAATGCTTTCTGTGGAAAACTAAAAGTGAACTTTTGAGTCATTCTTTTGCAAAAACCTCTGCATTTTGTGATGCTCATCTTTTCTATCTCATCTATAATTCTTCACAGGGTCAGCAGTTAGCTTTTGCAGTATGTCTGATCAAAGTGACAGCCAGAACAGACCAGAAGAGCATATGTACTTGAGTGAGGGCACTAGTCCCTCCAGTACTTCAGATGAAGGGAGCAGAAGTACTCCTAGCAATTTGCCTAAGGCTGCAACTAGGCAAAGGAGGAAAAGAACTTCAGATTCAGAGGATAAAGACTACAAGGCTGAGGAAGATGAGGCTACCTCCAAGAAAGTGGTGCTCAAAAAGGAATATGGCTCAGCAAAGGATATAAAGCCAGGCATGAAGATTAAAAGGCCTGCAAGAAGGCAACCTATGCCCAAGGCCAGAGCATCAACTCAACTGCCTGAAAATCCTGATCCCAAAGGGCCAGCTGAAGAAAGCAAGAAGAGGAAGGAAAGGGTCAAGAAGACCATGGCCAGAGTTGTTGGGCAACCTTCCATGATGGAAGAGGAAGAGCTTGGTGCACCAGCACCAAAGGCACCTAAGCTTATGGGTGATGCAATCAGATCAGGGGCTGCAACATCTAAGCCCAAGGAAGCACCCAAAGCTGCCCCAAGGCCAAGTCTGCACCAAAGAGGAATACCAGGAGTATTCCAGCTGCTGAGAAGAACAAGGCCCCAGTGCCCAATGTTGCTGAGGAGGAAGATGAAGAAGGACAGGTTCTAAGAAAACTCAAGCCCAAGATACCAGACCACAATGATGCCCATCCTGTGGATGAGGACATGAAAATCAGGAAGGATTCAGGGCTGAGACTGTGGAGAATGGCAGATCCATATGCCACAAGGAGAAGAACTGCTGTTGATTACAGGTTCCATACAAAGGAACAGCAGGACTTCTATGAGACAATCTTATTGGACAAGAAGCCCATAGTTTGTGACATGAGGTGGGTTGACTGGAAATACATCAAGGAGAATGAACAGCACTATCCTGGAGTGCAAGACAGCTTTGTTGGTTGTGGAGTTGCAGATTTTGTTGGGCAAAAGCTCACAAATTGGAATGATGAACTTATCATGCAATTCTACTCCACAACACATTTTTACCCAGATGGGAGAATTGTTTGGATGTCTGAAGGTACAAGGTACCAATCCACTGTTGAAGAATGGGCAAGTCTGATCAATGCCCCAAAGGAAAATGATGATGATCTGGACATTTATGCAAAGAAGAAGATGGGACACAATTCCATGGCTCACATGTACAAGGAGATCCCAGACAAAGCCCTAGAGACTTTCTCTTTTGGATCAGTCCACTTTCTGCTGTCAGGGCTGGCTACTATCAATTGGATTCTGAGGCACACTCTGTTGCCCAAGTCAGGTGACCATAACATGATCAGAGGGCATGCCATCAACATGATACATTTATTTGATGTGCCACAAAAATTCAAAGTCATGAGCCTTATAGTTGAAACTATCAAGAGGACTGCAGCAGATCAGAAGAGGAGCTGTGGATATGCACCTCAGATTCAGGAATTGATCAACTCAAAGATGGGAACTGGCAAATATCAGTTGGATAAGGAACACTTTCCACTTTATCCAGACTTTGAGGACAATGAGGTTGTCATGAATGAAGATGATCCATCATCAGTTCAAGCTCAGGAGAAGAAAGAAAAGGCAAGGAAGGAGAAGGCTGCCAAGATGCCAACTCAAGAGGAGGCATCTGAATATTTCTTGAAAACCAAACAGGAGCAGCTTGGTTACTTGATAGCATCATCTCTGAGGATTGAGAAGGGGTTGGCCACCCTAACTCAAAACCAGGAGAGCCTGGAAAGAATCATGGAACAAAAATTCTATGATCTAGATGTCAAGGTAACTGAGATTCAGTCAGTTGTGGAGCAGCTGCAGGATGACATGCAGGAGAGGAAGGGCAAGACAACCACCAATGTGTTTGCCAGAGTGCCCAGAGCCCAGAGGTCAGTTGCAGAGCCAGTGACAGACACTAGAGCAACAACTTCAGCACCAGCTACTGCCCCTTCAGCTCCAGTGCAACCAGCTTCAGCATCAACTCCAGCACCCTCTACATCAACTGAAGCCTTCGTCCTTGGAGTCATCAGGACACCACCACCAGAAGATCAAGCCTGAGAGTCGATCTAGCACTATGCATTTTCTATGAACTTTTTGGTAACTTGTTGCCAAAGGGGGAGAAAAATGTATAGATCATAGGCTTCGAGAGAGAGTGTTGCTTTTGTTCTCTCTTGCTTTTGGTGTGTTTATCTTGTTTGCTTTTGGTTGAGATACTATGCTTGTGAGACATTGATGATCATGTGTTTGATCATAAGCTACACTTATGCATGCTTGATATTATCTTATCTATCATATGTGATCACTCACTATGCTTGGTGATGAGTGCATGTATTCATTGTTTATTATTTTGAGCGCTCCACCAAGATGTATGTGACATGGGAGAGTAACCCATGAGCCTAATTCATTGTGCATTTGCAGTCCAAAGCAAATCTAAAATTATGCACAAATTTAGGGGGAGCTCTTGCTTATCACATACTTCTCAAAGCGACGATGTTATTTAAATGTTATTATCATTTGTCGAAGCTTTGATCTATATGTTGTCATCAATTACCAAAAAGGGGGAGATTGAAAGTGCAACTATCCCTAGGTGGTTTTGGTAATTCATAACAACATATAGCTCATTGAGCTAATGCTATTCCAAGACTATTATTTCAGGAAAGCTCAATGAATGGCATGGCATGGATGATGAAAGTGGATCCCTCAAAATACTAAGGACAAAGGATTGGCTCAAGCTCAAAAGCTCAAGACTCTTCATTTTACATTTTAGTGATCCAAGATCACATTGAGTCTATAGGAAAAGCCAATACTATCAAGAAGGGATGAGGTGTTGCTTAATGAGCCTCTTGCTTCATGTGCTTAGTGATATGCTCCAAAACCCTCAACTACTTTCCCACATCCACAAATGACCTAAATCTAAAGCCAAAATCGGTCACACCGATTCTTTCAATCCGGCGCCACCGATTCCAAAAGTCATAGCCACTGCCACAAACCCTAAGCAAATCGGTCTTACCGATAGGGATCTCGGTCTCACCGAGATGGGATTGTAATCTCTCTGTTTCCCTTCGTAACGTTTCGGTCTAACCGAAGTGAGCGATCGGTCCCACCGAGATTGCAATGTAAACTCTCTGTTTCCTTTTTGTAACATTTCGGTCTCACCGAAAAGAGCAAATCGGTCCCACCGAGTTTACCTGACCAACTCTCTGGAAAGCTTATTACCAAAATCGGTCTTACCGAGTTTGTGTAATCGGTCTTACCGAGATTACGTTATGCCCTAACCCTAACCGAATCGGTCTCACCGAGATGCATGTCGGTCCCACCGAAAATCACTAACGGTCACTAGGTTTACTAAATCGGTCCGACCGAGTTTAACTATTCGGTCCCACCGAGTTTGGTAAATTGTGTGTAACGGTTAGATTTTGTGTGGAGGCTATATATACCCCTCCACCTCCTCTTCATTCGTGGAGAGAGCCATCAGACTAAACCTACACTTCCAACTTACCATTTCTGAGAGAGAACCACCTACTCATGTGTTGAGGCCAAGATATTCCATTCCTACCATATGAATCTTGATCTCTAGCCTTCCCCAAGTTGCTTTCCACTTAAACCCTCTTTCCACCAGATCCAAATCCTATGAGAGAGAGTTGAGTGTTGGGGAGACTATCATTTGCAGCACAAGAGCAAGGAGTTCATCATCAACGCACCATTTGTTACTTCTTGGAGAGTGGTGTCTCCTAGATTGGCTAGGTGTCACTTGGGAGCCTCCGACAAGATTGTGGAGTTGAACCAAGGAGTTTGTAAGGGCAAGGAGATCGCCTACTTCGTGAAGATTTACCGCTAGTGAGGCAAGTCCTTTGTGGGCGACGACCATGGTGGGATAGACAAGGTTGCTACTTCGTGGACCCTTCGTGGGTGGAGCCCTCCGTGGACTCATGCAGCCGTTACCCTTCATGGGTTGAAGTCTCCATTAACGTGGATGTACGATAGCACCACCTATCGGAACCACGCCAAAAACATCCGTGTCTCCAATTGCGTTTGAATCCTCCAAACCCATCCCCTTACTTTCTTGCAAGTTGCATGCTTTAATTTCCGCTGCCTATACACTCTTTGCATGCTTGCTTGTATTGTGTGATGATTGCTTGACTTGTCCTAGAACAGCTAAAATCTGCCAAACTCTAAAATTGGGAAAAGGTTAAGTTTTTATTGGTCAAGTAGTCTAATCACCCCCCTCTAGACATACTTCAAGGTCCTACAATATGAGATGTTCCAAGAGCAGAAATTGGTATTTCAAACGTATGCCTGTGTCGAGAGGTATGAGACCTCTGACAAGTACTTTGCCTACAAGATGGAGGACAAATAGCTTAGCCAATGAGCATATGCTCACTATGTCTAGGTACTATAATCGCTTGAATCAAGTGGGAGTTAATCTTCCAGATAATATAGTGATTGACAGAGTTCTCTAGTCACTATCACCAAGCTACTTGTCAGGGATATCTAGCAACATATGCCAAGGGGTGGCTTATCATGGATGGGGACAGGAGTACGTCGCCGGGCTCTAGAAGCGGGAGTGAGCGAGACCTCGAACGCCTACGAGTCTTACCCAAGTTCGGGGCTCTACGTGGAGATAACACCCCTAGTCCTGCTTTGTGGGGTCTCCGCATGATGACTATCATCAATAGAGTAGCTACAAGAGTGCTCCTTGAGCTGTTCGGCTAGAGGAGGAAGAAGGACAAGGCTAGCTCTCTTCTACCCAAGCAGTGGTGTGGAGGGAACTAAGGTCTAAACCCTTTGCATGGGTGAGCCTGGGGGTTTATATAGGCCTACCCCCAGGGGTACAATCGTAATCCGGCCGGTTGGCAGGCCCGGGCCATCAGCGTCTATGGAGGTTGAGTTCTTTGCCAGCTGCTAGGGCCCACCTCTAGTGGACCCGGCCGACTGCTGAGGAACTGAAAGGATTGAGAAGAGGTGTCTAGAGGGGGGTGATTAGACCCTCAACAATTAAGGTTGACAGGTTTTTAAGTTTTTCAAGTTGCGGTGGTAGATTAGCTCAATTTCAAGCATTCACAATACAATTCAAGCAAGCATGCAAAGAGTATATGAGCAACGGAAAGTAAAGCATGCAACTTGCAAGAAAGTAAAGGGATGGGTTTGGAGTGTGCAAATGCAATTGGAGACACGGAGATTTTTGGCGTGGTTCCGATAGGTGGTGCTATCGTACATCCACGTTGATTGAGACTTCAACCAACGGAGGGTAACGGCTGCGCGAGTCCATGGAGGGCTCCACCCATGAAGGGTCCACGAAGAAGCAACCTTGTCTATCCCATCATGGCCATTGCCCATGAAAGACTTGCCTCACTAGGGTAGATCTTCATGAAGTAGGCGATCTCTTTCCCCGTACAAACTTCTTGGTTCAACTCCACAATCTTGACGGAGGCTCCCAAGCGACACCTAACCAATCTAGGAGACACCACTCTCCAAAAGGTAATAGATGGTGTGTTGTTGATGAACTCCTTGCTCTTGTGCTTCAAATGATAGTCTCCCCAACACTCAACTCTCTCACACAGATTTGGCTATGGTGGAAAGATGATTTGAGTGGAAAGCAACTTGGGGAAGGCTAGATATCAAGATTCATATGGTAGGATTGGAATATCTTGGTCTCAACACATGAGTAGGTGGTTCTCTCTCAGAAAATGAGTAATGGAAGTGTAGGTTTGTTTTGATGGCTCTCTCCATGAATGAAGAGTGGGTGGAGGGGTATATATAGCCTCCACACGAAATCTAATTGTTACACACAGATTCCCAAACTCGGTGGGACCGAATCAAGAAACTCGGTCAGACCGATCCAGGTATAAATGTGAATGTTAGGATATTCGATGGGACCGACTGGATCATCTTGGTGAGACCGATGTGCAGGGGTTAGGGTAAAACCTCATCTCGGTTTGACCAATTACAAAAACTCGGTGAGACCGATTTTGGTAATAAGTGAAACAGAGAGTTGGTCAAGCAAACTCGATGGCACCGATTGCTAATTTCGGTGAGACCGAAATTGTTGCAATAGGTAACAGAGAGTTTGCAAGCCCATCTCGGTGAGGCCGAGATCCCATCGGTGAGACCGAAGTGCTTAGGGTTCGGAAGTGTCTGAATAAGATGAAACTCGGTGGCGCCGGATAGATCAAATCGGTGGGGCCGGGTTTGACATTTAGGTTTAGGACATATGTGGAAATGAGAAAGTGGCTGAGGGTTTTGGATCATATCACTAAGCACTTTGAGCAAGCAAGCCATTAAGCAACACCTCATCCCCTTTTAATGGTATTGGCTTTCCTATGGACTTAATGTGATCTTGGATCACTAAAATAGAAAATGTAGAGTCTTGAGACTTTGCCAATATTTGTCCTTAGCATCTTGAAGGGTTCCACATCCTCTTGTCCATGTCCATGCCACTCCAACGTTAAACTTTATCTGAAATATACTAGGTAGAAGTATTAGTCCAACAAGAGATATGTTGTCATGAATTACCAAAATCACCCAGGGAGTGATGACCCACAAGTGTAGGGGATCTATCGTAGTCCTTTTGATAAGTAAGAGTGTTGAACCCAATGAGGAGCAGAAGGAAATTATAAGCGGTTTTCAGTAAGGTTTTCTCTGCAAGCACTAAAATAGTAGGTGATAGATAGTTTTATGATAAGATAAATAGTAACGAGCAAAAGTAAATAAAGTAAATAAGGTGCAGCAAGGTGGCCCAATCCTTTATGTAGCAAAGGATAAGCCTGGACAAATTCTAATAATAATGAAGGAGCTCCCGAGGACACATTGGGAATTATTGTCAAGCTAGTTTCATCACGTTCATAAGATTCGCGTTCGGTACTTTGATAATTTGATATGTGGGTGGACCGACACTTGGGTACTGCCCTAACTTGGACAAGCATCCCACTTATGATTAACCCCTATTGCAAGCATCCACAACTACAAAAAGGAGTATTAAGGTAAACCTAACCACAACATTAAACACATGGGTCCATATCAACCCCTAACGAAGCAACGCATAAACTAGGGTTTAAGCTTCTGTCACTCTAGCAATCCATAACATACTTATTACTTCCCTATGCCTTCCTCTACACCCAAATAATGGTGAAGTGTCATGTAGTCGACGTTCACATAACACCACTAGAGGAGAGACAACATACATCTAATCAAAATATCAAACGAATACCAAATTCACATGACTACTAATAGGAAGACTTCACCCATGTCCTCAGGAACTAAAGTAACTACTCACAAAGCATAATCATGTTCATAATCAGAGGTGTAATAATATGCATTAAGGATCTGAACATATAATCTTCCACCAAGTAAACCAATAAGTATCAACTACAAGGAGTAATCAACACTACTAGCAACCCACAAGTACCAATTTATGGTTGTGGATACAAGATTGGATACAAGAAATGAACTAGGGTTTGAGAGGAGATGGTGCCGGTGAAGATGTTGATGGAGATTGACCCCCTCCCGATGAGAGGATCGTTGGTGATGACGTTGGTGATGATTTCCCCCTCCCGGAGGGAAGTGTCCCCGGCAGAACAGCTCCGCCAGAGCCCTAGATTGATTCCACCAAGGTTCCGCCTCGTGGCGGCGGAGTTTCGTCCCGTAAGCTTGCCCACGAATTTTTCCAGGACAAAACCCTTCATATAGCAGAAGATGGTCACCGGAAGCCCACTAGGGGGCCCAGGAGATAGGGGGCGCGCCCTATAGGGGGGGGCCCTGTCTCCTGGACAAGGTGTGGGCCCCTGGCCTATTTCTTTCGCTCATAAATTCTTAATGAATCCAAAAAGTGGTTTCGTGGAGTTTCAGGACTTTTGGAGTTGCGTAGAATAGGTTCCCAATGTTTGCTCCTTTTTCAGCCAGAATTCCAGCTGTCGGCATTCCCCCTCTTCATGGTAAACCTTGTAAAATAAGAGAGAATAGTCGTAAGTATTGAGATATAATGTGTAATAATAGCCCATAATGCAATAAATATTGATATAAAAGCATGATGCAAAATGGACGTATCAACTCCCCCAAGCTTAGACCTCGCTTGTCCTCAAGCGGAAACCGAGATCGAGAAATATGTCCACATGTTTAGAGATAGAGGTGTCGATAAAAATAAAATACGGACATGAGGGCATCATGATCATTCTAATAACAGCAACATATATATAGATTTTGTCATATGATTTCCTATGTTCAAGTAATAAGCAATTCACAATGTCAAGTATGGTTCATAAACTTCATTGGGAACTAACAAACTATAATCTCAGTCATTGAAGCATTTGCAATTTATCGTAACATCAGAAAGAGTCAATAATAGAGCTTTTCAGCAAGATCACATACTCAACTATCTCGTAGTCCCCCATAATTGTTAACACTCACGCAATACTTGTGGTTATAGAGTTTCAGCCGGACACTGAGAAAGATAGGGGCTTATTGTGTTGCCTCCCAACGTATTCACCTTTAGGTGATGTCAACAATAATAGCCTATGCCAACTTACATTCAATTTGATATATGTATCATGACCTTTCAAACACGAGGAGCTTGCCAAAGGATAAAATGAAAAAGTGGAAAGGTGAGGATCACCTTGACTCAAGCATAAAGTAAAAACATAAAGTAAAAGGATAGGCCCTTCGCAGAGGGAAGCAGAGGTTGTCATGCACTTTTAGGGTTGGATACACAAAATCTTAATGCAAAAGAACGTCACTTTGTATTGCCCCTTGTATGTGGACCTTTATTATGCACTCCGTCGCTTTTATTACTTCCACAACAAGTTCGTACAAAGCTTATTTTCTCTGCACTAATAAGTCATGCATATTTAGAGAGCAATTTTTATTGCTTGCACCGATGACAACTTACTTGAAGGATCTTACTCAATCCATAGGTAGGTATGGTGGACTCTCATGGCAAAACTGGGTTAAGGAAGTTTGGAAGCACAAGTAGTATCTCTACTTGGTGCAAGGAGTTTTGGCTAGCATGAGGGGAAAGGCAAGCTCAACATGTTCAGAAGGTCAATGACAATATACTTTAACTGAGATGTCGGAAAACATAAACCATTACGTTGTCTTCCTTGTCCAACATCAACTCTTTTAGCATGTCATACTTAATGAGTGCTTCACAATCATAAAAGATGTCCAAGATAATATATCTATATGTGAACCCCTCTTTCCTTATCACTTCCTATTAATTGCAACGATGACCAAGGCTATGTTCATCAACTCTCAACAATTTTTATGCCTCATACTTTCTATGTGTGAAGTTATCACTATCCATAAGATCAATATGAACTCTTTTTTTCTTTCTACTTTCTCAAGATCATAACAACATAGCAAAGCCCTTGACTCAACACTAATCTTTATTATAGATAGCACACGGACTCGCTTACAAAAAGAGATCACAACGAAAACTCAAAACTACTTGATATCAAACTTCGAACTATAGATCAAGATACTACTAAAAGGATCGAACTAAATAAAGCGGTAAAGATAGGAGTGTGACGGTGATACGATACCGGGGAACCTCCCCCAAGCTTGGCAGTTGCCAAGGGGAGTGCCCATACCCATGTGATTATTTCTCCTTCTTCACGGTTGGTGTTGTGATCTTCTTGGCGATGGTGCCCTTCAGGATACGGTTCTCCTCCTTGAGCTTATTGATTTGTCGTTTGAGGTCCAAAATTTCTTTACGGAGCTTGCCCGTAACGGCGAAGGCTCCTTTTACCCAAGGATGCTGCATAGCTTCTGGAGAACACATGAAACTCTTTTTCATATTTTCATAAGAAAGAAATCTGGAGTTGGAAGGGATAACCGAAGCAGGGACAGCCAGGCTAGGTAGTTCCCCCATAGTGAAATCTGCTTGGAGACGAGAGGTAACTTCTTGATCTTCCTCCATGGCATCTATCCTTTTCAAATCAGCCTTCATCTCATCCTCCATTGATGGTCCAAAGTGATAGGCATCACCGTTCGCTCCTGGACCTGGCGTTGGGTGAGACACTCGGCTCTCCCCAACTGATTCCTGAGAAGACATCTTGCTTAATTCTGCAACAGGAACAACTCGAAACGAAAACAGAGGATAATTGCGTGATACGGTGGCCAAAACCTTCGGGAGTATATATAATGAATTTTTACCGACCAAAATACGTAACATACAAGAAAACGGAGTCCGGGGGGCACACGAGGTGCCCACGAGACAGGGGGGCGCGCCCTCATCTCTCGAGGGAGCCTCGTGTCCCTTTCGGGCTACTTCTTTCTTCCTAAAATTCTTAAATAATCCAAAACTGATGAAAATTGCCATTAGAGTTGTTTTGGAGTCGGTATACTTACCGTACCACGTACCTATGCCTTTTCAGAGTCTGGAACATTCTGGAAAGTGTCTCTTATGTACTCCTCTGGGGTTATGGTTTCAATAATATTAGTTTCAACATTGATAGGGTTACCTAAAATATAATGCTTGATTCTTTGACCATTAACCACCCTCGGATTTGTGCCTTCAAAGTTATTAATTTTTATAGCACCGGAAATGTAGACCTCCTCGATAATGTAGGGACCTTCCCATTTTGAGAGAAGTTTTCCTGCAAAAAATCTTAAACGAGAGTTGAATAATAACACATAATCTCCTACGTTAAACTCACACTTTTGTATCCTTTTATCATGCCAGCGTTTGACTTTTTCTTTGAAGAGCTTGGCATTCTCATAAGCTTGGGCTCTCCATTCATCAAGTGAGCTAATATCAAACAACCTCTTCTCACCGGCAAGTTTGAAGTCATAATTGAGCTCTTTAATAGCCCAATATGCTTTATGTTCAAGTTTAAGAGGTAAATGACATGCTTTTCCATAAACCATCTTATATGTAGACATACCCATAGGATTTTTGTATGCAGTTCTATAGGCCCATAATGCATCATCAAGTTTTTTGGACCAATTCTTTCTAGATCTATTCACGGTCTTTTGCAAAATTAATTTGAGCTCTCTATTGCTCAACTCTACTTGACCACTAGATTGCGGGTGATAAGGAGATGCAATTCTATGATTGACATCGTACTTAGCAAGCATCTTACGGAAAGCGCCATGAATAAAGTGTGAACCACCATCAGTCATAAGATATCTAGGGACTCCAAACCTCGGAAAAATTACTTCTTTAAGCATTTTAATAGAAGTGTTATGATCAGCACTACTAGTTGGAATAGCTTCTACCCACTTAGTAACGTAATCAACAGCAACTAAGATATGTGTATAACCATGGGAGGCAGGAAAAGGTCCCATGTAATCAAAGCCTCAAACATCAAACGGTTCGATAACAAGAGAATAATTCATAGGCATTTCTTGACGTCTACTGATGTTACCTATTCTTTGGCATTCATCACAAGATACGACAAACTTACGAGCATCTTTGAAAAGAGTAGGCCAATAAAAACCAGATTGTAGTACCTTGTGTGAAGTTCTATCTCCAGCGTGGTGTCCTCCATAGGATTCAGAGTGACACTTGTGTAGGATTTGTTCCTGTTCATGCTCAGGCACACAACGTCTAATAATACCATCTACTCCTTCTTTATAAAGGTGTGGATCATCCCAGAAGTAATGTCTTAAATCATAGAAGAACTTTTTCTTTTGCTGGTATGTGAAACTAGGCGGTATATATTTAGCAACAATGTAATTAGCATAGTCAGCATACCAAGGAGCCGTACGAGAAGCATTGACTACCGCTAATTGTTCATCAGGAAAACTATCATTAATAGGCAGTGGGTCATCAAGAACATTCTCTAACCTAGACAAGTTGTCTGCAACGGGGTTCTTAGCTCCCTTTCTATCAATAATATGCAAGTCAAATTCTTGGAGCAAGAGAACCCATCTAATGAGTCTAGGATTAGCATCTTTCTTTTCCATAAGATATTTAATAGCAGCATGATCAGTGTGAATAGTAACTTTGGAATCAACAATATAAGGTCTAAACTTATCACATGCAAACACAAGTGCCAAGAATTCTTTTTCAATGGTAGCATAATTTCTCTGGGCAGTATCAAGGGTCTTACTAGCATAATGTATAACAATCAATTTCTTAATGACTCTTTGCCCTAAAACAACACCTACAACATAATCACTAGCATCACACATAATTTCAAAAGGTAAATTCCAATCAGGTGGCTGAACAATAGGTGCTGTGATCAAAGCTTTCTCAAGTGTTTCAAATGCTTCTACACAATCATCATCAAATACAAAAGGAATATCTTTTTGTAATAAATTAGTCAGAGGCCTAGAGATTTTAGAAAAGTCCTTAATGAACCTCCTATAAAAACCGGCATGACCAAGGAAACTTCTTATACCTTTTATGTCCTTGGGACATGGCATCTTTTCAATAGCATCAACTTTGGCTTTATCAACTTCAATACCCCTTTCGGAGATCTTGTGCCCCAATACAATGCCTTCATTAACCATAAAGTGACACTTTTCCCAATTCAGGATGAGACTAGTGTCTTCGCATCTCTGTAAAACTCGATCAAGGTTGCTCAAACAATCATCAAAAGAGGATCCATAGACAGAGAAGTCATCCATGAATACCTCACAAATCTTTTCACAAAAATCGGAAAATATAGCCATCATGCATCTTTGAAAGGTAGCAGGTGCATTACATAAACCAAAAGGCATACGTCTATAAGCAAAAGTACCAAAAGGGCAAGTAAAAGTAGTTTTAGATTGATCCCCCGCTGACACAGGTATTTGAGAGAAACCAGAATAACCATCTAGAAAGCAAAAATGTGTGTGTTTGGATAGCCTTTCTAGCATTTGATCAATAAAAGGTAAAGGGTAATGATCTTTCTTAGTAGCTTTATTTAACTTACGGAAATCAATTACCATCCTATAGCCTGTAATAATTCTTTGCGGGATCAATTCATCTTTGTCATTAGGAACAACGGTATTACCTCCCTTTTTAGGGACACAATGGGCAGGGCTTACCCATTCACTATCAGCGACAGGGTAAATAATACCTGCCTCAAGGAGTTTTAGAATCTCCTTTCTTACCACTTCCTTCATTTTGGGGTTTAATCGTCTTTGAGGATCTCTAACAGGTTTGGCATCTTTCTCCACTGAAATTTTATGTTGACATAATGTGGGACTAATGCCCTTAAGATCATCCAGAGTATATCCAATAGCAGCTCGGTGCTTCCTTAGAGTTTTCAATAATCTTTCTTCTTCTTTCTTTGAAAGGTTAGCACAAATAATAACATGATATATTTATTTTTCATCAAGATAAGCATACTTGAGATTATCAGGTAAGGGTGTGAGTTCAAACACGGGATCACCCTTGGGTGGAGGGGGATCCCCAAGAATTTCAACGGGAAGATTATGTTTTAGCATAGGTTCTTGTTTAAGGAACACTTCATCTATTTCTTCCCTTTCCTTCATAAACATATCGTTTTCATGGTCTAGCAAATATTGTTCTAACGGATCAGTTGGAGGAACAGCAATAGAAGCAAGACCAATAATCTCATCCTTACTAGATCGTTCCTTTTCACGAGGTTGTCTACTAAATTTGGCGAAATTAAACTCATGAGACATACCATCTATACCAACAGTGACAATATTCTTTTCACAATCAATCTTAGCACTAGCAGTATGCAAGAAAGGTCTACCAAAAATAACGGGACAAAAATATCTTGTGGGGAAGCAAGAACAAGAAAATCAGCAGGGTATTTAATCTTTCCACACAAGACTTCAACATCTCTAACAATCCCAATAGGTTTAATGGTGTCCCTATTAGCAAGCTTAATAGTAACATCAATGTCTTCTAATTCAACAGGTGCAATATCGTGCATAATTTCTTTATAAAGATCGTAAGGTATAGCATTAGCACTAGCACCCATATCACATAAGCCATGATAACAATGATCTCCTATTTTAACAGAAATAACAGGCGTGCCTACAACAGGTCTACGTGTCTTAGTATCGGGTCTAGCAATATTAGCAGTTTCACCCACGAAAGAAATAACATGCCCATCTAAGTCTTCATCCAGGAGATCTTTAATCATAGCAATACTAGGTTCAACATTAATTTTCTCAGGAGGTGTATAAGTCCTAGTATTACTCTTACGAACAACAGTCGAAGCTTTAACATGATCTTTTATCCTAACAGGAAAAGGAGGTTTTTCAACATAAGTAGTAGGAATAACAGGATCACTATATATAATAGTCTTTTCTTCGACTGTAATAGGTGCAACTACTTTCACTTCAACAGGAGGATTATATTTAAACCACTTCTCTTTAGGGAGATCAATGTGAGCAGCAAAAGTTTCACAAAAAGTAGCTACTATCTCAGAGTCAAGTCCATACTTAGAGCTAAATCCACGGAAAGCATCGGTATCCATAAAAGATTTAACACAATCAAACTTAGGTGTCATACCTAACTCCTTACCATCGTCGGAACCCCAATCTTCAGAGTTGCATTTAATTCTTTCCAATAAGTCCCATTTGAAATCAATAGTCTTCAGCATATAGGAACCAGTACAGGAAGTATCGAGCAGGTTGCGATTATCAAGAGAAAGCCGAGCATAAAAATTCTGAATAATCATTTCCCGAGAGAGTCATTGTCAGTGTCAAAACCGGCGGATCTCGGGTAGGGGGCCCCGAACTGTGCGTCTAGGCGGATGGTAACAGGAGACAAGGGACACGATGTTTTACCCAGGTTCGGGCCCTCTTGATGGAGGTAAAACCCTACGTCCTGCTTGATTAATATTGATGATGTGTGTTACAAGAGTAGATCTACCACGAGATCAAGGAGGCTAAACCCTAGAAGCTAGCCTATGGTATGATTGTTGTTCGTCCTATGGAGTAAAGCCATCCGGTTTATATAGACACCGGAGAGGGCTAGGGTTACACAGAGTCGGTTACAATGGTAGGAGACCTACATATCCATACCGCCAGGCTTGCCTTCCACGCCAAGGAAAGTCCCATCCGGACACGGGACGAAGTCTTCATGCTTGTATCTTCATAGTCTTGGAGTCCGGCCGATCATGATAGTTCGGCTATCCGGACACCCCCTATTCCGGAACTCCCTCAGTAGCCCCTGAACCAGGCTTCAATGACGATGAGTCCGGCGCGCATGTTGTCTTCGGCATTGCAAGGCGGGTTCTTCCTCCGAATAATTTATAGAAGATTGTGAACACCAGGATAGTGTCCGGCTCTGCAAAAATAAATTCCACGTACCACCGTAGAGAGAATAATATTACACAAGTTCAATCTGCTGACGTATTTTGTGGCATGACATCACATCATTACCAAGCCTTTACTCGAATTGTTTTTATTGTTCCACCTCAGCGCATTTAGCGAAGCGGTTTCCTTGGCACGTCTTGTCGAAGCAGAGATCATGCTCCCCTTATTCCGGGATTCCCATCAATACGGACGTGGGTAACCCAACCGTGCCCGTTGCCACACCCCCTCCATCGAAGGCGGGTTCCAAATGGTCACGACGACGGCTCTTGGTATTCTTCCTCTTTATAACGAGACCAAGGCCAGTTCTTTTTCTTCAATCCTCAATCGAATCCGCCCCCCGCCCCCGAGTTCCAACACCCAGGGCTCTAGATTCGGGTACCTTCGATCCTCGACAATGTCCGGCTCTGACCTACGGGGCCGGTGGATGCCCTCCTCCGTCACGGAAGAAGACGTGTTAAAGCTGAGAGACGCCAGGTACTTGACCTATGAGATTTCGCATAGGCTGCCTGCCCGAGGGCAAGCTATTCCTACTCCCGAGCCCGGCGAGAGCGTTGTGTTCGTGTCTCACCTCCGTCGGGGTTTTGGCTTCCCGATGGACCCCTTCGTGAGGGGGCTCATGTTTTACCATGGGCTGGAATTCCATGACTTGGCTCCGGAGTCCATCCTCCACATCTCATCGTTTATTGTGTTTGTGAAGCCTTCCTCCGCACTACCCCTCACTTCGGCTTGTGGCTTAAAACCTTCAATGTGGAGCCGAAGATGATTGAGGGGCGTCAGGCAGAGTGCGGCGGGGCGGTCATAAGTAAGAGGGCCGATGCTCCATGGCCCGAGGGCTCTTTTCAGGAGGAGCTCGGCTTGTGGCAACAGGAGTGGTTCTATATCACCGCTCCTAGGGGCAGCAGGCAGAGGCCGCCGCCCGTCTTCCGCTCGGGCCCTCCACAACAGTTGACGTCATGGGTCAACAAGGGGCGTGACTGGGGGCCGTCCAAAGACGTACCCCTGTTGCAGGACCGGATTCGAGGCCTCCAAGAAAGGAAGATCAATCTAGTCGCAGTGGTACAGGTTATGCTGATCCGGTGCCTACTGCCCTGCAAACGTCGCCCCCTCCGTCTATGGGAATTTAATCCGGAGGGGTCACGAGCTCTTCAACACTTCATGGGTTTGACACCCGCGGAGATGTACAAACTGTTCTTCGGATCGCAAGAGATGCGTCCGGAATTGACCGAGGATGCTGGCCTAAGCTGCAATCGCCCGGATACTCAAGTAAGTAGCCCTGTGTCCGAACACATCGTCCATTCATTTACTGTGGGTTTGCCTTTTAACCAGCTATCCCTTGGACAGGAGTGGATAGCGCAAGCAAAACTGATACGGTGTCCGCCCCCCCTCCCCGAGACCATGCAGGATCCCGTGTTAATCAAAATGTTGGAGGTTGCACCTTTGGAGGAGGGCGAAGAAGGGCACAGAGGAACTACCACCTCAGCCACGGAGGTTTTCAGTAAGGGAGGAATCGAGAGTCCCTCCTTCCAGGGGGAGAAGAGGACTGCTGCCAAAGACCCGGAGGCCAAGGCCTCAAAGCGGGGAAAGAAATCTGTACCGGAAGGTCCTGTGCCGGGAAGAGCCCCGGCCGTATTGTCTCCTCGGAGGAATCATCCCTCTAGCGAGCCGTAAGTATAAAAAGGGGGAATTTTGTAATAGTGGACATCCCTGTTTAATTTCTAAGGGTAACCGAAGTTTTCACCTTGTAGTTCGGATCTCAGCCCATCTCAGCACAGCTCATCGTCGGGAGACCTTCGTCCGGAGATGATGGAGAGCGAAACGCCTCCATCTGCCGCCCCGTCGTGTGGGGCGGGCGACCCTGAGGTGTCGTCACGGAGGGTCTCCCCGAGTCCAGCGGGGCCGGAGAGTTCGGCACCCATTGGAGTACGGTCGGTGGAGCTGCAGGATTTGCTCAGAAGGGCGTCTGTCTCAGAAGATCACCGCACATTAATGGGTAGGGTGATTGAGAGGATCTCGTCCGCCGAAAGCGGGTTGTATGAGGCCGTCGGAAGTTTGCTGACGGGGTTTGAGGTACGCAAAAATGACATACCTTTTGACAGTTTTGCGCATGAAGTGCGCCCTGTATAGATAGTAGCCCCTGAGACTTGGTATGCTGTCGAAAGCGACAGCGTGCCGAGGATCATAATCTTAGTTATAGATTGTAGCCTTTCCTATGCAGGTGGCGGAACGTTCGTTGGCCAGCCGGATTGATGGATTTGCCGAGCTGAAGAGGCAACTCGACGTTGCGGATGCGGACATCCCGCTGGTCAATACACGACTTGATGAGTCGCAAGGTATGTGGTTGCTCTGCGGTCGCCTAGTAAGGGAGCTGACGCCCATTCCTTACAATTTGTATGCCTGATGCAGATAGTGCTGCTGCTGTGGAAGGCCTTCGAGCAGAACTTGCTCGGGCCAAGGAGCAAGCCAGAAAAAGCGAGGCGGCTGCCTCAAAGGAAGCGGAAGAGCTAGAAGCCGAGAAGGCTGCTCACTGCCAAAGCAGGGAGGAGATGGCCGGAATGGCCACGAAATTAAAAGTTGCGACCGACCGCCTGGAGGTTCTTGAAAGAGAACGCCGAGCGGAGCAAGAGGACCTGAAGAAGGCCGACGCCGAAGCCAAGGATGCCCGTAGTGCGATGCGGGCTATGAAGGAGGAACTGCGTCAGGTCGGAGACATTGTGGCTGGAAAGCCCTTTATGCTGCGTAGGAAGTTCACGGATCCGAAGTATGCTCAGCTGGGCCGATTGTACGGTGCAGAGGATCCTTATCTGGACTTGGCGGCGAGTGCGGCGGACGCAGTCGTGCACTTTCGAAGCCAGGAGGATCACGAAATGGAAGAGCTTTTCTGGTCTCAATTTCATAGTCCAGAGTGTCCACTTCAGTTGAGTGATCGGCTGGTTGAGTGGGCTGAGCTGAATAGATTGTCCGGACTTGCCATGACGGATGTGGTCGCTCATCTATGGCCGAAAAGGCCCAAGCCGAAGAGTTATTTTGGCTTGTTGCAGCAATTCCTTGGGGCGGTGCCGCGTATTGGGGCGATGAAGCGGCCGACATGCATAGAGGGTGCACGGATGGCTCTCGCCCGTGGTAAGACATACTGGGCGGAGATGGATGCCACCGCTGTTGCATCCCGGGGTTCGGACAAAAGCCGATTCCCCACCGAGCACTATTTTGAGGAAGTCCTGCAGGGCGCTCGTTTAATAGAGTCGCAGTGCTCGAAAGATGTTATGTTTGAATGACATGTATGATTTCTGAGATCATGTTTATAATGCAATAGCTTTTTATACTTGTGCGCTCAAGTATTGAACTATCTCCTGTGCGGCCGTATGTGTATGTATAATCTGAAAGATGGCAGTCTTTGGCTTCAGCCCCCACGCACATTGTGCGGGGGTGTTTGCAAAAAGAAAAGCGCTTTTTCACACTTAATCCAACGTCTTGGTCCTTTTAAGAAGGTGATAGCGTAGCAAACTAGGCAACCGGACTATAATGCTTTATCACTTTCACTTAGCCATAGGAGCTCGAATGTGGGGCTACTATATAGCCCCTAGCGGCACCGCTCTTCCCTGAACTCGGGGCGCGTGTGTGCCTGACCGGGAAGCGGTCCTTCGCCAAAGCGGAGGAATTCTAAACATTCCAATGGTCGATCGAGTGGTTGACCAGTCTCTCACTATATCATGACAGTCAGTTTTCGGCTTTCTCTACTGAGGTGCTCGCCCGGCCGAACTGAGGCACAATCGCAGTAGTTCTCCTGGTGCCGCGTTAGCCGATGATATGGAACGTAAGGCAGCAAAACACAGGAGCCGGGCAAACCCAACATTTGACCAAAGACATGATTCGGAGCTGATGCATATAAGGCCTAACTCGAGACGCCGAACACTCCCTGAGGTGTTCGATCTTTATGATACCGGGCAGAACAATGCCCTAAGCCCCTAGTGTCCAGGTACAGGCGGGAACTTCTGACGCGGCCGATGCCAAAACGCCAGCCTCCTCCTCGGCTATGGTGGGAAACCGGGGGATGTGTATCAACAAGAGACAGTAAGAAAGGTTTACGCAGGGTCTTAATCTGAAAAGAATCCTTGCAACGGGTCCCTGCTGCACGTCTGCGCCTGTGTCTCCGTTATGCTGTATCCTGGACGGGTGTAGCACGTGCTTCATCTGTAAAAGAGAAGGACTTAGTTTCTAAGAAATATCATGCAAAAAATTGTATGAAATAAAGTATAATTTGGAAGATGAAGAAAGTTGAGCTTTATTGGCTCTCATCATTTATACGCGCAGCCCCTTGTAAAGGGGGTATGCGGCTGGGAAGCCCCTTGTTTAGTTAAGCCGGACTCGCCTAACCGTGTCCGGGGTCTGAATGACCTGTGTTTAGGGGCCTTGACCTGCAAGGTCGGAGTGGCTGTCAAGGCAGCCCCACGCTCTCCGTGGTCGAGGGACACTCGTAGTTACTCTTTAATGAGATTATGCCGCGTGGACCGGGCATTGTAAGTATAAGAGACATGTAGTGTGGTATGGCGTTAAAGCGGGTGAAAGCTTTGCGCCCCAGTAGTGCTTGATGGCCACTATAAAATGGGGCATTGCGAAGAGTGAGCCTTTCGCGACGGAGGTTGTCGGATGAACCGAACACAACCTCTAGTGGTACAGAGCCCGTATGATTGGCTTAAAGGCCTGGCATCACTTCTTTAAAGGAAGTGCTGTTATGGCGAATGTTGGTATGGTCTATCCCCATTCTGCGGGCGGTGTCCTGGTATGGCAGGTGCCGCGCTCTATTTTCGTGTTATCACATGAAGCGAGTTCACTGTTTTGACTTCTAGTGGGAAAGTCTTCTGTTGTCCCGAGTGCTGCTTTTGGGGTTCGTCACTTTTGCTTGGTGTGTCGAGCCCCTTGTGTTCGGCATTAAGTCGGCCGGACTGCTTGAAGACCCAACAATCTCTGTGGGTATGGTTTGCAGGCTTTCTGGAGGTACTGTGTATTTGACATAGCCTGTCCAGAATCTTGTTTAGGTTGGATAGCTCGTCACTGTTGTCCTTGAGGGGCAGTGTTTTGTTATTCGGCCGAGAGCTTTTGAATCCGGCGTTGACCGCCATACTATTTGGGCCATTTTCCTTGTTCCGACGCTGATCTTTTCTGCGTCGTGATTTCCCATTTCCATCCCTGACTTCGGATGTACTTGGGTCGCTGGTGCTGCATCTAGCCAGCCAGCTGTCCTCCCCTGCGCAAAAGTGGGTCATGAGGCTTGTTAGTGCGGCCATTGTACTTGGTTTTTCTTGGCCGAGGTGTCTGGCGAGCCATTCATCTCGAACGTTGAGTTTAAAGGCTGCTAAGGCTTCAGCGTCCGGACAGTCGACTATTTGGTTCTTTTTGGTGAGGAACCTGTTCCAGAATTTGCATGCTGACTCTCCGGGCTGTTGAGTGATGTGACTTAAATCGTCTACATCCGGAGGGCGGACATAAGTCCCCTGAAAATTTGCTCGAAACGCATCCTCGAGCTCTTCCTAACTTCCGATGGTATTTTCTGGGAGGCTTTTAAGCCAATGCCGAGCTGGCCCTTTGAGCTTGAGGGGTAGGTATTTTATGGCATGGAGATCGTCTCCTCTGGCCATATGTATGTGTAGGATATAATCCTCAATCCAGACTCCGGGGTCTGTTGTTCTGTCATATGCCTCTATGTTTACGGGTTTGAATCCCGCTGGAAATCCATGATCCAGTACCTCGTTGGTGAAACATAGTGGGTGTGCGGCGCCCCTGTATTTGGGTGTGCCGTTGTCTTCAAATGTTCGGCAGGTTATGTTGCTTCCTGGAGTCTTCTTTTTTGGCCCATAAATAGATCTGACTGGGTCGTCCTTTTTCCGAGGATCTTTATGCTGATCGTGTGCCGGCTTGTGTGCGGCGCCTCTTGTTGCTCTTGGCCTGTCATCTGGTCGTCTATCCAGCCAGGCGGCTTCTTTCTTTTTTGACTGCGGGGGCTCTAAGGCCTCTTCGTCAAATTCGGGCAATAGCTTGCACTTCGGGTAGCTCTTTGTCTGGTGACTAGCGCCATGTTTATCTGCGCTGTTGAGTACTTTGCTCCATCTCATTCTGAGTGCGTCCTCCGCTGTTTTGAGCTTCCGCTTTTGCTTCTTCAAACTTCTTGCAGTGGCGACAAGCCTTTTATGAAGATTCGTATGCTCTGGTGATGTGAGATTGTCTCCGCCAGGGATGGGTTGCTTGTCCAGTTCATGTCCGGCTGGCTGCTTGGTGACGTGTGCGTCGTCCACTGCTTCGCCCTGCTCTAGGGCCGGGTCCGTATGGGTGCCGTTTTTATCGAGGCTGGTCTTCGGGCGGCGCTTGCGTCGCCGTTTTGGTTGTTTATTGGGGGAGTTGTCCTTCGCCACGTCCCGTTTTTCCTCATTGTCGCTTCCTTTTGGTGTATCCACCATGTATACGTCGTGAGTTGGGGTGGCTTTCTCGTGCCCGGTAGGCGCTGGTTCTTGGTCATCTCCGGCATTGTCGTCCATACCGTCGATGTCTTCGGAGGCATAGTTTAGCATGTCGGTTAGATCGTCGACAGTGGCTACTAATTGGGTGGTGGGTGGGCTTTGAATTTCTTCGTCGTCCGCATCCCAACTGTCCTGGCCGCAGTCCAGCCAGGGCTCTCTTGATAACGAGAGATATTTTAGCGAACTCAAGATGTCGTCGAAAGGTGAGCGTTGAAAGATGTCCGCTGCGGTGAACTCCATGATCGGCGCCCAATCAGATTCGATCGGAGGGGGCGCGGGAGGTTCGGAGTCCGGCGAGGAGTCCGGCACCTCGGAGTCACGAGCTTTATGAGGGACAAAGTCAGTGTTCGGCTCTATCGCCGTAGAGGTTGCAGCCCCCGAGGCGGTGTCTAGCCATCCGTCCTCGATCTGCGCAGCTGGCTCCGAATTGAAGATCGGAGCGGGTTCGAGTGCGGCCTCCAGGGTACTGTCCGGCTGCAGAGCTAAATCATGCTCACCGTGACAGTGCGGCATGCTCGGCTGTGGCTTGAATCCGTCGAGGATCAAGTCCCCGCGGATGTCAGCCGTGAAGTTCAAACTTCCAAATCTGACCTGACGGCCAGGTGCGTAGCTTCCGATCTGTTCCAGATGGCCAAGCGAATTGGCCCGCAGTGCAAAGCCACCGAATACGAAGATCTGTCCGGGGAGAAAGGTCTCACCCTGGACTGCGTCGTTGATCATGGTCGAAGAAGCCATCGAGCCTATCGGTGACGACACAGAGGAACTCTCAATGAAAGCACCAATGTCGGTGTCAAAACTGGCGGATCTCGGGTAGGGGGCCCCGAACTGTGCGTCTAGGCGGATGGTAACAGGAGACAAGGGACACGATGTTTTACCCAGGTTCGGGCCCTCTTGATGGAGGTAAAACCCTACATCCTGCTTGATTAATATTGATGATGTGTGTTACAAGAGTAGATCTACCACGAGATCAAGGAGGCTAAACCCTAGAAGCTAGCCTATGGTATGATTGTTGTTCGTCCTATGGACTAAAGCCATCCGATTTATATAGACACCGGAGAGGGCTAGGGTTACACATAGTCGGTTACAATGGTAGGAGACCTACATATCCGTACCGCCAAGCTTGCCTTCCATGCCAAGGAAAGTCCCATCCGGACACGGGACGAAGTCTTCAATCTTGTATCTTCATAATCTTGGAGTCCGGCCGATCATGATAGTTCGGCTATCCGGACACCCCCTAGTCCGGAACTCCCTCAGTCATGATTGGGGCATGAATATAACATTGACTTAAGCCTCCCCCAAGCTTGAGCGATGATTTCTCCTTTGCGAGGCCAGAAATTATATATATAATTACGATCACGATGAACAAGATGCATAGGATAGAACTTCTGGTGAAATTCCAATTTCAATCGCTTATAATTCCAAGATCTCGTGTCATCACATAGCCTATACCATGTCATTGCATCTCCCTTCAAAGAAAAAGGGAAGACCTTCCTTTTGACAACATCATCAGGAATACCTGCAAGCTTAAATAATCCACAAACTTCATCCACAAAGATAAGGTGTAAGTCGGGATGCAAAGTTCCGTCTCCTGCAAAAGGATTAGCTAGTAGTTTTTCTATCATACCCGAAGGAATCTCAAAGTGAATATTTTCATAAAGTTCAGTAGGTTGAGGAACATCTCTTTGCTCCTCTGGTTGGGGTGAAGATACCCCAAACAAGCCACTCAAAGGATTAGTTTCCATAGTGACAAGTAACAAAAAAATTCAGCACACTATATAATTGTTTCCTTACCAAGTTCCACTCACCAAGAGCGCTACGCTCCCCGACAACGGCGCCAGAAAAGAGTCTTGATGACCCACAAGTGTAGGGGATGTATCTAGTCCTTTCGATAAGTAAGAGTGTCGTACCCAACGAGGAGCAGAAGGAAATGATAAGCGGTTTCAGTAAGGTTTTCTCTGCAAGAACTGAAATAGTAGGTGATAGATAGTTTTGTGATAAGATAAATAGTAACGAGCAAAAGTAAATAAAGTAAATAAGGTGCAGCAAGGTGGCCCAATCCTTTATGTAGCAAAGGATAAGCCTGGACAAATTCTAATAATAATGAAGGAGCTCCCGAGGACACATTGGGAATTATCGTCAAGCTAGTTTCATCACGTTCATAAGATTCGCGTTCGGAACTTTGATAATTTGATATGTGGGTGGACCGACACTTGGGTACTTCCCTAACTTGGACAATCATCCCACTTATGATTAACCCCTATTGCAAGCATCCGCAACTACAAAAAGGAGTATTAAGGTAAACCTAACCACATCATTAAACACATGGGTCCATATCAACCCCTAACGAAGCAACGCATAAACTAGGGTTTAAGCTTCTGTCACTCTACCAACCCATCATTTACTTATTACTTCCCTATGCCTTCCTCTAGGCCCAAATAATGGTGAAGTGTCATGTAGTCGATGTTCACATAACCCCACTAGAGGCGAGACAACATACATCTCATCAAAATATGGAATGAATACCAAATTCACATGACTACTAATAGCAAGACTTCACCCAAGTCCTCAGGAACTAAAGTAACTACTCACAAAGCATGATCATGTTCATAATCAGAGGTGTAATACTATGCATTAAGGATCTGAACATATAATCTTCCACCAAGTAAACCTATAAGTATCAACTACAAGGAGTAATCAACACTACTAGCAACCCACAGGTACCAATTTGTGGTTGTGGATACAAGATTGGATACAAGAGATGAACTAGGGTTTGAGAGGAGATGGTGCTGGTGAAGATGTTGATGGAGATTGACCCCCTCCCGATGAGATGATTGTTGGTGATGATGTTGGTGATGATTTCCCCCTGCCAGAGGGAAGTGTCCCTGATAGAACAGCTCCGCTAGAGCCCTAGATTGATTCCACCAAGGTTCCGCCTCGTGGCGGCGGAGTTTCGTCCTGTAAGCTTGCCCACGAATTTTTCCAGGACAAAACCCTTCATATAGCAGAAGATGGTCGCCGGAAGCCCACCAGGGGGCCCAGGAGATAGGGGGGCGCGCCCTATAGGGGGGGCGCCCCCTGTCTCCTGGACAGGGTGTGGGCGCCCTGGCCTATTTCTTTCGCTCATAAATTCTTAATAAATCCAAAAAGTGGTTTCGTGGAGTTTCAGGACTTTTGGAGTTGTGCAGAATAGGTTCCTAACGTTTGCTCCTTTTTCAGTCAGAATTCCAGCTACCGGCATTCCCCATCTTCATGGTAAACCTTGTAAAATAAGAGAGAATATCCATAAGTATTGATATATAATGTGTAATAACAGCCCATAATGCAATAAATATTGATATAAAAGCATGATGCAAAATGGACGTATCAGGGAGCACTTCACTACAAAAAAATACACTTCCGTGATGATACGTGTTTATCACAGTAGGTCGCATTTTTTGTCATGCATGTACATCCATGACGATTTTATGACAGCATCAAGATAGTCATACATGTGCTATCGTAGAAGTGTTCCATGACATTACCAAAATTATCATCACGAAAGTGCCTACTTCCATGACGATAAATCGCGCGTCACAGAAGTGCTTTCGTGAAGGGTGACCGACACGTGGCATCCACCGTAACGGAACACCGTTAAGCTATCGGGTCGGGTTTTGGATCCGATAACCCGTTAACAACCCCGACCAATGGGGATTTTCCACATGTAAAATCATCATTGGCTGGAGGAGACACGTGTCAGCTCCGCGTTGGCACAGGTGTCACTCATCCAATGGGCGAGACACGCCTATGATATGTTGACACATGGACTGGCCCATCAAGTTTAAATGGGCCAACCCAACTAAAGGCCCACAAGATTTCACGGACCATAATGTGCCGGTCCAGCTAAAGGCCCATGAGATTTTGCGGACCATAATGGGCTGGCCCAGCTAAAGGCCCACAAGATTTTGCGGGCCATAATGGGCCGGCCCAGGTAAAGGCCCACAAGATTTTTGTGTGCCATAATGGGCCGGCCCAGGTAAAGGCCCACAAGATTCTTGTGGATCATAATGGGCCGGCCCAGCTAAAGGCCCACGAGATTTTGCCGACATTAATGGGCCGGCCCAGCTGTAGGCCCATAAGATTTTGACGACCCTAGTAGGCCGGCCCATTAACTAGCTGCCATGTTTTGGGCCAAATGTTGGCCCATATTTGATCCGGTCCATTAATGGCCTGCCATGTTCCGGGCCTAATAATGGCCCATCTGAGATCTGGCCCGTTAAAAGCATGCCACGTTCTCGGCCAAATTACGGCCCAGATCAGGTCCGACCCTTTAAGAGGCTTTGGGCTAAATTATGGCCCATATCAGATTTGGCCCGTCAACTAGACGCTATGCTTTTGGGCCCACTTGCTAAAGGCCCATTTAGTAATTTGGCCTGATATTAGTTTCGGCCTGTTAAGGGCCCGTTTAACATTTCGGCCCTATATTAATTTCGGCATGTTAAAAGCCAATCATATAGTTGGGCCTAACTATGACCCGGTTTGCATCCGGCCTGCTCGCAGCCGATATCTAATTGGGACAAACAAGGACCAAGACAATTTTGGCCTGTTAAAAGCCCGTGATTTGATTCGCACAATCATGGGTCGGGGTCCATTTCGGGCTGCTGCCGGCCCGTGAGCTGTTCGGCACGTTTCAGGCCCAACCTACTTCTCAGCCTCCTAAAAGCCCATTGAATTTTCTCGTGAAAAGAGGGCCGGGGGTTACTCGGCCCATTAAAGGGCCCAATCTACTAGTGGTCGGGTTTACTTTTGGCCTTTTAATGGACCAAGATGACGGGGCCCATGATGCGAGTCATACATCATGATTGCATGATGGCCCGATTATGTACCATAATTTTACGGTTTGGCCGGTTTACTTCAAAGAGAGGATATATATATATACAGTAAAATAACTGCAGCATCGTGAATAAGAAAAAACCTAGACTATACAATAAAGAAATTACGGCATATTACATCCACTAGGCATCAAAGTACGCCACTATTATAATAAAGCACAAGCAGATAGCAGATTACATACACTGAGCATCAAAGATCGCCACCAGTGCAAATAAACACACCGACAGAATAATGTGCAAAATCAACAACACTTCAATAGAGTTCAAGAAAGGTTAGCCCTGCTGGGGAGCTGCAGCGCAAGCAGCTGAGCAAGCTGATGAGACTGCGCTTGTTCAACACTTATATCTTCCTCACTCTGAAAGATAAACAAACAGACAGATGACAAGTTTTGCACATAAAAGTATCAGTGCTGACAATTCATCACATTTCTTACTGATGAATAAAGTGACACAGTTTAAAATTGCATTAACACAATATGGTATTGTTCAGGTCAAGACATGGCAGGAAATGACATTGTGAAGGAGTTGTCAGCTTCACGACACCACTGGATTACAGATCAAGAACTCATAAGTATCAATGGTAGTGTGCTGTCAATTTATCCCATTTCAGATTGGCAAATAAAGAGACGGTTTAAATAATAGTAGAATGATATGACATTGTTCATAGTTAAGACATTGTAGAATATGACATTGTGCTGTAGTGGGTAGGTTCACCACACCACTGGATTACGGATGAAGAACAGAAGCATACATGAAGTGCAAAAGAAGATCACTTGCTCTGTATAGTTTAATTTACATGGTATGAAGAAGGAACTTGGTTGTACAACTGAAAACTTAAATTGAGAAGGACAAATTTTTGTTTATGAACTACATAATAAACTTTAAGCATGCAATTTGATGCAAACACCAAAAATAAACAGTTGTTGCAGTCATGCCTAACCAAATATACACAACAAAGTTTGAAGGCTTGAGAAGGACAAACTTACATTATTGGTGAAGACAGACTTTATAAAGCCCTTGTCCATGCTGATGGGGGGGGGGGGCAATTCAAGAAGTTTACCACAGAATCTTCTTCATAAGCATTGCCTTTATTCTACATTTTGTTAATAGTAAATATAGATGTGATAATATACGAAAAAATGGAGAATATTTAAGATAAGATGAAGAGTGATGCTACATAACCAAGTAGCTATAAATGTAAGTGCAGCGATACAAACAAAAGGTACAACCAAGAGCAATGCATAGCTAAACTTCTTCAGTACCAACCTCATGGTAAGAGTAAATATAGATCTGATATGTAGAAAATGAAGGGTAAAGGAAAATAAGCTGCAGAGTGATGGTACATGAACAACTACCTGTCAATATAAGTACACTGATAAAGGACAACATGTACGTACAAGAACAATGCAGAGTTAAAAAAATTCATTGGCATTGGATATATTCTACACTAATGTAACCATTCATACAGGTTAGATAATTTGGAGCGAACAATTGATAAGCAAGCTATCATGCATACTGCTGTCACATAATGAACCAGGTATGTATGCAAGTATAGTGATACAGGACAATAGGTACTAACAAGAGCAACGCAGCGGGCAACATATTTGCGATATCCTGTCGTTCTTTTCAAACCGGAATTCTTCATCGAGCAGATTTCTTGCAAAAAATATCCATAAGGCACATGCGGAAAAGTAGAAGTTCAAATTGTCATGTGATTTCATAGACAGTACCTCATCCTGGGAACGAGACCAGTGCATAACAAGGTTTTTCCATTCAATGTCTTCTAAATTTAGCACAAGAGACTTCACCAGAAATTCATTTATAGACTTGCCATCAAAGTGTGATTTCCCCAGGTAACACCGATACTGCTGCAATGCTTCCTTGAAAAGCACAAGCAAGCTTTGCTCGTCATGACTATCCAGATTGACCCTCGCCTAGTTACAACAATGTAATGTAAATCATTGATGTGTTCAATCAGCAGAAAACAGGAAAATAATAACCATGAATAATAGCACTTACACGTAAGTTTGATAGGAAGATGTGAAAATGGTGTTTGTCTTCACTATAATCTTCCCATGATGAGAATATATGCACGTAGTCCCTAACAACATTGAAAGCAAGGTCTTTTAAACTGGGAATAAATAGAATGGGGTTCCAATCTGCAGGAATTGGCCGTCTCTGCAGTTGGGATAGGTCTTCGGACGGTGGACTTGCTGCACTTTTTGTTGGAGCGAGATTTTTCTGTGGTACGGCTGGTGCTATGGCAAATGAAATCGGTATACCTTTTGCTGGAGTGCAGGTCCTGTGTGGTGGGGCTAGTGGTGTGGCCAGTGAAGTATGGGTACAGTCTGCTGGAGTCGGTCCTACGTTTTGTGTCACTGGTTGTACAACCAATATAAGTGGGGTGTTGTCTGATTTCTCCGGCACCACCATGTTTTTCAAGGACTTTGCTGGTGCTCCTTCAGGTTCGGCAATCACCCTCTTCCTTTTGATGTCTGATGCACAAGAACAACATTTGAGTGGAAAAACATGGTATGATGACAGATGGAATATGTATTGATAATGGATGGGCACTGCATCTCGACATATATGATGAGTAAACTAAGCAGATGGCGGTGCAACAAAGTAGAAGAAATGCAAGATACGCGCAATCAATAAAACCTTGCCAAATTAGAACAGACACCTTGATGGGTGAACAAGACAGGCCATCTGCCTTTGACTCCTCAAGGTTAGAATAGTCATCAGGATCATATTCTGAACAAGAATCAACAAGTGGGAAGCGTATGAGTTTCATTACATCCAGAATGGCACTCAATGCCTTGGTGCCAATTTTGTAAGTCATTACAGTGTTTAGCTTCAAGAGTGGACTGCTGCTAGTGTGACACAAAGCAGCTACACAGATCATAGTGTAGATATAACGGGGAAAACCGTAAGCATCAGAGTAAAATCAGCAAAGTGGAACTTGCTGGAATATATGTGCTAGTACTGCCGATACGGCTAGAAAGGCTTCAGATACCAGTTCTCTTCAACTAAAGGTGTGGTATTGTTAGTATCAGTGTAACTCTCAAAGGCGACACAACTCCCTGCATTTCCTTGATATTCTTATAGGATTCAAGTGGGCAGGTCACTACAAATCCTATTCCTATGTTTACAAAATCCTACGAATCAAAGAGGCTCAAAGTGTCCATCACAACCGACCCTATAGACCTCTACACTGCAAATGTCCCTGCTCATCTTCAGTACAAGGAACATACTGTACTACTATCATACTCCCTCCTTTCCAAAATATAAGTCTTGGTAGAGATTTCCACTATGGATCACATACAGATGTATCCAGATACATTTTAGACTGTAGATTCACTCATTTTGCTCCATATGTAGTCCATGGTGGAATCTATACAAAGACTTGTATTTATGAATGGGGAGAGTACATATTAAAGAAGAACGAAAGAGGAACATGGTAAAGAAAAGCAAGCAGATTTTGGATAATAAAATGTTGGTTGCGCAGTGCCCACACATGATGAACCAGAGCGCATTAAGAATGCAACTCCCAGTTGTCTCTCGACCATTTCTGGCGGTTGGATGAAGATCCTACGTCTCCTAATCCTTCTTCCTCGTCTTTGATTCTTCCCATACAGAACACCGCACGGGCCGTCGGCCGGACCACAGGCCCCCACCGCTTGTGTTCCTCCGCCACCCCCACCCCCGCCCCCACCGCCACCTACGTCAAGTTTTCTTCATTCGGCGAGGCTGCACAACCACCCGAGCCCCTTCATTTGCACCGGCCAACTCCTGCGAGCTCTGTAAAATCGACTGGCCCAATTTTGAAATTTAGTCTACTGTCATTTAACTAGTGTGGAATATAAAAGGGGAAAACCATAAGCATTGGGAGTATAGTGTTGAGCGTGCCATGGCGGATCTGAAGGTGCAAACCGGACAAAGGCAACTTTGCAACCAAGACAAGAAATTAGAGTAAATCAGGTTCGGCAATCACCCTCTTCCTTTTTGATGTCTGATGCACAAGAACAACATTTGAGTGGAAAAACATGGTATGATGACAGATGGAATATGTATTGATAATGGATGGGCATGGCATCTCGACATATATGATGAGTAAACTAAGCAGATGGCGGCGCAACAAAGTAGAAAAAATGCAAGACAACATATGCAAGATACGCGCAATCAATAAAACCTTGCCAAATTAGAACATGCACCTTGATGGGTGAACAGGACATGCCATCTGCCTTTGACTCCTCGAGGTTAGAATAGTCATTAGGATCATATTCTGAACAAGAATCAACAGGTGGGGAGCGTATGAGTTTCATTACATACAGAATGGCACTCAATGCCTTGGTACCAATTTTGTAAGTCATTGCAGTGTTTAGCTTCAAGAGTGGACTACTGCTAGTGCGACACAAAGCAGCTACATAGATCATAGTGTAGATATAACGGGGAAAACCGTAAGCATCAGAGTAAAATCAGCAAAGTGGAACTTGCTGGAATATATGTGCTAGTATTGCCGATACGGCTAGAAAGGCTTTGGATACCAGTTCTCTTCAACTGAAGGTGCGGTACTGTTAATATGAACTGAAGGACCGGGTCAAGCGCAAACCTCGTTTCTTCTTTGAAACAGGGTGGTTTGAGGTCGAGGGATTCGGTCCCCTGCTCATTGCATGCTGGGAGCATGCAAGAGCTGCGATCGGTTGCTGCAGGGGTCCCCTGGACACTTGGATCTCGGCGGCTGGTGCCCTTTGGGGTTTCCTCCGTGGGTGGGGTGCAAACCACGGGAGCAAAGCGAAACGCGCTAGGGAAGCTATTATTGCTGAAATTAAAGCCCTAGACGTGCAAGCTGATTCCAGACCCTTCCTGGAAGCTGAATGGGCCAATCGTTACGCACATGAGAACCAGGTGCTTGCCATTTTTAGGGAGGAGGAGGAATACTGGCGTCGTCGGGGCGGCGTCAAGTGGATTACCAAGGGCGATGCGAATACGGGATATTTCCACGCCTTTGCCAATGGTCGTAAACGGAAGTGCTCGATTTTGAGACTTCAAGCTGATCAAGGGATGTTGGTGAGTCAGGCTGATATTGCGGCACACATCTACGACTTCTTTCTCAAATTGTTGGGAATAGCCGAGGAGAAGGCCCTTCAGCTTCGGGCGGACTTCTGGGGGAAGATGGCCGCGTGTCTCAAGCCGAAAACGACCTCTTGGCTTTGACTTTTTCCATGGAGGAGATCGACGAAGCCGTGGGAGCAATGAAGATTGACACTGCGCCTGGCCCTAACGGCTGGCCGGTCACGTTCTTCCGTCGTTTCTGGCCTGTGTTTAAGGACCTCTTCTACGGGATTATTAATGGTTTTGCGTTAGGTACGGTAGATGTTTCGCGCCTTAACTATGGAGTCATCAGCCTCATTCCCAAAGTCAAAGGCGCCGACACTATCAAGAAGTACCGTCCTATTACTCTTATTAACGTGCCTTTCAAGATTTGCTCAAAGGCTTATGCAACCAGACTTGCTCCGGTAGCGCAGCGCGTTATCAACCGTAGCCAGTCTGGTTTTCTCAAAGGTCGCAACATTCTCGAAGGCCCGATAGTGTTGCAGGAGACCGTGCACGAGCTTAAACGCACTGGGAAATCGGCCGTGCTCCTTAAGCTCGACTTTGAGAAAGCATATGATCGCGTGAACTGGGAGTTCATCCGCAAGGTGCTGACTCGGAAGGGATTCGAGTCAGGCTTTGTTCACCGCATCATGCACCTGGTCTCGGAAGGCTAGACTGTTGTGTCGATCAACGGAGAGGTTGGGAACTTCTTCCGCAATAAACAAGGTCTCAGGCAAGGGGATCCCTCCTCGCCTCTGATCTTTAACTTTGTTGCGGAGCCCTTTCAACCATGGTGCATAAGGCTAAGGACGCCTGTCACATCCGCGGGGTGGTCTCTCACCTTATTCCGGGTGGACTCACACACCTACAATATGCGGACGACACCTTGTTGCTCTTTGAGCCTGACGATCATAGCGTTGCCTCGATCAAACTCATCCTCCTTGCTTTCGAAATCATTTCCGGCCTTAAGATCAATTTCCTTAAGAGGGAGGTAATAGCCATTGGGATGGACCCTCTACTCGCTACTCGAGTTGCCAACCTGCTTAATTGCAATCTAGGGAGCTTTCCAATTAAGTACTTGGGCCTGCCTATCTTTGATAAACACATTTCTATTCTGGAATGGGAGCCCTTGTACGGTAAGGTGGCAAACAGGGTTAGCCCCTGGCGCGGTCGGTTCCTTTCCTCGGCGGCCAGACTGATCCTGACTTACTCCAGCCTCTCTTCCCTCCCTCTGTTCATGATGGGCATGTTCTTGCTGGCGGATGGGGTTCATGCCAAGCTTGATACGCCTCGATCCAAGTTCTTTTGGGAAGGAACTGGGATCACAAAGAAGTACCACCTGATCAAATGGGCCGTGCTCTGCTGGCCTAAGAAATTCGGAGGTCTTAGGATTCTTAACTCCAAACTCATGAATGTCGCTCTACTAACCAAGTGGATTTGGAAACTCTCCCAAAACGAGCAGGGGCTCTGGGCGGATATTCTTCGAGCCAAATACTTCCCAGATGGGAATTTTCTCACCTCCAAAGCTAAGGGCTCCACTTTTTGGAATGGGATCCAGAAAGTTATGCCTGCCTTCACTTTAGGAGCCAAGTTTTGCATCAACAATGGGTCCTCAATGCCATTTTGGCTGGACCATTGGTTTGGCACGGAACCCTTGTGGAAAAGCCACTCCATTGCCTATCGATTAGCCACTAACGTTGATATCCTAGTGGTTGATGCGCTGCGCACCAACCCGCCCACGGTTTCCTTCAAAAGACCCCTCCTCGATATCGAACGAGCCTGTTGGGACGGGCTCATAGCTACTCTTGAGGGAGTGGTTCTTCACCCTGAGGCCGACTCGGTCTCTTGGGCTCTATCGCGCTCGGGGAAATTTTTCGTCCAATCCATGTACAACAAACTGACCGAGGGGCCGACCCTGGACATAGCTAGGGGGCTATGGAAAGAATCTATCCCCTTGAAGATAAAAATTTTCTTGTGGCAGATGTTTCGTGATCGCCTTCCCTCCTCCAATAATATCGCGTGTAGGAATGGGCCTTCCGATGGCTCTTGCATTCTCTATGGCCAACATGAAGATGCCAACCACATCTTTTTTAATTGTTACCTCGCTCGCTTTGCTTGGAGTGCGGTTAGGGAGGTGTTCGACTAGAACTGGAACCCGCGCTCAGCTTTGGACCTTCGCGCTATTCTTGTCGCTCATAGGGGCGGTTTCGACCGTGTTTTATGGAGATGTGTGGGAGCTTTGTTTTGGGCCATTTGGTCTACACGCAATAAGATGACTATTGAACACAAATTTCCTTCACACCCGGCTGACATTATCTTCAAATGCCACTTGTTCCTTTAGACATGGACGTCGTTGGGGAAATGGCGTGATGCGGATCGGATGACGGGGCTATGGAGCGGATCGGTTGATTCAGATTGGTGCCCGCCACTAGCCTGCCGTGGGTTGTGACCTTTTGGACCGGCTACTTGCACGCTGCTACTTCATTTCTCATTCTCTCGCAGGCTTCGGCCGGTAGCATGTATCACACCTTGGCTGCGGCCTTTTTTCCATTTTCTATTCTATGTTGAACTTGTTGGATTCTGCCTCATGTGGGCTTTATTAATTTAAAGCCGGACGCTCCCGGCGTCTTCGTTCTAAAAAAGGATTGGGGAAGTGGTGGGTCGATGTGTTCGGGTCGTGGGGGTGGTGGTTTCTTTTTTCTTCTCCACGGGTTCCACAGTTCGGGAACAT
This sequence comes from Triticum aestivum, assembly GCF_018294505.1. Lineage (NCBI taxonomy): Eukaryota > Viridiplantae > Streptophyta > Magnoliopsida > Poales > Poaceae > Triticum > Triticum aestivum. The sequence goes on from NC_057810.1 coordinate 689,164,925, forward strand.
ATTCATCAGGCTATATAGGGCCAACCGTTATCCGAATAACTATTCTGATCGTGGGATCAGAATAGTGCTCTTCTCTCTATGTATACTAGCAAAAGAGCCCGTGCATTGCAACGGGAGAGAAAACATAACACATACTCTTAACTCAAAAACCATCACTCAAGACCATAATAGGTCCATCTCCTTTACTTTTGCGAGGCATCATATTTGTGTTGCCGCTTATCCTCCTTCTCACCCTCGCCGGCGATGGCCTCGGTGTTCACATAAAACAACAAAAAATGTCTGTTGAATACGGTTAATCCTAAGGCGTCTCTCTCTCCCTCTCTCCTCCCTCTCCCTCTCTCTCTCCCCCTCTCTCTCGCTCGCTTTCTCTCACTCTCGCGATGAGAAATCTGTTGTTTTCCCTTGCGACATTTTTCAGAGGTATGCACGTGTAGTTATCGATGTTTTCTTTTCCGTATATGGTTATAGTGGGGTATTTATTTGCAATCTGGATCGCCGCCGGTATGAAAAAGCGGATCTTGCGCTATAAATTATAAGTTTGCTTCCATAACAATATTTTAAAAATATTTAACAGGTAAAATTAACATCATATTTAGATTCCACACATTTTTCTAATAAAATTTCATATATAATATGTTAAAATCGAAGTTACGGTTTAAAAGATACAAATAATTTAGAAAATCATTTGGTTGACTCAAATATATTCCAAAATAATATTTAAAAATACTTAACAAGTAAAAATAATCTCATATTCATATTCTACATATTTTTCTAATCAAATTTCATATATAACATGTTCAAATCGAGTTACGGTTTAAAAGATATGGATGATTTTAAAAAGCATTTGTTTGACTTAAATATGATCCACGGATAAATTACCTAAAACATCAGGGGGGGGTTTAAAAATGTAAAATAACGGTTCGGATGTAACTTAAATCCGGACAGCGGGTTGATTTCAAGAAAAGACATGGACTTTTGTGTAAAATACGAAAATAATGCTTCATTTTAACCATAAATAGGACTGCAGGTTGAATTCTTTGAAATAGAGGCACTTTTCTGAAAAAATGCCATGACGGACGAAAGAAACCCAATTTGCTTTATTATTAGGTAAAGATATATACATACCATATTTATAAGAAACAATAACCCCTCCTAAGTCAAATTAACCACTCTCGTTGTCAGGCAAAAAGTAGTGATGGACCAAGCAGGCCCATAAATATAAATCATCGATATCGCTGATAACCGCTTAAGTGGGTGTGAGAGGACAACCACCGTCGCTTTGCAAGTGGGTCAAACATATGTTGAATATAATACATAAAATGGACAACTTTGATGTGTCACACATGCCTCAAAAACCGTAAACCATATAATAAAGGAGCATCATTAATCATCCAAATAGAAAAACAATATACATGCCACCACGCGCCCCGTGTACCGTGCGAGCAGGCGTGAGTTGATGGGACGCATGCGAGCAGTCCGTCACGCAGGCAGACCGGGAGGCATGCGCGCAGGTGTGTGAATTGACGGAGGCGTGCTTGCTGCGCAGTGTCATTGGGAGGCGTGCAAGTAGCTGTGCAAAACGATGGTAGGCATGCCAGCAGTCCGGTGCGTAGGCTCACCGGGAGGCGAGCCAGCGGTTTGACCGCCGCCCGCCTCTCTCCCACTACTCCATATTAATGGTGTGCCCGAGCGTCCGCACCCCCATCCTCTCCACACACACAATCCCCTCTCTCCGCTTGCATCCTCGACGCCGCTCTCAGTCATCAAAGCCGTCAGTGTATGAGGATGCCGCCGAAGCGCCCCATCGGAGGGAGTGGCGACGCTGGGGCTGCTAAAGCACCGGAGCATGACGTGGAGATGGAGACAGAAATTGCCGTCATCGACGGCATCGAGCTTCCATAGTCGGAGGCGGAGTTCCACACCGACTCTAGTGACGACTCGGGCGATGACTCCGACGACCACTCCGACGACGACTCCGACGACAACGGACAACTGGTTAGTCATCTATACCCATTTAGGTGTCAAATAGATCCCAAGGTTTCTCTGGTTACTCCTGCCTCCCCCTTTTTGGAATAGAAATCATATGGTTATGTTCTTTCAATCCATGAAATCTGAGTAAGTTCCATTAGATCCGTGTAGTGTATTGATTGTTTGAATGGTACAAGTGATAAGTGATTATTTGTTTCATATGTGGAAATGATTTCTGCTAGTAATTTGACTAGGGTTAGTGTTTGTGCTAATAATTCCTAGCCAGGACTTGACAATTGATTTTGAATGACCTACATATGTTTGTGCCACTATTTTATTCAAGATTGGTCTGTACATAGACGAATATGCTTAAAAATCAAACCATAATCTCTGGATATGTATAAAAATAGCCATAAATTCCTAATCCTACTTCATGGCATGTAATTGTTGATTTGATGCCAATTTTTGGCAACTGCCAAATGTTCACTAGAAACTAGTTTGTAACCATTAATTTGGCGCCACATTTTTTGTACTATTTGTATAGGTGTTGTCTGAGGATGTGGACAACGAGGATGAAGATGTACATAGGAGGTACAAGAGGGAAATCCTAAGGGAGCTTTATGCGGGAATGCATAACAGGCGTATTAGGACCTGGAACAACGGCTATCGATGCCCATTCTGCAACCACAAACTTGATGACGCGTATCAAAGTATTCTGGCGCATGCAAGAGGACGGGCCGTTGGCTCCTTCAAGAAGAAGTATGTGAAGGAAATATGCCCTAGAGGCAATAATAAAGTTATTATTTATTTCCTTATATCACGATGAATGTTTATTATTCATGCTAGAATTGTATTAACCGGAAACATAATACATGTGTGAATAAATAGACAAACTGAGTGTCACTAGTATGCCTCTACTTGACTAGCTCGTTTATCAAAGATGGTTGTGTTTCCTAGCCATGGACAAAAGAGTTGTCATATGATTAATGGGATCACATCATTGGGAGAATGATGTGATTGACATGACCCATTCCGTTAGCTTAGCACTTGATCGTTTAGTATGTTGCTACTCCTTTCTTCATGACTTATATATGTTCCTGTGACTATGAGATTATGCAACTCCCGTTTACCGGAGGAACACTTTGTGTGCTACCAAACATCACAACGTAACTGGGTGATTATAAAGGTGCTCTACATGTGTCTCCAAAGGTACTTGTTGGGTTGGCGTATTTCGAGATTAGGATTTGTCACTCCGATTGTCGAAGAGGTATCTCTGGGCCCACTCAGTAATTGATACGTCTCCAACGTATCTATAATTTTTGATTGCTCCATGCTACTTTATCTACTGTTTTAGGCAATATTGGGCTTTATTATCCACTTCTATATTATTTTGGGGACTAACCTATTAACCGGAGGCCCAGCCCAGATTTCCTGTTTTATGCCTATTTCAGTGTTTCCAGGAAAAGGAATATCAGACAGAGTCAAAACGGAACGAAATCAACTGGAGAAGTTATTTTTGGAAGGAAAGCAACCCAGGGAACTTGGAGTGCACGTCAGGGGAGATACGGGCTGCCCACGAGGGTGGGGGGCGCCCCCCTGGGCACGCCCCCTGCCTCGTGGGGCCCCCGTAGCTCCTCCGACGTACCCCCTGCACCCATATATACTCTTGTACCCTAAAACTTCCAAAACAGAAGATAGATCGGGAGTTCCGCCGCCGCAAGCCTCTGTAGCCACCAAAAACCAATCGGGGCCCTGTTCCGACACCCTGCCGGAGGGGGATCCCATCACCGGAGGCCATCTTCATCATCCCGGCGCTATCCATGACGAGGAGGGAGTAGTTCACCCTTGGGGCTGAGGGTATGTACCAATAGCTATGTGTTTGATCTCTCTCGTGTTCTCTCTCGTGTTCCTGTATGGCACGATCTTGATGTATCCCGAGCTTTGCTATTGTAGTTGGATCTTATGATGTTTCTCCCCCTCTACTCTCTTGTGATGAATTGAGTTTCCCCTTTGAAGTTATCTTATCGGATTGAGTCTTTTATGAGAACACTTGATGTATGTCTTGCCGTGATTATCTGTGGTGACAATGGGATATCATGTGCCACTTGATGTATGTTTTGGTGATCAACTTGCGGGTTTCGTGACATTGGGAACCTATGCATAGGGGTTGGCACACATTCTTGACTCTCCGATAGAAACTTTGGGGCACTCTTTGAAGTACTTTGTGTTGGTTGGATGAATCTGAGATTGTGTGATGCATATCGTATAATCATGCCCACGGATACTTGAGGTGACAATGGAGTATCTAGGTGACATTAGGATTTTGGTTGATTTGTGTCTTAAGGTGTTATTCTAGTACGAACTCTTTTATAGATCAATCCGAAAGAATAACTTTGAGGTGGTTTCGTACCCTACCATAATCTCTACGTTTGTTCTCCGCTATTAGTGGCTTTGGAGTGACTCTTTGTTGCATGTTGAGGGCTTGTTATATGATCTATCTATGTTATTATTGTCGAGAGAACTTGCACTAGTGAAAGTATGAACCCTAGGCCTTGTTTCCTATCATTGCAATACCGTTTACGCTCACTTTTATCATTAGTTACCTTGCTGTTTTTATTATTTCAGATTACAAAAACCTATATCTACTATCTATTTTGCACTTGTATCACCATCTCTTCGCCGAACTAGTGCACCTATACAATTTACCATTGTATTGGGTGTGTTGGGGACACAAGAGACTCTTTGTTATTTGGCTGCAGGGTTGTTTGAGAGAGACCATCTTCATCCCACGCCTCCTACAGATTGATAAACCTTAGGTCATCCACTTGAGGGAAATTTGCTACTGTCCTACAAACCTGTGCACTTGCAGGCCCAACAATGTCTACAAGAAGAAGGTTGTGTAGTAGACATCAAGCTCTTTTCTGGCGCCGTTGCCGGGGAGGTTAGCGCTTGAAGGTATATCTTTAGATCTTGCAATCAAATCTTTTTGTTTCTTGTTTTAGCACTAGTTTAGTTTATAAAGAAAACTACAAAAAAATGGAATTGAGTTTGTCTCATACGCTTCGTCTTTTTAATATCTTTCGTGAGAATGATGGAAAGGAAAATTGTGCTCAAGTACTAGAACAAGAATCTCTAAATTGTTTGGCACTAAATATTTGAATGATGAGCATGATTGTAATGTAGTTAGTACGAATTCTTTGAATATCCATGATGCTAATGATGATTGCACTAGTTATGATAAAAATGTCTCCTATAAGCATGTTGATTTTTGTGGAGTAGATTGGATTTGCATGGACACACCAAATAGGGAAGATAGATATTGCAACAGGCATAAGTACTTAGAAACTAAATTGTTGCAAGAAAGGATAGATGTTTGTCTTTAAGATTTAAATTATCTTGGTCGTACTTGTGGACTTTGCAATGAAAGTGGTCATTTAGCTATCCGATGCAAATTGTTTCATGATCTAATCGTGTCCAAAAATTGTGATGACTTGATTTACCTTGCACATTATAATGAACTTAGTTTGCTTATGGGATATGAAGAAATGAAACGTATAACCAACTATCTCCCAGATTTTGCCCGTTATAAACTTCTTGGTTTGGATCTAGAGGAAATTTATATGTATTGTGCGGTGAATTGCATTGAAAATACTTATATTGCCAATTACATAAAGAAAAGAAAGCAAATGGAAGATGATGAGAATACTAATGAAAGGTAAGAGACTTCCCAATATCCTCCTATTATTTCTCATGATGAATCGGTAACGAGGAGGAGCTTTCTATTCAGCCAATCTCATCAATAAGGAGCTCAAAGAGGAAGGTTGAACCTACACATAATGTGAAGAAGAAAAAGAAAAGAAGGAGCAACAAAGGTAAAAAGGTATCCCTCCCAAATGATTTTTCTCCTACTACTACTTGTGATGATGATAATTGCTATACTATTGGTGCTATTCGTATTTTCAATGATGAGAGTGATTATGCTTATGATATGAAAGGGCCCAAGCTTGGGGAAGCTATGTTTGATGAGGATGAAATATTTGAGAATATATTTGCTGGAATTAATGTTTGTCCCAAGCTTGGGGATGCTATGTTTAATTAAGATGATATTTTTAGCACCCCAAGTTTTGATATGCAAAGTTGTTATGATGATAGCATGCCTCCTACCTATGATGATTATATTGATGAAAGTGGGTTCGGAAGAGTGTCAACTTTAGGAAGTAGTGATCCCACTATTTTGGAGGATGTTGAATCTATTTGTGATGAATATGAAAGTGGATTTGGAAGAGTGTCAACTTTATTTAGTGATTCCACTATCTTGGGAGAGGTTTCAATCGATTATGATGAGAACAAAGTTGCTACTTATGATGATTATTGTGATGAAACTTATGCTATAAAAAGTAGTGATGATTATATTTACAAATCTTGTCATGATTATGATTACCATTTTTCTGAACATTACTCTTTTAATGTGGAAACAATTTTTAGTGTTCAAGTCTCTTGTGATACTCCCACTATTCCGAATGAGAAGAATTTTGCTTATGTGGAGAATAGTAAATTTTCTATGCTAGTAGATCATGAAAAGAATGCTTTAGGTGCTGGTTATATTGTTGAATTCATTCATGATGCTACTGAAAATTATTATGAGGGAGGAACATATGCTTGTAGGAGTTGCAATAATGTCAAGTTTCCTCTCTATGTGCTTCAAATTTTGAACTTATGCTTGTTTTACTTTCCTATGCTAGTTGATCATTGTTCCCATAAGTTGTTTGCTCACAAAATCCCTATGCATAGGAAGTGGGTTGGACTTAAATGTGCTAGTCATATGCTTCATGATGCTCCCGTTATTTTTCAAATCTTATCTTTTATGTGAGCATCATTGCCATCATCATGCCTAGCTAGAAAGGCATTAAAGAAAAGCTCTTGTTGGGAGACAATACAATATTTATCATTACTGTTTTTGTGTGTCCACATGATTATGATACTGTATTAATCATGTTTTATAGCTTTTGTTTCAATCAAGTGCCAAGTAGAACCTTTGGGAAGACTTGGGTGAAGTTTATGTGATCTTGCTGTGAAAAACAGAAACTTTAGTGCTCACGAGATTAGCTGCCATTTTTTACTGGAGAGTTCTTTTAGGTTGATTCTTTTTGCAGATGATTAATAGACAAATTACTCAGGTCCATCAATTTATTTCATAATTTTTGGGGTTGCATAGGTATACGTTTGATACAGATTACTACAGACTGTTCTGTTTTTGACAGATTCTGTTTTCATTGTGTTGTTTGCTTATTTTGATGCATCTATGGCTAGTATTAAGTGGTATGAACCATAGAGAAGTTGGAATACAGTAGGATTTACACCAATATAAATTTAGAATGAGTTCATTACAGTACCTAAGTGGTAATTTATTTTCTTATACTAACGGAGCTTACGAGTTTTGTTTTGAGTTTTGTGTGGTTTAAGTTTTCAAGTTTTGGGTAAAGATTCGATGGATTATGGAATAAGGAGTGGAAATAGCCTAATCTTGGGATTCCCAAGGAACCCCAAGGTAATATTCAAGGACAACCAAGCAACTAAGCTTGGGGATGCCCCGGAAGGCATCCCCTCTTTCGTCTTCGTTCATCGGTAACTTTACTTGGAGCTATATTTTTATTCGCCACATGATATGTGTTTTGCTTGGAGCGTCATTTTATTTTGTTAGTTTTTTCTTGCTGTTAGTTAGAATAATGTTTTTCATCTTTAGTTTCAATAAAAAAAGTCAAGGATAGCCATTGCCATGCTTATTTTGCTAGTATACATGTTGCTGTTTGAAAACAGAAAGTTTACCGCTGTTGCAAAAATTCCCTAGAAAAGTCAGAGAATGGTATAATGTTGAATCTTTTTGCATATTAAGATCTGATAAATTTATTACAGTGGGAATTTTAGTCCATAATTGTTGGAGTCAGGGAAGTATTTATACTCTTGCATTTTTTACAGACTGTACTGTTTTGGCAGATTGCTGTTATGGTTGCATTGTTTGCATATGTTTGCTTGTTTAATGATTATATTTGAGGATATGAGTATTAAATATACAGAGGCATTTAGTATTCAATGTTGAATAATAATGTTAGTGATTTGTTACAGTAGAAGATGATATGGTTTTGCATTGGTTTATACTAACCTATCTCACGAGTTCTTGTTGAGTTTGTTGTGAATGAAGCTTTTGATAAAAAGAGAAACCATGGTATGAGAGGAATTAAGGAGACACAAAATTTCAAGCTTGGGGATGCCCAAGGCACCCCAAGATAATATTTCAAGAAGTCTTGAGCATCTAAGCTTGGGGATGCCCCGGTAGGCATCCCACCTTTCTTCTTCAACAACTATCGGTTAGTATCGGTTGAGCCTAAGTTTTTGCTTCTTCACATGAGTTGTGCTATCCTTGCATTGTAGTTTTATTTAGCTTTTCTTGCTGTTTGAATAAGTATCAAGATCGGAAATTCTTTAATGAGAGAGCCATACACAAATCGGAATTTGCTAAAATACTCTATGTGCTTCACTTATATCTTTTGAGCTTGGTAATTTTTGCTCTAGTGCTTCACTTATATCTTTTAGAGCACGGTGGTGGATTTGTTTTAAATAAACTATTGAACTCTCATGCTTCACTTAGATTATTTTGAGAGTCGTTAATAGCATGGTAATTTTCTTAATGTTAATATACTTGGTATTCAAGATATGTGAAACTTTCTTTTGAGTGCGTTGAATACTAAGATAAGTTTGATGCTAGATAATTGTTTTGAGATATGGAGGTGATAATATCAAAGCAATGCTAGTTGGGGTGATTATGAATTTAAAGAATGCTTGTGTTGAAGTTTGTGATTCCCGTAGCATGCACGTATGGTGAACCGCTTTGTGATGAAGTCGGAGCACAATTTTATTTATTGATTGTCTTCCTTATGAGTGGCAGTCAGGGACGAGCGACGGTCTTTTCCTACCAATCTATCCCCCTAGGAGTATGCGTTTAGTGCTTTGGTTTTTGATGACTTCTAAATTTTTGCAACAAGTGCATGAGTTCTTTTGATTAATGTTGAGTCCATGGATTATACACACTCTCACCCTTCCACCATTGCTAGCCTCTCTAATACCGCACACTTTTCGTTGGTATCATACACCCACCATATACCTTCCTCAAAACAGCCACCATACCTACCTATCATGGCATTTCCATAGCCATTCCGAGATATATTGCCATGCAACTTTCCACCGTTCCGTTCATATGACACACATTACTTTTGTCATATTGCTTTTGCATGAACATGTAGTTGACATTGTATTTGTGGCAAAGCCACTGTTCATAATTCTTTCATACATGTCACTCTTGATTCATTGCATATCCCGGTACACCACCGGAGGCATTCATATAGAGTCATACTTTGTTCTAGTATTGAGTTGTAAGAAAAAAATAAAAGTGTGACGATCATCATTATTAGAGCATTGTCCCAGTGAGGAAAGGATGATGGAGACTATGATTCCCCCATAAGTCGGGATGAGACTCCGGACTTTAAAAATAAATAAAAAAAGAGGTCGAAGAAGCCCACCAAAAAAATGAGAGAAAAAGAGAGAAGGGACAATGCTACTATCCTTTTTCCACACTTGTGCTTCAAAGTAGCACCATGATTTTCATGATAGAGAGTCTCATATGTTGTCACTTTCATACTAGTGGGAATTTTTCATTATAGAACTTGGCTTGTATATTCCAATGATGGGTTTCCTCAAAAGTTCCCTAGGTCTTCGTGAGCAAGCAAGTTGGATGCACACCCACTTAGTTTCTTTTGTTGAGCTTTCATATACTTATAGCGCTAGTGCATCCATTGCATGGCAATCCCTACTCACTCACATTGATATCTATTAATGGGCATCTCCATAGCCCATTGATACGCCTAGTTGATGTGAGACTATCTTCTCCTTTTTTGTCTTCTCCACAACCATCATTCTATTCCACCTATAGTGCTATGTCCATGGCTCACGCTCATGTATTGCGTGAAAGTTGAAATTTTTTGAGATTACTAAAGTATGAAACAATTGCTTGGCTCGTCATCGGGGTTGTGCATGATTAAATACTTTGTGTGATGAAGATAGAGCATAGCCAGACTATATGATTTTGTAGGGATAACTTTCTTTAGCCATGCTATTTTGAGAAGACATGATTGCTTTAATTAGTATGCTTGAAGTATTATTATTTTTATGTCAATATGAACTTTTGTCTTGAATCTTTCGGATCTGAATATTCATACCACAATTAAGAAGATTTACATTGAAATTATGCCAAAGTATCACTCCGCATCAAAAATTCTTTTTTTTCTTTCATTTACCTACTCGAGGACGAGCAGGAATTAAGCTTGGGGATGCTTGATACGTCTCCAATGTATCTATAATTTTTGATTGCTCCATGCTACTTTATCTACTGTTTTAGGAAATATTGGGCTTTATTATCCACTTTTATATTATTTTTGGGACTAACCTATTAACCGGAGGCCCAGCCCAGATTTGCTGTTTTATGCCTATTTCAGTGTTTCGAGGAAAAGGAATATCAGACGGAGTCAAAACGGAACGAAATCAACTGGAGACGTTATTTTTGGAAGGAAAGCAACCCAGGGAACTTGGAGTGCACGTCAGGCTGCCCATGAGGGTGGGGGCGCCCCCCTTGGGCCCGCCCCCCTGCCTCGTGGGGCCCCCGTAGCTCCTTCGACGTACCCCCTGCACCCATATATACTCTTGTACCCTAAAACTTTCAAAACAGAAGATAGATCGGCAGTTCCGCCGCCGCAAGCCTGTGTATCCACCAAAAACCAATCGGGACCCTATTCCGGCACCCTGCCGGAGGGGGATCCTATCACCGGAGGCCATATTCATCATCCCGGCACTATCCACGACGAGGAAGGAGTAGTTCACCCTCGGGGCTGAGGGTATGTACCAGTAGCTATGTGTTTGATCTCTCTCTCTCTCGTGTTCCTCTATGGCACGATCTTGATGTATCCCGAGCATTGCTATTGTAGTTGGATCTTATGATGTTTCTCCCCCTCTACTCTCTTGTGATGAATTGAGTTTCCCCTTTGAAGTTATCTTATTGGATTGAGTCTTTTATGAGAACACTTGATGTATGTCTTGCCGTGATTATCTGTGGTGACAATGTGATATCATGTGCCACTTGATGTATGTTTTGGTGATCAACTTGCGGGTTTCGTGACATTGGGAACCTATGCATAGGGGTTAGCACACATTCTTGACTCTCCGATAGAAACTTTGGGGCACTCTTTGAAGTACTTTGTGTTGGTTGGATGAATCTGAGATTGTGTGACGCATACGTATAATCATGCCCATGGATACTTGAGGTGACAATGGTGTATCTAGGTGACATTAGGGTTTTGGTTGATTTGTGTCTTAAGGTGTTTGTCGGTGTCAAAACCGGCGGATCTCGGGTAGGGGCTCCCGAACTGTGCGTCTAGGCGGATGGTAACAGGAGACAAGGGACACAATGTTTTTACCCAGGTTCAGGCCCTCTCGATGGAGGTAAAACCCTACTCCTGCTTGATTAATATTGATGATATGGGTAGTACAAGAGTTGATTTACCACGAGATCAGAGAGGCTAAACCCTAGAAGCTAGCCTATGGTATGATTGTTGTTCGTCCTACGGACTAAAACTCTCCGGTTTATATAGACACCGGAGAGGGCTAGGGTTACACAGAGTCGGTTACAATGGGAGGAGATCTACATACCGTATCGCCAAGCTTGCCTTCCACGCCAATGAAAGTCCTATCCGGACACGGGACGAAGTCTTCAATCTTGTATCTTCATAGTCCGGGAGTCCGGCCAAAGGTCATAGTCCGACCATCCAGACACCCCCTAATCCAGGACTCCCTCAGCAGCCCCTGAACTAGGGTTCAATGACGACGAGTCCCGCGCGCAAATTGTCTTCGGCATTGCAAGGTGGGTTCCTCCTCCGAATACTTCATAGAAGATGTTTGAACACAAGGATAGTGTCCGACTCTGCAAAATAAGTTCCACATACCACCGTAGAGAGAATAATATTTACACAAATCTAATCTGCTGACGTATTCTATAGTGTGACATCATGCCACGACCAAGCCTGTATTCAAATTGTTTTACTGTCCCACCTCAGTGTGTTTAGCGAGGCGGTTTCCTTGGCACGTCTTGTCAAAGCAGAGATCGTGTCCCCTTATTCCGGGATTCTCATCAATACGGGCGTGGGTAACCCAACCACGCCATTAATCGCGGTGCTTGGGAGATAAGCGAGTTTTACTAGGCTGGTGGGGGCACATAGCTTCAGCCGCCCATATAAGGGGATAAGGATCCACCCTTTCAATCTATGCCTTCTTCCTCCTTTGCTTATCCATTTCCGCGCACTCGAGCTCCAGCGCCCAAGTCCGCACTTCCCACCTCAACCTTCTCCAATCATGTCCGGAGCGGGAGGCAGGTGGATGGCCTCCTCCGTTACGGAGGGGAAAATCAAGAAGCTGAGGAAAGCCGGATACTTGTCCAACGATATCGCGCACCGGCTCCCAGATGAGGGGAAGCTCATCCCCACCCCCAGGCCCCATGAGAGGGTGGTGTTTCTCCCCCATTTCCTCTGCAGACTGGGCTTCCCTCTTCACCCATTTGTCCGGGGGCTCATGTTCTATTACGGCCTGGATTTCCACGATCTGGCCTCGAATTTCATCCTCAACATCTCGACGTTTATCGTCGTGTGCGGGGTCTTCCTCCACATCCATCCCCACTTCGGCTCATGGCTGAAGACCTTCAATGTCAAGCCGAAGGTTGTGGGCGGCCGGCAAGCGGAGTGCGGAGGCGCCATGCTGGGCAAGATGACCAATGTCACCTGGCTCGAGGGCTCCTTCGTGGAAACCATCAAAGGGTGGCAATCGGAGTGGTTCTACATCACCGAGCCGTGTGACCCTGAATGGGCAGCGGCCCCCGAATTCCAATCCGGCATCCCCACACGGCTCACATCCTGGAAAGAGACGGGCATGTCGTGGGGTAATCCGGAAGAGGTGACCGGACTCCAAACCTGCGTCCAAAACTTGGTGGACAAGAAGGTTAAGCTTGTCAACGCAGTCGAGGTCATGCTCTTCCACCGGATCCTCCCGTGTCAACGACGGGCTTTCAACTTGTGGAGTTTGACCCGGCCCAGCACCAGACTTTGTCCAGGCTCTTCGACACGATGCACGAAGATGCCTGGAAGGTGCTATTCAAGAGCTCAGAGGTTCCCCCACCTATTACCGAGGATCGTGGATTTGGCGCAAAGCGCCAAGCCAGCGCGGTAAGCTCGTTTTACCCTTTACGGGATACTTGTTTTCCATTGTTTGATTCTATGTGGGATCTAAGCTCCCGCTCCTTTGACAGGACTGGAAGGAGACGTCCGGATGGTTTAACTGTCCGGCTCCTTTGCCCGAAGGCCTAGCTGATGCATGCTTAACGAAGTTGCTGGCCCCGGCACCTCACGTGGTGCCTGAGAAGAAGGCCAAGAAGAAGGCCACGGGAACTCGAAAGAGCTCCCGGCGCCTGGTGGTGTCGGACTCATCGCCTGACGACCCCAAAGCGCACTCCTCCTCCGAAGACGAGGAGGAGGAACAAGAAGCCTCTCCCCCTCCAGCGGGGGGAGGAAAGAAAATAAAGGCCGCCCCAATTGGGGAGGCCGGAGGGTCCAAGAAGGGGAAGACCCTTCTTCCGGACTACGCCTCCGACGCCGATGACGGCGGAGAGGAGTGGCCATCCAGGGTCAAGCCCCTGTCCAAATCATAAGTATCCGGATACCAGAATAACTCAAGGCGTTCCTCTATTGTACAGTACCTTCTGACGCCGAATTCAATCATGCAGTCCGCCCAAGGCTCAGCTCGGCGATTCGTCGAGCGGCTCCCTGGATTCGTCGGATGTGAATAGCACTTCACTCCCGACTGCTACCTCCCCTCGCCCTACGGACGATGCCGAGGTGGAGTCCCAAAAGGGGCTAAACCAGGAGGAGGTGGTCCTGGAGGCGCCGCAAGGCGACCTCTCGGACTCCAGGCCCAAAGGGGATGAAGCCCCAGAGGGATCTAAGTCCGGCCCTGGGACGGACACCGCTCCGAAACCTTCAGAGATTCCGGAGTCCGGCAGGCGGCCCCCTCGCAAGAAGGGCAAGCCTACGGTGCCGGCAGCCTCCGTCCAACCGGAGGCGCCGGACAATTCGACGAGGAGCACCGCACTGTTATGAGTGCGGTGATCCAGAAGGTTCAGTCCGCCAAGAGTGGGCTGACAGAAGCCTGTACCACCCTTCTAACAGGCTTTGAGGTATGTATTTAAAACATATAAAAATGTTACCGCATAGACAGTAGCCCCTGATGCTCAGTTTGGTGTTCGGAAAGAAAAACCGGACTGAGGATCTAAAAATATATACGCAGGAGTCTAACATAAATATGTCAATATGGGAATGCAGGCTGCGCTGCTGACCTTTGCCGCACTGACTGTGGAGGTAGATGCATTGAAGCAGAGCCTCGAGCAGTCCGAGAACGAGCTCGGCCGTGCCAAGAAGCAGCTCGAGGACAAGGAAGGTAGGTAGTACCTTGTGTAAGTATATAAAAATACCTGGTTGCAAATAACGACAGGACCAACGTGAATGTTGCAGGGGCCACAACCGAGGGGGCGGCCTTGAAGGAAGTGCTGTCCAAGGCCAAAGACAATGCGGCCGTGGAGCGCACTGAGCGAGAAAAGCAAGAGGCGCGGGTGGCGGAGGCGCGGCAAGAGCTTGATGCTCTCGTGAAGAAACATGAGAGTTTAGAGCTTGACTCAAAGGCACGAGAGTCCGAGCTTGCCTCGGCACTTGAAAGCGCCAAGTCTGCCAAGGCCGAAGCCCAAAAGGCCCTTCAGGAAATTGAGGCGATGAAAAAGATAGTGGCGGGTAAGGCATTCTTTATGCAAAGCAAGCACGTGAAAGTAAATTACCTGTTACTTACCCGAGTCCGGAGCTCTCTAGGAGCATTCGCAGATCTGCCCTGTAGTGTGTCCGATGCCACCGCATTCTACCAAGCTGAAGAAGGGAGCTCGACGGAGAAGGTGTTCTGGTCCCAGTATGTTGAGGCCGGACACCCGGTGCCCCTAAGCGACCAGCTGAAGCAGCTGGTCGAGCTCCATAAGGCAGCCGAACAGGCCATGAAGGGCCTTATAGGCCGGCTGTGGCCTGGGGAGGCCATGCCTGGGAGCTACTTTGGGCTGGTGCGGCAGCTGGTGGATGCCTGTCCATGGCTTGAAGTCATCAAGCGCTCTGTATGCATCGAAGGCGCCCGTAGGGCCCTTGCCCGTGCCAAAGTGCACTGGGGCAAGCTGGATGCTGAGAAGCTGGTGAAGGATGGGCCACCGAAGGGGAAGGAGTATCGCAGGCCCGAGATGTACTATGAGGGCATCCTGAAGGGTGCCCGCCTTGTGGCGAACGAATGTTCCAAGGATTTAATTTTTGAGTAAACTCGCTTATGTTTGTCCTATGCGCTGAAAACTTGTTCATATGCGCTAAGCAACACTTTTTTGAATTTAAAATATTACCTTCTGTGCGTCCGTTTATTAAATCTGAGAGATGCAAGTCGTCGGCTTCTGCCCCCATGCCACGAGTGCTGGGGTGTTCGGGATAAACTTGAGCGCTCTTGTTCCCATTCTTGGGTCCTTTGAGGGAGGCGCTTAGCACAACGAACAAGGCAATCAGACTTATAATGTTTTATCACTCTCACTTAGCCATAGAATTCTATAATTTTAAATTTCGGCGAAGCCCCTAGTATTCGGAAGACCGAGTTCGGGGCGCTATCCACGCCTAGGCCGGATAAATCCAGCTCCTCGCTCTAAGCGGCATAAGTCTTTAGGGACTCGAAAAACCTCTCGAACAGTGACCGGTCTCTCGCCCTATCATGATGGTCAGTTTTAGCTTTCTCTACTGAGGTGTTAACCCAGCTCAACTGGGGCACAATCGCAGTAGTTCTCCCAGCGCTACCTTAGCCGATATAACGGAACATAAGGTACCAAAACATGGGAGCCGGGCAAGCCCAACTATTGACCCAAGACATGATTCAGAGCCGATGCATATAATGCTATAAGTTCGGGGTGCCGCACTCATGAGAGTGTTCGGTCATCTCACACCGTATTATGGGGTGCTTAAGCCCCTGGTGTATTGGCCGTACCAAAGTGTACGGTTGCATGATGTCATGATTGAACATATTTACATGAAAAATGAATGCAATAATAGACAAGAGCTATGTATTGTTTATTAAAGGGATGTTATGAAAGCAGAACGATACAAATAGTGCGATAAGCAAGAGATGGGAGTATTTGACATGTCCCCCTCCAGGGGCAAGCTGCGGGACTTTAAGTAAGATAGGTATTTAGCTCGTTATAGAGACCACCTGGACGTTCGACGTGGCTTGCTGTCTCCCTGGCTGTTGCATTGTGTGTTCGGCGATTGTATTGCCGGACAGGTCTTCCGAATAGTGGAGTCCTGAAAGTAAAAAAAATCACAAAAATCAGGAGCCCCTAGTGCGGTTGAGACGCATTCTGGGCGTGCCGTGGTTGTGCCCCTCCCCTTATGCCCATGGTATTTCCAGAGCGTAATAATGTACGCGTGGTACTGGTATCGCAATCTCGCGAGGGCTGGGGTTGGGGCCGCACTGCTATGCTTGCTCGGAACGTGCCAGACGGTTTTGTTGTAGGTTACTTCGGGCGCGCTTGACATTGTCCGGACGTTTAACAGCCGGACTGGAGAATTGCCTTGAGAAGCTACTTTGTACTTCCGCCGCTAGGGCCACCATGTGCTCCTCTGTTCAGAGAGAGCGGTCGGTGTTTCCATTGACCGTAATGACTCCGCGAGGGCCTGGCATCTTGAGCTTGAGATATGCGTAGTGCGGCACCACATTGAATTTTGCAAATGCGGTTCGTCTGAGCAGGGCATGATAGCCACTGCGGAATGGGACTATGTTGAAGATTAACTCCTCGCTTCGGAAATTATCCGGGGATCCGAAGACCACTTCAAGCATAACTGAGCCTGTACCGCTGGCTTCTACACCTAGTATGACGCCTTTAAAGGTCGTCTTTGTGGGTTTAATCCTTGAGGGATCTATACCCATTTTTCGCATTGTATCCTGATAAAGCAGGTTCAGGCTGCTACCGCCGTCCATGAGGTCTCTAGTGAGGTGAAATCCATCAATTATTGGGTCTAGAACCAATGCGGCGAATCCGCCGTGACGAATGCTAGTGGGGTGGTCCCTTTGATCAAAAGTGATCGGGCAGGAGGACCATGGGTTGAACTTTGGGGCGACTGGCTCCAACGCATAGACGTCCTTGAGCGCACGCTTCCATTCCCTTTTGGGGATATGGGTTGCGTATATCATGTTTACTGTCCTCACTTGTGGGGGAAAGCCCTTCTGTCCTTTGTTGTTCGACGGCCGGGGCTCCTCCTCGTCATCGCTTTGCAGCCCCTTGTCTCTGTATTCAGCACTTAACTTGCCTGCCTACTTGAACACCCAACAATCCCTGTTGGTGTGATTGGCTGGTTGTTCGGGGGTGCCATGTATCTGGCACGAGCGGTCGAGTGTCTGGTCTAAACTGGACGGGCCTGGAGTGTTCTTTTGAATGGCTTTTTCCGCTGACCGGGTTTAGAGCCTCTGAATCCGGCATTAACTGCCGTATCCTCAGTATTGTCGCCGTTAATGCGGCGCTTGTGCTTGTTACGACGCAACCTGCCATTGTTGTCCTTGGTATCCGAATTACCAGGGCTCTTGGTCATGTTATTGCTACGAGCTAGCCAGCTATCTTCTCCCGTGCAAAAGCGGGTCATGAGTGTTGTGAGGGCTGCCATAGATTTCGGCTTTTCCTGTCCTAGGTGCCGGGCAAGCCATTGCTACGTCTCGAGCTTGCGTTGGATTTCCCCGAAGAGGAGAGGATAATGCAGCACAGTAGCGTAAGTATTTCCCTCAGTTTTTGAGAACCAAGGTATCAATCTAGTAGGAGACCACGCGCAAGTCCCTCGCACCTGCACAAAACGATAGCTACTCACAACCAACGCTTAGGGGTTGTCAATCCCTTCACGGTCACTTACGAGGGTGAGATCTGATAGAGATAATATTTTTGGTATTTTTGGTATAAAGATACAAAGTAAAAAGTAAAAGCAAAAGCAAGTAAATAAAGTGATGGAGATTGATATGATGAGAATAGACCCGGGGGCCATAGGTTTCACTAGTGGCTTCTCTCAAGAGCATAAGTACTCTACGATGGGTGAACAAATTACTGTTGAGCAATTGACAGAATCGAGCATTATGAGGTTATCCAGGCAATGATCATGTATATAGGCATCACGTCCCTGGCAAGTAGACCGAAACGGTTCTGCATCTACTACTATTACTCCACTCATCGACCGCTATCCAGCATGCATCTAGAGTATTAAGTTAAAAGGAGAGTAACGCCTTAAGCAAGATGACATGATGTAGAGGAATAAATTCATGCAATATGATAAATACCCCATCTTGTTATCCTCGATGGCAACAATACAATACGTGCCTTGCAACCCTTTCTGTCACTGGGTAAGGTCACCGCAAGATTGAACCCAAAGCTAAGCACTTCTCCCATTGCAAGAACTACCAATCTAGTTGGCCAAACCAAACGGATAATTCGAAGAGACTTGCAAAGATAACTCAATCATACATAAAAGAATTCAGAGAAGAATCAAATATTTTCCATAGATAAGCTGGATCATAAACCCACAATTCATCGGTCTCAACAAACACACCGCAAAAAGAAGATTACATCGAATAGATCTCCACGAGAGAGGGGGAGAACATTGTATTGAGATCCAAAAAGAAAGAATCCATCTAGCTACTAACTATGGACCCGAAGGTCTGAAGTAAACTACTCACACTTCATCGGAGGGGCTATGGTGATGATGTAGAAGCCCTCCGTGGTAGATGCCCCCTCCGGCGGAGCTCCGGAACAGGCCCCAAGATGGGATCTCGCGGATACAGAAAGTTGCGGTGGTGGAATTAGGTTTTTGGCTCTGTCCCGATCTGTTGGGGGTACGTAGGTATATATAGGAGGAAGGAGTACGTCGGTGGAGCGTCAGGGGGCCCACGAGGCAAGGGGCGCGCCCAGGGGGGAGGGCGCGCCCCCCACCCTCGTTACCGCCTCTGGCACTTCTTGGAGTAGGGTCCAAGTCTCCTGGATCACGTTCGGTGAGAAGATCACGTTTCCGAAGGTTTCATTCCGTTTGGACTCCGTTTGATATTCCGTTTCTTCGAAACACTGAAATAGGCAAAAAAACAGCAATTCTGGGCTGGGCCTCCGGTTAATAGGTTAGTCCCAAAAATAATATAAAAGTGGAAAATAAAGCCCATTATAGTCCAAAACAATAGATAAAGTAGCATGGAGCAATCAAAAATTATAGATACGTTGGAGACGTATCAGGCATCCCCAAGCTTAATTCCTGCTCGTCCTCGAGTAGGTAAATGATAAAAAGAGAATTTTTGATGCGGAGTGATACTTTGGCATAATTTCAATGTAAATCTTCTTAATTGTGATATGAATATTCAGATCCGAAAGATTCAAGACAAAAGTTCATATTGACATAAAAATAATAATACTTCAAGCACACTAATCAAAATAATTATGTCATCTCAAAATAACATGGCCAAAGAAAGTTCATCCCTACAAAATCATATAGTTAGGCTATGCTTCATTTTCGTCACACAAAGATGTTCCCAACTTCTATACCCCCGATGACAAGCCAAGCAATTGTTTCATACTTAAATAATCTCAAACTTTTTCAACCTTCACGCAATACATGAGCGTGAGCCATGGATATAGCACTATGGGTGGAATAGAATATGATGATGGGGATTGTGTGGAGAAGACAAAAAAGGAGAAAGTCTCACATTGACGAGGATAATCAACGGGCTATGGAGATGCCCATCAATTGATGTCAACATGAGGAGTAGGGATTGCCATGCAACGGATGCACTAGAGCTATGAATGCTCAACAAAAGAAAACTAGTGGGTGTGCATCCAACTTGCTTGCTCATGAAGACCTAGGGCATTTGAGGAAGCCCATCGTAGGAATATACAAGCCAAGTTCTATAATGAAAAATTCCCACTAGTATGAAAAAGACAACTTATGAGACTCACTATATGAAAAACATGGTGCTACTTTGAAGCACAATATATGAGACTCACTACATGAAGAACGAGGTGCTACTTTGAAGCACAAAATATGAGACTCACTACATGAAGAACATGGTGCTACTTTGAAGCACAAGTGTGGAAAAAGAGATAGTAGCATTGCCCTTTTTTTGGGCCTTTCCCTTTTTTTGGGCAATGCTCTAATAATGATGATCATTACACTTCTATTGATTACAACATGAGGATTACAACTCGAAACTAGAACAAGGTATGACTCTATATGAATGCCTCCGGCGGTGTACTGGGATGGTGCAATGAATCAAGAGTGACATGTATGAAAAATAATGCATAGTGCCTTTGCCACAAATACGATGTCAACTACATGATCATGCAATGGCAATATGACAAAAGTAATGTATGTCATAATAATGATGAACGGAACGGTGGAAAGTTGCATGGCAATATATCTCGGAATGGCTATGGAAATGCCATAATAGGTAGGTATGGTGGCTGTTTTGAGGAAGATACAGGGAGGTTTATGTGTGATAAAGCGTATCGTATCACGGAGTTTGGATGCACCGGCGAAGTTTGCGCCAACTCTCAATGTGAGAAAGGGCAATGCACGGTACCGAAGAGGCTAGCAATGGCAGAAAGGTAAAAGTGTGTATAATCCATGGACTCAACATTAGTCAAAAGAACTCATATACTTATTGCAAAAATTTAGAAGTCATAAAAAATTCAAGTACTATGCGCATGCTCCTAGGGGATAGATTGGTAGGAAAAGACCATCGCTCGTCCCCGACCGCCACTCATAAGGATGCACAAGCCAGGTACACTTCATGCTTCAAATTTGTTACACAACTTTAACCATACGTGCATGCTACGGGATTTACCAACTTCAACACAAGCATTTCTCAAATTCACAACTACTCAACTAGCATGACTTTGATATTATTACCTCCATATCTCAAAACAATTATCAAGCATCAAACTTATCTTAGTATTCAACGCACTCAAAAGAAAGTTTCACATATCTTGAACACCAAGTATATTAACATTAAGCAAATTACCATGCTATTAACGACTCTCAAAATAATCTAAGTGAAGCATGAGAGATCAAGTTTCTTTAAAACAAATCCACCACCGTGCTCTAAAAGATCTAAGTGAAGCACTAGAGCAAAAATTATCACGCTCAAAAAGATATAAGTGAAGCACTATGAGCAAACTATCAAGCTCAAAAGATATAAGTGAAGCACATAGAGTATTCTATCAAATTTAAAATCATGTATGGCTCTCTCAAAAGGTGTGTACAGCAAGGATGATTGTGGTAAACTAACAAGCAAAGACTCAAATAATACAAGACGCTCCAAGCAAAACACATATCATGTTGGTGAATAAAAATATATCTCCAAGTAAATTACCGATGGAAGTGGACGAAAGAGGGGATGCCTTCCAGGGCATCCCCAAGATTTGACTTTTTGGTGTCCTTGTATTATCTTGGGGGTGCCATGGGCATCCCCAAGCTTAGGCTCTTGCCACTCCTTGTTCCATAATCCATCAAAAGAATTCAACCAAAACTTGAAAACTTCACAACACAAAACTCAATAGAAATCTCGTGAGCTCCGTTAGAGAAAGAAAACAAAAAACTACTTTAAGTTACTGTAATGAACTCATTATTTATTCATATTGGTGTTAAACCTACTGTATTCTAACTTTTCTATGGATTGTAAACTATTTTACTAACCATAGATTCATCAAAATAAGCAAACAACACACGCAGAACAGAATCTGTCAAAAACAGAACAGTCTGTAGTAATCTGTAACTAACGCAAACTTTGAAACCCAAAAAATTATACCAAAATTAGACGACCTGGACAATTTGTTTATTGAACATCATCAATTGGAATCAGTAATTTATCATGTTCTGGTGATTTTTAACAATTCGGGCACTGAGCACAAAGATTCTGGAAATTACAGCAAGATCAAATAACTATCATCCAAGAAGATCCAATAGGTCCAACTTGGCACAAACACTAATTAAAAGATAAATCCACATCTAAACAGAGGATAGAAACAAAATTTAACACTAAACTGGAACAAAAACAAAGAACACAAAATAAAATTGGGTTGCCTCCCAACAAGCGCTATCGTTTAACGCCCCTAGCTAGGCATTGAGATTTCAATGATGCTCACATAAAGGACAAGAATTGAAGCATAAAGAGAGCATCATGAAACACATTACAAACACATCTAAGTCTAACATACTTCCTATGCATAGGCATATTATAATCAAACAAATTTGCAAGGCAAGCAAAAACTAGCATATGCAAGGAAGAATAAAGAGATGATAGCAATCTCAAAACGACGAGAGGTAATTTAGTAACATGAAAATTTCTACAACCACATTTTCCTCTCTCATAATAATTACATGTGGTATCATAAGAAAATTCAACAAAGTAGCTATCACATAAAATATTTTCAACACGATCCACATGCATGCAAAGTTGACACTCTTCCAAGATAGTGGGATTAACATTAACTAAAGTCATGACCTCTCCAAACCCACTTTTATAAAAAAAATATCATAAGATTGAACATACTCCAAATATGTGGGGTCTAAAGTTGACACTCTTCCAAACCCACTTTCAATATTATTGCAAACACTATTATCAATCTCATGTTCATCATGGGGCTTAAATAAATTTTCAAGATTATAAGAAGAATCATCCCAATCATGATCATTGCAACAAGTAGTAGACATAGCAAAACTAGCATCCCCAAGCTTAGGGTTTTGCATATTATTAGCACAATTGACATCAAGAGAATTTATAGTAAAATCATTGCAATCATGCTTTTTATTCAAAGATCTATCGTGAATTGCTTCATAAAGTACTTCATCACAATTTTTAGATTCATGAATTTCAAGCAAAACCTCATAAAGATAATCTAGTGCACTCAACTCACTAGCAATAGGTTCAACATAAATGGATCTATTAAAGAGATTAGCAAGTGGATGAGGATCCATAAATTTTTAGCAAGCGAAGATGCAAGCAAAAAGAAGGCACATGGAGACACAAGCAAAAAAAAAGGCAAGCGAAAGATAGAGGAGATTGGGAAAGAGAGAGCGAATAAAACGACAAAGGTGAAGTGGGGGAGAGGATAACAAGAGGCAAATGGCAAATAATGTAATGCGGGAGATAGGGATTGTGATGGGTACTTGGTATGTTGACTTTTGCGTAAGCCTCCCCGGCAACGGTGCCAGAAATTCTTCTTGCTACGTCTCAAGCTTGCGTTGGATTTTCCCCGAAGAGGAGAGGATGATGCAGCACAGTAGGTAAGTATTTCCCTCAGTTTCTGAGAACCAAGGTATCAATCCAGTAGGAGACCACGCGCAAGTCCCTCACACCTGCACAAAACGATAGCTACTCGCAACCAACCCTTAGGGGTTGTCAATCCCTTCACGATCACTTACGAGGGTGAGATCTGATAGAGATAATATTTTTGGTATTTTTGGTATAAAGATGCAAAGTAAAAAGTAAAAGCAAAAGCAAGTAAATAAAGTGATGGAGATTGATATGATGAGAATAGACCCGGGGGGCATAGGTTTCACTAGTGGCTTCTCTCAAGAGCATAAGTATTCTACGGTGGGTGAACAAATTACTGTTGAGCAATTGACAGAATTGAGCATAGTTATGAGGTTATCCAGGCAATGATCATGTATATAGGCATCACGTCCGTGACAAGTAGACCGAAACGATTCTGCATCTACTACTATTACTCCACTCATCGACTGCTATCCAACATGCATCTAGAGTATTAAGTTAAAAGGAGAGTAACGCCTTAAGCAAGATGACATGATGTAGAGGAATAAATTCATGCAATATGATAAATACCCCATCTTGTTATCCTCGATGGAAACAATACAATACGTGCCTTGCAACCCTTTCTGTCACTGGGTAAGGTCACCGCAAGATTGAACCCAAAGCTAAACACTTCTCCCATTGCAAGAACTACCAATCTAGTTGGCCAAACCAAACGGATAATTCGAAGAGACTTGCAAAGATAACTCAATCATACATAAAAGAATTCAGAGAAGAATCAAATATTTTCCATAGATAAGCTGGATCATAAACCCACAATTCATCCATCTCAACAAACACACCGCAAAAAGAAGATTACATCGAATAGATCTCCACGAGAGAGGGGGAGAACATTGTATTGAGATCCAAAAAGAGAGAAGAAGCCATCTAGCTACTAACTATGGACCCGAAGGTCTGAAGTAAACTACTCACACTTCATCGAAGGGGCTATGGTGATGATGTAGAAGCCCTCCGTGGTAGATGCCCCCTCCGGCGGAGCTCCGGAACAGGCCCCAAGATGGGATATCGCGAATACAGAAAGTTGCGGCGGTGGAATTAGGTTTTTGGCTCTGTCCTCGATCTGTTGGGGGTACGTAGGTATATATAGGAGGAAGGAGTACGTCGGTGGAGCGTCAGGGGGCCCACGAGGCAGGGGCGCGCCCAGGGGGGGAGGGCGCGCCCCCACCCTCATGACCGCCTCTGGCACTTCTTGGAGTAGGGTCCAAGTCTCCTGGATCACGTTCGGTGAGAAGATCATGTTTCCGAAGGTTTCATTCCGTTTGGACTCCGTTTGATATTCCGTTTCTTTGAAACACTGAAATAGGCAAAAAACAGCAATTCTGGGCTGGGCCTCCGGTTAATAGGTTAGTCCCAAAAATAATATAAAAATGGAAAATAAAGCCCATTATAGTCCAAAACAATAGATAAATTACCATGGAGCAATCAAAAATTATAGATATGTTCGAGACGTATTAGCCATTCGTCTCGGATGTTATGTTTGAAGGCTGCAAGGGCCTCTGCGTCCGGCCAGTCGACTATTTGATTTTTCTTGGTTAGGAACCGCGTCCAGAATTGTCTGGCCGATTCGTCTGGCTGCTGAATTATGTGGCTTAGGTCATCGGCGTCTGGTGGTCGCACATAAGTGCCCTGGAAGTTGTCAAGGAATGCAGATTCTAGGTCCTCCCAGCAACCAATTGACTCTGCTGGCAAGCTGTTAAGCCAATGCTGAGCTGGTCCTTTAAGCTTGAGCGGGAGGTATTTAATAGTGTGTAGATCATCACCACGGGCCATGTGGATATGAAGGAGATAATCCTCGATCCATACCGCAGGATTTGTTGTGCCATCGTATGATTCGATGTTTACGGGTTTAAAACCCTCGGGGATTTGATGATCCATTACTTTATCTGTGAAGCATAGTGGGTGTGCGGCGCTCTGTACTGGGCTATATCACGACGTAGCTCGGATGAGCTTTGTCTGTTGTGTTCGTCCTGGCCGTATTTACCATATCCGGCATGACGGTTATCGTCACGTGTCGTGGGGCGCCCACGTGATCCGTAGATCGATCTTGTTTGCCTTGCCTTGTCCTCCAATATGTCTCGCAGGTCTGACGCATTTCCCCGTGCCTTGGTACTTTTTGAGCGGCGCCGGGGTGCGGCTTGAGTTGAGGGCCGAAAGGCCTCTCTGTCGCGGCCACGGGGTGGCCGATCGGCCGCATCATACGCTGGTGATGTAGGTTTAGTTGCTTCCTCCTCTAGTTGGGGTAGCAGCCTGCGCTTTGGGTAGCTCTTGGAGGGGCGTTCGAGTTTGTACTCTTCGGCCGCCGGGACTTCAGTCCATCTGTCGGCTAGCAAATCTTGGTCAGCTCTAAGCTGCTGCTGTTTTTTCTTGAGGCTGCTTGCCGTGGCCATAAGCCTGCGTTTGAAACGCTCTTGTTCGACGGGATCCTCTGGCACGACAAATTCGTCGTCGTCGAGGCTTGCCTCGTCTTCGGAGGGAGGCATATAATTGTCGTCCTCGACCTCTCTATCTGCCGCTCTCTTATGAGGGCTGGCTTCTCTATCCTCCTGCGCTGAATCCTGCTGGAGGGGGTGGTCTTCGGCACTGTACGGGGTGTTATTGTCTCCGGTGCCGGAATCGCCGTTTTTGCTAAGGTTGTTTCTTGGAGGGGTCATCCTCCGTTGTTCCATCGCCATTCCCTTCCTTTGGGGTGTCCACCATGTATATGTCATATGACGAGGTGGCTTTCCAGTCCCCTATAGGCGCTGGTTCTTGGTCGTCTCCTTCATCGGCGTCCATACCGTCGATGTCTTCGGAGTCGAAGTCGAGCATGTTGGTTAAATCATCGATAGTGGCTACGAAGTGGGTGGTGGGTGGGTTTCGAATTTCCTCGTCGTCCGCATCCCAACCTTGCTGACCATAGTCCGGCCAGGGCTCTCCTGATAAAGAGAGAGACTTTAGTGAATTCAGGATGTCGCCAAAGGGCGAGTGCTGAAATATGTTCGCGGCAGTGAACTCCATGATCGGAGCCCAATTGGGTTCGATCGGAAGGGGTGCGGAAGATTCGGAGTTCGGAAAGGAGTCTGGCACCTTGGAGTCACAAGCTTCACAAAGGACAAGGCTGGTATTCGGCTCGATCGCCATAGAGATTGCAGCCCCCGAGGCGGCGTCCAACCATCCGTCCCCGATTGGCATGGTCGGCTCCGAGCTAAGGGTCGGAGCGGACACCTGAGCGGCACTCTGGGCATTGTACGGCGACAGAGCTAGATCATGCCCATCATGAAAGTGCGGCGCGCTCGGCTGTGGCTCGAATCCGTCGAAGATTAAGTCCCCGCGGATGTCAGCCATGTAGTTCAAATTTCCAAATCTGACCTGATGGCCAGGGGTGTAGCTTTTGATCTGCTCCAGTTGGCCAAGCGAATTGGCCCGCAGTGCAAAGCCGTCGAACACGAAGATCTGTCCGGGGAGAAAAGTCTCACCCTGGACCGCGTCGTGGTTGATGATCGAAGAAGCCATTGGGCCTAAAGGTGACGACACAGAGGAACTCTCAATGAAAGCACCAATGTTGGTGTCAAAACCGGCGGATCTCGGGTAGGGGGTCCCGAACTGTGCGTCTAGGCGGATGGTAACAGGAGACAAGGGACACGATGTTTTTACCCAGGTTCGGGCCCTCTCGATGGAGGTAAAACCCTACTCCTGCTTGATTAATATTGATGATATGGGTAGTACAAGAGTTGATCTACCACGAGATCAGAGTGGCTAAACCCTAGAAGCTAGCCTATGGCATGATTGTTGTTCGTCCTACGGAATAAAACTCTCCGGTTTATATAGACACCGGAGAGAGCTAGGGTTACACAGAGTCGGTTACAATGGGAGGAGATCCACATATCGTATCGCCAAGCTTGCCTTCCACGCCAAGGAAAGTCCTATCTGGACACGGGACGAAGTCTTCAATCTTGTATCTTCATAGTCCAGGAGTCCGGCCAAAGGTCATAGTCCGGCCATCCAGACACCCCCTAATCCAGGACTCCCTCAGTGTTATTCTAGTACGAACTCTTTTATAGATCGATCCGAAAGAATAACTTTGAGGTGGTTTCGTACCCTACCATAATCTCTACGTTTGTTCTCCGCTATTAGTGGCTTTGGAGTGACTCTTTTTTGCATGTTGAGGGCTTGTTATATGATCTATCTATGTTATTATTGTTGAGAGAACTTGCACTAGTGAAAGTATGAACCCTAGGCCTTGTTTCCTATCATTGCAATACCGTTTACGCTCACTTTTATCATTAGTTACCTTGCTGTTTTTATTATTTCAGATTACAAAAACCTATATCTACTATCTATTTTGCACCTGTATCACCATATCTTCGCCGAACTAGTGCACCTATACAATTTACCATTGTATTGGGTGTGTTGAGGACACAACAGACTCTTTGTTATTTGGTTGCAGGGTTGTTTGAGAGAGACCATCTTCATCCTATGCCTCCTACGGATTGATAAACCTTAGGTCATCCACTTGAGGGAAATTTGCTACTGTCCTACAAACCTGTGCACTTGCAAGCCCAACAACGTCTACAAGAAGAAGGTTGTGTAGTAGACATCAGTAATGCACATCACTATAAGCCTTGCAAGCATTGCAACTAATTAGTTAGTTACGGGATGATGTATTACGAAACGAGTGAAGAGACTTGCCGGTAATGAGATTGAACTAGGTATTGAGATACCGACGATCGAATCTCGGGCAAGTAACATATCGATGACAAAGGGAACAACGTATGCTGTTATGCGGTTTGACCGATAAAGATCTTCGTAGAATATGTAGGAGCCAATATGAGCATCCAGGTTCCGCTATTGGTTATTGACCGGAATCATGTCTCGGTCATGTCTACATAGTTCTCGAACCCGTAGGGTCTGCACGCTTAAAGTTAGATGACGATTATATTATTAGTTTATGTGTTTTGATGTACCGAAGATAGTTTGGAGTCCCGGATGTGATCGCGGACATGACGAGGAGTCTCGAAATGGTCGCGACATGAAGATTGATATATTGGACGACTATATTCGGACACCGTAATGGTTCCAGGGGTTATCGGATATATATACTGGAGTACCGGGGGGTTACCGGAACCCCCCGGGGGGTTAATGGGCCTCATGGGACCTAAGTAGAGAAGAGGAGGGGCGGCCAGGGCTGGCCGCGCCCCCTCCCCCTCTAGTCTGAATAGGACAAGGAGAGGGGGGGGGGGGCGCCCCCCTTCCTTCCTCTCCTCTCTCCCTTCCTTCCCCTCTCCTAATTGGACTAGGAAAGAAGGGAGTCCTACTCCCGGTGGGAGTAGGACTCCTCCCTGGCGCGCCTCCTCCTGGCCGGCCGCCCCCTCCCCTTTGATCCTTTATATACTGGGGTAGGGGGGCACCTCTAGACACAACAATTGATCATTGATCTCTTAGCCGTGTGCGGTGCCCCCCTCCACCATAATCCACCTCGATAATATCGTAGCGGTGCTTAGGCGAAGCCCTATGTCGGTAGAACATCATCATCATCACCACACGGTCGTGCTGATGGAACTCTCCCTCGACACTCGGCTGGATCGGAGTTCAAGGGACGTCATCGAGTTGTACGTGTGTAAGAACTCGGAGGTGCCGTGCTTTCGGTGCTTGATCGGTCGGGCCGTGAAGACGTACGAGTACATCAACCGCGTTGTGCTAATGCTTCCGCTTTCGGTCTACGAGGGTACGTGGACACACTCTCCCCTCTCGTTGCTATACCATCACCATGATCTTGCGTGTGCGTAGGATTTTTTTTGAAATTACTACGTTACCCAACAGTATGCTCGCATGGTGGAGCACGACGCGTACGCCGAGTACTTGGAGAAGCTTCGGGATCGTGTCAGCTTGTGAGATGAGATGTGGTATCGAACTATATATGTACGCTTGAGCATGCTTAATGACGGTTGAACTATGGTTGTGTACGTGTATGCTTATTATCTATGTCTGAGTATGTTTAATCTATATTTACTTATGTCTAACTGTGGGATATGGATGCAATCAGTTCGGTTAATGGAATCTACCTCCGTCCTCGTTTACTGGTCTCCTTTGTAATTTGTGTTAAATGTTGACCAAAGATTTAGCTCGCAAAATGTTAGTGCAGGTCAGCAAAAATTATATCGTTGGATGTGTATTTGAACATAGTGTTCAATGATATAATTTTTGGGGGCATGCATAAACATTTCTTAGTGAAATATTTAGTCGAAATTTGGTACAAATTACAGAGGGGACCAATAAACCAGGCCGGAGGTAGTACGTCAATCACACACGGTTCCCAAAATTGGAACCGTGTGCAATGACTTTCATTTTTCCTGTTGCTTCAATCACACACGGTTCCTAAAATTGGAACCGTGTGCAATGGCTTTCGTTTTGCTTCTTGCGTCAATCACACACGGTTGGCTCTAGCAAACTGTTGCCTCCGAAATTCTTTGTGGGACAGAAAACCCTCACCATCCAATTCAAAAAAGAAAAAAGAAAACCCTCGCCATCCCCACGTCACAAGAACCCTCACCCCCACCCGTCACTCCATACCTCCGGTCCCCATTCACACCTGCACAAGCTCCTCTGCGTCTATGCATGGCACCGCCTATCGCGGCGGTAACCACTTAGCTCGACGCCTGCCGCCGCCGCTAGGCTGCCGGCAAACCCACCGCATTTCGCCACTTCCGCTTGCTGCCACCTAACGCCATCGACTTTCTCGACGCTGCTTGCGGTCGACCCAGCTCTGCTCGGTTGGGGAATCTGCCGTACTGAGGTTTTTTTCTCATGGACGACAAGTTAACTAATTTAATGAGATATTATCTCATCTCGCATCCCAGTTCATCTGCCTCCTTTAATCACCCGACGGAAATCACTGTGAATTCATTTTTATTCGTGCTAATTTGAGGGTTTTCTTTCATTCATAAAGTGCACAGTGCGCCGACACATCAGGACCTTGCGACCTCCGCTAGAGATTCCATCTCACCATACCAGATGACTTGAGCATGTGCGTGGTATGTTCAATCTCACCCTAAATCGGTTGGCATGGCCTACTTTCCTGAAGATATTCTAAATATTGCTACATTTGGATAAAGGTGCCACATGCACCATATGTCTCTTGTGTCTCTTCAACCTTTCGATCGCGCCCCACCATTGCAAGAAGCACACCCACCACAACAAGTTCTTAGAGAGTATCCTGCACGGCTCCAATGACGCTCCGAGCGGCCGCCGATGACGAGCAGCAGTTCACCATCCATGCTGTGGTGGACATCCACCGAAGGTTCAAGGATCTCTCGGTGGTGTACACCAACCACCCGGTCTGGGTGGAGCACTCCATCCGCATCATGGAGTTGTTGCTTGCCGACAAGAAGTACAAGATGGTCGGGTTCGACATCGAGCACACCCGCGCTCGTGCCGGGTCTCGTCCCAAGGTCATCGTTGCCCAGATGTGTGTGGGCCACCACGTCCTCGTCTACCACTACTGCCTGGCCACACGGCCTTGCGAGCGTTTTGCCAGGTTTGTCAACAGCCCCCACTACATGTTCGCTACGGTCGACATCACCGACGATGCCAAGGTGCTCAAGAATTCGGGCATCGCCTGCCAGAATCTTGTCGACATCCAGGGCCAATACAAGATCTGGGGCAGCAAGGAGAATGAGAAGGACTCACCTAGTTCACCTCGCCGAGGCCATCATCGACCCCTACTACAGAGACATGAAGGATTCCTGCAACAACGACAAGCATGCCTGGCACTCGTCCTGGATGGAGAAACTCGACAAAGATCACATCGTGTGCGCGGCCAAGGAGGCGTACACGTGCTACGCCATGTACAGGTGGATCGTTGACATGAGGAAGTGCCTCCTTCCCCAAAACGGCGAGGGATCTAGCCGGAAGCAGAGCAATTGCAAGCGTCGTCACAAAAATAAGTAGATGATTAATTAGATCCTCGTTTCTCCTACTTTAGTATGCATGTAATTGCTTACTTTGGTGTGTGAAAATGTTATCTGTATAGTCACTTGTCTAATTGTATCCTTAATTTGGTTATGCAATCCTGTCTTTTTAAGTATATTTGTTGTTTCTCTGTAGATAGAGCAAATCACATCGCACATGGACTAAACAAAGGAATCCGTCGGTGATGATTTCATCAATCACTGACAATTGTATACCAGCAATCGTTTGCTCACAACACACACGTCTTGTTAACAGGAATCATTTGTGTTGTTATCAGTCTTCCCACATATTTCTGATTATAGACTTGTTTGCCGCGTATCATACACATCTTATTATATTGAACCGTTTTTGTTCTCTTGTCTCAACACAAACAGTTTATCCGAGTGAACCGCATGTTGTATATCGCACACACACCTTGATCCGGCTTACCGTTTCTTTTGTGTTGCCTAATCACAAACAGTTCATCCGAGTGAACCATATGTTGTGTATCGCACACGCCTTCATTTGGTTGTCCGTTTCTTTTGTTCCTCCTCATTGCAAATAGTTAATTGAACTGAACCGTATGCCCTGCATCACACACACAACTAAAATCTGATCCGTGTTTGATGCATCCGTCATCGCAAACATTTTGGACATTTTTTACGGTTCTCTGACACCACCGTTTGCGATTATTGCATCGCACACGGTTTCTCAAAGGGTCTCTGATCGTAGTGTCGTGTTAGCAGCATCCTGCAGTAGTGATTGTATCAGAAAAATAATGTGCCAAGATTTGCCTTTAGGATGATTAGATTGCTTGTTGGTATGTGCGGTGTAAAAACAGAAACTTTCGGCTGTAGTGCGTGATTTTACATTTTTTACTGGGATGTCAAAAGTTTCTAATTTTTTTTACACAGTATTGCTATGCAATTTTTTTATTTTGTCCTAATTTTTCAGAATTTTTGGAGTACGAGAACTATGGTTAAAGTTCAGATTACTACAGACTGTCATGTTTAAGACATATTCTGTTTTTGATGCATTATTTTGATTATTTTGATGAAACTATCAATATTATCGGTGGTATGAGCCATGGAGTTGGTTTGCAATGGTACTTAAAGTAGTAATTTGCTTTATTATGCTAACGAATCTCACTAGTTTTCTGTTAAGTTTTGTGTGGATGAAGTGTTCAAAGATCGAGGAGGTCTTGATACAAGGAGAAGGAGGAGAGGCAAGATTTAAAGCTTGGGGATGCCCAAGGAACCACAAGTAAACATTGAAGGAGACTCAAGCGTCTAAGCTTGGGGATGCCCCGGAAGGCATCCCATCTTTCTTCAACAAGTATCGGTATGTTTTCATTTTCGTTTCGTTCATGTAATATGTGTAAATCTTGGAGTGTCTTTTGTGTTTAGTTTCCACTTTTCTTTTATGCACCATGCTAGTACGAGATAGTCCATGGTTGATTTATAGAATACTCATTGCACTTCACTTATATCTTTTGAGTATGACTTTATAGAATGCTTCATGTGCTTCACTTATATCATTTGAAGTTTGGATTGCCTGTTTCTCTTCACATAGAAAACCGTTATTTGAAGAATGCTCTTTTGCTTCACTTATATTGTTAGAGCATGGTATTTTGTAGAAAGAATTAAACTCGTATGCTTCACTTAAATCTATTTAGATAGTCAACAGGAATTGGTCATTTGCATGATTAGTCATAAAATCCTACATAAAACTTGTGGATTACTGAATATGATATGTTTGATTCCTTGCAATAGTTTTCCGATATAGAGATGATAATATGTGGGAGGTACTAGTAAACGGTTGTGGTTAGTAAGAATATTGGTGTTAAGGTTTGTGATTCCCGAAGCATGAACGTATAGTCTCTCGTTATGCTATGAAGTTGGAGCATGATTTGTTATTGATTTTCTTCCTTATGAGTGGCGGTCGCGGATGAACGATGGTATTTTTCTACCAATCTACCCTCCTAGGGGCATGCTTAGTAGTACTTTGCTTCGAGGGCTAATAAACTTTTGCAATAAGTATATGAGTTCTTTATGACTAATGTGAGTCCATGGAGTATACACACTCCTACCTTTCCACAATTTGCTAGCCTCTACAGTATCATGCATTGCCCTTTCTCACCTCGAGAGTTGGTGCAAACTTCACCGGTGCATCCAAACTCTGCGATATGATACATTCTATCACACATAAGCCTTATTATATCTTCCTCAAAATAGCCACCATACCTACCTATTATGGCCTTTTCATAGTCATTTCGAGATATATTGCCATGCAACTTTCACCTCTTCCGTTTTGATGACTTGAGCATTCATTGTCATATTGCTTTGCATGATCATATAGCTGACATAGTATTCGTGGCTCAGCCATCGTTCATCATTTTGTATACATGTTACGCTGGATCATTGCACATCCTGATACATTGCCATAGGCATTCATATAGAGTCATACTTTGTTCTAGGTATCGAGTTGTAATTTTTATTTTTTTTGAGTTGCAAGTAAATAGAAGTGTGATGATCATCATTATTCATTATTAGAGCATGTCCCAATGAGGAATGGATGATGGAGAATATGATTTCCCCACAAGTCGGGATGAGACTCCGGACAAAAAGAGAGAAAATTGAAAAAAAGACAAAGAGAGAATGGGCATGCTAATCCCACACTTGTGCTTCAAAGTAGCACCATATTTTTCATATAGATAGTCTCCTATGTTGTCAGTTTCATATACTAGTAGAAAATTTTCATTATAGAGTTATATGCACACCCACTTAGTTTTCATATTGAGCTTTCATACACTAACAACTCTTAGTGCATTCGTTGCATGACAATCCCTACTCCTCGCATTGATATCAATTGATGGACATCTCCATAGTCCGTTGGTTAGCCGCGTCAATGCGAGACTTTCTTACTTTTTTGTCTTCTCTATATTTACCCCTATCATCATAATCTATTCCATCCATAGTGCTATATCCATGGCTTGCGCTCATGTATTACGTGAGGGTTGAAAAAGCCAAAGCGCGTTAAAAAGTATGAACCCATTGCTTGACTTGTCATCAGGGTTGTGCGTGATAAATACTTTGTGTCGAGAAGACAGAGCATGACAAGACTATATGATTTTGTAGAGATAGCTTTCTTTAGTGTTGATATTTTGAAAGACATGATTGTTTGTTGGGATGCCCGAGTATTATTGTCTTTATGTCAAATTATAGACTATTGATTTGAATCACTTATGTCTTAATATTCATGCCATGATTAGATATATGATCAAGATTATGCTAGGTAGCAAGTGCTCCCTGGGTGATTTTGGTAATTAATGTCAATATATCTCTTGTTGGACTAATACTTATACCTAGTGTATTTCAGACAAGTTCAACAATGGCATGACAAGGACAAGAGGATGTGGAATCCCTTCAAAATGCTAAGGACACATATTGGCAAAATCTCAAGACTCTTCATTTATATTTTAGTGATCCAAGATCATATTGAGTCCATAGGAAAGCCAATACTATTAAAAGGGATGATATATTGCTTAATTGTCTACTTGCTCAAAGTGCTTAGTGATATTGCTCCAAAACTCTCAACCACTTTCTCATTTCCAAATATGTCCAAACTCAAAGTCAAATTCGGCCCCACCGAAATGATCTATCCGGCGCCACCGAGTTTATTTGACATAGTCACTGCCAAACCCCCTAACTCCTCAGTCACACTGATACGGATCTCGGTCTCACCGAGATGGCCCTACAAACTCTCTGTTGCATGTTGCAATTATTTCGGTCTTACCAAAATGTGCAGTTCAAGCTGGAACATGGCCAGGGATTGATCCCCTAAACTGAGGTCGCTTCCTATTAATGTGGTCGTGGACGACCAATGTAGCCGCCACAATCTCTTCGTCATCTGAGGACGAATAATCCGATGAACAAACGAAGTGAAAGAAAAACCCATCCCCGCTATTCATGATACCTTGTGAGGAACGTGTCGAACACCTTGCGGTCGTGGTGGAGACGCAGCCGGGAAGAGCAAGTCGAAGAAGCGAAGCAACGTTGGTGTTGGTGGGGCGGGCGCCCTGCGGCAATGCAGCGCCTGCCGGAGTTGTTGGGGTCGATGGTCAGCGTCAGCGGCCGTAGCTTCTCTCCCACCAGGAACAAGGAATCACGAACGCCGACAAAAAACTCTACCAAAACGTGACCGTGGGGCGGCCATGACATGGCATGGTTGTGGGGCGGACGACCTTGATGGAAGGTGATGCCACCGAGAACGGGGATGGCAGCGGCGACGGCAAGGCGGAGGGCAGAGGCCGAAGGGAAGAGAGAAGAGGAAGAGAAAAGTGGTTGTGTCCCCGATGGGCGGGACATGAGGGACTAGGGTGCGCGCGGCGCCTGTCGTGTCTGTTCAGTCACAAACGCCACCTAACTTTGGACTGAAAATGGATCAAAAGCGGATAAAAAACGAACAACAGCCTGTTTGCTCTTGTGCGTTGGGTGGCATGTTCTGTCCGTTTAGGCCATGTACAACGCCGCGCTTACAGCGGACGTTTAGAAATAGAATCCCCGCCGTTTTGCTCGTCCGGAGAGATTTTCCTAGCGGCTCCCAGCCAGCGATGCCAGACTTGGCAGCCGGTGCTTCGAGTGTATTTAGCGGGCTGGATAGTTGGTTCAATGTGACAGATAAAACGCCTCAGTTTTGGAGACACAAGCTCTTACGTGAGCGCTATAATTTTTTTTAATTATTTTAAGGGCGGTACTGGGCGCCGGTGCGCCGGCCGAAAGTTTCGGCCGGTCGCACCGCGAGCGTCCGATCTACACATGCGCAGCCGTCAAATCTGTCCCCTATCGTTCCCTTCGCCAACCTCCCGCACAGAAAAAAAGAAGAGGAAAAAGAGCGCCGCCCCCGCCCGGGCCGACAGCCCCGCCTCATCTCCTCGTCCTCCCGTTGCAGCACCGTCGCGTGCGCCGCCGCACTGCCGGGTTGCCGCATCTCGCCGCGCGCCGTGGGGATTGCAGGGCTACCTAGAAAGATTCAAGATTTTGCTGTTTGCATCTCTTCATCGGCTTGTTCCAAGAACTGGCATCGTGGTTGCAGCACCTCCCGCCCCCGCTGTCTCTACTCGCCGCCGACGTCGCCTTCCACCACCGTATTTCAGCATAAAAAGCTCAACGAATAGGAAAAGGGGATTTCCCTGACGGTAGCAAAAACCAAAAACTGTTCCAGCAAAAAATTATCACGGTTCCAGCAAAAAAATGCACTGCCGCCGATGCCTGCAAACAAAAAATCTAGCCGGTTACAGCTCTTCTTCGGCTGGTTGTAGCAAAAATGATTCTTGGTCACAGCAAAACACATGGCAGCCGCCGTCTATCATCGCCCCAGCACTATTCCTAGCCTATGCAGCAAAATCAAATGCTAGTTCCAGCAAAAATCAAAAGTGCTTCCAGCCAATAATTTGATGTACCAAAAATCCTGTCTATGCAGCAAAATCAAATGTTGGTTCCAGCAAAAATCAAAAGTGCTTCAAGCCAAAAATTTTGATGTAACAAAAAATCCTGCGTATGTAGCAAAATCAAAGGTTGGTTCCAGCAAAAATCAAAAAGTGCTTCCAGCCAAAATTTTGATGTAGCAAAATATCAGGGGCGGAGGCACCACTGTCCCTCAGTTTACAGCAAAATCGAAAGCTGGTTCCAGCAAAAAACAGAAATGGTTCCAGCAAAAAAATCATGGCAGCTCGCTAGCCGCCGTCTCTACCATCCCCACGGTCGTCGCTCGCCCCTGACTCCCGTAGCAGTACCCTCGTGGCCCTCCCTTCAGACTGGTGCGATTTCTAGCCACCAGAGCGCCCGATTTTGTTGTCTTGGTGATTAGCGGGGGAAGGGGATTACATGAGTACAGGAGGATGTGTTCGTGGAGATGGGGTAAATGAGTGGTGGAGCTCACTAGGAGGAAGAAGATAAGGCACGGAGGGGGTAAAATGAGTGGTGGAGCTCACTGGGAAGAAGATAAGGCACAGAGGGGGACGGTGCGTAGGGCCAGTGTGGAGAAAGGGGAAAAAAGGAAAAAGGTGCGGCTGTGCGAGCGAGCGGCGCGACCGGCCGAAGTTTCGGCCGGCGCACCGAGTACAAGCGTTTCCCTTATTTTAATTCTTTAAAATCTAACTAAGCGCTTATGCATTGGACATGCCCTTCCCATTAAACGGCGGACCATTCGGGAGCGTTGGAGTTGGGCTAACCCACGGGACTGAAACCAAACGCACCTCCCTCAAAGCCCCACTGTTTCCATGTGAGCGAAAAAAAAACCCTGCTTCGGTGCTTCCGTAGCCTTGTCGCTGTTTCCTCCCGCGAGCCATCCCCGGCTTCTACCGACCCCGCCGCTTCACCGCCGCCGCCGCCGCCGCCGCCATGAACCAGCCGGTGCAGAAGAACACCCTCTACGTAGGTACGCGGTAGCACCGTCCTCCCTCACTATCCTCTTCTCCCCTGCCGTTGTCTTCGCCCGCCCGCCCACTCGCTCGCCACCTGTTCGACGAAATTCGTCAGCGAGATGCACACCTTCTGGGGGTTCTCCTGGCTGCTTCCCCGGCCACGGAAGGGCCTAGTCTACTCTTGTTCCCCGGCTGAACTCCCGTGCGATGGAGAACTAAGCCGAGCTCCATTCCCTGGTTTTCGTCGGCGCAGGTGGGCTGGCGGAGGAGGTGGACGAGAAGATCCTGCACGCGGCGTTCGTGCCGTTCGGGGAGGTCAAGGACGTCAAGACGCCGCTCGACCAGGCCACGCAGAAGCACCGCTCCTTCGGCTTCGTCACGTTCCTCGAGCGCGAGGACGCCGCCGCCGCCATGGACAACATGGACGGCGCCGAGCTCTTCGGCCGCGTCCTCACCGTCAACTACGCCTTCCCCGAGAAAATCAAGGGAGGGGAGCAGGGATGGGCCGCGCAGCCAGGTACGTCAGGCGCCCCGTGCTTTCTCTCCTCTGTTCATTCAGTTACGCCCTGCTTTCGTGCTTGCCTGCCTGCTTGCTTGACACTAGGGTTAGGGCTGCCAGATGTTTTTCTTACCTGGCATGAAGTTGGAAGATTAAGGGCGAGGAATTTTAAGGACTTGCAATTAGACTATGGACTAATGATCTGATATGATGTTGATGTCAGTGTAATATGCTTTTGTATTGTGGTTTGTCTTTATGTTTTCATTATAAGGATTCTCTCCAGTTCAAATTGGTAGAAAAATGAATTGTCCATGTACATTAAGTTCTTGTGCTGACCAACAAGTTGTGGGTCTTCGGTAGTTCTGTGTCATGGGGTTTGGATTAATTCTAGCAGCAGTGCTATGCGCATGACAGAATTCAGACGATTCACCCACGACACATAAATCCAGCCGGACATGCGCGTGACTGAGCAGGGTACCGGCCGCTGGATTTTCACATCGTGCATAGATCGGGCAGAAGCATCGTGTGTGGAGCAGTTTCGTAATTCTAGTGTGGCCGGAAATAGGTTTCTAGTTAGATCTTTTTGTATTGGAAAAATGTTAGCTCTTGCTTGGTTTGGTAAGAACAATGTTCAGAATTTCAACTATAATCTGAGTAGTCCAAATGTGTCCATCTGGTTCAGTTCTAGTAGTCAGCAATAAGAATTTCAGGTCCTCTGCTAATCTCATGTGCATTCTTCACTTATAAAGTTAGCCCAGATCCAAACATCTCAATCTAGTATTATTCACTATGGATGCTCCCATATTTAAAATATTAACCGATGCCTGCTTTAGTTGAAACCGAATCGTCTAAAATTTCAATTTTAAATTTACGATGTTATCACACTAATACTATTATTTGATTTAGTTGTAGTGGTTGGCATTGCAGTAGCAAAGAGCTAAGTGTTATAAAAGTATGACTGAGTTCTAGGTTCTCAGTCCATCTGGAGCTGTATATAATTAGGAAGATATTGATGAGAAAACTTTCGGAGTTGAGAGTTTTTATCTTTACTACCCCTGTTTGGAAAGACATGACATCCTTTTACTCGTAATAATAAAGTTTTTATATTGGTCAGGTGAAAATAGTATCATATATTTTTCATGAGAAATATGTTCATATTATCATAGTTCTCGGGAACACTTTCCGGTAGATATGAAAAGTATCAGAAAAGTTGATGCTGCAGAGTGGGCCTGCGTTCTATACGGATAGAGGGAATAGATGAGCATATGGTTATGGATAAGTCAAACATTTGCAATTTTTGCCGTTTATCTTAGGATACCAGTTTTGATTTACTCGTGAGAGGAGCACATAAGACGGCAGTACTAATGTACAAGGAGTGTTTGCAGATCATGCAGTTGGCATTCCTGCGATTTCAAAATTTTATAGAATAATTTTCTGGCATACCAGCTAGCTCCTCAGCCTTGGGTAGTATTGCACTCTATTTAGTCACCTAGATTTGGTTGTCAGCTATTGCCTCTCCAGGACAAACTATATTCTTCATATTCAAAACAAGTGACCTTGGTTGATTACAAGTGTACCAAACTACTGGTAAATATTTTGCCCCTCTTAGTGTCTCATTAATTAGCAAGGCTCCTTAACTGGTTTTAGTGGTTGTTGGAATTATTCCATATGTTAGTTTTTAGCAATGAAAAAAGTTGATACATGGCTGTAATGTGGAGGCATTGCTACAAGTTGAGGAGCCATGTGCCTGCGGGTGACAGGACAGTGTGGTGGGGTGCCTAAGCCACTTAGAGAAAAGCCTTGTGCCAGCCTATTGTTTTCCTTTAAATTAGTTTCATTGGAAAGCAAGATAGAATCTTGATTGTTAGGAACTTTTTTTTTGCGTCTCTGATATGGGAGGTTTCCGTATTAGGCCCGATCTTTGCATTAGGAAATGATAACTTGTGTTGCTTGATGAATAAAATATCAACAACAGACACAAACTCAACAAA
Organism: Triticum aestivum; assembly: GCF_018294505.1. Taxonomy (NCBI): domain Eukaryota; kingdom Viridiplantae; phylum Streptophyta; class Magnoliopsida; order Poales; family Poaceae; genus Triticum; species Triticum aestivum. The sequence continues at coordinate 689,205,285 of NC_057810.1, forward strand.
CAAAACACTTGATGGATCTCTTGAGTCCACTCGAAGAGACGCTCTTCGATTCTTACAAACAGAAGGAAATGCAAGAACTAAGGTGGAGGGCATCTCCCAATTCTAGCTCAACTAGTTTCTTCTCAAATCAAGTGTGAAAGCATCAAGTAGTACTCAATTCTCATGAAGATTAGGTGGTGAGTCAAGTAGGATAAGATTCACCTGTATTTGGTTTGCCGGAAGCTCTTACGCATCATAACCGAGTCTCTCCTTGCAGCTCTGATCAATCCACCCGTCATTGCAAAAATTGCTCCTTACCCGTTGATTGTCCATTTTTTGCTTGATGTCTTTTTTTTTGCTTGATGTCTGGCTCACTAGATCTGGTACATGAAAAATCCATTCCATGAGCCGTTGTAATTGGTCCTACTTGAGTTGGTTGTGTACTTGTGTATCATCACGCGTCATTAGGGATGTCCCCATCAGTCTCCCTATGTATAGAGCCTTGGCCAGAGGAATAAAGCAAAAACGGAAACCAATCTTTCTTCGTCCCCATCTCTTTTGTTCTCTACACTCATGCCAACATGCTCTGGGGCTGTGGTTTCATGGCACAGCGTCCTGTTGAGCACAACTTCTACCTTTTCTGGGGTTCCAGGCAACATATCATGGCTAGCAGATTACAGAGAACGAAGGTTGAACTTAACGATTCCTGTGTAATGATAGACTGCAGTCTAATGTCTATCAGGAAGAAATTATAAGGAAGCCCTTCATCTAGGAGTCACAGTTGTTCACACTGCATGAAATTGCTTCTCTTGTAGACATGGTATTCACAATATGAACAGACAAATTATACTGCTGTGTTAATTGTACTCAAGCTGAGTTTGTTCTTTCGTGTCAGAATTTTTTATGTATTGTGTAATCTTAGGCTCTGTTTTGAACACATGATTCTTGTAGGATTTTCTTTCGTCAGATACAACTGCTGAATGCAAGTCTGATTATGTGGTTGATTCTTACATTATGTAGATTATGATCCCTTTCTGTCTTTCTGTTTCATAGTTAGTAAAAAGGCGGATATATGCTAATTCGAAGGTTTGGCTTCATGACAACTTTGTCTACATTGATTGCTCACTAAGTAAATGTCTGTGTTCAGTTTGGGCGGATGCGGATACTTGGTTCGAGAGGCAGCAGCAAGAAGAGGAAATGAAGCGCCTTCAGACAGAGCAGAATGCAGCAATGAAAGAAGCGGAAAGGCTTCACAGGGAGAAAATAGCCGCAGAAAAGAACGGGGAAACGGATGAAGCAGATCCCATGGCTGTGGCGGAAGCTCAGGCCGTGAACTAGAGCGCTTGATAAATCCTTCGATACTAACATTGGAACAAGTACTGTATGCATGTGCATTTGCCAAGTACATGGTTTTCATAGTCGATCTGTGTAACTACCTTGCGCGAACTTGCTAGGGCTAGTTGGTAGCTGATCCCACTTCCTGAAGGGATGCTTCTGTTCATTCTGGCCGTGTAACATGGAATTTGTGTTACGGTAACATGGATGTTATGTGTTTCGATTTCAGTTATGTTGTTACAGGTGATTCAGTTGAACTATTTTACATTGGTATCTTGCTGGAGATCCGTAGACGATTTGATCGTCGGACTTGATTCATGATTATGCTTTTCAAACTAGGAGCCTGACATTAAGGACTAGCTGCTACATTATTTAAAAAAAATATTATTTCAAGAATCTTACTAAACTACTTTTTTTGCTTGATATATTGTTTTTGGGGACTTTCCAATAATTTGTCTACTACTTCCAAAATTTGTCTACATTATTTGAAAAATAGAAGAAATATAATATTTTTGGGGACTTTCCAATAATTTGTCTACTACTTCCAAAATTTGTCTACATTATTTGAAAAATAGAAGAAATATAATATTTTTGGGGACTTTCCAATAATTTGTCTACTACTTCCAAAATTTGTCTACATTATTTGAAAAATAGAAGAAATATAATTTTTTTTGGGGACTTTCCAATAACTTGTCCACTACTTCCAAAATTTGTCTACATTATTTGAAAAATAGAAGAAATATAATATTTTTGGGGACTTTCCAATAATTTGTCTTCTACTTCCAAAATTTGTCTACATTATTTGAAAAATAGAAAAATATAATATTTTTGGGGACTTTCCAATAATTTGTCTACTACTTCCAAAATTTGTCTACATTATTTGAAAAATAGAAGAAATATAATATTTTTAGGGACTTTCCAATAATTTGTCTACTACTTCCAAAATGTGTCTACATTATTTGAAAAATAGAAGAAATATAATATTTTTGGGGACTTTCCAATAATTTGTCTACTACTTCCAAAATTTGTCTACATTATTGAAAAATAGAAGAAATATAATATTTTTGGGGACTTTCCAATAATTTGTCTACTACTTCCAAAATTTGTCTACATTATTTGAAAAATAGAAGAAATATAATATTTTTAGGGACTTTCCAATAATTTGTCTACTACTTTCAAAATTTGTCTACATTATTTGAAAAATAGAAGAAATATAATATTTTTGGGGACTTTCCAATAATTTGTCTACTACTTCCAAAATTTGTCTACATTATTTGAAAAATAGAAGAAATATAATATTTTTGGGGACTTTCCAATAATTTGTCTACTACTTCCAAAATTTGTCTACATTATTTGAAAAATAGAAGAAATATACTATTTTTCAGGATTTCCAATAATTTGTCGTCTACTACTTCCAAAAAATTTCTACATTATTTGAAAAATAGAAGAAATATATTATTTTGGGGGATATTCCAATAATTTGTCTACTACTTCCAAAATTTTCAAATCTTTATGTTTGAATATTTCCAATTTTCTTGATGTTTTATAATTGATGTATTTATTTCTTCTATTTTTCATTGTTCATTATTTCTTGGGAATTTCTGAGTAGTTTTTTCCGAACTTTAGAATATTGCCTATCTAGCTGATATGTTATACTATTTTATGTAGTTGGCAATGATTCTAGGGCTAGGGGTTTTCCCGATAGTTTGTCTTCTAATTTGAAAATTCCTTCCCTCTCAAATTTTCTTTTCAAAGTTTCTAAAATTTCCAAGATTCCCTTTTTTTCAGTTTGATGTTCAGTTTTTTCTTATGGATTGCTAACTCTTACTCCCTCCGTTCCTAAATACTCCCTCCATCTCAAAATAAGTGTCTCAACTTTGTACTAGCTCCAGTACAAATTTATGCTAAGCTCAAGACATTTATTTTGGGACGGAGGGAGTATAATATTTGTTCGAGATTCGGCCTCGTAGCCAAATGAGGCCGTCTTCGTTTCGTTTGTTGCGTGATGAATGATGGGCGTCGATTGCTGCTGCTTTCCGGCGCTCGCTCCGGCGGTGCTGAGGTAGGAGTAGAGCAGTTGTCGACGGTAATATTCCTCTAGGGTTTCCTAGAGTCCACCCGTTCCTCTGGCGACGACGCCGGAGTCCACCACTAAACCCTACCGCCGATTGCCTGGTCTCTTCTTGGCGATCGTGAGGCCTAGGGATCACCCGCACGACCGCCTACCACCATGGCGGAACCGGTTTTGACGGAGGATGAGGGGGGATCGAAGGAAGTTCGGACAGGGCTAGGGTTTGTAGATGGGAAGGGAGAGGTAGAAAGAAGCCGTGGGGATATACCGGCGACCAACAATACGATCCTGGGTGAAGTCGATGATGTGGGGAGGGAGGAAGAAGAGGCGATACCTCGCCAAGAGGACGAAGAGGATTGGGACAATCTTGGCCATGATCCGGCCCTGGAAGATGCGTTTGAAGGTCTGAAGTTGCATGGAGAAGAGGAGGAAGACTTGGATTTATCGGGTGAAGTGGATGAACTAATCAAGGAGGTGAGATGGTTATGCTTGTTTAGGGTTCATACTATGCGGCCGTTTAGCCATGCGGCGGTGCTAAACTCATTGAGGAACACATGGTCGTGTGCCGAAGGAGTCACCTTCAATATCAAAGGGCCTAATTTGTTCCTAGCCTAGTGTCATTGCTTGGGGGATTGGAAGCGGGTTATGGAAGGAGGACCATGGCAATTCAGGAGAGATCCGGTTGTCATTGTTGAGTATGATGGTTTTACAAACGTTGCAGAATTTGCCCTTGATATGTATCCATTATGGGCTAGAATAAAAGGTTTGCCGGATGGGCTAACGAGGAAGAAGGAATTGGCGGAGAAGGTTGCTAAGAAGGTGGGCAAGCCACCCTTTACTGTTGATGTCAATGAAGGGAGGATTAACCCTTCGAGCTTTTTGAGGGTTAGGGTTTTTGTGGACGTTCATAAGCCCTTGGTGAGATTTGTTCCGATTACACTAAAGGAATACAAATGATACCCGGTGAGTTATGAGAAGCTACCGGATTTTTGCTTCTTTTGTGGGTGCATGGGTCATGTGGTAGAAGAATGTGGAGATGGAGTTCACGACCCGCCGGAGTGTGATTGGGGGGACTGGCTACATTGGAGTAACGAACAGCCTATGGGGGCTGCAGGGGGTGGTGGAGCTGGTGGTGCGGGAGGTAGGGGAAGAGGTGCAGCTGGAGGGGGGTTTGGGGGAGGATCTGGAGGCAGAGGAGGAGTAGGAAATCGAGGAAGAGCTGCAATGCATAGCGGGGGCCGTGGGGGGGGGGGGTTGGTGTGTCCCCGGAGGCAGGATGCGCTGGAAGGGAAAATCAGGAGTATGTTGGGATGGAGGAGGATATCCGTTCAGTCCGCAAGCGCCTTATTAACAGTGATGGACAGTTAGTGTTCGTGGACAGCCGGTTCCAAACCTAGCTGGTAGGGTCTCTAGCACAGTTCTGTTACTAGAGGGAGGCACTGCGACGGAGGGGGTAGACGGGGGTTCTGCTACTACACCTGGGAAAGTGCCAATCGTCAAGAGGAGGAAGCAAGGGGCTGATGGTGAAAATATGGAGTTGGATGTGGCGTCCGAGGTGGCCTCCGGGACGGAGGGCCGCCGGGGCCAATGAATGTCATAAGTTGGAACTGTCAGGGAGGGGGGAATACCCGGACAGTTCGTGAGCTGGCGACAATCTCACATTCGCATTCCCCAAACATGGTATTTTTGTGTGAGACGAGGCAGAAGGCGGATAAGATGAGGAGGATCCGTGGTCGGATTGGGCTGAAGGGTTTTACGGGTGTCGATAGTAATGGGATGAGTGGTGGGCTAGCTTTGTTCCGACATGAGGCGTATGAAGTGGAAATAGTAGATAAAGAGGAATGATATATTGACGCCCTTGTGTGTGTCGCGGAGGGAGCAACCCAATGAAGGATAACGTGTGTGTATGGTGAACCTAGAGTGAGAACCGCCATCTAATGCAGGAGAAGCTGCAGCGGTTGAAGAACATGAATGACGCTCCGTGGCTTGTGGTGGGCGATTTTAATGAGGCAATGTGGAGCTATGAACATATGTCTTCTGTTCCCAAGGCCGAGCCACAGATGATTGCCTTTCGGGATACTTTGGAGACCTGTGGTCTTGTTGATTTGGGCTTTGTGGGGATTCCTTTCACATACGATAACAAGAGAGGAGGGGCAGGTAATGTACAAGTCCGTCTGGACAGAGCTGTGGCCACGAATGATTGGAGAAACTTGTTTGCCTTCACGACGGTATTCCATGTGCCATCGCCGTGCTCTGATCATGTGGAGGTGATGATAGAAACGACATCTGACCGAGGACCGTCGAGAGTGAAGCAGAGACGGTATGAGCTTTTCTGGGAGAGGGATGAGGCGCTCCCCGACGTCATTAAGGAGGCGTGGGAGGAGATAGGCAATGTTGAGAATTTGGCACAACTCCGAGATGCCCTATCAAAAACAATGGCAACCTTGGGGAAGTGGAGCAGAAAGTTTGGTAATGTAACACGGGAGCTGGCGAAGTCTCGGTCCCAATTGGATGAACTTATGCATATGAATGCGGATAGACAGGAGATAAGAAGGGTTACGGATAAGATGAACGAGCTACTTTATCAAGAAGAAATGTTGTGGCTTCAGAGATCTAGAATAACTTGGCTGAAAGAAGGCGATAGAAATACCAAATATTTTCAGAGTAAAGCTGTTTGGAGGGCAAGGAAAAATAAAATACGAGAGCTTACTGATAGTATTGGAGTTGTCCACTCTGATCTCGCTACCATGGAGATGTTAGCAAATGATTATTTTCACAATATTTTTTCGGCTGACACTTCCCTTGATGCCTCACCGGTTTTGGATTTATTGGGATCCAGGGTGTCGGCTGCAGATAATATCAAGTTGTGCAAGGCTTTCTCTGATAAGGAGATATCGGATGCATTGTTTCAAATTGGCCCGCTCAAGGCGCCGGGTCCGGATGGCCTCCCGGCCAGGTTCTTCCAGCGCAATTGGAGCACGCTCAAGGAGGGGGTTTTGGCGGTAGTGAAGGATTTTTTCCACACAGGAGTTATGCCGGAGGGGGTCAATTCTACATCCATTGTGCTCATACCTAAAATCTCGAACCCGACCAAGATTTCGGACTACAGACCTATAAGCCTTTGTAACGTTATATATAAGGTTATCTCAAAGTGTTTGGTTAACAGGTTGAGGCCCCTCTTGGACGATCTTATTTCACCGGAACAAAGTGCTTTTATTGCAGGTAGATTGATCACGGATAATGCACTTGTGGCCTTCGAGTGCATCCACTACATCAAACAGGAGAAGGATCCGACAAAGAGCTTTTGCGCGTATAAGCTGGATCTGTCTAAGGCTTATGATAGGGTTGATTGGGTCTTTTGGAGGCGAGTGATGCAAAAGTTGGGTTTCTCTCAGCGATGGGTTGACTGGATTATGGCTTGTGTCACGTCGGTGAGATACTCGGTGAATTTCAATGGAACTCTTTTGGATTCGTTTGCGCCATCGCGTGGGCTTCGGCAAGGAGACCCCTTATCGCCATTCTTATTTTTGTTTGTGGCAGATGGACTTTCAGCTATCCTGAGAAAAAATGTGGAGTTGGGAGATATTACTCCAGTGAAAGTGTGTAAAGGTGCCCCGGGTATATCACACTTACTATTCGCGGATGATACACTTTTGTTTTTTGAGGCTTCTAAAATCCAGGCGGAGAAGGTTAAAGCAATCTTGGACGTATACGGTGCAGCTACAGGAGAGAGCCTTAATTATGATAAGTGCTCCATACTCTTTGGGGATGCATGCCCAGGAATAGTCCAGGATGAGGTTAGAGCAGCGTTATTGGTTACTAGCCAGTTCTTTGAGGACAAGTACCTGGGGCTGCCGACACCGGAGGGGAGGATGTCGAAAGGACGCTTCCAGAACCTGCAGACTAGGCTGACAAAATGACTGATGCAGTGGGGGGATGGTCAGTTGGCCCAACCGGGACGTGAGGTGTTGATCAAGTCAGTAGCTCAGGCGCTGCCTACATACATAATGGGAGTGTTCAAAGTGCCTTTCTTAGTGTGTGATGATCTAACTCGTATGGTTGGAAACTTCTACTGGGGTTCGGCGGAAGGCAAAAGAAGAGTGCATTGGCAAAGATGGGATTTATTGATGCAACCTAAGGCGAAGGGAGGAGTGGGGTTCCGTGACTTTCAGATGTTTAATCAAGCTTTGCTAGCACGCCAGGCGTGGAGACTTATAACAAAACCCGATAGCTTGTGTGCTCAAGTCTTGAAAGCGAGGTATTATCTGCTGGGCAGGCTGGATGATACTGTTTTCACGGGTAACACGTCGTCGTCATGGCAAGCTATCAGTTATGGCCTGGATCTTTTGAAGAAGGGACTAGTTTGGAGAGTGGGGAATGGCAGGAGTATACGAGTTTGGAGGGATAACTAGATTCCGAGACCTTATTCTTATAAACCGATCTCCCCACAGGGAAGGTGCCGCAATCCATTCGTTTCGGATTTGCTAAATCAGAACGGAGCTTGGAACTATGAGCTGTTGAATGCATATTTTTGTTGGGGAACGTTGCAGAAAATAAAATTTTTCCTACGGTTTCACCAAGATCCATCTATGAGTTCATCTAAGCAACGAGTCATGGGAGAGAGATTGCATCTACATACCACTTGTAGACCGCATGCGGAAGCGTTCAAGAGAACGGTGATGATGGAGTCGTACTCGCCGTGATTCAAATCACCGATGACCAAGTGCCGAACGGACAGCACCTCCGCGTTCAACACACGTATGGAGCGGATGACGTCTCCTCCTTCTTGATCCAGCAAGGGGGAAGGAGAGGTTGATGATGATCCAGCAGCACAACGGCGTGGTGGTGGATGCAGCAGAACTCCGGCAGGGCTTCGCCAAGCGGCTGCGGGAGGAGGACGAGGTGTAGCAGGGGAGGGAGGCACCAAGACACAGGGTGTGGATGCCCTCCCCCTTGCCCTCCTTTATATAGGCCCCCAGGGGGGGGGGGACCGGCCCTGGGAGATGCAATCTCCCAAGGGGGGCGGCGGCCAGGGGGGTTGGAGTACCCCCAAAGGCAAGTGGTGCGCCTCCCCCCTAGGGTTTTCAACCCTAGGCGCAGGGGAGTCCCAAAGGGGGGGGGGTGCACCAGCCCACTAGGGGCTGGTTCCCCTCCCACTTAAGCCCACGGAGCCCTCCGGGATAGGTGGCCCCACCCGGTGGACCCCCGGGACCCTTCCGGTGGTCCCGGTACAATACCGGATGACCCTGAAACTTTCCCGATGGCCGAAACAGCACTTCCTATATATAATTCTTTACCTCCGGACCATTCCGGAACTCCTCGTGACGTCCGGGATCTCATCCGGGACTCCGAACAACATTCGGTTTGCTGCATACTCATATTCATACAACCCTAGCGTCACCGAACCTTAAGTGTGTAGACCCTACGGGTTCGGGAGACACGCAGACATGACCGAGACGGCTCTCTGGTCAATAACCAACAGCGGGATCTGGATACCCATGTTGGCTCCCACATACTCCTCGATGATCTCATCGGATGAACCATGATGTCGAGAATTCAAGCAACCCCGTATACTATTCCCTTTGTCAGACGGTATGTTACTTGCCCGAGACTCGATCGCCGGTATCCCAATACCTCGTTCAGTCTCGTTACCGGCAAGTCACTTTACTCGTACCATAATGCATGATCCCGTGACCAGACACTTGGTCACTTTGAGCTCATTATGATGATGCACTACCGAGTGGGCCCAGTGATACCTCTCCGTAATACGGAGTGACAAATCCCGGTCTCGATCCGTGTCAACCCAACAAACACTTTCGGAGATACCTGTAGTGCACCTTTATAGTCACCCAGTTACGTTGTGACGTTTGGTACACCCAAGCACTCCTACGGTATCCGGGAGTTACACGATCTCATGGTCTAAGGAAAAGATACTTGACATTGGAAAAGCTCTAGCAAAACGAACTACACGATCTTGTGCTATGCTTAGGATTGGGTCTTGTCCATCACATCATTCTCCTAATGATGTGATCCCGTTATCAACGACATCTAATGTCCATAGTCAGGAAACCACGACTATCTGTTGATCAACGAGCTAGTCAACTAGAGGCTTACTAGGGACATATTATGGTCTATGTATTCACACGTGTATTACGATTTCTGGATAATACAATTATAGCATGAATAAAGACAATTATCATGAACAAGGAAATATAATAATAATCCCTTTATTATTGCCTCTAGGGCATATTTTCAACAGTCTCCCACTTGCACTAGAGTCAATAGTCTAGTTACATTGTGATGAATCGAACACCCATAGAGGTCTGGTGTTGATCATGTTTTGCTCGCGAAAGAGGTTTAGTCAACGGATCTGTGACATTCAGATCCGTATGTACTTTGCAAATATCTATGTCTCCATCTTGAACATTTTCACGGATGGAGTTGAAGCGACGCTTGATGTGCCTGGTCTTCTTGTGAAACCTGGGCTCTTTGGCAAGGGAAATAGCTCCAGTGTTGTCACAGAAGAGTTTGATCGGCCCCGACGCATTGGGTATGACTCCTAGGTCGGTGATGAACTCCTTCACCCAAATTGCTTCATGCGCTGCCTCTGAGGCTGCCATGTACTCCGCTTCACATGTAGATCCCGCCACGACGCTCTGCTTGCTGCTGCACCAGCTTACTGCTCCACCATTCAACATATACACGTATCCGGTTTGTGACTTAGAGTCGTCCAGATCTGTGTCAAAGCTAGCGTCGACATAACCCTTTACGACGAGCTCTTTGTCACTTCCATAAACGAGAAACATGTCCTTTGTCCTTTTCAGGTACTTCAGGATATTCTTGACCACTGTCCAGTGTTCCTTGCCGGGATTACTTTGGTACCTTCCTACCAAACTTACGGCAAGGTTTACATCAGGTCTGGTACACAGCATGGCATACATAATAGATCCTATGGCTGAAGCATAGGGGATGGCACTCATCTCTTCTTTATCTTTTGCCGTGGTCGGGCATTGAGCCGAGCTCAATTTCACACCTTGCAGTACAGGCAAGAACCCTTTCTTGGACTGATCCATTTTGAACTTCTTCAAAATCTTATCAAGGTATGTGCTTTGTGAAAGACCTATGAGGCGTCTCGATCTATTCCTATAGATCTTGATGCCTAATATGTAAGCAGCTTCTCCAAGGTCCTTCATTGAAAAACACTTATTCAAGTAGGCCTTAATGCTGTCCAAAAGTTCTATATCATTTCCCATCAAAAGTATGTCATCTACATATAATATGAAAAATGCTACAGAGCTCCCACTCACTTTCTTGTAAACGCAGGCTTCTCCATAAGTCTGCATAAACCCAAACGCTTTGATCATCTCATCAAAGCGAATGTTCCAACTCCGAGATGCTTGCACCAGCCCATAAATGGATCGCTGGAGCTTGCATACTTTGTTAGCATTCTTAGGATCGACAAAACCCTCCGGCTGCATCATATACAGTTCTTCCTTAAGATGCCCGTTAAGGAATGCTGTTTTGACGTCCATCTGCCATATCTCATAATCATAGTATGCGGCAATTGCTAACATGATTCGGACGGACTTCAGCTTTGCTACGGGAGAGAATGTCTCATCGTAGTCAACCCCTTGAACTTGTCGATAACCCTTAGCGACAAGTCGAGCTTTATAGATGGTAATATTACCATCCGCGTCTGTCTTCTTCTTAAAGATCCATTTGTTTTCTATCGCTCGCCGATCATCGGGCAAGTCTATCAAAGTCCATACTTTGTTTTCGTACATTGATTCTATCTCGGATTGCATGGCTTCAAGCCATTTGTTGGAATCTGGGCCCGCCATCGCTTCTTCATAGTTCGAAGGTTCACCATTGTCTAACAACATGATTTCCAGGACAGGGTTGCCATACCACTCTGGCGTGGAACGTGTCCTTGTGGACCTACGAGGTTCAGTAGCAACTTGATCCGAAGTACCTTGATCATAATCATCAATTTCCTCTCCAGTTGGTGTAGGCACCACAGGAACATTTTCCTGAGCTGCACTACTTTCCGGTTCAAGAGGTAGTACTTCATCGAGTTCTACTTTCCTCCCACTTACTTCTTTCGAGAGAAACTCTTTTTCCAGAAAGGATCCGTTCTTGGCAACAAAGGTCTTGCCCTCGGATCTTAAGTAGAAGGTATACCCAATGGTTTCCTTAGGGTATCCTATGAAGACGCATTTTTTCGACTTGGGTTCGAGCTTTTCAGGTTGTAGTTTCTTGACATAAGCATCGCATCCCCAAACTTTTAGAAACGACAGCTTAGGTTTCTTCCCAAACCATAATTCATACGGTGTCGTCTCAAAGGATTTAGACGGTGCCCTATTTAAAGTGAATGTAGCTGTCTCTAGAGCGTATCCCCAAAATGATAGCGGTAAATCGGTAAGAGACATCATAGATCGCACCATATCCAATAGAGTGCGATTACGACATTCAGACACACAGTTACACTGAGGTGTTCTAGGCGGCGTGAGTTGTGAAACGATTCCACATTTCCTTAAGTGTGTACCAAATTCATGACTTAAGTATTCTCCTCCACGATCTGATCGTAGGAACTTTATCTTTCGGTCACGTTGATTCTCTACCTCATTCTGAAATTCCTTGAACTTTTCAAAGGTTTCAGACTTGTGTTTCATTAAGTATACATACCCATATCTACTCAAGTCATCAGTGAGAGTGAGAACATAACGATATCCTCCGCGAGCCTCAACGCTCATTGGACCGCACACATCGGTATGTATGATTTCCAATAAGTTGGTTGCTCGCTCCATTGTTCCGGAGAACGAAGTCTTGGTCATTTTGCCCATGAGGCATGGTTCGCACGTGTCAAATGATTCGTAATCGAGAGACTCTAAAAGTCCATCAGCATGGAGCTTCTTCATGTGCTTGACACCAATGTGACCAAGGCGGCAGTGCCACAAGTATGTGCGACTATCGTTATCGACTTTACATATTTTGGTATTCACACTATGAATATGTGTAATATTACGTTCAAGATTCATTAAGAATAAACCATTGACCATCGGGGCATGACCATAAAACATATCTCTCATATAAATAGAACAACCATTATTCTCGGATTTAAATGAGTAGCCATCTCGTATCAAATGAGATCCAGATACAATGTTCATGCTCAAACTTGGCACTAAATAACAATTATTGAGGTTCATAACTAATCTTGTGGGTAAATGTAGAGGTAGCGTGCCGACGGCGATCACATCGACCTTGGAACCATTCCCGACGCGCATCGTCACCTCATCCTTCGCCAGTCTCCGCTTATTCCGCAGCTCCTGCTTTGAGTTACAAATATGAGCAACGTCACCGGTATCAAATATCCAGGAGTTACTACAAGTACTGGTAAGGTACACATCAATTACATGTATATCAAATATACATTTAGTGTTGCCGGCCTTCTTGTCCGCTAAGTATTTGGGGCAGTTCCGCTTCTAGTGACTCTTCCCCTCGCAATAAAAGCACTCAGTCTCAGGCTTGGGTCCATTCTTTGACTTCTTCCCGGCAACTGGCTTACCGGGCGCGACAACATGTTTGCCGTCCTTCTTGAAGTTCTTCTTACCCTTGCCCTTCTTGAACTTAGTGGTCTTATTGACCATCAACACTTGATGTTCTTTCTTGATTTCAACCTCTGCTGACTTCAGCATTGAAAATACTTCAGGAATGGTCTTCACCATCTCCTGCATATTGTAGTTCAACACAAAGCTCTTGTAGCTTGGTGGGAGCGACTGAAGGATTCTGTCAATGACCGCCTTGTCCGGGAGGTTGATCTCCAGCTGGGACAGGCGGTTGTGCAACCCAGACATTTTGAGTATGTGCTCACTGATAGAACTGTTTTCCTCCATCTTACAACTATAGAACTTGTCGGAGACTTCATATCTCTCGACCCGGGCATGAGCTTGAAAAACCATTTTCAGCTCCTCGAACATCTCATATGCTCCGTGTTTCTCAAAACGCTTTTGGAGCCCCGGTTCTAAGCTGTAAAGCATGCCGCACTGAACGAGGGAGTAATCATCAGCACGTGACTGCCAAGCGTTCATAATGTCTTGGTTCTCTGGGATGGGTGCTTCACCTAGCGGTTCATCTAGGACATATGCTTTCTTGGCTGCTATGAGGATGATCCTCAGGTTCCGGACCCAGTCTGAATAGTTGCTGCCATCATCTTTCAGCTTGGTTTTCTCTAGGAACGCGTTGAAGTTCATGTTGACTTGAGCGCTGGCCATTTGATCTACAAGACATATTCTGCAAAAGTTTTAGACTAAGTTCATGATAATTAAGTTCATCTAATCAAATTATTTAATGAACTCCCACTTAGATAAGACATCCCTCTAGTCATCTAAGTGTTACACGATCCGAGTCGACTAGGCCGTGTCCGATCATCACGTGAGACGGACTAGTCATCATCGGTGAACATCTCCATGTTGATCGTATCTTCTATACGACTCATGTTCGACCTTTCGGTCTCTGTGTTCTGAGGCCATGTCTGTACATGCTAGGCTCGTCAAGTTAACCCTAAGTGTTCTGCATGTGTAAATCTGTCTTACACCCGTTGTATGTGAACGTAAGGATCTATCACACCCGATCATCACGTGGTGCTTCGAAACGACAAACTTTAGCAACGGTGCACAATTAGGGGGAACACTTTCTTGAGATTATTATAAGGGATCATCTTATTTACTACCGCCGTTCTAAGTAAACAAGATGCATAAAACATAATAAACATCAAATGCAATTATATAAAGTAGTGACATGATATGGCCAATATCATATAGCTCCTTCGATCTCCATCTTCGGGGCTCCATGATCATCTTCGTCACCGGCATGACACCATGATCTCCATCATCATGATCTCCATCATTGTGTCTTCATGAAGTTGTCACGCCAACGACTACTTCTACTTCTATGGCTAACGCGTTTAGCAATAAAGTAAAGTAATTTACATGGCGTTCTTCAATGACACGCAGGTCATACAAAAATAAAGACAACTCCTATGGCTCCTGCCGGTTGTCATACTCATCGACATGCAAGTCGTGATTCCTATTACAAGAACATGATCTCATACATCACAATATATCATTCATCATTCATCACAACTTCTGGCCATACCACATCACATGACAATTGCTGCAAAAACAAGTTAGACGTCCTCTAATTGTTGTTGCATCTTTTACGTGGCTGCAATTGGGTTCTAGCAAGAACGTTTTCTTACCTACGAATAACCACAACGTGATTTTTGTCAACTTCTATTTACCCTTCATAAGGACCCTTTTCGTCGAATCCGCTCCAACTAAAGTGGGAGAGACAGACACCCGCTAGCCACCTTATGCAACTAGTGCATGTCAGTCGGTGGAACCTGTCTCACGTAAGCGTACGTGTAAGGTCGGTCCGGGCCGCTTTATCCCACAATACCGCTGAAGCAAGAAAAGACTAGTAGCGGCAAGCAAGTTGAAAAGATCTACGCCCACAACAAAATTGTGTTCTACTTGTGCAATAGAGAACTACGCATAGACCTAGCTCATGATGCCATTGTTGGGGAACGTTGCAAAAAATAAAAATTTTCCTACGGTTTCACCAAGATCCATCTATGAGTTCATCTAAGCAACGAGTCATGGGAGAGAGATTGCATCTACATACCACTTGTAGATCGCGTGCGGAAGCTTTCAAGAGAATGGTGATGATGGAGTCGTACTCACCGTGATTCAAATCACCGATGACCAAGTGCCGAACGGACAGCACCTCCACGTTCAACACACGTACGGAGCGGATGACGTCTCCTCCTTCTTGATCCAGCAAGGGGGAAGGAGAGGTTGATGATGATCCAGCAGCACAATGGCATGGTGGTGGATGCAGCAGAACTTCAGCAGGGCTTCGCCAAGCGGCTTCGGGAGGAGGATGAGGTGTAGCAGGGGAGGGAGGCGCCAAGACATAGGGTGTGGCTGCCCTCCCCCTTGCCCTCCTTTATATAGGCCCCCAGGGGGGGGGGGCGCCGGCCCTAGGAGATGCAATCTCCCAAGGGGGGCGGCGGCCAGGGGGGTTGGAGTACCCCCACAGGCAAGTGGTGCGCCTCCCGCCTAGGGTTTTCAACCCTAGGCGCAGGGGAGGCCCAAGGGGGGGGGGGCGCACCAGCCCACTAGGGGCTGGTCCCCCTCCCACTTCAGCCCACGGGGCCCTTCGGGATAGGTGGCCCCACCCGATGGACCCCCGGGACCCTTCCGATGGTCCCGGTACAATACCGGATGACCCCGAAACTTTCCCGATGGCCGAAACAGCACTTCCTATATATAATTCTTTACCTCCGGACCATTCCAGAACTCCTCGTGACGTCCGGGATCTCATCCGGGACTCCGAACAACATTCGGTTTGCTGCATACTCATATTCATACAACCCTAGCGTCACCGAACCTTAAGTGTGTAGACCCTACGGGTTCGGGAGACACACAGACATGACTGAGATGACTCTCTGGTCAATAACCAACAACGTGATCTGGATACCCATGTTGGCTCCCACATACTCCTCGATGATCTCATCGGATGAACCACGATGTCGAGGATTCAAGCAACCCCATATACTATTCCCTTTGTCAGACAGTATGTTACTTGCCCGAGACTCGATCGTCGGTATCCCAATACCTCGTTTAGTCTCGTTACCGGCAAGTCACTTTACTCGTACCGTAATGCATGATCCCGTGACCAGACACTTGGTCACTTTGAGCTCATTATGATGATGCACTACTGAGTGGGCCCAGTGATACCTCTCTGTAATACGGAGTGACAAATCCCAGTCTCGATCCCTGTCAACCCAACAGACACTTTCGGAGATACCTGTAGTGCACCTTTATAGTCACCCAGTTACGTTGTGACGTTTGGTACACCCAAAGCACTCCTACGGTATCCGGGAGTTACACGATCTCATGGTCTAAGGAAAAGATACTTGACATTGGAAAAGCTCTAGCAAAATGAACTACACGATCTTGTGCTATGCTTAGGATTGGGTCTTGTCCATCACATCATTCTCCTAATGATGTGATCCCATTATCAACGACATCTAATGTCCATAGTCAGGAAACCATGACTATCTGTTGATCAACGAGCTAGTCAACTAGAGGCTTACTAGGGACATATTATGGTCTATATATTCACACGTGTATTAGATTTCCGGATAATACAATTATAGCATGAATAAAGACAATTATCATGAACAAGGAAATATAATAATAATCCCTTTATTATTGCCTCTAGGGCATATTTCCAACAATTTTTTCGATGCGGATGTACAAGAGATCACGAAGATCAGAGCATCTCCGAGACTGGAGGAAGATGTGATAGCATGGGGACCAAGTAAACATGGTATGTTCACTGTTAAATCGGCCTATACTTTGGCCTTTGAGGAAGCGCACCGGGCAACAGATGTTTCTTCCAGTCGTCACCGTCAGGTCAGAGGAAGTGTTGGGACTTTATTTGGAAAAGCTGGGCGCCGCCATCGGTGCGCAACTTTGCTTGGAGATTAGCTACTAACTCACTCCCTACTTGGCAAAGGAAACACAAGATCGGGCTAGAGGTTGGAAGCAGGTGTCCGGTTTGTGGGATGGAGGAAGAAGATAATTTTCACCCCTTTGTTAACTGTTAGTTTGGACGAGACTTGTATCTTGCTATGGCTAAAGTGTGGATGATCCTGGAGATAGAATCTATCGAGCACAACGGGAAGGAATGGCTGCTTCATGTTCTAGAACCGTTGAATGATGTGGGGCGAATGATGGTCTTGATGATATTTTGGAGGAGTTGGTTTGTGCGGAATGAAGTGGTGCATTGCAAGCCGGCACCATCCATGGAGGCCTCCATTCGTTTCTTGCAAAGTTATGTTGATTCCCTGATTGGAATCAAGCTTTACCCACGAGCAGATCCAATAAAAGGCAAAACCCCAATTGTATATGAAAAACCGGTGCTAGCTGATGGTGTCTTTGCTGTACCTGAGGAGAGAAGATGGAGACCCCCGGAGATGGGGTGGAGTAAACTAAATACTGATGGGTCCTTCAGTGTGGATGGTAATGCCGGGGCTGGAATGATCCTATGCGACCATAGCGAGACTGTTAATTTTTCGGCGTGCAGGGTCCTGTATTCTTGCAGAGACGCCTTGGAGGCGGAGCTCTCCGCTTGCATGGAAGGGTTATCATTGGCACTCCAACGTAGCAATCTCCCTATAATGGTGAAAATGGATTCTCTTGAGGCTGTGACCATGATTTCATGTGAAGCCGTCGACCGCTCTATTTTATGCTTCAATTGTGAAGGAAATGAAGCACCTGTTATCGCTCAGACAATCTTGTATTATTCATATATCGAGGACCCAAAATAAGGCTAGTGATGCTTTAGCTTCGTTTGCTAGATTGCAAGGTAGGACCATGACCTGGCTAGGGTCTAGTCCGAATGAGGTGATGGAGATTGTTTCTCTCGATTGTAAAGACTTCATGAATGAGTAATGCATGGTTTTACCCCGCAAAAAAGAGAGCAGCTGTCGACGCTTTTGTCTTTGCCCGGACTTGCAATTTCCAATGGCTGCACCAAGTCTTGCACGCCACCCACCACCTTCCATCCCGGGCAAGACTTGGCGGCGACTCCAATCATCAGCCAGCCAACCCGTCTGTCCCCTACGAGGCTACGAGTAGCGCGACGGCGCGCGATCGAGTCGGTCGAGTCCAGCCGGCCGTCCACCCAGAGACGGACTGATGGACACACGGGGGCACCGCGGCCCACTCTGGTCTGGTCTCATGCGGGTGACCGACCCCATCACACGCAGCGCCATCAGCCATGGGAACGCGCGGGGCTCGGGGCAGAATAATCCGCAGGATTCCTTGGATAATTCCCTTGCCTCGCCCGGGTATCCGACCGTGTCACCTGCCATGGTCCCCCACGTTCCACCCGGCATCCGCATCCGGCTGGCTGCTACTACATTCTTGCAGGACCCACCTCGCCGATGCCAATATTTCCCTCCTGTCGTGGAATTGTCACGTCAGATGTCCTCGTGAAAGGACTTAGTTGTGGAGCCATCACAACTAGGAAGCTTGAAGGGGTTAAATCGGGACAAAGGACACGAGAGAGTTTATACTAGTTCGGCCCCTTACGGTGAAGGTAAGGCTACGTCTAGTTGGGTCGATATTGATGTTTCGATGACCAGGGAGCGAGATATGCTATGCCTGGCTCTCGATGAGTTGTTTCTTGCCTTAAGCCGCCAATAGGTCATCCCCTTATATACACGGGTTGACGCCCTGTGGCTTGCAGAGTCCCGGCCGGCTTACAAATAGTGTCCGCTCGGTGACTAGTTAAATCTACCTTATGTTACAAGTCATGCCATCATGGCGGTTTACTACAACGGGCTTAAGTCGCCTTCGGGCCTTAAGCCCTTTATCGAATCGCCATCTTCATGCTTGGTCTTGGGCTTCCCTCTGATGAGTCTCTTTGTGTAACCCGGCCCCTCCTGGGCGGCTTACACAAATAGTTATATCCCCAACATTAGGCCCAGATTGATTTGAACCTGTTCATGTCAATCTAAAAAATATTTTTAAAGAATTAAATCTTCAGTCTTCTGACTATACAGAGGGTTTTTGTTAACCCGTCATGATGTCATCTTCTGGATCCGTCTTAACCCGGTGTGACGTCATTCTTCCTTTAATTCATTTTCTATTCCATCGAATCCTTCAACGGATCTCTTCTTTATTGATTGCTCCGAAAATCAAGGCGTCGGGACCGCTGGATAGTAATTCTTATCTCCTCGTTTCCCGCGTCGTCTCAGTTATCCATAGACGCGACTTAGGTCTTTCATTTTTATCCTTTCAGTCGTCTTCTTCCTCTCCTCTCTGCCACTCGAACTCCGCCGTTGTCGCCATCGACCCCCTCATCTTCATCGACTCAGGCCGCTGCATCAGCCTGACTTTGACCAGAGATCGACGGCGAACCTCTGCAGCTCGTCCTCATCCGTGAGTTCCTCTCCTCCCCTTTTCTTAGATCTACATTGAAGCTCCGCTGAGTTCGTCGGCGTTCATTACCGCCCGACGCAAACCCTCGTCAGTTTTCATCTCCAATGCCTTGTTTAGATCATAAAAACTGTGCAGAACTGCTGCGGTAGTTGTTTGTGTTGATCTTGCATAGAAATAAATCTCATTTCCCTTGTTTAGAAACCCTCTTCAAGTGTATGAACTTCTCTGCCCTGTTTTTAGGTCTAGAAAATTTCTCTTTCAGAGCAATAATGATCCAGAATAATAACTATCGTCTGTGAAACTTGTTTCTATCACCCGGAAAACTTCTTCTTCTTCTCATGATCTTAAGAATTCTTGAACTGCTCTTGACACTGCTAGCGGCTTAAATATTATTGCACAATCACCCTTACATCATTAGGCCCCTTTCTTTAAGCCACCACTTTAAATAATTTAGATATTTCTCCTGGGTTAAAGTTGAACCGGAGCTTTCTTATTTTGTCATAGGCCAACTGTTGTCATGGCTCCTAAAGCGGCCAAAGCCCCTGTGACTTGCAATTGGGTTCCATCCACAGTGACCAAAAGCAAACTTGCCAAGTTCGTGAAGTCTGGCCATCTGCCAAAGAAGGAGGTCATGTCTTATCGTGCCCCTAACCCGTGTGAGGAAACACCTCAACCCAAAGATGGGGAGGTAGTAGTTTTCACGGATCACATGAACCGGGGATTTGCCCCTCCCGGCTCAAAATTCTTCAGGGAAGTTCTGAATTTATTTGACCTTAGACCTCAAGACATTGGACCCAATTCGGTGTCAAATCTTTGCGAATTTCAAGTCTTCTGCGAGGTGTACCTGGGAGAGGAGCCAAATATGCTTTTGTTCAGAGAACTTTTTTATTTGAACCGGCAAAATGAACGTGCCAATGGGCCTAGTCTTGAGCTCGGCAGCATCTCAATCCAGCGGCGGAGAGATTGTCTTTTCCCTTATGCTGAGCTGCCGAGTCACCCGAAAGAGTGGAACCAGACGTGGTTCTACTGTCAAGATACATCACCGGCTGATGAGAAGCCTCTGCTCGGCTTTCGCGCCCTGCGTCTCGAATCCAATCATCCGCTGGCAGATAAGCTATCCGCTGTTGAGCGCCTGCCTCTCAACCCAACCATCAGGAAGATCAAAGCTCTTCTAGGGAATGGGTTAAACGGCATCGATCTGGTTCGAGCCTGGGTCACCTGGCGGATACTACCATTAAGCCGCCGCTCCGGCTTAATGTGTACTTACATAGGCGAGAAGGATGACCCAATGCGTCATAGTCCTGATGATTTACCAGACGATGTGGTAGACGCTACAGTCCAATCACTGTTGAAGGAGGGCACTATAATCAGTAATGCCTTCGGCTTACTTCCCTTCTGCAAGAAGAACCCGACCCCTGCAGTAAGTTATCAATCTTCAAAAATACTCTTTAACATGTTATACCTTCTTGTATTATGATTCCTTATCTTTTTCCACAGGTCGATGACAATTTATGGAAGGTCCAGTATGACCATGAGGCTGCCAAACAGGCCAGGGCAGCCAAGAAAACCGAAAGGAAGGCCTCCAAGACGGGCACCTCTAAGAAGAAAAAGCCCAGCGCCTCTGATCTGTTTAAATTAGATGACTCGTCTTCGGATGAGGAAGAGGTAATCTTTTAATTTCCTTAACTCCTTTGGCGTTACTTTACTGACATTTTATCCTTTCAAGAGGATACAGGGAACAGTCAAGCAATTGACGAAGAGGTAACTATAATCTCCTCCGACTCAGAGGCTTTGCCAACACAAAAAATCCGAAGGGTGACCCAGAAAGTAAGATTTTCACATCCTCTAGCTTACCAAGATCCTCAATTTCTTTTGAAGCAACAACAGCTTGAGAACCGGAGGCAAACTCGGGCCAATCAAGACGCAGAACTCTCCTCCGACTTACCCGATGTAACCAGGAAGCGTCGGACCGAGGTTATTTCCGATTTACATTCTGCTTTTCCTTTGGCGGGTCTAATTCACCAACCTCTCAATTCATCTGACTCCGAATATCAGGATACCTCTCCGTCTTCCGATGAGTCGATGCAATCAAACATGCCGGCTTTTAAAACAGCTCCCGGGTAATGCAACCTTTCTTACTTTAAGTTTTTCCGTACTTATACGTTGATACTCATCCTTCCACTTTGATTGACAGCCTGCAGGTGAAGCCCAGCAAGAGGGCAAAGAAGAATAAGCCGTGCCGAGACCCGGTGGTCACTGAACCGGCGATTGACTCATCCGTTCCTGACGGCTCTACTCATCAGCCACCGCCTGAACCGGCTTCTGATATTCCGGTGTCAACCTCTGACCCTCCTGCAGAAGATGTTGTCCACAACTCTGATAACCCGGAAATTCCTAGCCCGGTCAAGACTGCTGATTCGGAAGTTGAATTTCTGAAAAGGCAATATGTTGAACCGGGCCGGCCTACTGTTCTTGCTCAATGCACTGCCAAGGAGGAGTTTGCCCAACATCGGAAAGCCAAACAGGACATCACTGATTATACTCACCTAAGCATTGGCGATACAGTCTCGGGCTATCTGAACCAAGTGCACAATAGCCGTGACCTGGAAATTGACATGGTGAAGCAAATACAGCATAAATCTGAGGTATAACTTTGACTTTTTCCTGAACCTTACTTACTGTACCAGCCCCCAAGTCTATTGCTTATGAATGAATATGCTGTAGACTTAGAAATATACTTACTGTTAGTTTGTCTGGTTTAAAGTGAATAATTTAACCCGGTGATAGCATGAGACTTTGAATTTACACATTAGCCCCCAAGTGTCAAGTATCTTTACTTGTAAAATGCTTGAGACTTAATATGTATGACTCGGTAAATAAGTTAAAAAAATTCTTTGAGCATACATTAGCCCCCAAGTGCCAAATATCTTTACTTGTAAAGTGTTTGGGACTTGAATGTTACCTTACCATGATTCTTACCATAACCTCACGTCAATACAGGCCACCATAAGTCAATTTGAATCGGAGATTGCTGACCTGAGGAGCCAGCTGAAGCTTCAAGAGCTTGAAACTCAGAAAGCAAACTCCAAGTTTGAATTCAGCATCCCTGAACAAGAAAAAATGAAGAAGAATTTTGAATCGGAGAAAAAAGCTTGGGTTGATGAGAGGGCTTCACTAGTGACTCGAGCCGAGACGGCAGAAGCATCTCTTGCAGAGGCAACAACCTAACTGTCCGATTTAAAGCGGCAGATATCCCAAATGGTCTCAGCCATCTTCGGTAAGTCACTCTGAAAAACCCAAGTGACCACAGCTAGATTCAGATATGATCATAAGCCGGACCAAAGGGAAAGCCGGATTCAGATATGATCCGGTCTCTGTTGGTAGTGTCTACCACCTGATAAAGAAGACATAAACACATTCTTTATGGAAAAAAGGACAGAGGTCCTGCTTTATTGCTTCATATAATATGTACATCGTCAAAAGTATATACATCTTAAGAGCCGGAGGCTTAAGGATAGTAAGGCCGCAGATGAGCAATATTACACGGCCGGCGAGTCTCCTCCTCCGATTTACGTGAGTCTTTGTGCTCCCGAACATCAGTGAGGTAGTATGACCCGTTGTTTAGATTCTTGCTGACCACAAAAGGTCCTTCCCAAGGTGGAGATAGCTTGTGCATGTCAGATTGATCTTGGATGAGTCAGAGTACCAAGTCTGCTTCCTGAAAGGCTCTGCTCCTACCCCGGCGGCTGTGATAGCGGCGCAGGTCCTGCTGGTAAATCGCCGAGCGGGCTATTGCCAAGTCTCGCTCCTCATCCAACAAGTCAAGTGCCTCCTGTCGAGCCTTTTCGTTATCCGCCTCAACGTAAGCCGGCACGCGGGGTGAGTCATGTCGGATGTCACTTGGCAGAACTGCCTCTGCTCCATAGACCATGAAGAAAGGTGTGTATCCCGTAGATCTGTTAGGCGTAGTGTTGATGCTCCATAGCATGGAGGGTAACTCCTCCACCCAACAACCCGGAGTCCGCTGTAAGGGGACTAAGAGCCGGGGCTTGATGCCTTTCAGGATCTCTTGATTAGCTCTTTCTGCTTGACCATTGGACTGAGGATGAGCAACAGCCGAAACATCAAGCCGGATATGTTCTCTTTGACAGAACTCTTCCATGGCACCCTTAGAGAGATTAGTGCCATTGTCAGTTATGATGCTATGCGGGAAGCCAAAACGAAGGATCACCTTTTTCATGAACTGAACCGCCGTAGCTGCATCACACTTACTGACCGGCTCTGCCTCAACCCACTTGGTAAACTTGTCCACTGCCACCAGTAGATGTGTCTTTTTATTCTTAGACCTTTTGAAAGGTCCACCCATGTCAAGCCCCCAGACCGCAAACGGCCAAGTGATTGGGATCATCCTCAATTCTTGAGCCGGCACATGAGCACGTCGTGGGAACTTTTGACAACAGTCACATTTGCTGACCAGATCCTTCGCATCAGCATGAGCCATCAGCCAATAGAAACCATGACGAAAAGCTTTGGCTACGAGAGATTTTGACCCGACATGATGGCCACAATCCCCTTCATGGATCTCACGGAGTATTTATTGGCCTTCTGCAGGCGACACACAATGTTGAAACACCCCAGTGACACTTAGATGGTGTAACTCGCCGTTAACAATCGTCATAGATTTGGAATGCCTGACAATTTGTAGTGCCAAGGTCTCATCCTCAGGTAACTCACCCTGGGTCATGTAAGCCAAATAGGGCACTGTCCAATCCGGGATGACATGAAGAGTCGCCACCAGTTGTGCCTCCGGGTCTGGCACTACTAGATCTTCCTCGGTAGGCACCTTGACAGAAGGATTACATAAAACATCAAGAAAGGTATTAGGCGGCACCGGCTTACGTTGGGATCCCAGCCGGCTTAAAGCATCAGCTGCCTCATTCTTCCTTCGGTCAATGTGCTCCACTTGATAACCCGTGAAGTGACCAGCCACAACATCGACCTCATGACGATAAGCCGCCATAAGGGGGTCCTTGGAATCCCACTTGCCTGACACTTGTTGATCCATAAGATCTGAGTCGCCCAAGCATCTTACCCGGCTTAAGTTCATCTCCTTAGCCATCCGGAGACCATGGAGTAAGGCCTCGTACTCAGCTGCATTGTTAGTACATGTAAACATAAGCCGGAGTACATAACAAAATTTATCACCTCGAGGGGAAGTTAACACCACTCCAGCCCCCGAGCCTTCTAGTTGTTTGGACCCATCAAAGTGAATCGTCCAATATGTATTATCCGGCTTCTCCTCAGGGGCCTGTAACTCTGTCCAATCATTGATAAAGTCCACCAAGGCCTGAGACTTAATAGCAGTACATGGCATATACTTCAAATCGTGAGGCCCAAGCTCAATGGCCCACTTGGCGACTCGTCCTGTGGCCTCCCTGTTCTGAATGATGTCTCCCAATGAGGCAGAACTTACCACATTTATAGGGTGGCTTTGGAAATATTGCTTCAACTTCCGGTTAGCCATAAACACCCCGTAAACAAGCTTCTGCCAATGTGGATACCTTTGCTTAGACTCAATGAGCACCTCACTGATGTAGTAAACCGTCCGTTGAACCGGATGCTCCTTGCTGGCTTCCTTACGCTCCACTACAATGGCAACGCTGACGGCTCGCGAATTGGCAGCCACATATAACAACAAAGGCTCTTTATCAATGGGAGCCACAAGAACTGGCGGTTCAGACAACTGTCTCTTCAGATCTTCAAAGGCAGTATCCGCGACATCACTCCAGACAAAAGTGTCTGTTTTCTTCATCATTTGATACAGCGGTAGGGCCTTCTCACCTAACCGTCTTATGAACCGGCTTAAAGCGGCAACGCGACCCGCCAATCGCTGAACATCATTGATGCACGCCGGTTTAGTCAGAGATGTAATCGCCTTAATCTTCTCCAGGTTAGCTTCAATGCCTCTGTTAGATACCAAAAAACCCAAAAGCTTGCCTGCAGGTACACCAAATACACACTTGGCCGGGTGTCGTGGTTCTAAGTCTGACAGTAGAATGGGGGGTAGGTATGGAGAGGCAAGATCCTAGCTATGGAGTAGTTGTATACGCAAGGGATTTACGAGTTCAGGCCCTTCTCGGAGGAAGTAACATCCCTACGTCTCGGAGCCCGGAGGCGGTCGACTGGATTATGTGTGTATGAGTTACAGGGGTGCGAACCCTTTACACTGAGGAGGGGGGTGGCTTATATAGTGTCTGCCAGACCCCTCCGGTCCTCAGTTATGCGGGGTTTAAAGTACATAAAGGATTGGTGTTACTGGTAACGCCCTACATAAAGTGTCATCATGGTAATAAAGACCACTTAATTACAGACCGTTTGGATACAGAGTGACTCTTAATCTCCTGGTGGTCGAGTGAGTCTTCGTGGTCGAATGCCTTCGAGTCCGTCGAGTGGAATCCCTCTTGGTCGACTGGAACGCTGTTTCTTCTGAAGATGTTCTTGGGGAGGGTCCTCTGGACAGGCCTATGACCCTACCCTAGGTACATGACTTCATCATTAGCCCCCGAATGGATCGAGGTTTGAATGAGGAAGGAGTTGATAATCTTTCCGACCTGTTTTTGTATTCTGTGTGTGTCTCATCCTGGATCAATGACCCTCTTTTTTTTATGATGGCATCAACTTTTCTTTCAGTCGCCTTGATCCATTCTTTTCTTCTGTCGAGTGAACTTTTGAACTTGGTGAACTTCCGAGTGACGGATCGTAGGAAATCTACCGTCTGACAAGTTGATTTGCTGTTAGCGGATTTTGCGGGATCCGAATTTTGGGAAGCACGCGAAGCGGGGTGGACCGCGATACTCGGATGGGATAAGGTGTAGACGCCTTGATTTACGCGCCGCCTTTTTCGCCACGTATCACGCGCGCGCGACTGTTTCGGGATTTGACAGGTCCGCCCGGGCCTACTTGTCAGCCACTCGGAAGCGTCCCTATATAAGGTGTCGAGCGAGGGTTTTTGAACAGTGCCTCTCCATTCCCCTTTCTGCCTTCTTCACCCCCGCCTGCTGCGCCCGCCTTTACCTCCGCCCATCCACTCCTCGCGCGCTTCGCCGGCGACGATGGTGAAGGAGGAGACGGCGGCCTTGGAGCGAGCGAAGAAGGCGACGGCGACGGCGAAAGCGAAGGGAAGAGCAACCAGTCGGGGTGGATCTTCGTCGAGGTCTCGCCTGCCGCAAGGTTGGGTCCAAGGGGATTCTCCCTGCCATCGAGTCTTTTCTTCCGAGGGTTTCTGAACTTTTTTGGGGCGCAACTCCACCATTTCACTCCCAATTCCATTGCCTACCTCGCCGCCTTTGTGTCTCTGTGCGAAAACTTCCTGGGTTGTAGACCGCATTGGGGTCTCTTTAAGCACATATTCACTTGTCGCTCTCAGACGGTGAAAAAGGAGAGTCCAGATGACGATAGGACTAAAGTAATCTAGATGTGCGGGGGTCTTGGGATCCAAGTGAGGAGTAAGAGTGCTTTTCCAGCCATGACCCTTCCCGAGTCGGTTAGAGGGTGGCAGTCGACCTGGTTCTACTGCCAAGACGAGTCGACGCCGGGGCAGTCGACTGGTCTCCCTCCGTTCTCCATGGACCGAGTGAACAAGCCGTCTTCTCTGAAGGTGCTCCCGGAGGAGAAGGCTCAGGTAAAAATGTTGATGGAATGTGTAGTCCAGCTCATTCGAGACGGAGTGACTGGCATGGACCTTCTGGAGGTTTTCCTTCGATGGTGTATTCAACCGCTCCAATACCGAGGCCACCCGATGTGGCTGTACTGCGGCACCGAAGATACCACTCGGGTCCATCCAGAGGCGGTCAATGACGCCACACTGGAGAGGTGGATGGCTGCCATCACATGGAATAAAGATAACCCTCGAGGGGCTAGGAGGATCCCACCACTCGACCATTCCTACACACCGGACACGGTATGACCACTTATCCCCGGTTGTGATCTTGCTTTATTCATCTTGCTTCATTGCAAATTGGTCGATTGACCTTTGTCTTGTTTTTTTGTCCGTCAGGCCACCACTGAGTTGTACTCGATGCCCAATGGAGCGCAAGCGCCGATTGAGGAGGAGGAAGGAAGTGGGGGCGAAAGCCCGGAGGAGTGGGATTCGGATGCTAATGACGACGATGAAGACGATGACTCTGATGAGGAGGAAGAGGAGGAGGAGGAAGTTGCACCTCCTCGTTTGGAAAGACGCTCGAAGCTTGTCCATGACCCTGCAGCCGAGCGTGGTAAGGGGGTTGCACCCGTCGCGCACTCGACTAAGCGTCCTCGGACGACTTCTCCGGCGCCGACCGAAAAAGCTCCGAAGCAATCTCGAGTGGCGCCGTCGAAGCTAACGAAGGTCTTGCCGAAGATGAAGATGGTGATCCCCACCATCTCAAGGTAATAGTGTAACTTGAGTTTCCTCATTTCACATGAATTTATTCTTGGCCAATTCGTGAGCTGACCGACTGACTTCTGGAGCTGCAGTGCTGCTACTTCTGATACCTCGGCCAGGCTGAAGATCACGAGATGGAAGATGTTGTTACTTCAAAACCTGGTATGACTTTTGTAGTTCTGTCTTCAGTCGGTTGGCTCTTTGTCTTTAATTTTGACTCTTTTCTGCAGCTCCATCTAACGTCGTTATTGACCTTCCCGACGATGATGACGAGGAACCATTGAGGCAGAGGAGGAACAGGAAGGCGTCTGCTGGCAAGGAGACTCAGGACGTGCCAGCACCCGAGATGTTGGTCGTAGAGGGGGACAACGTCACTCGGCCTACCGTATCTTTTGCGGTGCCGCTGACGAGTGCTCGCCCTTCGTCGTCGAGTGCTGCTCAGCCTTCACTTTTCTTGACCCACCATGTCCCAGAAGACCAAGCCAGTGCTGCTAAAGAAGCAATACACCAGGCAAGGATCATGATGGAGCAAGTGAAGGCAATCCGAGACGCCAGTCAGGCGGCTTATGACGCCAGTTCAGCTCTTCAGAGTAATATTCAGGTCAGTTGATCACTGCCTATTCTGTTAGGATATGATATCTTGAAATCCTTCTTTCTGAAAATTTCAGTATCTGTCGTACGCCCACTGCGTGTGTTGATTGACTTTCCGGATTAGTGGGGGCACGCTGAGTGCACCCACTGGGTGTAGTCCCCAAGGCTATGGTCGACTGTTGGCAGTCGACCATAGTCTTTATGTCTTAACCTTTTTCTTTATTCGATCCGGTCGAATGGGTTGATAAATCGGTGGGGGCACGCTGAGTGCACCCACTGGGTGTAGTCCTCGAGACTGAGGTCGAGTGCTGGCAGTCGACGACAGTCTGAAGATAACCTCTTTTTTTTGCTACTTGTTGGTCGACTGATCGACTCTAACTGATAGAACTAGTGGGGGCACGCTGAGTGCACCCACTGGGTGTAGTCCCCGAGACTCTGGACGAATGTTTATATTCGGCTGTAGTCTTAGAAATGATATGATTTTTCCTTAGTCACTCGGAAGTGAACTGTCTTTGACATTTGTCGATTGGTTCTTCGCAGAAATCTTGCAAGCTTGCGGCTCGTTACACTGAGTTGGAGAAGAAGCAAATCCAGCTTGAGCTTGATCTGAAACTGGTCCAGGAGAATTTCACGAAGTCGAAGGAGGAAGCAAAAGGTATGTTTGGTGAGAACCTCGACGACTGCTTTTTGCCTCTCGTCCGTTTCAGAGTCTAATCTTACTGTGACTTTGCAGACAAACTTAGGGATGCTCTGAAGAAGAAAGACCTTGATTTGGCTGAGATGCAGAAAGCGGCTTTAGAGAAGACCAAGCTCGCAGATGAGAAGCTGGCTTCAATCACCAAGCTTGAAGAGGAAAATACCAATCTGAAAGCTGCTCTTGATGCGGCCAACAAGGAGGTCAGTCGATTGAAGAGTGACAAGATTGCCTTGAGTGACAAGGCCAGTGAGTTGGTGGGAAAGAAGAATGATCTGGAGGCTTATCTGGGAGGACTCGCCAAAAAGCTATTCCTCATGCTTGAAGGTAATCTTTTGTATCAAATAGGCATTTTAACTATGATCTCTCCATCCGACTGCTGTCTTGACTCTGGGGTTGTGCTCGCAGAGTTCTGCCAGAACTTTGAAGAGGAGACTGGTCGACTGGAAATAAACCTGGATCTCGTCAACTCTAGTGTGAAAGATGAAGTCGCCATGAATGTGTTTCGACTCGAATCTCGCGTTGCTGCTGTTGCCGACTATCTTGCAAGGCTGAAGGTCGCAACTTCCCGCATCGACACAACACTCTGGCCAAGAGAGACGCTTCAGAATGACCTCGAGTCTCTGATGACTCGACTGAACGAGGTTCCAAGTCGAGTGCAAGAATGGAAGAAGTCTTCTGCCAGATGCGGCGCGGATGTTGCTCTGTCTCTGGCCCGTGTTCACTGCAAGGAGGCGCGAGAGGACAAGCTGGCAGCCCTTAAGGTGGCTAATACCAAGAAGCATGATTTCCGATCTTTCATGGAGACCTTCATCGCTGCTGCCACTCGGATTGCAGATGGAATCGACCTGGATGAATTTGTTGCACCTTCCAGCCCTCCGCAGGAGGGGTAAAAAACTTCTATGCTTGATACTTTAAATTTGCCTTGGTATGCCGAGTGATTTTTGTAACCGATAAACCTTAACGGGCTTAGCGCCTGAGCCTTTCGGTTCCGTTGGATGTTATCTGAACTTGGATTCGATGTTGAATATGTTTGCATTTGGTTTGAGGTGTCTTTTGCAGGCTAGGGCGAAGCGCTTGTTGCAATCGACTTGTTCCTCAACACACTTAGGCGAGCACTGGGCTGCAGCTAAGCCTCCGAGTGGGAGGTCTGCTCTCCACTCGGTAGGATTTTCAAAAACTTAGGCGAGCACTGGGCTGCAGCTAAGCCCCCGAGTGGGAGGTCTGCTCTCCACTCGGTAGGATTTTCAAAAACTTAGGCGAGCACTGGGCTGCAGCTAAGCCCCCGAGTGGGAGGTCTGCTCTCCACTCGGTAGGATTTTCAAAAACTTAGGCGAGCACTGGGCTGTAGCTAAGCCTCCGAGTGGGAGTTCTGCTCTCCACTCGGTAGGATTTGCAAAAACTTAGGCGAGCACTGGGCCGCAGCTAAGCCCCCGTGGGAGATCTACTCTCCACTTGGTAGGATTTTCAAAAACTTAGGCGAGCACTGGGCTGCAGCTAAGCCCCTGAGTGGGAAGTCTGCTCTCCACTCGGTAGGATTTTCATGGCGTACCTCTGGAGAAGGAGGTAACAGTCGACCTGCACCTTGTCCTCCTTGCAGAGCGTACGTTGTATTTGTGGCGTAGCTCGGAAGGAGAGGGTAGCAGTCGACCTGCACCTCATCCTCCTTGCGTAGCACATGTTGTATTTGAACTTAGGAGAGCGCAATGCTGCAGCTAAGCCTCCGAGTGGAAGGCTGGCTTACCACTCGGTAGGATTTTGTTTAACTTAGGCGAGTACTTTGACTGCAGCTAAGCCTTCGAGTGGAAGGCTGGCTTACCACTCGGTAGGATTTTGTTTAACTTAGGCGAGTACTTGGACTGCAGCTAAGCCTCTGAGTGGAAGGCTGGCTTACCACTCGGTAGGATTTTGTTTAACTTAGGCGAGTACTTGGACTGCAGCAAAGCCTCTGAGTGGAAGGCTGGCTTACCACTCGGTAGGATTTTGTTTAACTTAGGCGAAACAGATTCGCAGCTAAGCCCCCGAGTGGGAGGCTGGCTCACCACTCGGTAAGGATTTTTGTTTTTATAGACTTAGGCGAATCGGATTCGCAGCCAAGCCACCCACTGGGGGATTGCTTTATGTGGACAAAAGTAATGACAATTACTGGGAAAATTATAAAGCTCTTGTCCTTGATAAATAAACTACAGAAGCACTTTTATTACAATCCATCCGAGTGAACACTTAAGTATAAAAGGGGCGGAGAAGCTCCGCGTTCCAAGCTCGGGGCTCGTCGATCTGATGCTCGACATTGTAAAGACGGTATGCTCCATTGTGGAGAACCTTGGTGACGATGAAGGGGCCTTCCCAAGAAGGAGCAAGCTTGTGTGGTTTCTGCTGATCCACTCGGAGAACCAGATCTCCTTCCTGGAAGGCTCGACTCCTTACGTTTTTGGCGTGGAAGCGATGCAAGTCCTGTTGGTAAATGGTCGATCGGATGAAAGCCATCTCCCTTTCTTCCTCCAGAAGGTCGACTGTGTCCTGTCGGGCTTGTTCTGCTTCAGACTCGGTGTAAAGCTCGACTCGGGGAGCGTTGTGAAGAAGGTCGCTTGGCAAGACCGCTTCAGCTCCGTAGACCAAGAAGAACGGAGTTCTCCCAGTCGACCGGTTAGGCGTGGTCCTTAACCCCCAAAGCACAGACAGAAGCTCGTCGACCCATGCACCAGCCGCATGCTTGAGATTACGCATCAAACAGGGTTTAAACCCTTTGAGAATCAAGCCGTTGGCTCGTTCTGCCTGTCCATTCGACTGAGGATGGGCGACTGAAGCATAGTCGACTCGTGTGCCTTGAGATGTATAGAAAGCTCTAAATTCTTCGGAATCGAAGTTTGACACGTTGTCAGTGATGATGCTGTGCGGGACTCCATATCTGAATATAAATTCTCTGATGAAGCTGACAGCAGTACTGGCATCAAGGTTCTTGATGGGTTTAGCCTCAATCCACTTGGTGAACTTGTCGACTGCTACCAGCACATGGGTGAAACCGCTTCTGCCTGTTCTCAAAGGGCCAACCATATCCAACCCCCATACTGCGATGGGCCAGACGAGTGGTATGGTCTTTAAAGCTGAGGCGGGCTTGTGTGACATATTGGAGTAAAATTGACATCCCTCACACTTGTCGATTATCTCCTTTGCCATTTCATTCGCTCTTGGCCAGTAAAATCCGGCTCGGTATGCTTTGGCCATGATGGTCCGAGAGGACGCATGATGGCCACAGGTCCCCGAGTGGATGTCGTCAAGGATTATTCGACCTTCTTCTGGCGTTATGCATTTCTGACCAACTCCAGTCATGCTTTCTCTGTACAGTTGTACCCTTATCACGGTAAAGGCTTTAGATCGGCGGACGATCTGTCGAGCCTCTTCTTCGTCCTCTGGGAGCTCTTTCCTTAAGATATACGTGATATACGATACTCCAATCAGGAGTGATCACCAATGCTTCCATGATCAGGTCGACCACCGCTGGAACTTCAACTTCAGTCGGATCTGTGATACTCTTAGGCTGCGGAGCTTCTTCGGTAAAAGGATCTTCTGTGACTGATGGAGTATGGATATGCTCCAAGAACACATCACTGGGAATGGCTTCTCTCTTGGAACTTATCTTCGCCAAATCATCAGCCGCTTGATTCTTCAGTCGGTGTATATGGTGGAGCTCTAACCCTTCGAATTTCTTTTCAAGCTTCCTCACTGCATTTCTGTATCCAGTCATGGCTGGGCTTCTAACGTCCCACTCCTTCATCACCTGATTGACCACCAAATCTGAGTCGCCATAAACCATAAGGCGACGGACGCCGAGTGAAATGGCCATGCGCAACCCATACAAAAGTGCTTCATATTCTGCTTCATTATTGGAGGAATGAAAGTGGATCTGGAGCACATATTTGAGCTTATCTCCTCGGGGGGAAACCAAAACCACCCCAGCACCGGAACCATTTAACATCTTAGAGCCATCAAAGAACATGGTCCAATGCTCCGAGTGAACTTGAGTCGGCTGTTGTTGTTCAATCCACTCGGCAAGGAAATCTGCTATCGCCTGGGACTTAATGGCTTTCTTTGCCTCAAATTTGATATCAAGGGGAAGGAGTTCAATCGCCCATTTAGCCACTCGACCAGTTGCATCTCTGTTGTGCAAAATCTCTGACAGTGGTGCATCGCTGACGACTATAATGGAATGATCAGAGAAATAATGAGCAACCTTCTTCATGGTCATGTAGATCCCATATACAAGCTTCTGATAATGAGGATATCTTTGCTTCGATGGAGTCAAAACTTCAGAGAGATAATACATTGGGCGCTGAACTTTGAAGGCTTTCCTTTCTTCTTCCCACTCGACCGTAAGTACTGTACTGATGACTTGTCCTGTGGCTGAAATGTAAAGCAACAGAGGCTCTTTGCTGATTGGAGCAGCAAGCACCGGCTGGGTGGAGAGCAGAGCTTTTAGCTCGGCAAACGCTGCATCAGCTTCTTGAGTCCACTCGAACTTGTCTGCCTTCTTCATCAGTCGGTAAAGAGGTAATGCCTTTTCACCGAGGCGAGAGATGAATCGACTTAATGCGGCCAAGCATCCAGTAAGCTTCTGGACATCGTGCACACGCACAGGGCGTTTCATTCGGAGTATGGTGCCAACTTTTTCTGGGTTAGCGTCGATTCCTCGTTCTGAAACGAGAAAACTGAGTAACTTTCCGCCAGGAACTCCGAATGTGCACTTTGATGGATTAAGCTTGATATCATACCTCCTGAGATTGGCAAATGTTTCAGCAAGGTCAGTCAACAGGTCGGAACCCTTTCGTGACTTGACCACGATATCATCCATGTACGCTTCCACATTCCGACTGATTTGAGTGAGTAAACACTTTTGAATCATCCTCATGAACGTGGCTCCGGCATTCTTGAGACCGAATGGCATGGTGACATAGCAGAAGCACCCGAATGGAGTGATGAAAGCTGTTTTGATCTCGTCGGGTCCATACAGACGGATCTGATGGTACCCGGAATAGGTGTCTAAAAAAGACAATCTCTCCCACCCCGCAGTCGAGTCGACAATTTGGTCGATGCGAGGGAGAGGAAAATGATCTTTCGGGCAGGCCCGATTGATATGTTTGAAATCGATGCACATGCGAAGTGACTTGTCCTTCTTGGGGACCATGAAGACATTGGCGAGCCACTCGGAGTGGTATGTCTCTCGGATAAACTCTGCTGCAAGGAGTCGAGCCACCTCCTCGCCAATGGCTTTTCTCTTCTGAACGGCGGACCGTCGAAGATGTTCTTTGACAGGTTTTGCTTTTGAGTCAACCCTAAGATGATGCTCAGCCAGCCCCCTGGGAACACCCGGCATGTCAGCAAGCTTCCATGCAAAGATGTCCCAGTTCTCACGGAGGAACTGGATGAGCGCTTCTTCCTATTTAGAGTCGAGTGTTGTGGAAATATGGGTCGGAGCTGCGCTGGGGTCAGTCGGGTGAATATGAACGGGTTTCATCTCACCAGACGACTGGAACGCTAACTCTGTGGCGGGCTTCTTGGCCCGCAACAAATCACTCAAATCTGCATTTTTCTTGTATCCTTCCAGCTCTACCAATGTTATCTGGGCATCCGCAATCTTCGAGCCTTTCTGAAAACATTCTTCTGCCTTCTTCCGGTTGCCAGTGATAGTGATCACACCTTTGGGGCCAGACATCTTTAATTTGAGGTACACATAACATGGTCGAGCCATGAACCGTGCATAAGCTGGTCTCCCCAAAATAGCGTGGTAAGCGCTCTGGAAATCCACGACTTCAAATGTCAGCTTCTCTTTGCGGAAATGCTTCGAGTCGCCGAACACCACATCTAGAGCTATTTGGCCGAGTGACTCAGCCTTCTTTCCAGGAATGACTCCATGAAAACTCATGTTGCTGGAGCTGAGTCTGGACATCGGAATGCCCATTCCCTTTAGTGTCTCCGCATACAATATATTCAGCCCACTTCCACCATCCATCAGCACCTTCGTCAATCGAGTGCCTTCGACGACTGGGTCGACCACCAAAGCTTGCCTCCCAGGGGTGGCTATGTGAGTCGGGTGATCGGACTGGTCAAACGTAATGGGAGTTTGAGACCATCTCAGATAGCTTGGTGTCGCCGGGGCGACCATATTTACCTCACGGTTGATAACTTTCAATCGACTTTTGCTCTCCACATCAGCAAAAATCATCAGGGTGGAATTGACATGAGGATACCCTCCATCAGTGTCCTCCTTGTCCTCAGCCTTGTCCGACTCCTTTTCTTTGTCCTTGGGCCGTTTTCCTTGAAACTGCTGGATTAAGAGCCGACACTGGCGAGTGGTATGTTTCGGGTAGATGAAGTTACCCTCTTCGTCTTTCTTTGTGTGGATGTGACACGGCAGATCCATCACATCATTTCCTTCCTTATCCTTCGCCTTCTTGGGGTTCCAAGATCCTTTGGGCTTCCATTTGAATTTGCCCTGAGTCACGGCCAGAGCCTCTCCAGGAGCAGCTGGCTCGGCTTTCCGCTTCTGCTTCAGATTGGAGTTTCCTTTTTCCGGCTGACTCGGCTTATACTTGCCACTCCGGAGTCTGTCCTCTTCTTCACCGTTAGCGTATTTGGTGGCAATCTCCATCATTCGACTCAGGGTCATATCCCCAGTTCGACCAAACTTCAGACTTAACTCTCTGTTCTTGACACCATCCTTGAAGGCACAGACCGCTTGATGGTCAGACACATTCTCCACGGTATGATGCAAAGTGATCCATCTCTGGATGTAATCTCTCAGTGTTTCATTCGACTTTTGCACGCAGACTTGCAGCTCTGTCAATCCGGCCGGTCGCTTGCAAGTTCCCTCGAACGTCCTGACGAACACTTGGGAAAGATCTTCCCAAGTGTAAATGCTGCTAGGAGCTAACTGATTCAACCACGCCCTGGCCGAACCCTCTAACATGAGTGGTAAATGCTTCATGGCCACCTCATCATTACCGCCGCCAATCTGTACTGCCACTCGGTAGTCTTCAAGCCAGGTTTCAGGCTTGGACTCACCAGTGAACTTACATACCCCAGTCGCCAACCTGAAGTTGGGGGGTATTACTGCGGCTCTGATGGCTCTGCTAAAACATTCTGGACCTAAAACATGGACTCGGATGCTAGTGGGCGCATCTCTGTCATGGCCACCTCGATGAGCTCTGTTCCGATCGACCAAACCTTGCACGATGATGGATCTCGCGTCAAAGCCCGGTTCCCTGGGGTCGACCGGAGCTCTCTGCCCAACACTGAGCTGGCGCCTGTCATCTTGCCGCCGATGGGCGTAAGACCCACCCCTTGGGGGAGGAGTGGGCACTCGATGCCTATCATCACGATCAAATCGGTCATCATACTAGTCCCGCCGACCTTCACGTCCCTCGCGCCGCGGAGGCGATCTTGGGCTATGAGCCGACTGAACTGTATTCGCAGCGACGGATCGACTGTGAATCCTGTTGCGCGACTGTGACACAGCTGAATTCTGATCTCCTGCGGCTCGGAGCAAATCCCTGATCTGCATCAGGCCTCTGCCAGCCTCCGACTGAGAGGGCTGAATTGACTCTGCTATACGGGCTACAGCCGCTCAATTCTGAATCGGGGTTTGATATACCTGAGTTGGTTGCGGAAAGAGCTGACATCGACTGGAGTCGGGTACTCGTTGCCGCGCACGCTCGTCGAGAGCTCGCTAGAGGTTCTCCAGTCGAGTGCGGTCAGCCAAGTTGGCCAAATGCGCCTCTTCCAAGGCACGAGCCTCGGGAGTTTCTCCTGCGATGGGAGTATGCAGGGCATCCATGTTCCGGCGGCGAAGATCTTCTCTTTGCTGAGAAGTGAGTGGCTCGGGTTGATATTCCTCATGGGCCTGAGCAAGGTCGCCTCCACCGTCCATCCCGTCGATGCGGGAGCAGCCGGGAGGGCTACGAGGCCCATTGACCATCAGGACCTCCGCCGCTGGATCACTGCTGTCGCACTCGGATGCAGTCTCTACAGAGCCAGTTGACAGATCGAACAGGCCGTAGAGAGATTCGTCAGGCTCAATTGTCGCGACTTGGGTGGTGGCAGATTGGCGAGCTACTGCGTGTCTCACCCACCGCTGAAGCCTCGACCGACCAGAACGCTTGTGCTGGCGGGAGACAGGGAGGGAGAACGGCACAGGAGTCGACTGGTACGGAGTCGACGGCTGCCGCAGCAGGACGCCGCGGAGACACGCCCGAAAATGCGTCGCACTGCGGACGGGGAGCGCGTCGATGTTGAGTGGTGCCTCCTGGAGCCAAGCGGAGTCGTCGGCAATGAAAGTGAGCGCACCGAGACGGATCTCGCGGCCCTCGACCAGAACTCCGCCAGAAACCATGATGAAGGCAATCGGAAAAATTGCAACTTCTCCAAAAAGTCGCTAAGACACCTGCCCCACGGTGGGCGCCAACTGTCATGGTTCTAAGTCTGACAGTAGAATGGGGGATAGGTATGGAGAGGCAAGATCCTAGCTATGGAGTAGTTGTATACGCAAGGGATTTACGAGTTCATGCCCTTCTCGGAGGAAGTAACAGCCCTACGTCTCGGAGCCCGGAGGCGGTCGACTGGATTATGTGTGTATGAGTTACAGGGGTGCGAACCCTTTACACTGAGGAGGGGGGTGGCTTATATAGTGTCTGCCAGACCCCTCCGGTCCTCAGTTATGCGGGGTTTAAAGTACATAAAGGATTGGCATTACTGGTAACGCCCTACATAAAGTGTCATCATGGTAATAAAGACCACTTAATTACAGACCGTTTGGATACAGTGTGACTCTTAATCTCCTGGTGGTCGAGTGAGTCTTCGTGGTCGAATGCCTTCGCGTCCGTCGAGTGGAATCCCTCTTGGTCGACTGGAACGCTGTTTCTTCTGAAGATGTCCTTGGGGAGGGTCCTCTGGACAGGCCTATGACCCTACCCTAGGTACATGACTTCATCACCGGGTTAAGCATCATCTTGTAAACCCGGAGATTATCAAAGGTCTGTTTTAAATCGGATATCAAGGTTTCCTTTTCTCTGGACTTCACCACAATGTCATCCACATAAGCATGAACATTATGCCCAGTTTGATCGTGCAAACAGTTCTGCACACACCGCTGATAAGTCGCTTGGGCACTTTTGAGTCCAAATGGCATAGATACATAGTAGAAGGCTCCAAACGGAGTGATGAAAGCCGTCTTCTCCTGGTCCTTAACTGCCATTTTGATCTGATGATAACCAGAGTAGGCATCCAAAAAACTCAAACGTTCACAACCCGCCGTAGCATCAGTAATTTGATCAATACGGGGGAGGGCAAAGGGATCAGCCGGACAAGCCTTGTTTAAATCCGTGTAATCCACACACATCCGCCAGGTGCCGTTCTTCTTGAGGACGAGCACTGGGTTAGCCAACCACACTGGGTGAAAAACTTCAACAATAAACCCGGCCGCTAAGAGCCGGACCACCTCTTCCCCAATAGCTTTCCGTCTCTCTTTGTTGAACCGCCGGAGAAACTGCCTGACCGGCTTATACTTTTGATCAATATTGAGAGTGTGCTCAGCGAGTTTCCTTGGTACACCCGGCATGTCAGAAGGTTTCCATGCAAAGATGTCCCGGTTCTCATGGATGAACTCGATGAGCGCGCTTTCCTATTTAGGATCCAAATTGGTATTGATACGGAACTGCTTAGAGGCATCTCCTGGAGTAAAGTCCACAACCTTCGTCTCAGCGGCTGATTTAAACTTCAACGCCGGGTCATGTTCAGTAGTGGGTTTCTTGAGGGAGGTCATATCCGCCGGGTCAACATTGTCTTGATAAAATTTGAGCTCTTCGGCTGCACAGGCCGACTCAGCATAAGCCGCGTCGCCTTCTTCACATTCCAGCGCCACCTTCCGACTTCCATGCACAGTGATGGTGCCCTTGTGACCCGGCATCTTGATCTGCAAATAAACATAACACGGCCGGGCCATGAACTTAGCATAAGCCGGCCGCCCAAACAGAGCATGATATGGGCTCCTGATTTTGACCACCTCGAATGTTAACTTCTCAGCTCTGGAATCATATTCGTCTCCGAAGGCCACCTCCAGCTCAATCTTGCCAACTGGGTAAGCCGACTTACCCCGAACCACCCCATGGAAAATAGTGTTGGATGTTCTCAAATTCTTCTCAGTCAACCCCATGCGCTGAAAGGTCTCATAGTAGAGGATATTGCTGCTGCTACCGCCGTCCATGAGTACCTTAGTGAATTTATATCCACCAACCCGGGGTGCCACCACCAAGGCTAACTGACCCGGATTATCGACCCGCGGAGGGTGATCCTCTCTGCTCCATATGATGGGATGCTCTGACCACCTCAAATAACGAGGAATTACCGGCTCAATAGAATTCACGGTCCTCTTATGAACCTTTTGGTCACGTTTGCACAAACTAGTGGTAAACACGTGATACTGCCCACCACTCAACTGCTTCGGATGGCTTTGATAGCCCGACTGCTGCTGCTGCTGCCCTCCTTGACCAGACTGCTGCTGATTATTACCACCTGGATGCCCCTGAAACTCGGAATTTGAGCCGCCGCCCGGGCCATGAAAGCCGCCAGCCCCTGAGCCGCCGCCAGATCCATGACTGCCATCGAAGGTGTTGGAATTTTTAAATGCCTTCATGATCGCGCAATCCTCCCATAGGTGTGTGGCGGGGTGCTCCCAGGTGTCGTGTTTTGGGCAGGGCTCATTGAGTAGCTGCTCAGAGATGGGCCTGACCCGCTGGACCGAGACGGCTTACCCTTATATCTCTTATTGTTACCCCGCGCGTTGGCATTGGCCACAAACTCCGGGTTACCGTCCGCCTTACGCTTATTGCCGCCTTGACTCCCCGGGTTATGCTGCTGACCCTTTCCATTGCCGTTCCTTTTTCCCTTTCCTGTCTTTTCATTGTTGGACGCGGGATCCTTGGTATTATCAGAATCGACATATTTAACTAAAGCCGCCATCAGCGTACCCATATCCGTGAGGTCACATTTAAGGCGCCCTAGTTTCTGCCTCAGCGGCTCAAAGCGGCAGTTTTTCTCCAGCATAAGGACTGCAGAGCCGGCATCCATCTTATCGGATGAATGAATTATCTCCTTGACCCGGCGTACCCAATGGGTGGTGGATTCACCTTCCCCTTTCTTGCAATCCGTCAAGTCCACAATCGACATAGATTGCTTACAGGTGTCCTTGAAGTTCTGGATGAACCGGGCCTTTAACTTGCCCCATGAAGCAATGGAATTGGGTGGCAGGCCCTTTAAACAAGACCGGGCCATTCCATCTAGCATCATGGTGAAATATTTAGCCATCGCTGCGTCACTAAGTTCCAACAGCTCCATGGCCATCTCATAACTCTCAATCCATGCTCCGGGCTGCAAGTCGGCCGTGTAGTTCGGCACCTTTCGAGGTCCCTTGAAGTCTTTGGGCAACCGCACATTACGCAAAGCCGGAAACAGACAAGGAACACCACCGGTTATAGTGGCTACTCCCGCCTCAACGGAAGTTGTTGGATACTCTGGAAAATCTTGATGTGCCGTCTGTTGAGCCGCCACCTGAGCCGCCTGCTCGTTCTCCTGACGTATTCGATCTTGCACCGGATTATAGCCACCGGGATGGTTACGGCGTTGGGCGTTGCTTGACAAAGCTTCCGACTCCATTTGTCTTCTGTAACTCGGGCTCCGGTTCTGGCGAGGTGGTGCTACCCAGGGCGGGGGAGTTGAGTGAATCCTGTCCCGGTTGTAAGAATAGGTCTCCTGCTGAGCTAGGACCGTCTGGAGGAGCTCTCTGACTTTCCGGGTTTCCGTTGCCGCCAGGTCATCACCTTCCATAGGAAGAGCCGCCAAACGTGTCGAAGCTGCGATTAAGTTCTCCATGGGGTTGGAAAAATGACCCGGTGGAATCGGCACATAACGCAGTGGTGGCATGCTCATGTGAGGCGGTGCCATATCCCGAGGCTGAGCCGGTCCTCCTGTTCCGGCGGTCATAAGCTGAGCGACCTTGGCGGATTACTAGGGCCGGCTCCGGGTGTAGCAAAGAGAACCCGGGGTCGTAATTCGGAGGTAAACTAGACTGAGTTTTCTGATATCTCCTCCTCATTACTTCATTGGATGCGTTTAAACTCATCGTGAGCTGGTAAGCTTCTGACTGCAAGCGTTGTGCCCGGGCGTCGAGAGCCGCCCGCTCTGTAGCTAGTCTAGTATCCTCAGCTGCCAAGGCCTCCTTGGCCTGAGCTATCTCCTCACGCACCTGTGCTACCGCTACGTCATGCTCATCTTGTTGGGGAATGTAGCAGAAATTCAAAATTTTCCTACGTGTCACCAAGATCTATCTATGGAGAAACTAGCAACGAGGGGAAGGAGAGTGCATCTACATACCCTTGTAGATCGCTAAGCGGAAGCGTTCATGAGAACGGGGTTGAAGGAGTCGTACTCGTCGTGATCCAAATCACCGGAGATCCTAGTGCCGAACGGACGGCACCTCCGCGTTCAACACACGTACAACCCGGTGACGTCTCCCACGCCTTGATCCAGCAAGGAGAGAGGGAGAGGTTGAGGAAGAGTCCATCCAGCAGCAGCACAACGGCGTGGTGGTGATGGAGGAGCGTGGCAATCCTGCAGGGCTTCGCCAAGCACCGCGGGAGAGGAGGAGTAGGGAGAGAGGTAGGGCTGCACCAAGAGGGAGAGGTTCTCATGTGTATGACAGCCCAAAACCTCAAGTATATATAGGGGGAAAGGGGGGGCTGCGCCCCCTTTAGGGTTTCCCACCCCAAGGGGTGCGGCCAGCCCTAGATGGGACTTGGGGGGGCGGCCAAGAGGGGGAGAGAGGGGAGGCGCGCCTGGGGTGGGCCTTAGGGCCCATCTGCCCTAGGGTTTGCCCTCTCCCCTCCTAGTTGCGCCTTGGGCAAGGGTGGGAGGCGCACCAGCCCACTTTGGGGCTGGTACCTTTCCACTCTAGGCCCATGCAAGCCTTCGGGGCCGGTGGCCCCACTTGGTGGACCCCCGGGACCCTCCCGGTGGTCCCGGTACGTTACCGATAAAACCCGAAACTTTTCCGGTGACCAAAATAGGACTTCCCATATATAAATCTTTACCTCCGGACCATTCCGGAACTCCTCGTGACGTCCGGGATCTCATCCGGGACTCCGAACAACATTCGGTAACCACATACAAACTTCCTTTATAACCCTAGCGTCATCGAACCATAAGTGTGTAGACCCTACGGGTTCGGGAACCATGTAGACATGACCGAGACGTTCTCTGGTCAATAACCAACAGCGGGATCTGGATACCCATGTTGGCTCCCACATGTTCCACGATGATCTCATCGAATGAACCACGATGTCAAGGACTCAATCAATCCCATATGCAATTCCCTTTGTCTAGCGGTATTGTACTTGCCCGAGATTCGATCGTCGGTATATCGATACCTTGTTCAATCTCGTTACCGGCAAGTCTCTTTACTCGTTCCGTAACACATCATCCCGTGATCAACCCCTTGGTCACACTGTGCACATTATGATGATGTCCTACCGAGTGGGCCCAGAGATACCTCTCCGTTTACACGGAGTGACAAATCCCAGTCTCGATTCGTGCCAACCCAACAGACACTTTCGGAGATACCTGTAATGCACCTTTATAGCCACCCAGTTACGTTGTGACGTTTGGTACACCCAAAGCATTCCTACGGTATCCGGAAGTTGCACAATCTCATGGTCTAAGGAAAAGATACTTGACATTAGAAAAGCTTTAGCATACGAACTACACGATCTTTGTGCTAGGCTTAGGATTGGGTCTTGTCCATCACATCATTCTCCTAACGACGTGATCCCGTTATCAACGACATCCAATGTCCATGGTCAGGAAACCGTAACCATCTATTGATCAACGAGCTAGTCAACTAGAGGCTTACTAGGGACATGGTGTTGTCTATATATCCACACATGTATCTGAGTTTCCTATCAATACAATTATAGCATGGATAATAAACGATTATCATGAACAAGGAAATATAATAATAACTAATTTATTATTGCCTCTAGGGCATATTTCCAACACATCTTTGTCTGCAGGAATAACCGTGGCGGTTAACAGGGCCGTAAGCTTGTCCATGAGATATATCAACACCTGAGCCGGGGGGCGCACGGGGCCGCCTGCCCCGGCTGCTCCTAACCCGGATGTTATCACTGCCGCAGCTGTAGAGTTTGAGCCGGGCTGAGTTCCAGCCATGAAGATCCCTATCCATCTTGGCGGCTCATAGGGGTCCGGAATACTAATGCCATCGGAACAACCCCCAAGCGCGCCGTCTTGCACCTGATACAACGAATCTGTGGAGCCGGCGGACGAATCACCGTCTGAGAGGACGGCCGTCTCACCCCTATCTTCAGATCCTTCAGAAAATTCCTCTCTGTGGACGCACCCCACGAAGGCACGCCGTAAGACAGGTTGAGTCCGGGTCTTCCTCGCACGCTGAGCCGTCTCGACAAGGTCGGTGCAGTTGTCCGGCTCAGGGCCTGGCTCACCGATCCAGCCGATGAAGACGTGGATTCCGCCGAAGGGGACCCGGTATCCATACTCAATTGAGCCGGCGTCGAGACCCCAGCCTTCGTCGTCGATGTAGATCTTGCCGCGACGACTCTTGGTCATCCGGCCCACGACGTATCCCTTGAGCCCTTCAAAGTTGCCCTTCAAGAACTCAAATCCACCGTGCGCTGGCCCCACGGTGGGCGCCAACTGTCGTGGAATTGTCACGTCAGATGTCCTCGTGAAAGGACTTAGTTGTGGAGCCATCGCAACTAGGAAGCTTGACGGGGTTAAATCGGGACAAAGGACACGAGAGAGTTTATACTAGTTCGGCCCCTTGCGGTGAAGGTAAGGCCTACGTCTAGTTGGGTTGATATTGATGTTTCGATGACCAGGGAGCGAGATACGCTATGCCCGGCTCTCGATGAGTTGTTTCTTGCCTTAAGCCGCCAGCAGGTCGTCCCCTTATATACACGAGTTGACGCCCTGTGACTTGCAGAGTCCCGGCTGGCTTACAAACAGTGTCCGGCTCGGTGACTAGTTAAATCTACCTTATGTTACAAGTCATGCCATCATGGCGGTTTACTACAACGGGCTTAAGTCGCCTGTGGGCCTTAAGCCCTTTATCGAATCGCCATCTTCATGCTTCGTCTTGGGCTTCTCTCTGATGAGTCTCTTTGTGTAACTCGGCCCCTCCTGGGCGGCTTACACAAATAGTTATATCCCCAACACTTCCTATTCCCAGTGCAGACGCTAATCTGTTGGGCTTATCCATCCCCTTTCATCTGCTAGTGACGTTTT
Source organism: Triticum aestivum (assembly GCF_018294505.1). Classification (NCBI taxonomy): domain Eukaryota; kingdom Viridiplantae; phylum Streptophyta; class Magnoliopsida; order Poales; family Poaceae; genus Triticum; species Triticum aestivum. The sequence continues at coordinate 689,249,759 of NC_057810.1, forward strand.
GACAGGGGAACCAAGTGACGTCGCACGCGGAAGTGTTGCGTGAATCGCACACCTAAGATTAAGATTTGCTTCCTCTTTTCTTCGATTCGGGTAGGATTTGCTTCTTCTCATGTGCGCGCACAATCGATTACATTAGCAGCTTGTGTGTATTATATTACTCAACTCCACATGTATCCATCGTTGCCTTGCGACATAGGGATGTAAGTGGCAAATAAATGGCGACCACAATCCCGTTTAGTTGGTTTTTGCTATCTTGATAGTTCATTTTTCTTAAACAAACTAAAAACCTTTTTGAACTATCATATCATAAGTGGATTGTAAACCGGATTAAACGGGACCCGGTTGACATCCAAGTTTCGAGGGGTATATCATTAGAATTTTTGCAGTGAGCATATTGAGCCTAGGTATTTCACCCGATCAATACCCTCTTTGCTTTGCTTTGCTTTTAGGAAACAAACAAGGGTTGCCCGCAACGTGTGTCATGCGCCATCACATATCGTCGTAACTCGATAGTCGGACCATTTGTCTTGTCATGAACCGTGATGTGATAACATCGATTTTAACCAAACATGACAGCATTTGTTACGAGATAACCGTGGATGATATGATTGGATCTATCCGAAGTCAGATTCTGCAGATGGTAATCTAAGACCGAAACAATAGAAACGTAAAAGCAACAAAATGAGGGTTGCAATTTAAGAAAAGACAATGTCCCTTCAAACAAACAAAAACGTGTGCGCCTAGTAAACCACAGTTTACATGCATCTTTTTCTTAGGGCTAGCGAAAATCCTTGGACCGACCAAACATCGGCGTCGTTGATCGTGTCATGAACTCCCCTTGGTATGATTGGCAACAAGGCACTATGTCTCGTTTCCACCTTGCTCTGACTATCCGTACAAACTTGTATCGTCCGTTTCCTATGCGACGCCCAAACACTTTTATGATTCGTATCCCAGGCCTTTTTTACTATTTTGACCCTTTGAACGAACTTTGTCACAAAATAAACTCGACATGAAAGTATTTCACGATTTGACCCTTTTAGCAACGCCACAGACCGTGGCGTTTCTTCTCCATATAAAAACGCCGAGCTAGTTAGCGTTTCAAATCCACATTCAAACGCCGGAGTAGCTAGCGTTTCCAATCCACATAGAAACGCCAAGCAAGTGGGCGTTGCTGTCTTGGCCAGAAACGCCATAGGGCTTGGCGTTTAGGCCCTGGGTTTAGGAGCAGCTTCTTATTTTGGCAACGGGGAAGCTAATGGGCTGGGTGCCAGCGCAGAAACGCCAAAGCCCTTGTCGTTGCTTACCTGGTCCGCAACGCGAGCAACCTGGACGTTTCTCCTTTGGGCAGGAACGCTAGCTAGCTCGGCGTTTTTATTTGGGGAAAAAACGCCGCGGGCTCTGGCGTTGCTAAAAGGGTCAGATCGTGAAATACTTTCATGTCGAGTTCACTTTGTGACAAAGTTTGTTGATAGGGTCAGAATAGTGATTTCGGCCCGTATCCCACATCATACGGTATTTCACAACATTAATCCCATTATCTTTGGTCTAAACTCATGTTTTTTGCTAATAACTCATGGTTAAAGCTTTATTAGTGCTAGATTAAAGTTTGACGCTCGGCGCCCTTCGTCTAAAAGAAGAAGATACTTTTTATACACTAATAGTCTGATACAACAGAAGCTTGTCTGCTTTCAAAGAAAATTCAGAATTTGTTGACCCCCCTTTTTTTTGCAATCACTAAATTTTGTACCGGGAAACCACGCCAAATCCACCAAATGTAGTTGACCTACGAAACCACGGCAAGCTGGCCGTGGAGTAAATAGCATAAAACTACGCTAGGGTTTTAAAAAACTACCGAATATTTTTTTTCGCTGATAACTACCAAGTCAAAGGTCGGCTGTTTCGAAAAACTCTAATCGTCCAGTGCTTTACCGTTGATCGAGATTATGACAGTTGGGGCCCGCATGTAAGACAACTGATTGTTTGACCGTTTGTTTGACCGTTAGCTGACATGTGGGGTCCATATGTCAGTGTCTCTTTGTCATAATTTAATTTAAAAAGTCAATAAAGCAATCGGGTCCCTGAAAAATTTGAAAAAAGCAATCGGGTCCCTACAGACTTAAAGAAAAAGCAATCGGGTCCCTCCCGTGCCCAAGCTCGAGAGGAGCTGCGCCACCGCAGACTTCCCTCACGCGCTCGTCGGCGTGCAGCAAGGGCCGCCGCTGTTCTCCCTTCGGCCGCTGCCTCCTCCTGCCGGCAAGCTGCACCTAGAGCCGACGTGAAGTCCCAGCCGCGCGGCCTCTCTTTCTCTCCTCCCTCTTCCTTGGCGCGGCGGCCCGAGCCCGAGCCTCTGGCCATGGCGCTCGGCTCGCGGCAACGCGTGCTCTGGGTGCGTCAGCCTGAACCCTGGCCATGGCGCGCGGCGGCCGTTGCTCCTTGCTCCTGGGCGCAGCTCCCGGCGCTCCTGAGCGCGGCAGCCCGTGCTCCTGGGCACGTCTTGCGGCAGCCCTTGCTCGGTCGCTTCTGGGCACGGCTCGCGGCGGCCCTTTCTCCTGGGCGCGGCCGTCGGTGAGCGTGGTGGAGGTGACCGTCGATGAGTGGTGGAGGTGGCCATCAGTGAGTGGTGGAGGACCTGGAGGAGCTGCAGCTCGGGCAAAAGGGGGAGAGAAGAAAAAGACAGGAGGAGAGAAGAAAAGGTAGGAGGAAGAAGAAACATCTTACATGTGGGTCCCATAATAAGCTAACGGTCAAACAAAACGGTCAACAAACAGATTGTTTAGGAGTGGGCCCAACCTGTCATAAACCAGTTTAAAATGTTAGCAACGTTGAATTTGAGTTTTTTGAAACAGCCAACCCCTGAGTTGGTAGTTATCAGCGAAAAAAATATTCTGTAGTTTTTTGAAACCCTCCTCTGTAAAGTAGGAGTTTTATGCTATTTACTCCTGGCCGTGCGATGCCATTGTGCACTATCGGTACACTTGGGTAAACTTTTGCTCGAGAGCGACCTCCCTCCAACACTTGGCTAGTACTACTACTACTACTACTGCCTCCCGCGACAAAGCAACGACATAGCCTTGTCCTATCCATGCGGGGATGGATTGTGCTTGTGCTCGCCGGGAGGAAGGAGTATCGACCTGACCTGGCTCGACAGTGAAAAGGACGTAGGCAGTGCAGTGCAGTGCAGTCAGCGTCGTCAACCGTGCACTGCACCCTAGGTCGGTCTATGTCACGTCATGAAAACCAACCCCGAAATGGCAGTCCACAGATTTCGGCCTCGTTGCCGAAAGAGTGCATACTGCAGTGCACGGGGTCGTCGGCGAAGCAGCGAGAATGTGGCGGTGCAGAGCAACTTTCTCCGGGGTTGTACGACACGATCCAGTAGCTGGCCGGATGGCAAGAAGCCTTGCACGCCACCCACCACCTTCCATCCCGGGCAAGACTTGGAGGCGACTCCAACCATCACCCAGCCCTGTCGTTTCCTTGGCCCGTACGAGTCCGAGTAGCGCGGCCGCGTCCAGGTCCACCAGGAGCGGGCAGCCGCGCGGCACGGTACGCCACACCCACACAGGTGCCTGCGTCGCTCTGGTCTGGCATCGTGCGGGCGATCGCCGCAAAGGCAAGGAGGAGTAGACCCAGCGCGGGGCTCGGGGCTCGGGGCGGAATAATCCGGGGGATTCCCGGGATAATTCCCTTCCCTTCCACAGGATCCGACCGCGGAGTAAACACCGCAGCTAGCGCAGCCTTCCGTGGCACGTGGCAGGGCCCCCCTTCCACCCTCGCATCTTTCTCCGTGAAAATAAACAAATCTGGCTCTTATATGAAACTTCAACACAAAATAACCCAAATCTGAAAATATTTCATGAAATGACCCTTTTTTTCATGACGCCCCGGACAAGAGCATTATGGTAGCGACATGTAGCATGGTGCCCCGGCCTAGGGCACCATGCCAAATAGCATGACGCAAATAGCCCGGGGCGTCATGCTATTTAGCATGGCGCCCTAGCCCCGAGCGTCATGCAAAAGGGGTCATTTCGTATATTTTTTTCAGCTTGGGGCCATTTTGTGTTGAAGTTTCAGATAAATGCCAGTTTTGTCCATTTTCACTGTTCTCCCTCCCGGGGCATCTGCGTCCGGCTGGCTGCCACTGCGCTTTTTGCACGACCCACCTCGCCGATGTCTATATTTCTCGTCAAGCCCCTCTTGTTTGTACTCCAATCTCCTCGCCTCGACTTATCCATGTGTTTCTCGACACTTGGACAGGAAAATCAAAGTGACGTCTAGATATGAGGAGGCACCACACGTGTTGTATCCTTGGCCTCTTATATATGAGAAGGCACCCTACGTTGTAACCCATGATGATTAGATAGCGACAGGCTCGCAAGGGGGTGCCGGCGGCTTGTGCCGGCGCCCGGGTGGCCGGTGTCGCGGTATCTCGGGGAGGAGCGTCCGTAGTCACTGCCCCGGGAGTAGGCGAGTTCACCGAACCATGTTAACAAATCTCGGTGTTGTCATTGTGTTGTGATTGCTTGTTCTCTGTGGATCGACCGCGTACCTCGAATTTATTCTAACAAGTGGTATCATGATCAAGATTACGAAAAGGTTGTCGTGCGTTGATCCAGACGAAGGCCCATTGTTGAGCTCGTCGAAGAGTTGGCCTGGGATATCGATGAGATCGAAAGCATCAAGCGGTGGCAGCAGGAGCGGCTCGGGCCGGAAACACGTGGAGCCTTGCAGCGATGGAAGTCCAAAGCATAGACGCGCGTGAGGCCAGCGGGGCTAGCCGAGCCGACCGACTCGGGCGCGCGCGTGTGGCCAAGGGACTCCAAGACGTGCACACGGGCTTGAGCAAGGCGTGCAGCGGTGCAGCACGTTGCCTGCAGGCCACAAGTTACTGAGTTTATTTTGGAAAGGAAAAAGTCCAAAACAAACCTTGAATTTGTCGGTGAAAGCTAAATCAAACTCTGAATTCTCAATCCCTAAAATCAGCACACCAAACTCCCTTATCCCGGTCTATTTTAAACCTTGAGCGGACTTAGCCGGTATTTGCTGAATTAGGCCAGCCCATTAACGTCGTCGTTCGCGTGCACACACTGCTCTGTTTTTCTTTTCCTTTTTCTGTTTTTTTTTCTTTTCTCTTTTTTACTCATGTCTATTTTTTCTTCTTATCCAATGTACATTTTTAACGCACACATAAAATATTTTTTGATAAACTTTTGATACTTCCATATACATTATGTACATTTTTAAATTAAATTTTTTCATTTTTTTGAATACATGGTTATATTTTTTCCAAATGCATGTTTACATTTTCTCAATGACAATAAACATTTTATGAAACCAAACGAACACTCTTCTGCATGGTTCAAAATTTTTAAATATGTAGACACTGTTTTCAAAAACATACCAAGTATATTCTGTTAAATGTAAGACACAAATTTTTACAACACGCACACTTTTTCTTTACATTGTACACACATTTTTGTTTGAAAATGTCACAAACACATTTTTTGAAACTCATGAACATTATTGAAATGCTACATTTTTTCGATTGTACGAAACATTTTTTGAATCACACAAATATTACTATAAATTATATAAACATTTGTTTGAATTGGTCCGTACATTTTCATAAAACCTGCGATATTTTTTAGATGTCACAAAATATTTTCTTACAATTTGTTCAGATTTCGAAATTTGTTCCTATTTTCTAAATTTTCAAAAAGCATTCACACATTAAAATTATGTTTATGTTTCAAAAAGTGTTTGCACTTAAATTTTTTGTACAGCTTTCAGAAAAGAAATGCTCACTTCATGTCTGGTCGGCCGGCCCACACGAGTACGTAGCCAACGATCCGAAACATTTTCTAAACAAATTATTTACAAAATTATAAATACATTATTTGTAAAATGTGACACAATTTTTGAAAATCCGAAACATTTTCATAGCATGTGAAAAACTGTTGAAACTCTGAACATTTTTTATAGTTGTTTTTAGAAACACAAGCAGCTTTTAAAAATGTGAATATAATTTCAAAATTCCAGAAAAAATTCAAAACACAAAATGAATTAAATTTGTGCGATAAATAGAAAACAGGAATGTTTTTTAACTGCTGGAAAATTTAGAAATGCGCGAATATATTTTAAAGTTCATGATTTCTTGTTGTGTTATAGTGGGCCGGCCCAAATTCAGAGTAGCAGGTTATCCCGGCCGGGATTTTCTTATTCCCAGTGTGCCAAACAGGTCTAGGGTTCAAAATAGACCGGGATTACAAGTTTAAAGTGCCAATTTCCGGGATTCAAAGTTCAGGGTTTGATTTAGCTTTCGTCTACAACTTCAAGGTTCGTTTTGGACTTTTTCCTTTTGGAAACAAAAGGGACCGAGTCCCAGGAGAAGTCGTCGCCGAGCCGGACTGCTGGAGCCGTGCACGCGCATTATAAAAGAAGGCAGTCGGGCAAGGTACGAGACAGAAGCAACAGATCCAATCGGCAGAAGAAAAAGACCATTGCTGGTTGTGGCATCCATCGAAATTAGCAAGGGCGGAGGCAAAGCAAATTATCTTAGCATCGGGAGTTGAGCCAAGACAGGAGCAGATCACGTGAAGACCAACTGCTTGGTTACTGCTACTTGTACGTGGACGTTCTGTTCATCTACTCGAGGATGACGCGAAGACTGCTCGGTTATTTTTTCACAAGGTCAGCCGTACAAAAAACCATGGCGCCAACGGGTATCAAGTTTGAGGTGGAGAAGTTCAAGGAAACTGGAAGCTTTGGGTTATGGCAGACAAGGGTGAAAGATTTGTTGGCACAACAGGGATGCTTGAAGGCGTTGTTACAGGAAGCCAGCCAGCTAAGATGGAGGCGGATGACTGAGAGGAGTTACAGTTGAAAGCAGCCGGGCCGGGACTATACGGTTGTGTCTGTCAGACCAGGTTATTTATCATGTGATGGATGAGAATTCGCCGAAGAAGATCTGGGAGAAGCTAGAAAGTCAGTTTATGTCCAAGACTGCGACGACCAAGGTGTATCTGAAGCAAAAGTTGTATGATATGAGGATGCAGGAGGGGTCAGATCTTGTGGAGTGTATGAACGCTTTTAATCAAGTCGTGATGGACAGCACGCTTGGGTGCGACGGTTGACGATGAGGATAGGGCAATTCTGCTTCTTTGTTTATGTCATCATCCTATGACCATTTGATCACTACTTTGACGCACGGCAATGAGACTGTCAAGAATGAGGATATTACTGCGACATTGCTATCTTATGATATGAGAAAGAAGAACGCGGTGGAAGTCTCTCATGGTGAAGGTTTGCTAGTCAAGGATGAGGAGTGGCGGAAGGGATATGAGACAGGGAAGAACAAGAACAAGAAAAAGAATATACAGTGTCACAAGTGTAAGCAATGGGGACATATGAGAAAGGACTATTCAGAACTCAATGGTGAGGCAAGTGCTAATGTGGCAACTCATGGTGATGACTCAGATAGCAGTAGTGATGTCCTCATAGTATCAGACCGACGGTCAACCAAAAGTTGAGCGTGGATGTTGGATTCAGCTTGCTCTTTTCATGCGACACCCAACAAGGAGTGGTTCTCTTCGTACAAGTCTGGTGAGTTTAGTTTAGCCTATGTGGGCGATGACACGAGTTATCGTGTTGCTGGAGTAGGTGACATCAAAATGAAGATGTTTGACGGAGTTGAGCGGATGCTTCGTGGAGTCAGGCATGTGCCAGGGCTAAGGAGGAATCTAATTCCGCTTGGTGTTCTTCATGATGGTGGTATGGTATTCCATTGTGATCGGGATAAGAAAACCATGAGAATCATGGAAGATGAGGTGACCGTGATGATTGGAGCGAGGACGATGATGTAGGGCGGAACCCTATGGGGTCGATCTTTCATGTTTGGAGAGGATCCCTACGAAGAACACGAAGAACACGCGGAAGAACACGAGGGAAATCACGAGGGGAAGACAAGAGGAACACTCAACCGACACGAATATGATCACACAAGTGCTAGATCATTGAGGCACAAAGTAACACGAGATCCAAAGTCAACAAGGGACGATACAAGAGTAACCGTTCTTCTCCATGAGGAGGTCTTGATTGTCTTCTCCGGATGGAGGCCTTAAATCCGAATGGATCTTCTCCGAAGAGGTGCGGTCCCTCACGAGGAGTAGATCCGGTACGGATGAGCAACGCTCTATCTCAAATGAGCTAAACCAATGCTAACCCTAGAAAGGACGAGGGGAAGGTCTATTTATAGTCTAAGCCTTCGAAGGGGTAAAAGAGGGGCGAAACGAGTACATGGGTCTCCTGCACACAGGCAGGATGGTAGTACCGGACCCTCGGGCGGTAGTACCGCTTGTGGAGCTTCAGCGGTAGTACCGCTCTGAAGGGGCGGTAGTGCCGCTCTGGAACCGTTCGGTCACAGGAGTTTGTCGGGTTCGACGGAAGAAGGGCGGATGTAGGGCGGTACTGCCGCTTGGCTGGGTTCAGCGGCAGTACCGCTTGGCCTAGGCGGTAGTACCGCCCGTTCCAGGCTGGGTAGCTTCTTCTCTTGCTCTCGACGTCCATCTTGTACCGTAGCTTCTTCTAGGTTGGTTCCTTGGTACCTAAGCACACAAAGCATCTCCGTTTGAGGTAGTAGCCATGTCTCAAGTGGGTCAAAGGGAAGTTCAACAAGAAGAGAGTTAACCTCGGATTGGATTGCACGTGCTCGAGCTCTTGTCATGGGTCCACTTGGAGCTTGTGTAGTCAAAGTAGTGTTCATGGGGATGATCGAAGGATGCTCCGCATCATATCCCCTCCCTTGGGAAAGATCCGACCTCGGATCGAAATCCTCATCACCATGGTACGGGGAGAGATCTTGGATGTTGAAGATGTCGCTCACGGAGTATTTGTCGCGTGGGAGGTCGATCTTGTAAGCGTTGTTGTTGTAGCATGCTAGCACCTTGAAGGGTCCATCAGCTTGAGGGAGAAGTTTGGACTTGTGTTCGATGGGGAAGCGGTCCTTACGAAGGTGTAGCCACACGAGATTGCCTATGTTGAAGATCATGGGTTGCTTGTTGACGTTGAGCTTGGTTGCTAGTCGTTGTACTTGGCGCTCGATGGTGTGCCTTGTATCTTCGTGCATCTTCTTGATGTAGCTTGCCCGTGCACTCGCATCCATGTTGGTACGCTCTTGTAGAGGAAGAGGTAGGATGTCCAATGGGGACAACGGGTTGAAGCCGTAGACGACCTCGAAGGGGGACTTGCCGGTAGTCGAATGTCTTGCACGGTTGTAGGCGTACTCGGCGATGGGTAGACATGCCTCCCACTCCTTGATGTTCTTCTTGATCAACACGCGAAGTAAAGTGGAGAGCGTCCGGTTCGTCACCTCCGTTTGGCCGTCGGTTTGAGGATGGTATGCGGATGAGAACAAGAGCTTGATTCCGAGCTTGGCGCATAGCTTCTTCCAAAAGTAACTCAAGAACTTGACGTCACGGTCGGAGACGATTGTCTTTGGTACGCCATGGAGACGCAAGATTTCCCTACAAAAGAGATTTGCAACGTGTGAAGCATCGTCTATCTTGTTGCAAGGAATGAAATATGCCATCTTAGAAAATCGGTCCTCAATAATAAACACTGGATCCTTTCCATTTTGAGTTCTAGGCAAACCAAGTACAAAATCCAGGCTAATGTCTTCCCAAGGTTGATAAGGAATAGGAAGAGGCATGTAAAGACCATGGGATTGAGCTTTAGACTTAGCTTTGCGACATGTAGAGCATCGGTTGGTGAAGCGTGAGACGTCACGGAACATCTTGGGCCAAAAGTAGTTCTTGGAGAGCGTGGCGAATGTCTTGTCACGACCAAAGTGTCCCATGAGTCCGCCTCCATGAGCCTCTTGCAAAAGGAGCAAATGAAGAGAAGACTTAGAAATGCAAAGTTTGTTAGCTCTCATAAGATAACCATCTTTGATGTAATATCGTTCCTAAGATGTATGCGTTAAACACTTAGCATAAGGAGTGGCAAAGAAAGGATCATTCGCATACAAGTCTTTTATGTGCTCAAAGCCAATAACATTCAACTCAAGTGTAGTGACAAGTGTGCATATGCGTGAGAGTGCATCTGCAACTACATTTTCCTTACCCTTAATGTACTTGATCACATAGGGGAAAGATTCAATAAATTCACTCCATTTGGCGTGACGCTTGTTCAACTTAGTTTGGCCTTTTAAGTACTTAAGCGTTTCATGATCGGTATGGATGACAAACTCATGAGGTCTAAGGTAATGTTTCCAAACATGTAGCACACGCACTAAAGCAAACAACTCTTTGTCATAGATGGGATAGTTAAGTTGAGCACCGAAGAGTTTTTCACTAAAATAAGCAATGGCTCATTTTTCTTGCATCACAACTCTGCCAATTCCGGTACCACTTGCATCACAATGAACCTCAAAAGTTTTGTCAAAGTTGGGCAAAGCAAGAATCGGAGCATGAGTAAGCAAAGACTTGAGCTCATCAAAAGTGGTGGATTGCAAAGATCCCCAAACAAAAGGAGCATTCTTCTTACTCAAAGCATGCAAAGGAGCGGCAATAGTGCTAAACTCTTTCACAAAGCGACGATAAAAACCTGCAAGACCAAGAAAGCTACACACTTGTTGCAAATTGGTGGGTTGGGGCCAAGTTTTAATAGCTTCAATCTTAGATTCATCAACATGGACATCCTTGGAAGAGACAACAAAACCCAAGAAGACAAGTTTGTCAACACCAAACGTACACTTTTTCATGTTGGCATAAAGACGTTCCTTGCAGAGGGTTTGCAAAACAACCCTAACATGATTAAGATGGTCTTTCATAGATTTGCTAAACACAAGAATATCATCAAAGTAAACGACAACAAAGACTCCAATATAAGGTCGAAGCACAAAATGTATAAGACGCATGAAAGTACCGGGAGCTTCCGACAAACCCATAGGCATGACCAACCACTCGTACAAGCCAAATTTGGTTTTGAAAGCGGTTTTCCATTCATCACCCTCTTGTATGCGGATTTGATAATAACCACTTTTAAGATCAATTTTTGAGAAAATGGTGGCACCACTAAGTTCATCAAGCATATCATCTAGGCGAGGAATGGGATGCCTATAGCGAACGGTGATAGAATTAATGGGTCTACAATCGGAACACATGCGATAACTTCCATCTTGTTTAGGGACAAGTATAACCGGAACGGCACAAGGGCTTAAGCTTTCACGTACATGACCGTTGTCGATGAGTTGTTGTACTTGCCGTTGGATCTCCTTAGTTTCTTCGGGGTTGACGCGGTATGGAGCTTTGTTTGGTAGGGGCGCTCCGGGGGTGAGGTCGATTCGATGCTCAATGCCTCGTAGAGGAGGTAGACCCGGAGGTAGCTCATCGGGGAAAACATCTTGGAATTCCTGCAAAAGAGATTGAAACACTAAAGGTAGATCGTGAGAGGTGTTAGTCTTTGGGTCTCCATCCTTGCACACAAGGACAAAGTGCATCACACTCGATGGGTTCTCACACACTTCTCTCATCTCACTTTTGGTGGCAAATAGGACTAGGTTTTTCTCTCTAGGCGAAGAGGCGCTCAAGTTTTGGCTTGTGGCTCTCACTCACTTTTTGGTGGATCACTTTCTCACTCTTCTCTCCACGATGGGTGGCTTGCTTGTCGGCTATCACTTGACTAGGAGACATAGGTCGTAGCACATACTCCTTCCCTTTCATCTTGAAGCTATAGTGATTGGTACGCCCGTTGTGGATGACACCACGGTCGAATTGCCATGGTCGACCAAGAAGGAGGTGGCAAACGGACATCGGGAAGATATCACACTCCAAAGTGTCCTCGTATGCACCAATTTTGAAGGAGACTTGGACTGATGATGTTATGTACCTAGGGTAGGGTCATGGACCTATCTAGGATACCATGCCCAAGGACATCCTTAGACAAAGCTACCTTCCAGTCGACCAGGAGAGGCTCCACTCGACCAAGAGAGACTCCGCTCGACCGGCTAGAAGAGACTCGACCATGAAGACTCACTCGACCATCAGAAATTCAGGATCTATTCTGTATCCAAACGGTCTGTAATTAAGTAGTCTTAATGGTCATGATGACACTTTATGTAGGGCGTTACCAGTAACGCCTGGCCTTAATGTACTTTAACCCTCTACTACGTGGGTAGGCTGGGGTCCTGGCGTCCTCTATATAAGCCACCCTCCTCCACTGGTAGAAGGGTTCGCACCCCTGTAATCCTTATACACATAAACCAGTCGACCGCCTCTGGGCTCCGAGACGTAGGGCTATTACTTCCTTAGAGAAGGGCCTGAACTCGTTAAACACTCATGTGTACAACTACTCCATAGCTAGGACCTTGCCTCTCCATACCTAACCCCCATTCTACTGTCAGAGTTAGAACCACGACAGTTGGCGCCCACCGTGGGGCAGGTGTCTTAGCGACTTTTTTGGAGAAGTTGCAATTTGTCCGATCGCCTTCATCATGGTTTCCGGCGGAGCTCTGGTCGAGGGCCGCGAGATCCGTCTCGATGCGCTCACTTTCATCGCCGACGACTCCGCTTGGCTCCAGGAGGCACCAGTCGACATCGACACTCTCCCCGTCCACGGGGCGACGCACTTTCGGGCGTGTGTCCGCGGCGTCTTGTTGCGGCAGCCGTCGACCCCATACCGGTCGACTCCTACGCCGTCCTCCCTCCCTGTCTCCCGCCAGTGCAAGCGCTCCGGTCGGTCGAGGCTCCAGCGATGGGTGAGACACGCAGCAGCTCGCCAGTCGGCCACCACCCAAGTCACGGCAATTGAGCCCAACGAATCTCTCTACGGCCTCTTCGACCTGTCGACTGGCTCCGTAGAGACTGCATCCGAGTGCGATAGCAGTGATCCAGCGGCGGAGGTCCTGATGGTCAACGGGCCTCATAGTCCTCCCGGTTTCCCCCGCGACGAGGGGATGGACGACGGGGGCGACCCCGTTCAAGCCCACGAAGAGTATCAGCCCGAGCCACTCACTTCTCAGTAGAGGGAAGAACTTCGCCGCCGGAACATGGATGCCCTGCATACTCCCATTGCAGGAGAAACTCCTGAGGCTCGTGCCCTGGAAGAGGCGCGTTTAGCCAACCTGGCTGAATGCACTCGACTGGAGAACCTCCAACGAGCACTCGACGAGCGTGCGCGTCAACGAGTGACCAACTCCAACCGACGCCAACTCTTTCCGCAACCGACTCAGGTATATCGAACCCCAATTCAGAATTTGGTAGTTGTAGCCCGTATAGCGGAGTCAATTCAGCCCTCTCAGTCAGAGGCTGGAAGAGGCTTGTTGTAGATCAGAGATTTGCTCCGGGCGGCAGGAGATCAGAATTCAGCTGTGTCGCAGTCGCGCAACACGATTCATAGTCGATCCGTCGCTGCGAATACTGTTCAGTCGGCTCACAGTCCAAGGTCGCCTGCGAGGCGCGTGGGACGTGAAGGCCGGCGGGACCACTATGATGATCGATTTGATCGTGATGATAGGCGTCGAGTGCCCACTCCTCCCCCGAGAAGTGGGTCTAACGCCCATCGGCAGCAAGATGACAGATGCCAGCTCAGTGTTGGGCGGAGAGCTCCAGTCGACCCCAGAGAGCCAGGCTTTGACGCGAGATCCATCATCGTGCCAGGTTTGGTCGACCGGAACATAGCTCATAGAGGTGGTCATGACAGAGATGTGCCCACAAGCAGCCGAGTCCACGTTTCAGGTCCAGAATGTTTTAGCAGAGCAATCAGAGCCGCAGTGATACCCCCAACTTCAAGTTAGCGACTGGGGTGAGTAAGTTCACCGGAGAGTCTAAGCCTGAAACTTGGCTCGAAGACTACCGAGTGGCTGTTCAGATTGGTGGCGGTAATGATGAGGTGGCCATGAAACATTTGCCGCTTATGCTAGAGGGTTCGGCCAGGGCGTGGTTGAATCAGTTAGCTCCTAGCAGCATTTACACCTGGGAAGATCTTTCTCGAGTGTTCATCAGAACGTTTGAGGGAACTTGCAAGCGACCTGCCGAATTGACTGAGCTGCAAGTTTGTGTACAAAAGTCGAGTGAAACACTGAGGGATTACATCCAGAGATGGATCACTTTGCATCATACTGTAGAGAATGTGTTGGACCATCAAGCAGTCCGCGCCTTCAAGGATGGTGTCAAGAACAAAGAGTTGAGCCTGAAGTTTGGTCGAACTGGAGATATGACCCTGAGTCAGATGATGGAAATAGCCACCAAGTACGCCAACGGTGAAGAAGAGGACCGACTCCGGAGCGGCAAGTACAAGACAAGTCAGTCGGATAAAGGAAACTCCAATCGGAAGCAAAAACGGAAGGCCGAGCCAGCTACTCCTGGAGAAGCTCTGGCCGTGACTCAGGGCAAATTCGAAGGGAAGCCCAAAGGATCTTGGAACCCCAAGAAGGTAAAAGATAAGGAAGGTAATGACGTAATGGATCTACCGTGTCATATCCACACGAAGAAAGACGAAGAGGGTAACTTCATCTACCCAAAGCATACCACTCGCCAGTGTCGGCTCTTAATCCAGCAGTTCAAGGGAAACGGCCGAAAGACAAAGAGAAGGAGCGGACAAGGTTGAGGACAAGGAGGACAGTGATGGAGAGTACCCTCATGTCAACTCCACTCTGATGATTTTTGCTGATGTAGAGAGCAAAAGTCGACTGAAAGTGATCAACCGTGAGGTCAATATGGTCGCCCCGGCGACACCAAACTATCTGAGATGGTCACAAACTCCCATTACTTTCGGCCAGTCTGACCATCCTACTCAGATTGCCACCCCTGGGAGGCAAGCGCTGGTGGTCGACCCAGTCGTCGAAGGCACTCGACTGACGAAGGTATTGATGGATGGCGGCAGTGGATTGAATATACTGTATGCAGAGATGCTCAAGGGAATGGGCATTCCGGTGTCCAGGCTCAGTTCCAACAACATGAATTTTCACGGAGTCATCCCAGGAAAAAAGGCTGAGTCACTCGGCCAAATAGCCCTGGATGTAGTGTTCGGCGACTCGAAGCATTTCCGCAAAGAGAAGCTGACATTTGAAGTCGTGGATTTCCGAAGCGCCTACCATGCTATTTTGGGAAGACCAGCCTACGCCCGCTTCATGGCTCGACCATGTTATGTGTACCTCAAGTTAAAGATGCCTGGCCCCAAAGGCGTGATCACCATCACTGGCAGCCGGAAGAAAGCAGAAGAGTGTTTCCAGAAAGGCTCAAAGATTGCGGATGACCAGATAACAGTGGTAGAGCTAGAGGAATACAAGAAGAATGCAGATCCGAGTGATTTACTGCGGGCCAAGAAGCCCGCCACAGAGTCAGCATTTCAGTCGTCCGGTGAGACGAAGCCAGTTCATATCCACCCGACTGACCCCAATGCAGCTCCGACCCATATTTCCACAACACTCAACTCTAAATAGGAAGAAGCGCTCATCCAGTTCCTCCGTGAGAACTGGGACATCTTTGCATGGAAGCCAGCTGACATGCCGGGTGTTCCCAGGGGGCTGGTTGAGCATCGCCTTAGAGTCGATTCAAAAGCAAAACCTGTTAAAGAACATCTTCGACGGTCCGCCATTCAGAAGAAAAAAGCCATTGGCGAGGAGGTGGCTCGACTCCTTGCAGCAGAGTTCATCCGAGAGATATACCACTCCGAGTGGCTCGCCAATGTCGTCATGGTTCCCAAGAAGGACAATTCACTTCATTTCAAACATATCAATCGGGCCTGCCCGAAAGATCATTTTCCTCTCCCTCGCATCGACCAAATTGTCGACTCGACCGCAGGGTGCGAGAGATTGTCTTTTCTAGACACTTATTCCGGGTATCATCAGATCCGTCTGTATGGGCCCGACGAAATCAAAACAGCTTTCATCACTCCATTCGGGTGCTTCTGCTATATCACCATGCCATTCAGCCTCAAGAATGCCGGAGCCACATTCATGAGAATGATTCAAAAGTGCTTGCTCACTCAAATCAGTCGGAATGTGGAAGCGTACATGGATGATATCGTGGTCAAGTCACGAAAGGGTTCCGACCTGTTGACTGACTTAGCTGAAACATTTGCCAATCACAGGAGGTATGATATCAAGCTCAATCCATCAAAGTGCACATTCGGAGTACCTGGCGGAAAGTTACTCGGTTTTCTCGTTTCCGAACGAGGAATCGATGCTAACCCAGAAAAAGTTGGCACCATACTCCGAATGAAACGCCCTGTGCGTGTGCACGACGTCCAGAAGCTTACTGGATGCTTGGCCGCGTTAAGTCGATTCATCTCTCGCCTCGGTGAAAAGGCGTTGCCCCTTTACCGACTGATGAAGAAGGCAGACAAGTTCGAGTGGACTCCAGAAGCCGATGCAGCGTTTGCCGAGTTAAAAACTCTGCTCTCCACCTAGCCGGTGCTTGCTGCTCCAATCAGCAAAGAGCCTCTGTTGCTTTATATTGCAGCCACAGGACAAGTCGTCAGTACAGTACTTACGGTCGAGCGGGAAGAAGAAGGGAAAGCCTTCAAAGTTCAGCGCCCAGTGTATTATCTCTCTGAAGTTTTGACCCCATCGAAGCAAATATATCCTCATTATCAGAAGCTCGTATATGGGATCTACATGACCATGAAGAAGGTTGCTCATTATTTCTCTGATCATGACATTACAGTCGTTAGCGACGCACCATTGTCAGAGATTCTGCACAACAGAGATGCAACTGGTCGAGTGGCTAAATGGGCGATTGAACTCCTTCCCCTTGATATCAAATTCGAGGCAAAGAAAGCCATTAAGTCCCAGGCTGTAGAAGATTTCCTTGCCGAGTGGATTGAGCAACAACAGCCGACTCAAGTCCACTCGGAGCATTGGACCATGTTCTTTGATGGCTCTAAGATGTTAAATGGTTCTGGTGCTGGGGTTGTTTTGGTTTCCCCCTGAGGAGACAAGCTCAGATATGTGCTCCAGATCCACTTTGATTCCTCCAACAATGAAGCAGAATATGAAGCACTCTTGTATGGATTACGCATGGCCATTTCACTCGGGGTCCGTCGCCTTATGGTCTATGGCGATTCAGATTTGGTGGTCAATCAAGTGATGAAGGAGTGGGACGTTAGAAGCCTTGCCATGACTGGATACTGCAATGCAGTGAGGAAGCTCGAAAAGAAGTTCGAAGGGTTAGAGCTCCACCACATACCCCAACTGAAAAATCAAGCAGCTGACGATCTGGCGAAGATAGGATCCAAGAGAGAAGCCATCCCCAGTGATGTGTTTTTGGAGCATATCCACACTCCATCAGTCGTAGAAGATCCTTTTACCGATGAAGCCCCGTAACCTAAGAGCGTCACGGACCCGACTGAGGTTGAAGTCCCAGCAGTGGTCGATCTGATCATGGAAGTTCTAGTGATCACTCCAGATTGGACAGTACCATATATCGCATATATCTTGAGGAAAGAGCTCCCGAAGGACGAAGAAGAGGCTCGACAGATCGTCCGCCGATCTAAAGCCTTTACCGTGATAAAGGGACAGCTGTACAGAGAAAGCGCGACTGGAGTTGGTCAGAAATGCATAACGCCGGAGGAAGGTCGAATAAACCTTGATGACATCCACTCGGGAACTTGTGGCCATCATGCGTCCTCTCGGACCATCGTGGCCAAAGCATACCGAGTCGGATTTTATTGGCCAAGAGCGAATGAAATGGCGAAGGAGATAGTCGACAAGTGCGAGGGATGCCAATTTTACTCCAATATGTCACACAAGCCCGCGTCAGCTTTGAAGACTATACCACTCATCTGGCCCTTTGCAGTGTGGGGTTTGGATATGGTCGGTCCTTTGAGAACAGGCAGAAGCGGTTTTACCCATGTGCTAGTAGCAGTCGACAAGTTCACTAAGTGGATCGAAGCTAAACCCATCAAGAACCTCGATGCCGGTACTGCTGCCAGCTTCATCAGAGAATTGATATTCAGATATGGGGTCCCGCACAGCATCATCACTGACAACGGGTCAAACTTCGACTCCTAAGAGTTTAGAGCTTTCTGCACATCTCAAGGCACGCGAGTCGACTATGCTTCAGTCGCTCACCCACAGTCATATGGACAAGCAGAACGAGCCAACGGTTCGATTCTCAAAGGGTTGAAACCCCGTTTGATGCGTGATCTTAAGCATGCGGCTGGTGCATGGGTCGACGAACTTCCCTCAGTGCTTTGGGGGTTAAGGACCACACCCAACCGGTCGACCAGAAGAACTCCATTCTTCTTGGTCTACGGAGCTGAAGCAGTCTTGCCGAGTGACCTTCTCCACAATGCTCCCCGGGTCGAGCTCTACACTGAAGCCGAAGCAGAACAAGCACGGCAGGATGCAGTCGACCTTTTAGAGGAAGAGAGGGAGATGGCTCTGATCAGATCGACCATTTACCAACAAGACTTGCGTCGCTTCCATGCCAAAAACATGAAGAGTCGAGCCTTCCAGGAAGGAGATTTAGTTCTCCGAGTGGATCAGCAGAAACCACACAAGCTTGCTCCTTCTTGGGAAGGTCCCTTCATCGTCACCAAGGTTCTCCACAATGGAGCATACCGTCTTTACAATGTCGAGCATCAGATCGACGAGCCCTGAGCTTGGAACGCGGAGCTTCTCCGCCCCTTTTACACCTAAGTATTCACTCGGACGAGTTGTGATAAAAGTACTTCTGTAGTTTATTTATCAAAGACAAGAGCTTTATAATCTTCCCAGTAATCGTTATTTCTTTTGTCCACTCAAAACAATGGCTTGGCTACGATCCGATTCGCCCAAGTGTGTAAAAAAATCCTAACCGAGTGGTGAGCCAGTCTCCCACACGAAGGCTTAGCCGCGAAATCCGTTTCGCCTAAGATAAACAAAATCCTACCGAGTGGTAATTCAGCCTTCCACTCGGTAGCTGCAGTCCAAGTACTCGCCTAAGATAAATAAAATCCTACCGAGTGGTAAGCCAGCCTTCCACTCGGAGGCTTAGCTGCAGTCCAAGTACTCGCCTAAGATAAATAAATCCTACCGAGTGGTAAGCCATCCTTCCACTCGGAGGCTTAGCTGCAGTCCAAGTACTCGCCTAAGATAAATAAAATCCTATCGAGTGGTAAGCCAGCCTTCCACTCAGAGGCTTAGCTGCAGTCCAAGTACTCGCCTAAGATAAACAAAATCCTGTCGAGTGGTAAGTCAGCCTTCCACTCGGAGGCTTAGCTGCAGTCCAAGTACTCGCCTAAGATAAATAAAATCCTACCGAGTGGTAAGCCAGCCTTCCACTCGGAGGCTTAGCTGCAGTCCAAGTACTCGCCTAAGATAAATAAAATCCTACCGAGTGGTAAGCCAGCCTTCCACTCGGAGGCTTAGCTGCAGTCCAAGTACTCGCCTAAGATAAACAAAATCCTGTCGAGTGGTAAGCCAGCCATCCACCCGGAGGCTTAGCTGCAGCATTGCGCTCGCCTAAGTACAAATACAACGTGCGCTTCGCAAGGACGACGAGGTGCAGGTCGATTGCTACCCTCTCCTTCTGAGCTACGCCACAAGTACAACATGCGCTTCGCAAGGAGGACAAGGTGCAGGTCGACTGCTACCCTCTCCTTCCGAGCTACGCCACCAATTCAAAATCCTACCAAGTGGAGAGCAAACCTCCCACTCGGAGGCTTAGCTGCAGCCCAGTGCTCGCCTAAGTATTTGAAATCCTACCGAGTGGAGAGCAAACCTCCCACTCGGGGGCTTAGCTGCAGCCCAGTGCTCGCCGAAGTATCTGAAATCCTACCGAGTGGAGAGCAAACCTCCCACTCGGGGGCTTAGCTGCAGCTCAGTGCTCGCCTAAGTATCTGAAATCCTACCGACTGGAGAGCAAACCTCCCACTCGGGGGCTTAGCTGCAGCCCAGTGCTCGCCTAAGTATCTAAAATACTACCGAGTGAAGAGCAGACCTCCCACTCGAGGGCTTAGCTGCAGCCTAGCGCTCGCCTAAGTATGTGAAATCCTACCGAGTGGAGAGCAAACCTCCCACTCGGGGGCTTAGCTGCAGCCCAGTGCTCGCCTAAGTATTTAAAATCCTACAGAGTGGAGAGCAAACCTCCCACTCGGGGGCTTAGCTGCAGCCCAGTGCTCGCCTATGTATTTAAAATCCTACCGAGTGGAGAGCAAACCTTCCACTCGGAGGCTTAGCTGCAGCTCAGTGCTCATCTAAGTGTATTGGGGAACAAGTCGATTGCAATGAGCGCTTCGCTTTAACCTGCAAAAGACACCTCAAACCAAATGCAAACATATTCAACATCGAATCCAAGTTCGGATAACACCTAACGGAACCGAAAGTGCTCAGGCGCTAGGCCTGTTAAGGTTTGTCGGTTACAAAACTCACTCGGCATACCGAGGCAAATTTAAAGTATCAAGCTCAGAAGTTTTTTACCCCTCCTGTGGAGGGCTGGAAGGTGCAACAAACTCGTCCAGATCAATTCCATCTGCAATCCGAGTGGCAGCAGCAATGAAGGTCTCCATGAAAGATCTGAAATCGTGCTTCTTGGTGTTAGCCACCCTAAGAGCCACCAGCTTGTCCTCTCGTGCATCCTTGCAGTGAACGCGGACCAGAGACAGAGCAACATCCGCACCACACCTGGCCGAAGACTTCTTCCACTCCTGCACTTGACTTGGGACCTTGTTCAGTCGAGTCATCAGGGACTCGAGGTCGTTCTGGAGCGTCTCTCTTGGCCAGAGTGTTGTGTCGATGCGAGAAGTTGCGACCTTCAGCCTTGCGAGATAGTCGATGACAGCAGCAACACAAGATTCAAGCCGGAGCACATTCATGGCGACTTCATCTTTCATGGGAGAGTTGATGGGGTCCAGGTTTACTTCCAGTCGACCAGTCTCCTCTTCAAAGTTCGGACAAAATTTTGCGAGCACAACCACCGAGTCAAGACAAACAGTCGGAGGTTACAATTAAAATATTTGTTTGACACAAAGGATTACCTTCAAGCATGAGGAACAACTTCTTGGCGAGTCCACCCAGATATGCCTCTAGATCGTTCTTCTTTCTCTTCAACTCACTGGCCTTGTCATTCAGGGTGGTCTTGTCACTTTTCAGTCGACTGACCTCCTGGTTGGTAGCATCAAGAGCGGCTTTCAGATTGGTGTTTTCTTCTTCAAGCTTGGTCACTGAAGCCAGCTTCTCATCCACAAGCCTAGTCTTCTCTAAAGCAGTCTTTTGCATCTCAACCAAGTCAAGCTCTTGCTTCTTCAGGGCATCCTTCACTTTGTCTGCAAAGTTACAGTGAGACTAGATTCGGAAACAAGTAAGAGACAAAGGCAGTCATCAAAAGCCTCACCAAGCATACCTTTAGCTTCCTCCTTCACCTTCGTTAAGTTCTCTTGGGCCAGTTTCAGATCAAGCTCGAGCTGAATGTGCTTGTTCTCCAACTCAGTATAATGAGCCGCAAGGTCACAGGATTTCTACAAAGAACCAACTGACAGATGTCAAAGACAAATCACTTCCGAGTGAGTAAGGAAAAATCATACCGTTTCTAAGACTACGGCCGAATACAAACATTCGACCATAGTCTCGGGGACTACACCCAGTGGGTGCACTCAGCGTGCCCCCACTAGTTTCATTAGTTAGAGTCGACCAGTCGACCAATAATAAAAAAAAGAAGGGAGATGTTCTTCAGACTATAGTCGACTGCCAGCAGTCGACCACAGTCTCGGGGACTACACCCAGTGGGTGCACTCAGCGTGCCCCCACCGGTCTATGAATCTATTCGACCTAGTCGAGTAAGGACAAAACTTAAAGCCTATGGTCGACTGCCAGCAATCGACCATAGCCTTGGGGACTACACCCAGTGGGTGCACTCAGCGTGCCCCCACTAATCCAGAATTTCAATCGACACACCCAGTGGGTGTAAGACAAACTCTAAGAATTGCAGAAAGAAGAGTTTTCAGATATCATATCCTAACAGAACTGACAGTGACCGACTGACCTGAACATTACTCTGAAGAGCCGAACTGGCGTCATAGGCTGCCTGGCTGGCTTCTCGTATTGCCTTCACTTGTTCCATCATGACCCCCGCTTGGCGTATTGCTTCTCTAGCAGCACTAGCTTGGTCTTCTGGAACGGGGTAGGTGGAGAAAAGCGAGGGATGAGCAGCACTCGACGACGAAGGGCGAGCACTCGTCAACGGCACCGCAAAGGTTACGGTGGGTCGAGTGACATTGTCCCCCTCCACGACCAACGTCTCGGGTGCCGGCACATCCTGAGTCGCCTTGCCAGCAGACGTTTTCTTGCTTCTCCTCTGCCGTGGTGGTTCTTCATCGTCGTCGTCGTCAGGAAGGTCAATAACAATGTTAGATGAAACTGCAGAAAGAATCAAAATTAGAGACAATAAGTCAGTCGACTGAAAACGGCATCACAAGAGTCATACCAGGTTTCGAGGTAGCAGCATCCTCCATCTCGTGGTCTTCAGCCCTCGCCGAAGTATCGGAAGTAGCAGCGCTGCAGTTCCAAAAGTCAGTCGATTGGCCCATGAGTCGACCAAGAACAAGTTCATGAAACGGGGAAAACTCAAGACTACCATTACCTTGAGATAGTGGGGATCACCATCTTCATCTTCGGCAAGACCTTCGCAGGTTAGCCTTCTCAGTCGGCGCCGGAGAAGTAGTCCAAGGGCGCTTGGTCGACTGGGTAGCGGTCGCGACCCTCTTACCACGCTCAGTCGCGGGATCATGGGCAAGCTTCGAGCGTCTTTCCGAGCGGGGAGGTACAACTTCCTCCTCCCCCTCCTCTTCTTCCTCCTCACCAGAGTCGTCGACCTCGTCATCGTCGTCAGCATCCGAATCCCACTCCTCCAGGCTTTCGCCCCCGCTTCCTTCCTCCTCCTCAGTCGGTGTCTGCGCTCCATTGGGCATCGAGTATAATTCAGTGGTGGCCTGTCAGACAACAAAGCAAAACAAAGATCAATCGACCAATTCACGGCAAAGCAGAGTGGACAAAGCAAGATCACAATCGGAGATAAGTGGCCATACCGTGTCCGGCGTATAAGTACAGTCGAGTGGCGGGATCCTCCTAGCCCCTCGAGGGTTGTCCTTGTTCCCTGTGATGGCGGCCACCCACCTCTCCAGCGTGGCGTCGTCGACTGCTTCTGGATGGACCCGAGTGGTGTCTTCGGTACCGCAGTACAGCCACATCGGGTGGCCTCGATACTGAAGCGGTTGGATGCGCCGCCTAAGGAAGACTTCCAGAAGATCCATGCCCGTCACTCCATCCCGAACGAGTTGGACCATGCGCTCCATCAACATTTTTACCTCGGCTTTCTCCTCAGGAAGCACCTTCAGAGAAGACGGTTTGTCCACTCGGTCCATGGAGAACGGAGGGAGACCAGTCGACTGCCCCGGCGTCGACTCGTCTTGGCAGTAGAACCAAGTCGACCGCCACCCTCTAACCGACTCAGGAAGGGTCATGGCCGAGAAAGTGCTCTTATTCCTCAACTGAATCCCAAGACCCCCGCACATCTGAATAACCTTGGTCCTCTCATCGTCCGGACTCGCCTTTTTCACTGTCTGTGAGCGACAGGTGAATATGTGCTTGAAGAGACCCCAGTGTGGTCGACAACCCAGGAAGTTCTTGCACATGGACACAAAGGCAGCAAGATAGGCGATGGAATTGGGATTGAAATGGTGGAGTTGCGCCCCAAAGAAATTCAGAAACCCTCGGAAGAAAACACTCGGCGGCAGAGAAAAACCACGGTCTACGTGAGTGGCTAAGAGAACACACTCACCCTCCTGCGGCTGCGGTTGACACTCGGTCCCCGGGAGCCTCGCTGACCCGTGGGGTATCAGTCCCTCATTGGCCAGGTCGTTGAGATCTTTCTCAGTGATGGTCGAGCGGATCCAATCCCCTTGGACCAAACTCTTCGGCAGGCGGGACCTTGACGAAGATCCGCCCCGACTGGACGGTCTCCCCTTCGCTTGCCCCGTCGCCGCCGCCTTCTTCGCGCGCTCTAGGGCTGCCGTCTTCTCCTTCACCATTATTGCCGGCGAAGCGCGCGAGGGGTGGGTAGGCAGAGGCGAGAGCAGGCGCAGTGGACGGAGGCAAAGAGGGAAGAGAGAAGAATGGGAAGGCATTGTTCAAAAAACCCTCCCCCGACGCTTTATATAAGGGCGCTTCCGAGTGGCTGACGGGTGGGTCCGGGCGATCCTGTCACATCCCGAAACAGTCGCACACGCACGATACGTGGCGAAGGCGGCGCGGAAATCAAGGCATCCACGCCTTATCCCGTACGATTGCCGCGGACCGCCCCGCTTCACGCACTTCCCAAATTTCGGATCCCGCAAAATCCGCTAGCAGCAGATCAATCTGTCAGACGATATCTTTCCCGCGATCCGTCGCTCAGAAGTTCACCAAAGTTCAAAAGTTCACTCGACAGAAGACAAGAATGGATCAAGGCGACTGAAGTAAAAGTTGACGCCAACGCCGAAAGAAAAATCGCCGATCCAAGATACGACATAATCAAAGCGCAGGAAATGAGTCGGAGAAAATCATCAACTCCTTCCTCACTCGAACCTCGATCCATTCGGGGGCTAATGATGATGTTATGTACCTAGGGTAGGGTCATGGACCTATCTAGGATACCATGCCCAAGGACATCCTTAGACAAAGCTACCTTCCAGTCGACCAGGAGAGGCTCCACTCGACCAAGAGAGACTCCGCTCGACCGGCTAGAAGAGACTCGACCATGAAGACTCACTCGACCATCAGAAATTCAGGATCTATTCTGTATCCAAACGGTCTGTAATTAAGTAGTCTTAATGGTCATGATGACACTTTATGTAGGGCGTTACCAGTAACGCCTGGCCTTAATGTACTTTAACCCTCTACTACGTGGGTAGGCTGGGGTCCTGGCGTCCTCTATATAAGCCACCCTCCTCCACTGGTAGAAGGGTTCGCACCCCTGTAATCCTTATACACATAAACCAGTCGACCGCCTCTGGGCTCCGAGACGTAGGGCTATTACTTCCTTAGAGAAGGGCCTGAACTCGTTAAACACTCATGTGTACAACTACTCCATAGCTAGGACCTTGCCTCTCCATACCTACCCCCCATTCTACTGTCAGACTTAGAACCACGACATGGACCGTATGCTCAACGCAGATAGTGCTGGAGTCACTTAGCCATTGGACTTTGTAGGGGTGCGGGTGCTTCCTCTTGACCAATTGAAGCTTGGTGCAAAGTTCTTCACTAGCAAAATTGTGACAACTACCTCCATCGATGATGACCTTGACGGACCTTCCATTGATGCCGGCCTTTGTGTGGAAGATGTGGCATCTTTGGTCTTCTTCTTGTTGATGTTGAAGAGTCAAGACCTCGGAGACAACGAGAGCGGGGCTCGAATCCTCATCACAAAAGACTTGATCATCTTCATCCTCATTCACTCGCCGGTGCATGGCCACTTTCTCAAGGGCTTCCATCTCCTCGTCACTCATGGAGTCATATGTACCATCGTCGTTGAGGATCATGGTGCGCTTGTTTGTGCATTGGAAGGACTTGTGGCCTCGGCTGCCGCAAGTGAAACACTTAAAGGAGCTTGTCTTGGCGGTCTCATTGGTCGGAGTAGATGATGAAGCACGCGGCTTGAAGTTGCTTGTAGTAGGAGGAGGACGATTTGAGTTTTTCGAAGTTTTCTTGTAACTTGACTTGTCGTCGTTGCTTGGAGATGGCTTGGTTGAAGTAGAAGTTGGAGTCGTTGAAGCTTGGGTGTTGGAGAAGCTGTAGGTCTTGGATGAGTACTTGGCGTACTTGAAGTCATCTTGCACTTGACGTTCGGCCTTGGTAGCATGATGCACAAGCTCAATGAGGTTGGAGTAGGGTTGTAAGTCGGCAATCTTCTTGATAGGATGATTGAGACCATTCAAGAAGCGTGCCATCGTTTGCTCATCATCTTCCGTTACATTGGCTCGAATCATGGCTATCTCCATTTCCTTGTAGTATTCTTCAACACTCTTTGTTCCTTGCTTGAGGAGTTGGAGTTTCTTGAAGAGATCGCGGTTGTAGTAGGTGGGCACAAAACATGCTCGCATGACATCCTTCATTTGAGCCCAAGTGGTGATTGGTGGTTCACCTCTTGCTTGACGTCGCTCAAGGATTTGTTCCCACCCTATGAGCACATAGTCTTGGAACTCAAGTGAAGCCATAGCGATCTTCTTCTCTTCCTCATAGTTTTGCAAACAAAAAAATTGTCGACCTTCAATGCCCATGAAAGGTATTCTTCGGGATCATTGCTTCCATTGAACTTGGGCATGGTAAATTTCAGCTTGCCATAGCGTTGCTCTTCATTGTGTTGTTGGCGATGGTTATGATGATGCCCTTAACATGGAGGGTAATCATCCTCATGTTTCTCTTGGCGCGGAGGAAGTCCATGATCAACTTGCTCTTGTTGAACTTGAGGTTGTGGAGGAGCTTGTCGATCTTGAAGAGGAGCTTGAGGAACTCAACGTTGCATTCGCGGTTGGTAGTTCCGCTCTAGGATTTCTTCTCGAAGTGCTTCCTCTTGATTGCGCCACTTGTGATTGCGGTTGGCGATGGCTCGACTTGATTCTTTAAGGGCACGTTGCGCCTCAAGAGCTTGTGCTTCACGTTGTTGTTGTTGAAGACGTTGAGCCTCGACGTCTTGTTCCTCTTGGTGTAGACGCGCTCGTTCTTCCTCTTGGTGGCGTTGACATTGTCGTTCTTGAGCTTGAGCAAACGCAACTTGATGTGGTGGAGGACGAAGTTCTTGCTCGTCGACTTGCTCTTGTGAATGCTTGTCATGTAGCGGATTGCGAGATGCATGACGGTCTTGACACGCGGCTCGGTGAAGAGTGTTCGATGTCGGTGTACATGAGCCGGAGAAGGTGTCGTCGGAGTGTCGACTTGAGCGGCTCCGTCTTGAGGATGAAGAAGTGGAAGGATGGCGGTTCCCCATCAAGGCGTGGATCTCGTCCATCCTTGCATCGTTCTCTTGCTTGTGAGCGTCGAACTTGTTGTAGAAGTAGTCTCTTGTATGTTGCTCGGAGAGTCGCAAGTCGGTGGCGAGGTTGTCGATGCGGTCGCTCATTACTTGTTGCTCTTGATGCAACGCCCGTTGAGCACCAAAGAGGTGGTTCTTGGTGACGAATGATGACATGTCGTCGCCGTTCTCGATGAGGGGTAGATTGGTAGAAGAACTTGGCCTATCCATCATTCCAAACAAAATGTAAGTGGTAGAAGGAGAAGAACGTATACCAAATGTACCTTGACCGATGTTGAAGATGGATCAAGTTCACTCAAATGCGGACAATGAAATAGCACTATTGGTACCAATTCTTGTCGGTTCTCACACCTACACAAGTAAAAGCTTATGGTGGAGCTTGGTTAGGATTGTGGCGCAAAATTTGATGCAATTGTTAGTTTGACTCAAAGATGTTGAAAAAGATTTGCAAATTTGCAAATGCAACAAGTAGACCATGCAAGTAGTGGTACACAGAAACACACACGCAAATAGATAGATGGGATTGTGCAAACCAAAAGTGAGCCAAAATGTGGAATCCACGAAAATGCTCTTGTTGTACAATACATGAGAGACGCTGGCACGATTGCACAATAGGCGGATACGGAAGTTGTACACAACCTACTAGGCAAAAATGCAACGACCTCTATCCCAAATATGCTATATGTATGGTATTTCGGTGCTATGATCCAAGATGATCGAGTATGACAATCTTAATGTAGTATGATGCTATGGTTCTTGCTTATAAGCTCTTTGCTTATCTTTCTCTTTTGCTTAAAAGCTTGATTGGCTCTTTCTCATTTGAGCTCTTTTCTCATTCAGAACTTCTTGAACCAAGATAGCAATTTGTATGCGATGACAACTTTGTGACACAAAAGTTGATGCCAAGATATGCACCACGATGGTATGGTATGTATGATATGGAGTATGATCACTAATGTGCACAAGTCACATTGCCGGCAATACTCAATGGCTAGTCTCGATGGGTAAGCAACGCAAAAGTAAGGCTATGTGGTTATCAATGCAATGGCATGGGATAACAAAGATGTCATCGAGGTTACCGTCCTTGGCGAAGATGAGCGGTGGTGATGTTGACGTCAAACCGTACCTATATAGCCGAAACACAATAGGACACGGGAACCACAACTCAAATTCTCAAAGACCAAAAGCAACAATGGTGGTAGCGAAAAGCGGAGGTGGTATAGCGGATGATGTGGTGAAAGCCCTAGGCAAAGATGCCAACGATCGGAAAATTAGATGGTGTCCAATGATGTTGTAGCCTATCTAGGTGGATGGGGGATGTCAATAGCTTCTCAACGAGCTAAAGAACGCGAAAATCGGACTTCGGATGTGGAAGTTATGATGAAAATGGCGAAACTCGGAATGCTGAAACTGGCATGGGCGGTAGTACCGCTCGGATGGGCGGTAGTACCTCTCGTGTCGGGATTTTTCAACTGTTTCAGGCTGAAACAGGTCCGGGCTGTAGTACTGCTTGCGGGGCGGTAGTACCGCTTATGGTGCTCAGCGGTAGTACCGCTTGGGATGGGCGGAAGTACCGCTGGTGTCGGGATTGTTTGCAAAATCTGGATCGGGGCGATTTTGGGGCGGAAATGGATGATTTCGGGGACAAAATTGGATGGATTTCGTGGATGGAAAGAGGTGAAACTTGGGGAGATGCTAGATCCACTCGATACCAAGCAAATCCACGGATCAAAATCAACAAAACATCATCAAACCAACAAATCACAAAAAAAATTGGGGGCTATTTTTGGTGGGGATTTTCGGATTTAGGACGAAAACAACAAAATCAAGCTAGAAAACACGGGGTAGGGGCTCCAAAAACGTGATCAACGTGGCTCATGATACCAAGATGATGTAGGGCGGAACCCTATGGGGTCGATCTTTCACGTTTGGAGAGGATCCCTACGAAGAACACGCAGAAGAACACGAGGGAAATCACGAGGGGAAGACAAGAGGAACACTCAACCGACACGAATATGATCACACAAGTGCTAGATCATCGAGGCACAAAGTAACACGAGATCCAAAGTCAACAAGGGACGATACAAGAGTAACCGTTCTTCTTCGTGAGGAGGTCTTGATTGTCTTCTCCGGATGGAGGCCTTGAATCCGAATGGATCTTCTCCGAAGAGGTGCGGTCCCTCACGAGGAGTAGATCCAGTACGTATGAGCAATGCTCTATCTCAAATGAGCTAAACCAATGCTAACCCTAGAAAGAACGAGGGGAAGGTCTATTTATAGTCTAAGCCTTTGAAGGGGTAAAAGAGGGGCGCAACGAGTATATGGGTCTCGGCCCGGATACGCTGCACACAGGCAGGGCGGTAGTACCGGACCCTCGGGCGGTAGTACCGCTTGTGGAGCTTCAGCTGTAGTACCGCTCTGAAGGGGCGGTAGTGCCGCTCTGGAGCCGTTCGATCACAGGAGTTTGTCGGGTTCGGCGGAAGAAGGGCGGATGTAGGGCGGTAGTGCCGCTTGGCTGGGTTCAGCGGCAGTGCCGCTTGGCCTGGGCGGTAGTACCGCCCGTTCCAGGCTGGGTAGCTTCTCCTCTTGCTCTCGACGACCATCTTGTATCATAGCTTCTTCTAGGTTGGTTCCTTGGTACCTAAGCACACAAAGCATCTCCGTTTGAGGTAGTAGCCATGTCTCAAGTGGGTCAAAGGGAAGTTCAACAAGGAGAGAGTTAACCTCGGATTGGATAGCACGTGCTCGAGCTCTTGTCATGGGTCCACTTGGAGCTTGTGTAGTCAAAGTAGTGTCCATGGGGATGATCGAAGGATGCTCCGCATCAGACAGCTTCGCATCTTTACAAGTTGCAAGGGAGTACTATTGCAGGTGGAGTCACGATGACTGGAGTTGCGGGAGTAGCAGCGGGATCCCACGGTGGCGGCTGGTCTGGGCAGACTCGTCGAGTAGCTCTTCGTAAGCTACGAAGAAGACAACACAAGTCCGGAGTACATGGAAGTTTGAGACATGAACAAATTCAAGGTGGTGGAGAATATTCGCCAAGGTGGAGTTTGTTGTGTTTGCGTCGAATATTGTGTACGAGTTGGGTTACGTTTGGACTTGGTGTTGTAGTGTGGGTAGGATACTTGTAGTGTCGAAGTCGGACACGTTGTACCCTTGGCCTCTTATATATGAGGAGGCACCCCATGTTGTAACCCATGACGACTAGATAGCGACAGGCTCGCAAGGGGGTGCCGGCGCCCGCGTGGCCGGTGTTGCGGTATCTCGGGGAGGAGCGCCCGTAGTCATTGCCCCTGGGAGTAGGCGAGTTCGCCGAACCACGTTAACAAATCTCGGTGTCGTCATTGTGCTGTGATTGCTTGTTCCTCGGTGGATCGACCGTGTACCTCGGATTTATTCTAACTGTATCTACCACGCCAAGGCATAACTTTGTTGCCCACCTTGGAAACCAGAGGCTTGAATTCCTTAGCACTAAGATGAAAAGGGGAGATCGGGAGCCCAAGATACTTGAAAGGGAAGGACCCAAGGGAACAGTTAAGGAGCTGGGAAACCCGAAGGGCCTCATCCTCGACCCCAGTAGCAATGACCTCACTTTTAGAGAAATTGATTTTAAGCCCCGACAAGGCTTCAAAGCAAAGAAGGATGAATTTAAGATTAGTAAGACAGGCATCATTGAGTTCCACTAAGATAGATCGTATCACCAGCATACCGAAGATGGGTGATGCCATGAGGAAGGAGGTGACAAACGCCAGGAGTTATATGCCCAGCCGAAGCCAAAAGGATAGAAGAAATAGGATCACCTTGTCGTAGGTCCCTACTATTGACAAAGTATTTACTAACCGAACCATTAATAGCCATAGCCGTGTGTCCCTCAGACACCAGCTGCATCAGTCTGTGCACGAAACCAGATTCAAACCCCTTGACATGTAACACTTGTTGCAAGAAATCCCAGCTTACCGAATCATAAGCCTTTTCAAAATCTAGTTTGAGAATAATAGCCCTAGAGCAACGCTGAGGTCATGCACAATCTCGTGCAAACAAAGAACACCCTCCAAGATATGTCTCGCTTTGATGAAGGCTGACTGAGTAGTACCTGATACTAGAAAACTTTAAACCGACTCATATTATGATTTCCTATCTCTACTCTAACACGTATCTCTACTCTAACATGTTTGGATTACTCTAACACTGAACACCCAAGTATCAGTGGCTAGCTGAGGCAAAGACTTCTATTTCTGGAGGAACTTCTGCTTTCCACGTGAGATGAGGTTCCACAGACTCCTAGTGCGGGAGTCAGGCTCTTGGTCGTGGACGGGGATGTCCACCTTCTCTGTGGCATCCACCATAATTATCTGCGCGAGGTACTTCATCTTGCGCAGCGCCGTCACGACCACCACCACGTCCACGTTTCCCACCACCGTCAGCGTGCTCTCGCTGCTGTCGAATGTCAATGACTGGATCCCTGATATGGTTAAACAGCATCGGTCGAGACAGAGGACACATGAATGACAAGGCGTGAGGAAATCATGGCTATAGTAGAGAGAAAGACTGTACCTTTGACCTTTGACATAGCTCGCAAGATGAGTGATTTGCTGTTACTGTAGTT
Organism: Triticum aestivum; assembly: GCF_018294505.1. Lineage (NCBI taxonomy): Eukaryota > Viridiplantae > Streptophyta > Magnoliopsida > Poales > Poaceae > Triticum > Triticum aestivum. Next base: position 689,281,355 of record NC_057810.1, read on the forward strand.
CATCGGCACCTTAAGCACTATCTGGTTGAGAAAAATAATGACTAACCAATAAATTTCATATATACACAAGAATACATAAATTAGGATACTTGAAGATTAATTTGTATGCATGGTATACCATCCTTGCTGAAACATACTTGCCTCAAAGATTAATTTGTAAAAAAGAGTGCAACTTCAGAAGAAAAAAGTAATGCAATTTCTGTTCTTGCAAACATATTTGCTATTATTCAGTTACCAGAATTTTTAGGGGTTTATTTGTTTTCTTGCCACCATCCTATTTTCAACTACTATAATTACACACACTAGACACTAGTAAGTTACAGATGGGTTGCTACGGAATGTCAGAATAGTATGTTGTCATGGTAGACACGCTGATTCACAAGTATTTAAACTGCTTTGATTACTATGGCTAGGGACATTCTCTATCCTTTTATCATCCTCTTTGCTAGTTTGATATTTGGTATTTTCGAAAAATGTTTGTGATGGCCGCTAAAATTAGTGTTTGGTATTATATTTGTCGAATACCCATTCTAGTGGCATCTTTGCCACACCGTGATAATCTTTTGTTCTCAAATTTCCTTGAGCACATAGATATAAGTGCATGCGCATCAAGTTTGACTCTTTGATGTTGAGGCTAACCCGTTGCCCATTATTTCTCTCGGTTCGACATAAGTTTAGTCTAATACTCCCATTGAGAGACTGCACATCCCAGGTTATCGGCCGGCAGGTCAGCGAGACGGTGGAAGCGGCGGCGCTGTTGCCGGAGGTGAGGAGGAACAGAGGTCGGGTGAGGGAAAGACTTGGATTGAGCAGATAACGACACTGGGGGTTGGAAAGTTAGGGTTAACAGTGGAGAAGAGAGGAGGATCATGGGCTGCTAGACGAAGATCTAATGGCTACAAAATTTGACTGGGATTTCTGAAACATTTCAGTAAATTGACTATTACACGTCCTGCTTAAGAATCTATAAACTTTATTAGTACATGTATTTTGTAAAAAGACTTGTTTATGTGAAACATAGTTATGTAAGATGTAAATCCAACATCCTACAGTATTTGCCAGCAATTTAAACAGAAGCAGTTATTGGACAGTGTAAGCTTTTTCAGAAGCCTTTCTCTGTTGACTAGCTTTGAGAATTAATTACTAATTCCAATCTTAAAAACAAGACGTTTTAGACACATCATATCGGAAATGCATCGGCCATTAATTTCTACTATAATATAATTATATAATCTAATAAATTGTTATTTGAAAGTATATTTAAAACAAATCTGTACATATGGATTTTACACATGAAGAAAAATATTTAGAAATGTCAGTAGTCGATTTTTTTTATCAAAACCATGCTCAGAATGTCATTTTTTGGATTGGGGGAATAGTTGGCAGACCATTAAGATTTTACCGCTTGTTTGAGGGAGCTCCTAACTTACCCTAACGCCCGTCGGTTGTAGCACCATTGGTGCATTTGGCACTGGTGACGCTTGTAATTCCTCTCCTGATGGTTGCAATGTTGCTTTGGAAGTAAAAATCATCTGCATATAAGCCATCACCTTAGACAGATCACTTATTTTGCAGCAAAAATGTGAATAATGAAACAGGTTCTCAGGTCAAATTAAATTAGGGATCAGGAGTAAGTATATATAATATGTCATATTGCCATGGCACCAATGTACATATATACCTGCTCTGAGGATGAATCACATACGTCACTTTTGACTGGCAGTTCTGTTTCCTCTTTATCAAGCCAATCAATGATATCACGTGTAATGGGTCTGTTCCTCGGGTCATGGTCCATGCATCTTACCCCTATATCAATGCATACTTTTATTTGCCGGTAAGATGCTTCGAATGTGTACCCCTTAGTTGCGTCCAGTTCCAACTTACTCCTCCAACTTTCAACTATCTATGAATTTGAAAATTATGGTTTGAATTAGGGATCAGGGGCATATGTGTTATCATAAATCACATATATTCAACTGAATATGCAAATTGTGACTATTCAGATATCAATATAAGTTGTAAAACTAGAGAAACTGCATAAGGTTTGTTCTAGCCAAGACTAGGAGAAAGAAACAGAAGGAAATTTCTGCATGGACAGTAGATTCCTGCCATGAATTCTTTTGGTTTTGACGAGCAGTGGATTTTGTTTTCCTTTGTAGGTTTTTCCATGTTCCTCTTAAAAATGTGCCAGCTTTGTGCATATTATCTCTTATCTACTTGAAAAGGCAACACAACTGCCAGTTTCTCAGAAGGGGAAAAATACCCATTGTTTTCATTGAAATTCCTTTATCTCTTATTTTCATCGCCATTCTGAATTCTATATAAATTCTAGTGTTCCATGTATGTTTGCTACCATGATAATATGCAAAACTGTAATGTGAGATGACCATTTTGAAAATGTTTCCTTTATACATACGTGCTTAAATAAAACTAGTCTTACACTCGCTATGTTTGAGTAGTTCTCATTGTTTTGTCCAGTTACTATCTGCATGATTATAACTCCTAAACAGTATATGTCAGATTTAAGTGTGATTTCTCCACCAGCCAAATATTCCGGCGTTGTCATGTATGCCCTGCATGAATAAATAATTATCAGACACAAAGGTATTTCAATCCTATCATTGTCTCACAGAACAATGGAGTTTTAGCATAGACTCGGCTTACAGCGCTCCATCGATGTCTTTAAGGATAGTTCGTCCTATCTCTTCACTAAAGACTCTTGAAAAACCATACTCCAATATTTTGGGCACCATTTTCTCATCAAACAGTACATTTTCTGGTTTGAGATCCATATGAGAAATACAATTTTTGTGAAGATAATCCAAGCCTTGACAAATTCCTTTAATTGTTTGATAGCATGTGTGCCAGTCAAATCCACCAGATCCATCTAGATTAGTGAATATACTGTCAGAAATGTGAAATATAAAATTAATAAAAGTATGATGCAAAAAAAGGTAAAGGGATCAACTGGATCGTGTCACCCCACATACCAGTAAGATGCATCTGAAGATTTCCGTTACGTAGATATTCGAAGCAGAGCAATCTCTCTCGCTTCATAATAGCAATGATTTTGTCGCCTTCCCTTATCACCTTCCATTGTATGTCAGCACAATAACCTAGAAACCGTGCTATGTTCTTGTGCTTAACACTAGTCAGGGAATTAGCTGCGTCAAGAAATAGTAAGTCACCAATTTCAGGTGCAATTCTGAGCCTCTTCACAACAACAGTACCCCCATTTGAAAGATTTCCCTGTTTAATTTCCCTTGTTAGGATGAACTAGCTTGAGCATTTACGGGTTTTAGTGTTCACAACATTCAAGTTAAGTATAGCTGAGATTGGATGTTTGTTCAATTAAGTAGGCATACCTTGTAAACCACTCCTAACCGACTTCTAGAAATCTCATGGTCTTCAGAGAATTTATTGGTGATCTCTGCTAAGAGTGATAACTCAAGACATGTAGGCTCAACACTTCCATTATGCAGCATGCTCTCCAGGACATTATGTTTATTAGCTTCATCTGGAATACTATGAAACAATACTTTGATCTGCAAAGGTGTGCAGCCATGTGAAACAATACTTTTTGTAATACAAATCAGTGTTATGATGTCATTGTTAACCTTTGTCAAATTGTATTTACGCGCGCCTAGAAAATTTTCTTAATATACTTGCCTCAGATTTGGTCTTTTCTGGTCCCATATTTTCATAAGTATCTGTCAATTCTGCATGATGTCCATCATAGGCCTCCTCTCGGCGGGGACTCATCTGCAATTAAGGGTGTGCTGGTTCAGTTTCTTCCCTGATAATGGGAAGTTTATTAATCTCTTTTTTTAAGGAAATGCCAGTTCAATTAACTAGGAGTAGCATGTTGTTTTGAATTGACAATCAGGAAAAAAACTGAATCAACAGCGTGTATTTTTATGTTGTTGGATTACACTAATTAGATCACAGATATTATTTTTCGAGGACCCAACAGGAGCATGACATTAAGTACGACGAAAAAGGAAATGCTATACAAGCCGGCCATGAAGATGGTCAACCAAAGCCGCCCAAAAAACAAGCCATGAGGACCACTAACACAAGTTTAAAAAGTCAGCTGCAAGCACAGGTTTTTGTGGTGCTTGGTAAATACCATGGTAATCTGTTTACAGAGGATTTAGTTTACTGCACTTCCAAATTAGGCCTGAGAAGACTCACCTCGGACCTCTTATCTCCTTCCTGTGGAGCATCCGAAGCTTCACCTGCCTATTGAGACCAATCACACCTCAGCACATACACCAGTTCATGCCAATATAATTGAAAATGGAGGTGTAGAAAATTTCTTAAAAATTGGGAGCATGTTTTGTGATGTGAGTGAACATACCTGCACTACTGCTGAAATCCTGCTCACACTAGTTTTGATGGATACATCGATAATACTCACTTCATCAAGCCTATCGATCATATACTTCGTAGCTGGTCTATTACCTGGGTTAGGTTCAACGCATTGTATCCCTAACTCGATGCATACACGTACTTGTTCCAACATCCTGTCTTCCCGTGATTTCGGCAGCCTTGTCCTCCAAGTTTCAAGTATCTGTGAGATTACGACTGAGTTAAGAGTTGTGAAAACGATCAACATCCTTAAAGAAATATATACAATCTATATGAATTTCATATGTCATGTTAGAGTGTAGTAAAACATCAATTTAGGTAACAGACTAACAACGAAAATCTCAAAATTTAACCATGGATTCGAGTCAAATATAACATCATGTACATTGCATTCCTCATGTTTTTCAAAACATGTAGAAATACAAGATAAATATTCCTTGAATATAGTCCATTATATGCCTATAATTGTTTGCATGCCTTTTAATCCATGTTTTTTAATGTATTTCTTTTTAGTAGTACGTACTACATTCATCTTTTTCCACCTAAAATGTTACTGCTACCTACACATTCTGAAGATAGTGTTGTTTGATTCTCATATCTTCAAAAGCTTAATTGCTTCAACTTACTTTCTCTTTGAAGCACTGGAAAGGTGCGCTGGTACTTTGGGAACTATTGTCCCTGCTGAAGTGTTGGAGATCTGGAAATGCACTCAGGGGATAGTTTCTAGAACCAGTGAGCATCTCGATAATTATTACACCCAAACTGTATATATCTGCCTTGATGGAGACTACACCTTGGAGTATGTATTCTGGTGCCATATATCCACTGCAGCATGATTTGAAAATTTGAGGCACTGCAAGAAGGATTATAAGATGCAATAAAAAGAAGGTATAGCTTACTGTGTTCCTGGACGATTCACAGTGATGATTCGGGATTGCTTGTCACCAAAGATCCTTGACAGACCAAAATCGGCAATTTTTGGTACCATAGTAGCATCCATCAATATATTTTCAGGTTTCAGATCCAGATGAACAATATGGCATTTCTCGTGAAGGTAATGCAAACCAGCACAAATTCCCCTAACTATTTCATATCGCGTGTTCCACTCGAGGCCCGAAGATTCATCTGTTACATTGATAAAGAGAAGAAAGAGAAACGATTTTAAACCATTTCAATGATTACACGTGTGGTACCCTAACAACCGAGTCATGATCTCATAAAGTAACACTGCAGGGAGGAATAAAGATAAAAGGAAACGAACAATGTAGAGTTTTTCCTTATCATACCGGAGATATACTTGTCAAGGCTTTTGTTACATATGTGCTCAAAGCAGAGTAATCTTTCTCGTGTTTCAGCAAAAATATAATTCCCACTTCCTCGCAGGTCTATGGCTTCCCAACTTGATTTTGCACAGTAACCAACAAACCGCACCACATTTTTGTGCTTGATCCCCATGAGAGAACGGACTTCCTTCTGGAATATCTCATCTTCCAGCCTGTGTAAGTCAAAAAGCTTCTTCACAGCAATAATTTGCCCACTCAGAAGAACTCCCTGTGATACAAGCCAGATCTCTCTTGATATAATGCATTATTACTAACAAACATTTGATAAGTGGATCAGGCGGGATTGAAGTGCATACGAACCTTGTAAACCACTCCATATCCACCTCTGCCAAGTTCCCGCTCAACCGAAAAATCACATGTGATGGCTTTCAAAAATTCAAATGGCAGAAAAATTGGAGTTGCAGTTGGATCCTGCAGCTTCTCCTCCCATGTATCAATTGAACCAGACATTTTCAGCAGCAGATCTCCCTGGGTTTCCATCTATATGTGCAGCTACTTTGTTTCCAAGTCTAAAAATCCAGCCCCCCCCCCCCCCCCCCCCCCCCCCCGCGCTTCACGATAATCCAAAGAAAGAAGAAAAATCTTTGAAATGTCGGAGCTGGGGGTTTAATCCTGTGTGCAGCACACAGCCCAACGCGATGATAAAATATCGGTCGTAAAGGTAGCTAGGGAAGCAAATACCCGAGAAGAAGGTAGTAATACGAACCTGCTTAGCTGAAGCCCTGTGGTTTCCGTGCTCCAGAGGGTAGTTTAGCTCCCAGATGCAAAGGTGTAGATCGGCTTATTTGGAGCCGAGATGTGGTTGAGCACGGAGACGAAGAAGCAGGTTGATAAACGCAACCAGTGGGTTGGTGGGGGCTGGGGTATGTTAGTGAGGGGTGGGTGGTCAAGAGGCACCGCAAATCGATTATCTTCCAGACTTTCCACACGCGGAATCGCACCAGGGTTGAGGAGGGGGCTCACCTGTTATAAAAAATTCAAATTAAATTAAATTAACAGGAGCTTTAGACAGGGGGCGTGTTTAGGGGACGGAGCAAACAAACTACTCCCTCCGTCCCATAATGTAAGACATTTTTTGACACTACACTAGAGTCAAAAAAACGTCTTACATTATGGGACAGAGGGAGTAGAAGAATATTCCACACTCACAGTCGCATCAGCCGATGCGGGAGGAAGTAGCAAAATCCAGAGGTTGACGTGCTCACGATGGAGCTCGGCGATCTGACGCAACGCAACGGAAGGCGAACGCCGTCAAGGCCACTTTGTTTCGGGCCTTGCCATGCTAGACCACCCAAAGCACTGCGAGGAGGTTCCAAATCTCGACGTCCTTCCTAGCAGCAGCCAGCAGGTTCTTCGAAGCTCGAAGCTGGCCTGCGTAGGCCTGATGCCATCCTCCAGCATGCGCACGAACACCTACAGAGCTTCGCTGGGACGCCCAGTCGCTCGGTCTTGACGTGCCGACCGAACAGAGTGTTCCCGGGGACGACGTTCTTTTCAGGCATTGCGTCGAACAGCCTGCTGGCGACGACGACGCCGCCTTAGAGGTACTGCGCACAGGAGGCAGAGCGACGAGTGGGGGAAGAAGGCGGTACCGGGGAGCGAACGGGCGCGGCGAAGTTGGTGCGCGTGGACTGGCATCCCGAGGCGCAGCGCGGGATCCGGGAAGCGCGCCGTCGACGTCGATGCCATATGTGTGCCGTTTCCAGCACCCCGTCCACCGTCTTCGCTCTATTGGGCACGACCCTCGTTTCTTCGCTTTCTTTGAGGAAGCGGAGAGCGGGTAAACTTGTGTTAGAACGGTCACTTTGATTCTTATATATTTGTACAAGTATTTTTTTCATAACGGAGGCAAAAGATTTGTCTCTGTTTACAAATAAGGGATAATACAGTTCTGCAAGTACCCAGGGATACGGCATCCGATTATTCTCGCGTTACAATATGCCCTAGATTCCTAGCACCCGCAGTAACCCAAAGCTTAGCCTCATCAACAACAACCTTTAAAAGAATTGGCAGCGTCGCACTCTTGTGGCGGAAAACACAAGAGTTTCTTTTGTTCCAAATTGTCGAAGAGACGAGCATGATGAGGGAGGCATCACACATCTACTAGGGTTCGACATGTCGGTTCGCTTCTCCCGCCAATCTTTGACGGATTCCTCTAAGTGTCACGTGGAGGTGTCCATGTGGGCAAGATCAAACTTTTCGATGACCGAACTCCAAATCCTAATGGTGTAACGACACTTGAAGAATAGGTGGGCGCCTGTTTCTTGTTCCTTTTTGCAAAGAGAGCAAACCCCACAATTGGCCCAGCCACGTTTCTTCAACCGATCGGTGATCCAAATACGATCTTGCAAAGCCAGCTAAGAGAAGTATTTAACCTTTGGAGGGGCCATGCTTTCCAAACCATGGAGTCCATGGGTGAAAGCGTCAAGCCAATAAATTGCGCCTTGAACGTGGTGGCCGTTGAGTAGATCTCATCCGTGGAGTGCTTCCAAACAACGTCATCTTCGGTGTCCTTGACAAGGTGGAAATCACGCATAAGCATCCAAAGGGTGAAGAATTCCTGAATGTAGTCTCCAGAGATGACGATGTTGCGGTTGAGCTTGAGCATCCAAGCATTCTCATTTAGAGCCTCACACACTTCCCAACTCTTCCTCCTTGATGCCTCAAAAATGAGAAGAGCAATATCCTTGGGTTTGTGGCCGAGCAGCCAAGGGAAGTCCCAAAAAGGCGTCCTGGCACCATTGCCAACAGTGATAGTTGTGGAGGCATAGAAAAAATTAAGGTCCTCTTCACATTGTTTACCCAATCCCATCCAAAGCTTGTGGGCATCCTTCCGTTCCTAACAGGCCATCTCAGCCGGAGAGCATGAGCAAACTTGTCGGTGTCTAGGACCCTGAGCCCCCCTACTCCGAGGGGCGACAAACCACCTCCCAATTAACCTTGCATTTAGCTTCGGACATCTTGTCCTTACTGGACCAAAGTAAAGTCGTCTCGATCTTGTTGAGGTTGTTAAGAGATCCTTGCGGTACAATTAGGGGCGTGATGGAGTAGACCGTTTGAGAGGTAATGACCGATTTGATGAGGGTTGTGCGCCCAATGGTGGTGATGTGCTGCCTCTCCCAAGTTACCAACTTCCCGGCCGCTTTATCTTCCAGATATTGGAAGTCAACCTTCCCCAGTTGCCAAATCAAAAGAGGGAGGCCCATTTCACATGGAAGGAAGCTCTGGTTGTCGCGATGTTGCATAGGATATACCCCAAATCAAGTTGATTGCATTGAATGGGCATGACACACTTTTATGGAAATTAGTGCAAAGGCCGGTCACGTCACTGAAACCCCTTAAGATGGTCAAGAGGTTGTCAATGCCCCCCTTGATTGGAGCCATAAAAACGGTTGCGTCGTCCGCATAGAGGGAAGTTCTCACCAAGGCACCACGCCCACGGATCTTGTGAATAATGTCTTTTTGAGTTGCAAGGTCGAGGATTTGGTGAAGAGGGTCAATCGCCATTACAAAACATAGCGGGGAGAGGGGGTACCCTTGTCGCAACCCGCGACCATGCTTGATAGGGGGGCATGCAATCCTTGAGAAGAAATACCGAAGAAGAAGAGGAAAGAGTGCAGCAATCCAATCACAAAATTTGCACAAGGTCGAGGATGTATTCCCACTTGACGGAATCAAATGCTTTTACAACGTCAAGCTTGAAGAGAAGCGCGGGGGTCTTGCACTTATGGAGCCGGCGAGCAAAATTGCGAAACGTACATGAACTTGTCATGAATGTTCCTCCGCTTTATGAAAACACATTGCGTGTTGGAGACAAAAGCATCCATGTGGGGTGCCAGACGCAAGGATTGGATATTGGCAATGATCTTGGGAATGGCGTGAATTAGACTAATTGGCCTATAATCGGCGATGCCTTACGTCCCCTTCTTCTTGGGTAAGAGCACAACATTGGTGGAGTTGAGCCATTGGAGGTTGGACATGTGGAGGGAATCGAACCGCTAGATAACCCACATGATATCATAATTGATAAATCCCCAATACTTCTTGAAGAAAGTGCATGTGAACCCGTCTGGGCCGGGGGCCTGGTCACTAGGCATCTCCTTAATTGCCGCCCACACCTCATCCTCAGGGATGGAGTCAGCCAGCTCTTGAAGATCAAGGGGCTGGATGTTGAGCTCATCCCAGTTAAAGTCAACGTTGCTCGTGTTCCCTCTTCCCATGACCTCGGAGAAATGATCATGATACTTGTAAAATACATAAAACTAGAGTTTGAATATGACCTCGCATGTGAATACGGTGCCTCCTCCTGTATCCGGCCGTATGGTCTGCTCATGTGGCATGCCAGCATGGCGTTGGCCCACGGTCAGCGAGTGGTAGCGGGCGAGGCGCTAGGTGAGCCTCGCATGGCAGATTTTTTTAGAAAACCCCTTGCATTTAATTTAATGTTGCGAAAAAAACCTTTGAATGACGGGAAGAGGCGACCCCTTCACTTTTGTGCCTACATACCAAGAGGCATTGCCTCTTCAGTCTCAGTCCCCACCGCTTCGTATCCCTCTTATTTCTCTCTCTTTGCGGATCATTCCCAGGCAGCGATAGGGGTTGTGCGGCACAGTGATCTACGTCGGAGACGGTGTATGACCTACGACATCGACTTCCTGGCGAAGCATCGCCTTCGTATGGTTAGTTAATGCATCACTATCTCCCCCCATCTTGATTTTTTTGGTCCTCTCTCATGTATGTGTCAGGTAGGGTTAACCGGAGACAGAATCATCCTTTCCCGTGCTTGATTTACATCTTTAATCCATGTTTTTGTGTGAGATATGTGTATGGATCAATTCTGGATGGCATTGGTCCCTATGCATCCCGAATCGTGCTAGGGTTTATCTGGGCGTTTTCAAGGAGGGAACTTGTTTTACAGCTATTCCAAGGAGGCAACGTTATGTGTGAAAGTCATTGATCAAAGGCATGTGGACAACAAATTAGGCGATATTAGTTCTCATATTTGTTTAGTAGTCTTGTAAGTCATGTTTTATGAGAAGATTGTAGTGTGCTGAAACTGAATTTTTTGAAATGTTGGTTAACTGGATTTTTGTGTAGTGTGCTAACTGGATTTTTGTGACACTTGTTGTGTAGTTAACTGAATGTGTGCACTGAATTTTCTGCAGTACAGTGGACTGAATATTTGTGACAGCGTCAGTACTTCAGTGAACTACAAAACTTGCTTAAGTTAAATGTTGAATGACTGCCACAGTAACTATAGTACATTTCACTACATCGTTGTGCACAAGTGTTGTAGTTTAACTGAATTTCTGCTATTTTGACAATGCACTACTATTTGATGGTCTGTTCACTGTTCATCCATTAGAAGGGTTTCTTTTGTGGCACTGGTAGCAACATGACATACATGAATCACAAAGAGGATGGATTTGACAATTGTCAGAGTGACACTTGGTCAATTTCTCTAGGTCGATGACTTCTTTCTCCAACTGGGATATGGCATATCAATGTCCAAGATAGATGTCTATTGGTGCCAACCTAGGAAGTCTGTTTGTGATGGCCTGAAGCTACTGACATGTGATGCAGACATAGTCCTTATGATTTCTGCAACAATAGATCACAAGAACTTGCTACTGTGGGTAGACCATGGTGACACCCTCAGTCACTAACCACATATGATGTTTTAGCTAATATGAACCGTAGCTCATATTACCATCTTGTCATGAACCGCGATGTGATAACGTGGGGTGGAAAGCGGGGGGCGGATAATCTGAATTATCCGACATTCGTATACGAGAGAATGCCTATTCGTACCCGAAACATGTGTATCCGAACTAAAATGGAAATGGAAATGCAAGGTATCCAAATTTATTTTACAAATACAAATACAAATATGGTACAAGATTTTGACACAAATATGGCTATGAAAATGGATATATCTATATCAAATAAAATTACGAGAGCTAATTTAAGAAATTTTGGGGCCACCTCGGAAAAAGAAACTGGGCCAATATGCCAATTATCTAACATAAAAGCCTAAAAATGATCAATTTTATTTTTTGCATGGTTAAAATTGGAAAGTTTCATGTGTTATAGTACTCCCTCCATCCCAGCATATTTATATAATGACGTCTTATATTATGGGACGGAGGGAGTAGTGTTTATTGATGAACTTGTCTTGTCATTGACTTATTGTATGTCGTAAGTTGATTATTTTGTGCCACATATCTATTAAATTATTTTCTGATAGGATTTCAATTAATATGTCGCTATTATTTGTAACCATTTCGAATTGAGTAAAAATCCAATTTGTATCCATATTTAGGTAACATCCTCTCCGAATTCATATCTGACAATATCCGTATTCACATTTTTATTTGTTTTGAAAAATATGAAAATGAAAGTGAGAAGACCACTATCCGATCGACATCCGATCAATTTCCACCTCTGATAACATCGAGAGAAAAAATCTCACAAAATTGTGACATTCTTGAAGGAGAACAATCGAGATTCTTTTGAAACTTCTTTCATTGCTTTATATGTTATTTTTGGGCATTTTCCAATAATCTATTTTAAAATTTTGAAATCCTAATATTTGAATATATAATTGTTCATCAAAATTTCCCTTGATGTTTTAAACTCTGAAAATCTACTTTATTTGTTGTCGGTCAAGTTTTCATGAAAGTTTATCTTCTAATCTCAAATTTTCCAAAAAAATCGTGGTCCTTTTTTTATTTTGAATATATTAATTGTTCCTTTTTTTTCTGTCGATCCTTACGGTCCATTCTCCATGGCCTCCCAATTCAGAACCGCCGGATTGGATCGCAGTAGCCCACTCAAACCCACGGTGATTCTCTCAACTACACACAGCAGTGTAAATTTGCACGAAAGTTTTCCTCCCGAAAGGCCCAAAGGGGGACAAAAGTCACGGCGATTTGACCATGCGACGCCACCGTGAACTATTGGTACACTTGGGGCGTGTTTGGTTACATTGTCAACTCAGCCTGGCCCGGCAAGTCTGGCTCTATTGAGCCGGTTTGAGGGGATGCAGGCCAAAAAACCTCAGATGCACATAGTTTGGTTGCCTGCATGCCCCTAGTTGCATGAGACAACCATTTTGACCCAGCGTTTGGTTGCCCGCATTGCATTAGTTGCACATATGACATGGTGTTTGGTTGCAACCTGTATAAGATGTTGTCACCACTTCTAACTAGTGGTGACCTTACCACACACAATCTAAACATAGTGCCAACTAGTTAAACAAATGTCAGTTCATCCTAACTACAATCAAATGACAGTTCAAATTATTAAGATCCATTGGCTAAATAGGGGATAGTCTATTGGTGTTGCTGCTTCCTCTTCCTCTTCATCTTCCTCTTCTGCTTCTGCTTCTGCTCCTGCTTCTTCTTCCTCTTCTTCTGTGCTTTTGCTGCTGCTTCTTCTTCTTCCTCTTCTTTAAATCCTGCACTGACCCTTGTTAAGCCACATTGCCTTTGCCCACTCCAATTTTTTGTTCTTCCAAGCGTCATTGTCAAATGCCTCCACACCATGGCCAGAGCTATCAACATCGTCAGGCTCGACCTCTTCCTCCTCAGGCACGTGTTCATCAAAGCCCCACTGGAGGATCCAGTTATGCAAAATGCAACAAGCAAGAACTAGCTTAACTTGAGTGGAGTATGGGTGGAATGGCTTCTGATCCAGGATCTTAAACCTATTCTTCAGAGCTCCAAATGCCCTCTCAACAGTTACTCTAAGGCTGGAGTGTTTGAGATTAAACAACTCCTGTGTAGTCCTAGGAAAGTTCCTACTAGAGAACTCGTTGAGATGGTACCTTATTTTCCTGAAGGGTGGAAGAATACCCGACCGACATGCATAGCCAGCATCTCCAAGGTAGAACTTGCCGTCGAGGATGTTGATCCCATTAGGTCGAATCATGCTGTCAGTGAGAATGTTTACATCATGCGCTGACCCTTCCCAGCCAGCTAGCACATATGTGAGCTTCAGATCAAAGTCAACAGCAGCAAGCACATTCTGGCTTGTGTAGTGCTTCGTCCCCCTGTATGCTGCAGACTGTGACCTAGGAACTCTGGCAGTGACATGAGTACCATCTATTGCCCCAATGCAGTCCTGAAAATGGCATCACTGGCCTGTGTTAGTGCTGAACTTGAACAATACAAGCATATCAAGCCATGAAAAGTGTATATTGTCAATGCTCACCTTGAAGTATGGATACCATCTTGGGCTTCCATGAATCTTGGGTGGAGTCTGGCCAGATGGTCTCCTGATCATCTCTCCTCTAAGCTCCCCAACAGCAAAAAGCACCTGCTTGAAGTACCTAGAGATGGTCTCCATTGATCTCCTGAATGTGTTGTGAATGACCCTGAACCTCTGGTTATGGCCAACAACATGGAGGAACATGGCCACTTGCTCTTCGACACTGGTGTTGATGCTATCTTGTAACAGGCCCCTGCCCCTGAAGGTCTCTACAAGCCTGGCAAATGGTGCTCTTTTCATTCTGAGCATCCACAGAGCCTCGACGTCATTGCAGTTGTAGATGTAGTTCAGATTTTGGATCCTCTCCTGTTCCCGGGGAAACAATGGACCATAGCGGATCAACGGTCTCCCAGCACAACGAACAACTCTCTAGTGCATGAACATGACCCATGCCTGAATCACACTAATCAGTGTTGCTGCTTGCACTAGTAGAAAACAGGGCATTTGTCCCGGTTCGTAAGGGCCTTTAGTCCCGGTTCTTGAACCGGGACTAAAGGGTCGTTACTAATGCCTCCACCCTTTAGTCCCGGTTCTAACACGAACTGGGACAGATGGGCCTCCATGTGGCCACTGCGAGCAGCCCGGGCAAGGGGGCCTTTGGTCCCGGTTGGTGACATGAACTGGGACCAAAAGGCTTCCACGTGTCAGCAGCTGAGGTTTTTCCTTTTCTTTTTAAAAAAAGTGGCTGGTTTAGGGGTTTAGGGGTTTTGGGGGTTAATTTTAGGTTGTTATTAGCTAGCTAATAGAGAGAATTGTCCTCTTATATCTTCTTCCTTGGTTTACCAACGCTACTTCTATGTTCATTTCACCCGCTGATATATAATAACTCATGCATGCTCGCATCATACATCATCATATATAATAACAAGTCCTACTAATCATGCATCATCATACAACTTCTACTCGTTATTAATAACAAGTCATACGATCATCATCCTCATAGTCATCGAACCCAACCCTACATAATTGTTCTTAGCACATGATCATCAGTATCAGGTAGGACCTAAACACCCTTAAGGTAAAATAGCATAAAACAATATATACCCTAACTCTCCATTATGAAGAATGGAGATCATAATGTCTCCAATTCTTGCGGTTCGCCTCCTTTTGCTTGCAAGAAGCTCCTTACGACTGTCCATACATTTTTTCCATTCTTTGATTGTCATGTCTCCACTTCTTTTAGAAATCCGGTATGGACAGTTGAGATTCGTAGGACGACCTGGTTGTATGTTCAAAACATCAAGGCGACCGTGCGTATACATCAGATGAGGCACACAATCATTCGGGATTATCTGTTAAAAAACATAGTAATAACTTCGTAGTTAGCAATGATGTACTAGTTTTAGAAGTATTTAAAAAGATGCAGGGATGTCGTAATAGTAAAAAATCTTACCAGGGTATCTCCATGGTAGTTATCGTAGTTCAACACGTGCACTAGTGGCACGTATTGACCATAATGTTGAGGAGTTCGATTGTAGACATTGTAATTCTCAAGATCAGTACAAAATGCGATCAGATGATTTTTCTCCTTATAAGTTAATTCGGAGCCATCGGTGTAGTGGGTTTTGTCTACCATTTTCCGCACATTCTTTGAAGAATGAAAATAAGCTTTCAATGGAAACAAGCTATCAACTACTTTGAAATAAACAATATAAAATACTTAATAACTATGTTAAGCTCACATGGGGGAAGAATTGGAGGTATATCCACAAGGACCCAAATGCCCATATTGTCTTGCTGGATTGTAGGATCACCAAGATCCATGGTGACAAGCATACCCTCATCAAAACCATACATCTTGCAAAGTGCTTCCCAATTTTTGCAACCAAAATGGGTTACACTCTCAGCATTGTACAACTTTACTTGAAAATCCACACCATGATGGGTCCTTAGGAGAATTTTTTTGGTTTCCATACTTTCATGGTCTTTAAAACCCATCCTCTCTAAGACATAGCGTCTTGCATAGCATGGGATAAACTAGTCGAATTGGAAAAGATGAAAATACACGTTAAAATAGTTGAAGTCGTGCTTAATTACGAAAAAAACTATTGTCGTCGTTGTGTACCGTATGAACATCGAAGGTCTCCTCGAGCTTAATGCTGAAGCGCCGATCTTCGTCCAGCTCAATGAACCTGTCGCACATACCTCGGTCGTCGTGGCACCAGTCGCACTCCCCCGGGCAGTTTTCGTTGTTCAAGTACGACATTTCCGGCCTAAGTTCATAATTCAAATATTAAACTTGTACAATTAAATATATGTACTAAAAAACCTAAATTAGATCATTATTATTAATCACGGGTTGACTATCGGTGATGGTACGTAGCACCTCCTTTCATTCCCGAGTGCATTATTATTATACCAAATTGTCTAACACATGGGAATGAAGGAGAAGCTACCCCCACGATGGCGTGGATGATGGAGGGGACTCCTAGATTTCTGCATAGAGTGCTCTTCAATTTTAGCATTCAAAGTAGGAGTACTTTTCCAATATGAGCATTCAATAAGCAAAACCAAATCGTAAAATAAAGTAGTATTCAAATTAGCATGCATTCAATTATAACCAAAAGTACATCATCTCTTGTGTCCGTACATCATTGAATACTCCTCGAATACTATCATACATATAGCATCACTAATTAATACAGCTAGAACCGTAGCATCCGACGGGTATCGTCGCGGGCGGTGGACACCCAAAGATAAGGAACGATCACAGGATCATAGCTCCAGTGAGATCCCTGAAGAACCCGTCAGGTATTGTCAAACCTGCCCTCCAACGCAACCATCTAGCGACGGACGTGCTCGTCCTCCTCACTGACACGGTGACGTACCACCTCCGCGGTGTCCGGAAGCCTTGGCACCGTCACTGGCCCACGCGACCGCCACCAAACAAGGATCGGGTCAACAACGGGCTGCCTCCTCACCAACCTACGTCCCCCGAGAAGGTAGCACCTCCCAATACCAGCCCGGCGGAGCCCAGTGCCGAACATGGCCCTGATCAAGCAGGCCTCCACCGCCGAGTCAACGACGACGAGGATGCAGGATAGGCATCATCGACGTCGATGCGGGAACTACTTCTATATATATAGTTAAATAAAATAGTTTTATTAATTAAATCAACTAGTTCAACTATTAAGCACTTACTCTAAAGAAATAAAGTAGTACTTACTAAAAATAAACTACTTCTATATATAGTAAAATAAATTGGTTTATTAAATCAACTAGCTAGTTCAACTATATATGAAACACTTACTATAAATAAAATAAAGTAGTACTTACTAAAAATAAACTAGTTTAACTATAATTCTATTATTTTTCTAACTAATTATATTAAACACTTTCTCTTCTTATTTTCCTTTTTCCTCTATTCTAAATATGAACGTATTCATAAATGACTTTGATCATGCACAATTTTCCTATACATACACAATATGAACATATACATATATTGAAAAAGAAAATTCTATGAACAAAAAAAATCATTAAAATCGTATGAACAAAATTACAACAGAAAAAAGTCATAAAAAATCTATGAACAGAAAAAAAATCATAAAAATTTGACATATTCGATCTTTGCATATATACGAATATACAAACATGCATATTCAACAATAATATCAACAAAAAAAATCTATTAATAGAAAAAAAATATAACAAAATATGAACAAATTACACAATATGAAAATAAATCTATGAACTACACATCTAAATTACTACACATCTAACAAAAAAAATCTATGAACTACAAAAATCTAACAAAATCTAACTCAATTAAGTACACATCTAAATTACACTACACATCTAAATTAACTACTACATCTAACAAAAAAAATCTATGAACTACAAAAAAATCTAACAAAATCTAACTCAATTAAGTACACATCTAAATTATACTACACATCTAAATTAACTACTACATCAAATAATTAAATTAGCAAAAAAATCTAACAAAACCGGGACAAGGCGGGGCAGGGCAGCGACGTACGGCGTCGGGGCTGGGCGGCGACGGCGCGGGGCGGCGACGGCGTCGGGACGGGGCGGGGCGGCGACGTACGTCATCGGGGCGGGGCGGCGACGGCGCGGGGCGACGATGGCGCGGGGCAGCGACGGCGTCGGGGCGACAAGGGACGGCGCGGGGCGACGATGACGACGGCGACGATGAACCAGAGACGGGCAGCCTGGCGGCGTCGGGCGCGGGGAAGAAGGAACTGAACCAAATTTTCAGGAGTGCTGCTTATATAGGCAAAGCATTGGTCCCAGTTTGTAAGACCAACCGGGACCAATGCCCCCTTTAGTCCTGGTTGGAGCCGCCAACCGGGACCAAAGGCCTCTTTTCAGCAGCCCAAAGGGCGGGAAGCGGCGGCCTTTGGTCCTGGTTAGTGGCACGAACCGGGACTAAAGGGAGTCATTGGTCCCGGTTGGTGCCACGAACCGGGACCAAAGGGTGGCATTGGTCCCGGTTCGTGCCTCCAACAGGGACCAACCACCTTGCACAACGGCGTGGTGGTGGGAGTTTAGTCCCACCTCGCTAGTTGAGAGCGCCATGCACCTGTTTATAAGCTCCGCTGCCTCTTCCCACTCGAACTCCTCTGAACTGCATGCCTATGGGCCTAATCTAACACTGCTTTGCCTGTGGGCCTGCTGGGCCTTCTGCGGGCCTGAATCCTGGCCCATGATAGGGTTTCTAGTCGTATTCAGGCCATGGGGGCCTAGTAGGAGGCACTTTTTTTTGTTTTTTTGTTTTCTTTAGTTATTGTTGCTATTTTTATTCCCCCCCAGTTTTTTTGTTTTGTTTTCTGCATTATTTATTTTCTTTTGTTTTTTGCTTTATTTTTTAATTATTTTTGCTTTTAGTTTTAGAAAAATTATAAACTTTCTTAGTGCCATTAGTTTTCAAATTTGAAATCACTTTTTTTGTTTTTTGTTTTCAACTAAAAAGCTTTTATAAACCTCTAGTATTATTGAAACTAAAATTATATATAATTTTGTTACAAACTTTAATAGCAAAAAGAATTATCATAAAAGAAAATAAATAAGTAATTATAATTTAGTTCAAAACATTAAAAGCAAAAAGAATTATCATAAAAGAAAATAAATAAGTAATTAGAATTTTGTTACAAACTTTAATAGCAAAAAGAATTATCATAAAAGAAAATAAATAAGTAATTAGAATTTAATTCAAAACACTAAAAGCAAAAAGAATTATCATGAAAGAAAATAAATAAGTAATTAGAATTTTGTTACAAACTTTAATAGCAAAAAGAATTATCATAAAAGAAAATAAATAAGTAATTAGAATTTAGTTCAAAACATTAAAAGCAAAAAGAGTTATCATAAAAGAAAATAAATAAGTAATTAGAATTTTTTTACAAACTTTAATAGCAAAAAGAATTATCATAAAAGAAAATAAATAAGTAATTAGAATTTAGTTCAAAACATTAAAAGCAAAAAGAATTATCATAAAAGAAAATAAATAAGTAATTAGAATTTAGTTCAAAACATTAAAAGCAAAAAGAATTATCATAAAAGTCGTTGGTCCCAGTTCGAGCCACCAACCGGGACCAATGGTGGTGGGCCAGGAGCGAGGCCCATTGGTCCCGGTTCGTCCCACCAACCGGGACCAAAAGGTCCAGACGAACCGGGACCAATGGCCCACGTGGCCCGGCTGGCCCCCGGGGCTCACGGACCGGGTCCAATGCCACCATTGGTCCCGGTTCTGGACTGAACCGGGACTAATGGGCTGACCTGACCTGGACCATTGCCCCCTTTTCTACTAGTGCTGGATTATCAGCCTCATCCGTACGTCCATAACCTAGTCGACATCGATGGTTCGTTCAGTGGGAAATCGATCCTACACCTAGCTTAAAGGCCTAACCACTGAGCTAACAAAGGGGGAGGGGTGCTGCTTATGGGAATCGGAGACGAGGACGACGTAGGGGGAGCCATGGCACAGACTAGGTCGACCAGACGGTGGCCAACAGCAAGAGGAGCACCAGATCCGCCGCAAATGTCGCCGCCTCTTCCGCTGCCGCTGCTGCCTATAGCGCAGATCTGAAATCGCAGCCGCCGCCGGTGGTGAGGCAGTAGCGAAGAAAGGGGGGCAGTGGCTATGGGTGAGCGAGTGAAAGTGGGGTGAGGCTAATTTGGCGCCGGGACGGCGCGCCAGATTTCCATCTCCCGCCACCCCCCTCGCCCGCGCCTCGCTCCCGCCCGTGCGACCTCGCGGCGCACTCAGCCTGGCTCACGAGAAACTTCCGATCCAAGGGTTTCCAGCGAGCTAGGCTCTGGGCTGCTTTGAGAAGCGTGCGATGCAGGCCCAACAGGAAAACCAGGCAACCAAGCAGGCCTCTCCCTTCCCGCGTGGGCCTAGTTGGGCTCGGTGCAGGCAACCAAACACGCCCTTGGACAACTTTGCTGGAGAGCGACCACCCTCTAACATCTTCATTGGTGGAATACGTCCCGCCTCTCGCGAGGAAGCAACGACATGGTCTTTGGACTAGTCATAGTGGGAGTAACATAGGTAGAAACATGCATGCCACATAAGCAAAATAGATGATGTGGCAAGCAATTAAAAAGGAGAGATACAAATAGAGTAACATAATATGTTACCATCACATAGCGCTTCCCATTAAAATATGAATGTACAAGATAATAAATGAGGGTGTTTATGTTACTACAACTATGACACTACCCACTATGATGTACATGTATATGTTACTAGTATATGTTACTATCTTCATAGTGAGGGGTAACATATATGTGGTATCATGCAAGGCATCATTTATGAAGATGTAGATTCATTTTGCCTTGAGACGGATTATGTTTTTTTTGAACATCAGTACAGACACAAGCGCTCATATACACACGCATACACTCACCCCTATGAACGCACACACACACATCCTACCCCTATGAGCACCTCCGAAAGACTGAGCCGGCATATCATCTTGAGATTTACAAAGTCACCGTAGGCGCCTCGTCGTCGATGGGAATGTCTCCTCCCACTGAATGCGCATCACCAGAAATCCTGAAATAAATCCAGGAATAAATGCGAGCACCAGGATTTGAACCCTGGTGGGTTGGGGATACCACAGTCCCTCTAACCATCCAACCACAGGTTGGTTCGCTGAGATGCGTTATGTTACAATAATATATTATGTTACTCCAAACACCTCTCTCCTCATTAAACATATGCCACATAAGTAAACTTTTCTTAAGGTGTGTTATGTCACTTGCTAAGTTACTCTCAGCCTAATCCATGCACGATGCGCTCGGGGATGGATGGACTATGCACGCGTCAGCCGCGGGCATCCGCAGCTAGCGGGCCGCAAGGGGCGTGTTTGGTTACATTGCCGATTCGCCCGGTGAGCCTGGCTCTATTGAGCCGATTTGAGGGGATGCAGGCCAAAAAAACCCCAGATGCACATAGTTTGGTTGCCTGCATGCCCCTTGTTGCATGAGACAACTTTTGACCCGGCGTTTGGTTGCCCGCATTGCATTAGACGCACATATGACATGGTGTTTGGTTGCAACCTGCATAAGGTTTTGTCACCACTTCTAACTAGTGGTGAGCTTACCACACAAAATCTGAACATGTAGCGCCATCTACTTAAACAAATGACCGTTCATCCTAACTACTATCAAATGACAGTTCAAATTATTAAGAGCCATTGGCTAAATAGGGGATAGTTCATCGGTGCTACCAGATCTTCCTCTTCTCTTCTTCTGCTGCTTCTCGTACTGCTGCTGCTACTTCTTATTCTTCTTCCATCTTCTTCAAATCCTGCACTGACCTCTGTTAAGCCACATCGCCTATGCCCACTCCAACCTTTTGTTCTTCCAAGCGTCATTGTCAAATGCCTCCACACCATGGCCGGAGCTAACAACATCGTCAGGCTCGACATCTTCCTCCTCAGGCACGTATTCATCAAAGCCCCACTGGAGGATCCAGTTATACAGAATGCAACAAGCAAGAACTAGCTTAACCTGAGTGGAGTATGGGTGGAATGGCTTCTGATCCAAGATTTTAAACTTATTCTTCAGAGCTCCAAATGCCCTCTCAACAGTTACTCTAAGGCTGGAGTGTTTGAGATTAAACAGCTCCTGTGCAGTCCTAGGATAGTTCCTACCACAAAACTCGTTGAGATGCTACCTTGTTTTCTTGAACGGTGGAAGAATACCCAGCCGACATGCATAGCCATCATCTCCAAGGTAGAACTTGCCGTCAGAGATGTTGATCCCATCAGGTTGACTCATGCTGTCAGTGAGAATGTTAGCATCATGCGCTGACCCCTCCTAGCGAGCTAGCACATATGTGAACTTCAGATCAAAGTCAACAGCAGCAAGCACATTCTGGCTTTTGTAGTGCTTCGTCCCCCTGTATGCTGCAGACTATGACCTAGGAACTCTGGCAGTGACATGAGTACCATCTATTGCCCCAATGCAATCGTAGGGATTGGCATCACTAGCCTATGTTAGTGCTCAACTTGAACAATACAAGCATATCAAGCCATGAAAAGTGTATATTGTCAATACTCACCTTGAAGTATGGATACCATCTTGGGCTTCCGCGAATCTTGGGTGGAGTCTGGCCAGATGGTCTCCTGATCATCTCTCCTCTAAGCTCCCCAACAGTAAAAAGCAC
Source organism: Triticum aestivum (assembly GCF_018294505.1). Lineage (NCBI taxonomy): Eukaryota > Viridiplantae > Streptophyta > Magnoliopsida > Poales > Poaceae > Triticum > Triticum aestivum. The sequence continues at coordinate 689,303,981 of NC_057810.1, forward strand.
CTGCTTGAAGTACCTAGAGATGGTCTCCATTGATCTCCTGAATGTGTTGTGAATGACCCTGAACCTCTGGTTATGGCCAACAACATGGAGGAACATGGCCACTTGCTCTTCGACACTGGTGTTGATGCTATCTTGTAACAGGCCCCTGCCCCGGAAGGTCTCGACAAGCCTGGCAAATGGTGGTCTTTCCATTCTAAGCATCCACAGAGCCTCGACATCATTGCAGTTGTAGATGTAGTTCAGATTTTGGATCCTCTCCTGTTCCCAGGGAAACAATGGACCATAGGGGATCAAAGGTCTCCCAGCACGACGAACAGCTCTCTGGTGCATGAACATGACCCATGCCTGAATCACACTAATCAGTGTTGCTGCCTGGATTATCAGCCTCATCCGTGCATCCATAACCTAGTCGACATCGACGGTTCGTTCAGTGGGAAATCGATCCTACACCTAGCTTAATGGCCTAGCTACTGAGCTAACAAAGGGGGGAGGGGGTGCTGCTTACCGGCATCGGAGATGAGGACAACATAGGGGGAGCCATGTCATAGACTAGGTCGACCAGACGGTGGCCAACAGCAAGGGGAGCACCAGATCCGCTGCAAACGTCACCGCCTCTTTCGCTGCCGTAGCCGCCGATAGCACGGATCAAAAATCACAGCCGCCGCCAGTGGTGAGGCAGTAGGCAAGAAAGGGAGGCAGTGGCTATGGGTGAGTGAGTGAAAGAGGGGTGAGGCTAATTTGGCATCGGGATGGCGCGCTAGATTTCCATCTCCCGCCATCCCCCTCGCCCTCGCCTCGCTCCCGCCCGTGCGACCTCGTGCCACAATCATCCTGGCTTGCGAGAAACTACCGATCCAACCATTTCCTGTGAGCCAGGCTCTGGGCTGCTTTGAGAAGCGTGTGATATAGGCCCAATAGGAAAACCAAGCAACTAAACAGACCTCTCCCTTCCCGTGCGGGCCTGGTTGGGCTCGATGCGGGCAACCAAACACGCCCAAGGAGTATCGGTCTGGCCTGGCTCGACAGTGAGACGTACGCACGATTTATCCAATGGAAACATTCGGCGTTCAGGAGTAACCTTTCATTTTTTTAAGAGACGTTCAGGACTAATTACACGATGTGACATGAGACAACCGTACGATGGCACCTACGCGCCATGTTCGGTTAGCCTGGGGCGACTGGCATCTCTATCGGCCGGGCCAGAAGGCCCGGAACCCGACCTTTTTTTGCTGACACAACACAACGATGGTAACTGCACTGCATTATTTGCTTTAAGCGCATACAATGGTTGATAAGGTAGTCTTATTGAAGTCTGCTTGTAATTTAGAGATGACAAAAAAAGTCTACAATGGGTCATCTCTTAGTCTTATCTTCAATAACTAGTTATTTCTAAAAGTAAGGTGAGACATATTGTGCTAAGAAATCATCTCTTTTGTCTTCTCATAAACAAGAGAAAACAAGCCTTTTCTTATGAGTTCTCTCTTCTTCATATCATCATTTATCCTACGTTGCACTCCTAAAATAGCGTCATTGTACATGCCCTAAAAAATTGCACTGCGATATTCTCTAGGTCCATCTGTCTATCAGTCTATGCCAGTCACTAGATGGAATCAAATAAATCCCGAAATGGAAGTAAAATAATGTCGGTCTCATCGCCAAAGCAGACCTCTTGGACTCTTGGTACATTTATTGCATTAACGATAGCCGCTGATTACTTCTTTTCCGGCGCTCGCTCCGGTGGGGCTACCCGTCGATATTTTCGGCAGGCCAGCTAGGAGTGAAGTCTGAAATAAACTGAAAGTGCGTTAAGTCGACTAGAGGGGGGGGTGAATAGGTGATTTTGAAGAAATCTTCACTGAGGAATTTCAAGGTGAGGAAATTCCTAAGCGAAGAACTACTTGCAGTAGAATAAGTACTCAGGTATAAGCAAAACAGAGTAACAACATAGTCATCATGATGAAATGAAAGACACGCACTGAGTACAGAAAGCATAAACACAGGATAAGAAGGATGAAGACAAACAGACTGAAGAATTAGGATTGAGGAAATGGAGAAAGTCTTCAGTCAATGTCTTCAAGCAGTAATGATCAGGTACATCAACACATAACTAAGAAAATGAAAGGGTTGAGGAAATAGAACCAGTTGGCTTGGTGAAGACAATGATTTGTTTGACCAGTTCCAACTGTTGTGACAGTTGTACGTCTGGTTGGAGCGGCTGAGTATTCAAACTCAATGACACACAGTCCCGGACACACAGTCCTCACCGTATTCTCCTTGAGCTAAGATCACACAAATCTCGCCCAACAATAGTGGTAAGTCTTCACAGGTGACTTCCAAACCTTCACAGACTTGGTCACTCGGCAATCTACAATTCCTCTTAGATGCTCAAACCATGAAGCCCAACCATCTGGAGGATACACAGTCCTCAAAGGTAACAAGCGTCGGTTCCACACAGGAACAATCTCTTCAGTGATGCTCAATCACTTTGGGGTTTGTAGGTTTGGGTTTGGGATTTTGGTTTTTCCTCACTTGATGATTTTTGCTCAAAGTCCTCGGAGGATGGGATGCTCTCAAATGACAAGTGTCAGTTTCTCTCGGAGCAGCGAACCAACTAGTGGTTGTAGGGGGCGGCTATTTATAGCCTAGGGAGCAGCCCGGCATGATAAGACATAAATGCCCTTCAATGATATGACCGTTAGGTGGTAGATATTTTGGAACGGCTAGCACGCGGCTCAGTGATACGTCTCCAATGTATCTATAATTTTTGATTGCTCCATGCTACTTTATCTACTGTGTTGGACTATATTGGGCTTTATTTTCCACTTTTATATTACTTTTGGGACTAACCTATTAATCGGAGGCCCAACCCAGAATTGTTGTTTTTTGCCTTTTTCAGTATTTCGAAGAAACATAATATCAAACGGAGTCCAAACAGAATGAAACCTTCGGGATCGTGATTTTCCAACCGAACGTGATCCATGAGACTTGGACCCTACTCCAAGAAGGTTCCGAGGAGGCCACGAGGGTGGAGGGCGCGCCCCCTGGGCGCGCCACCCTACCTCGTGGTCCCCTCGGAGCTCCACCGACGTACTCCTTCCTCCTATATATACCTACGTATCCCCGAACGATCAGAACAGGAGCCAAAAACCTAATTCCACCGCCGCAACCTTCTGTATCCACGAGATCCCATCTTGGGGCCTGTTCCGGAGCTCCGTCGGAGGGGGCATCCACCATGGAGGGCTTCTACATCATCACCATAGCCCCTCCAATGAAGTGCGAGTAGTTTACTTCAGACCTTCAGGTCCATAGCTAGTAGCTAGATGGCTTCTTCTCTCTTTTTGGATCTCAATACAATGTTCTCCCCCTCTCTCATGGAGATCTATTCGATGTAATCTTCTTTTTGCGGTGTGTTTCTTGAGACCGATGAATTGTGGGTTTATGATCCAGTATTATCTATGGAAAATATTTGATTCTTCTCTGAATTCTTTTATGTGTGATTGAGTTATCTTTGCAAGTCTCTTCGAATTATCTTTTTTGGTTTGGCCAACTAGATTGGTAGTTCTTGCAATGGGAGAAGTGCTTAGCTTTGGGTTCAATCTTGCGGTGTCCTTACTGAGTGACAGAAAGAGTTGCAAGGCACATATTGTATTGTTGCCATCGAGGATAACAAGATGGGTTTTTATCATATTGCATGAGTTTATCCCTCTACATCATGTCATCTTGCTTACGGTGTTACTCTCTTTTTACTTAATACTCTAGATGCATGCTGGATAGCGGTCGATGAGTGGAGTAACAGTAGTAGATGCAGAATCGTTTCAATCTACTTGTTTTGGACGTGATGCCTATATACATGATCATCGCCTAGATATACTCATAACTATGCTCAATTCTGTCAATTGCTCAACAGTAATTTGTTCACCCACCGTAGAATACTTATGCTCTTGAGAGAAGCCACTAGTGAAACCTATGGCCCCCGGGTCTATTCTCATCATATCAATCTATATCACTTTATTTACTTGCTTTGTTTTACTTTGCCTTTTACTTTTTACTTTGCATCTCTCTATCAAAAATACCAAAAATATTATCTCTATCAGATCTCACTCTCATAAGTGACCATGAAGGGATTGACAACCCCTAAGCGTTGGTTGCGAGTTGCTATCGTTTTGTGTAGGTACGAGGGACTTGTGCGTGATCTCCTACTGGATTGATACCTTGGTTCTCAAAAACTGAGAGAAATACTTACGCTACTTTACTGCATCATCCTCTCCTCTTCGGGGAAATCCAACGCAGTGCTCAAGAGGTAGCATCCATCCACACCTGCAATGGCACACAACACAAGTCAGAAACAAGGCATTGAAACAAGGCAAACTAAACAAAGTAAAGTAATCACCTATGAATGGTATACATCCATTCAGAAATCCTTCCTTGCAAGCATTCAAACAGATGAACAGGCCATGGAACCTTGGATTTTTGCTTGGATGCTCCTTCAAGAACTTAGTAGTGACAATGCACCTACTACCTGGATTTGTATCCAAGACAGCCTGCAAATAATCCCTGATCCTGGTATACTGACCCCTCTGATCTCCTTGCACCATCTCAACTGCTTTGTTCTTATCCATGTAGGCCATATGACTGCTGATCTGAACTCCATACTTGCTCTTCAGATTTTGCATTATTGTAGTTATTGATGTGTTCAAGTCTGTTCTATGTGTGACCCACTTGGTAGTCACCTTGGTGCTCTCTGCTACAGCTGGACATGTGTGCAAAAAATATTTTCAACGGGGACTAGATGCACTTACAATCTCCCCCTTTTTGGTGATTGATGACAATATAGGTTAAGTTTTCAACGGGGATAAACATATGAAATGAAAGTACTCAAAATTGAGGAATTTGATTGCAAGATATAGAAGAACTCCCCCTGAAGATGTGCATAGTGAGGAATTTGCTTTTGAAGCAATGCCCACTTGAAGAGTAGAATCATGGAGATCTCCCCCTATATCTTGTAATTCATACACGCATTTAACATATAGAATGAAGAATTTGAAATGCATGATGAAATATGGTGACTGATGTAATTCAGCTTGCGTGCATAGGATTAATGAGGAAATAGCATGCAGAAAAACAGAGCAAAAGTATCTGGTCACCATCGGACTTAAGTTTACAACTCGATCAATAAAAAGCTTTAGAAGAGCGAGAGTTGCAACTTAACAAAAGAAATGCCCATATATATAGACCCGCTTGAAGACCAACTCAAATTTATCCCCCTTTGTCATCAAATGACCAAAAGGGACGAAAAGTGAGGACTAACGCCCCTGAAGAATTTCTTCACAAAGTCGATGGAGGAGTGCTAGCGTTGTTGGGGTCGTTGGTTGGAGTAGGGCCTGCCGCAGTGTCATCAAGATCTTCATTTTCATCATTGTCGTGGGACGTCGAATATGAACTGGCCACCAAGGGAGGAACTTCGACCTTCTTGAATTTCTTTGGTGGAGGCTTAGCCCAGCCGAAATCCTGCTTGAAGCCCATCTGCTTGAGATCCTCATCACCGTAAAGGTGAGTCAATATAGCCGAGGTGCGATCGAACATTCCGTTGAGGTAGTAGTGGTTCTTCTTCACGGAATTACAAGTGGCAGTCATATTGTGAAGAATTTAACCAAACTGGCATTTCACCCATTTGTGATTGCTATCCACCTTCTGATGAAGACTGAGGAGAAGCTCACGATCAATCATCACCCTTGGAGTTGTTGCCCGAGGACTTTGCTTTGAAGCATTTGCGGCAGTATCATGAGTGGCAGAATCATCATTGGTGGAGTATGAAGCAGCTTTGCGGAACTGACCATCCAATGGACGAATGCCCTCATCAATGACAGCAGTGGCCTTGCCCTTCTCATCAACTGAGGAAAATGTCTGCTTGAGGACTTCAATCTGGGACAGGAAGCTACCATGGTTGAGTGTACCAGCTTTGTAGTTGAGTGAAGACCTTGTTCCGAGGAATCTCATGATCCATGGAGCGTAAGGCTTCAGCTCAAACGGGGACATAGCGACATTTGCTAAAGTCCTCATGAAGAAATCATGATAATTCACGGGAATACCGTGCATGATGTTGAACAACAGATTCTTCATGATGCCAACGACTTCCTCATCATTTGAGTCGTGCCCCTTGATTGGACTCAAAGTCTTCGTCAAAATACGATAGACTGTCCTTGGCACATACTGCAATTCCTTCACGAGGAATTTGGTCCTTGGTGCTTGTTCAGGCTACAGCGGCTTCATCAGCACTTGCATAAAATGATCAGACAACTCAGTTTCAGAATATATCAGACGTGCACCTTTTGGGGAAGGACTGACTGGCATGGCACAAAGCAATTCAGTTGCTGGTGCCTTGTAGTGAGTGTTTTCAGTCATCCAGTCCAACACCCATGAATTCACATCTTCAGCATTTCCGATGATGTGCAGCATCATGTAGAATTGAAGAATGAGTTCTTCATTCCAATCGCATATGTCAGTGTAGAAATTGAGCAGGCCAGCATCATGAATGGCAGCGAGGACAGGTGCAAAGCAAGGCAGTGATTCCATATCAATATGAGGAATATGAGCATGGTCAAAGACCTTGTCTTTGTTGAATAGCACTGAAGAATAGAAGTTTGCCTGGCTGGCAGTCCAAAATCGCTTTCTCCTCAAACGAGCTGAATCATATGGATTATATTCAGTGAAGAATACATGCTCGTTGAAGAAGGCATCAGCCTTGAACTTTGGAGTCTTGGGAAATGGATTCTTCGGCTGTGGCTGAGGAGTGTCGGTGATTTGAAGAATAACTTATGGGTCTTCAATTTCAGGAGCCGCAGGCTGAGGAATTTCAGCTTTTGCTGCCTGGGCCTCCATTTCTTCAGCAACATGTTCATCAGCACTAGTGGCTGGAATCTCTTCAGGAATGGAAGGGGTGGCATGAATTTCTTCAGAACCCATGAGAACTTTAGTTGGAGCCGGGGACTGAGGAATTTATTGGATCGGTGTGAACAGAGGTGAGTTGGGGTGCTGACTCTCCCAGAAATTATCATTCAGCACGGGAGTGGTGCAGCTAATGTCCACATCCTCATCCACTTCCATTTCTTCAACGCCGGCCTCTTCAGCAGTGAACTGAGGCGTTGGCGATGATACCTGAGGAGTTGAGGTGAAAGCTTCAACCTCAATTTCTCCATCCATCTGCTCTATGGAAGCAGCAGAGGGATCTTCTTCTGCAGATTCTTCAGGAATCTGATATTCTTCGCCATGAGGAACAAGTTCCTTAGATGGCATGCTTGTGAGAGGAACTGCATCAATGGGATTCTCCAGTGAACTTCTCAAAATCGTCGCCTTCTTGGGGCCCGAAGATTCTGATGTAGTTGATGCCTTCCTCTTTTTCAAAGCAGCATACTCCGCAGCTTTGGTTTTCTTCACTTCCAAAGCAGAAGGAAGAATTGGACTTGGTGTTGGTGCAGGCGGAGCAGTGGCAGTGGGATCAATTTCTTCAGGCACAACTGATGCAGTTGGCCTGTCTTGAACAGTTTCTTCAGGCGCAGTGACAGATTCTTCAGCTGGCCCGGCAATTTCTTCAGGCGCAACACTAGAGGTTGCCCTGGCATTTTCTTCAAAGGCTGGAATTTCTTCAGCTTCCCTAGTGCTTGCAAATTCAACAGCAGCCTGAAATTCATCAGCAGTGCTGGCAATTCCTTCAGTGGCTTGAGCAGATGCTTCAGCCTCAGTAATGTCAATGTGCACAGGAGCAGCAGCACTTGAAGTGAATGTCTTTGTCAGGTTGACGAATCGGACTTTGGCACCCAACCATTCAGCCTTGTAGCTTTCAAATTCATTGCTGAGCTTCTTGATGTCAGCTTGCAGTGCAATGAGCTGCTCAGGTGAAAGAGTGAGGACATTGTCCTTTAAGTAGCGCTGCTTCTTGTACTGTGCTTTCTTAGCCACTCTGGCTTGGTCATACTTCCACTTTTCTTCAGTAATGAACACCGTTAACATGTGACTTTGTCCAGGCGTGAGGTTCAGCTCTGGCAGAGGAGTGTTTGGATCCTTGTGCCATAGGTCGATGAAATCGAGCATTTTCTTTGGATCGATTAGAAGTGGCACAACACTCCCTTTGGCTCTAGCGGCCCGCTGCTGTCTGTCCTTGATGATATCAGCTAATTCATCATCAGAAGGTGTTTGAAAGACCACCTGCTTCTTGTGAGGACTTGGTCTAGTACCTCGTCCAGCAGTGGCCTTGGTTGAGGGAGTCCTGGATTAGGGGGTGTCCGGATGGCCGGACTATGACCTTTGGCCGGACTCCCGGACTATGAAGATACAAGATTGAAGACTCCGGCCTGTGTCCGGATGGGACTTTCCTTGGCGTGGAAGGCAAGCTTGGCGATACGATATGAAGATCTCCTCCCATTGTAACCGACTTTGCGTAACCCTAGCCCTCTCCGGTGTCTATATAAACCGGAGAGTTTTAGTCCGTAGGACAAACAACAATCATACCATAGGCTAGCTTCTAGGGTTTAGCCTCTTTGATCTCGTGGTAGATCCACTCTTGTACTACCCATATCATCAATATTAATCAAGCAGGAGTAGGGTTTTACCTCCATCGAGAGGGCCCGAACCTGGGTAAAAACATCGTGTCCCTTGTCTCCTGTTACCATCCGCCTAGACGCATAGTTCGGGACCCCCTACCCAAGATCTGCCGGTTTTGACACTAACATTGGTGCTTTCATTGAGAGTTCCTCTGTGTCGTCGCCTTTAGGCCCGATGGCTTCTTCGATCGTCAATCACGCCGCGGTCCAGGGTGAGACCTTTCTCCCCGGACAGATCTTCGTATTCGGCGGCTTCGCACTGCGGGCCAACTCGTTTGGCCATATGGAGCAGATCGAAAGCTACGCCCCTGGCCATCAGGTCAGGTTTGGAAGTTTAAATTAAACGGCCGACATCCGCGGGGACTTGATCTTCGACGGATTCGAGCCATGGCCAAGCATGCCACACTGTCACGATGGGCCTGATTTAGCTCTGCTGCCGGACAACGCCCAGAGCGTCGCTCAGGTGTCCGCTCTGACCATTAGCCCGGAGCCTACTACGCTAGTCGGGGATGGACGGTTGGACGCCACCCCGGGAGCCGCAATCTCTACGGCGATAGAGCCGAATACCAGCCTAGTCCTTTGCAAGGCCCGTGACTCTAAGGTGCCGGACTCCGTTCCGGACTCCGTATATCACGCACCTCTTCCGATCGAACCCGATTGGGCTCCGATCATGGAGTTCACCGCCACGGACGTCTTTCAGCACTCGCCCTTTGGCGATATCCTGAATTCACTAAAGTCTCTCTCTTTGTCAGGAGAGCCCTGGCCGAACTATGGCCAACATGGTTGGGATATGGACGACGAAGAAATTCAAGGCCCACCCACCACCCACTTCGTAGCCACTGTCGACGATTTAACCAACATGCTCGACTTTGACTCCAAAGACATCGATGGTATGGACGCCGATGAAGGAGACGACCAAGAACCAACACCTATAGGGAACTGGAAAGCCACCTCGTCATATGACATATACATGGTGGACACCCACAAAGCAGGGGATGGCGAGGAAAAAACGGAGGATGACCCCTCCAAGAAGCAACCCAAGCGCCGACATCAGCGGCGCCGCTCTAAGTCCCGCCAAAGCAAAAACGGTGATTCCGGCACCGGAGATAACAACATGCCGGACACTGCCGAAGACAACCCCCTCTAGCAGGATTCAGTGCAGGAGGACGAAGGAGCCAGCCCTCATGAGAAAGCGGCCGACAGAGAGGTTGAGGACGACAACTATATGCCTCCCTCCGAAGACAAGGCAAGCCTTGACGACGACGAATTCGTCGTGCCAGAGGATCCCGTCGAACAAGAGCGTTTCAAACGCAGGCTTATGGCCACGGCAAGCAGCCTCAAGAAAAAACAGCAACAGCTTAGAGCTGACCAAGACTTGCTAGCCGACAGATGGACCGAAGTCCTGGCGGCCGAAGAGTATAAACTCGAACGCCCCTCCAAGAGCTACCCAAAGCGCAGGCTGCTACCCCAACTTGAGGAGGAAGCAACTAAACCTACATCACCAGCGTACGATGCGCCCGATCGGCCACCCCGTGGCCGCGATAGAGAGGCCTTCAAGCCCTCGACCCAAGCCGCACCCCGGTACCGCTCAAAACATACCAGAGTACGGGGAGACGCAACAGACGAGACATATTGGAGAATAAGGCAAGGCAAACAAGATCGATCTACGGATCACATGGGCGCCCCGCTTCACGTGACGCTGACCGTCACGCCGGACATGATAAGTACGACCAGGCCGAATACAACAGACCAAGCTCATCCGAGCTGCGTCGTGATATAGCCCAGTACAGGGGCGCCGCACACCCACTATGCTTCACAGACGAAGTAATGGATCATCAAATCCCCGAGGGCTTTAAACCCGTAAACATCGAATCATACGATGGCACAACAGATCCTGCGGTATGGATCGAGGATTATCTCCTTCATATCCACATGGCCCATGCTGATGATCTACACGCCATCAAATACCTCCCGCTCAAGCTTAAAGGACTAGCTCAACATTGGCTTAACAGCCTGCCAGCAGAGTTAATTAGCTGTTTGGAGGACCTGGAATCTGCATTCCTTGACAACTTCCAGGGCACTTATGTGCGACCACCGGACGCCGATGACCTAAGCCACATAATCCAGCAGCCAGAGGAATCGGCCAGACAATTCTGGACACGGTTCCTAACCAAGAAAAATCAAATAGTCGACTGTCCGGACACCGAGGCCCTTGCAGCCTTCAGGCACAATATCCGAGATGAATGGCTTGCCCGGCACCTAGGACAGGAAAAGCTGAAATCTATGACAGCCCTCACGACACTCATGACCCGCTTTTGTGCGGGAGAAGACAGCTGGCTAGCTCGTAGCAATAACATAACCAAGAGCCCTGGCAATTCGGATACCAAGGACAACAACGGCAGGTCATGTCACAACAAGCATAAGCGCCGCATTAACAGCGACAATACTGAAGATACGACAGTCAATGCCGGATTCAGAGGCTCTAAACCCGGTCAGCGGAAGAAGCCATTCAAAAGAAACCCTCCGGGCCCATCCAGCTTAGACCGGATACTCGATCGCTCGTGCCAGATACACGGCACCCCCGAACAGCCAGCCAACCACACCAACAGGGATTGTTGGGTGTTCAAGCAGGCAGGCAAGTTAAGTGCCAAAAAGAGAGACAAGGCGCTGCATAGCGATGACGGGGAGGAGCCCCGGCCGCCGAACAACAGAGGACAGAAGGGATTCCCCCTGCAAGTTTGGACGGTGAACATGGTATACACAACCCACATCCCCAAAAGGGAGCAGAAGCGTGCTCTCAAGGACGTCTATGCATTGGAGCCAGTCGCCCCAAAGTTCAACCCGTGGTCCTCCTGCCCGATCACTTTTGATCGAAGGGACCACCCCACTAGCATCCGTCACGGTGGATTCGCCGCATTGGTCCTAGACCCAATTATCGACGGATTTCACCTCACCAGAGTCCTAATGGACGGTGGCAGCAGCCTGAACCTGCTTTATCAGGATACAGTGCGAAAAATGGGCATCGATCCCTCAAGGATTAAACCCACAAAGACAACCTTCAAAGGCGTCATACCAGGTGTAGAAGCCAGTTGTACAGGCTCGGTTACACTCGAAGTGGTCTTCGGATCCCCGGATAATTTCCAAAGTGAGGAGTTAATCTTTGACATAGTCCCATTCCGCAGTGGCTATCATGCCCTGCTCGGACGAACTGCATTTGCAAAATTCAATGCGGTGCCGCACTACGCATATCTCAAGCTCAAGATGCCAGGACCTCGCGGAGTCATCACGGTAAATGGAAACACCGAACGCTCTCTCCGAATGGAGGAGCACACGGCGGCCCTGGCGGCGGAAGTACAGAGTAGCCTCTCAAGGAAATTCTCCAATCCAGGTGTCAAACGTCTGGACAACGTCAAGCGAGCCCGAAGTAACCTACAACAAATCCGGCTGGCACGTTCCGAGCAAGCATAGCAGTGCGGCCCCAACCCCAGCCCTCGCCAAATGGTGATATCGGTACCACGCGTACATAATTATGCCTTAGAGATACCATGGGCATAAGGGGAGGGGCACAACTATGGCACGCCCAGAATGCGGCTCAACCGCACTAAGGGGCTCCCTATTCCGCCGTTTCCTTTTTACACACTTTCAGGACCCAACTATTCGGAAGGCTTGTTCGGCAACACACTCGCCGAACACAAGATGAAACAGCCAGGGAGAGAACAAGCCGCGTCAAATGTCCAGGTGGTCTCTATAACGAGCTTAATACCTATTTTACTTAAAATCCCGCAGCTTGCCCCTGGAGGGGAACATGTCAAATAATCCCATCTCTTGCTTATCGCACTACTTGTATCGTTCTGCTTTCGCAGTAGCCCTTTTTTTAATAAACAATACATAGCTCTCATCTATTATTGTACTCATCTATTTTCTATATACACAAATATGTTCAGTCATGACATTCTGCAACCGTACACTTTGGTACGTCCAGTACACTAGAGGCTTAAACACCCCATAACATGGTGTGAGAAGACCGAACACTCTCATGAGTGCGACACCCCGAACTTATAGCACTATATGCATCGGCTCCGAATCATGTCTTTGGTCAATAGTTGGGTTTGCCCGGCTCCCATGTTTTGGTACCTTACGTTCCGTAATGTTGGCTGAGGTAGCGCTGGGCGAACTAATGCGATTGTGCCCCAGTTGAGTTGGGTTAACACCTCAGTAGAGAAAGCTAAAACTGACCGTCATGATAGTGCGAGAGACCGGTCGCTGTTCGCGAGGTTTTTCGAGTCCTTAAAGACTTATGCCGCTTAGAGTGAGGAACCGGACTTATCCGGCCTAGGCATGGATAGCGCCCCGAACTCGGTCTTCCGAATACTAGGGGCTTCGCCGAAATTTAAAATTACAGAATTCTATGGCTAAGTGAGAGTGATAAAGCATTATAAGTCCGACGGCCTGGTTCGTTGTGCTGAGCGCCTCCCTAGATGGACCCAAGAATGGGAACAAGAGCGCTTAGGTTTATCCCGAACACCCCAGCACTCGTGGCATGGGGGTCGAAGCCGACGACTTGCATCTCTCAGATTTGATAAACGGCCGCACAGAAGGTAATATTTTAAATTAACAAGCGTTGCTTAACGCACATGAACAAAGTTTTTAGCGTACAGGATAACAAATGCGTGTCTACTCAAAAATTACATATTTGGAGCACGCATCCGCTATACGGCAGGCACCCTTCAGTATGCCCTTATAATACATCTCGGGCATGCGATACTCCTTGCTCGGCGGTGGCGCGTCCGTCAAAAGCTTCTCCGCGTCCAGCTTGCCCCAGTGCACTTTAGCATGGGCAAGGGCCCGACGGGCACCTTCAATGCAGATGGAGCGCTTGATGACCTCAATCCACGGACAAGCGTCCACCAGCCGCTGCACCAGACCGAAGTAGGTCCCAAGCATGGCTTCCCTAGGCCATAGTCGAACTATGAGGCCCTTCATGGCCTGTTCGGCCACCTTGTGGAGCTCGACCAGCTGCTTCAGCTGGTCGCTCAGGGGCACCGGATGCTCGGCCTCAGCATACTGAGACCAGAACACCTTTTCTGACGAGCTCCCCTCCTCGGCTCGGTAGAACGCGGCAGCATCAGACACACTACGGGGCAGATCGGCGAACGCTCCTGGAGAGCTCTGGATTCGGGTAAGTAATAGATAATTTACTTTTACATGCTTGCTTTGCATAAAGAATGCCTTACCCGCTGCTATTTTCTTTATCGCCTCGATCTCCTGGAGGGCCTTCTGGGCTTCGGCCTTAGCGTTTTTGGCACTCTCAAGAGCCAAGGCGAGCTCGGACTCTTGAGTCTTCAAGTCACGCTCCAAACTCTCGTGTTTTTCCACGAGAGCCTGGAGCTCTTGCCGCACCTCCGCCACCCGCGCCTCCTGCTTCTCTCGCTCGGTGCGCTCCAAGGCCGCACTGTTCTCGGTCGTGGCCCCTGCAACATTTACGTTGGTCCTGTCATTATTTGCAACCAAGTATTTCTATATACATTTACATGCGGTACTACGTACCCTCTTTATCCTCGAGCTGCTTCTTGGCACGGCCGAGCTCGCTCTCGGACCGCTCGAGGCTTTCCTTCAATGCATTGACCTCCGCAGTCAGTGCGGCAGAGGTCAGCAGCGCAGCCTGCATTCCCATATTGACATATTTTTATTAGACTCCTTCGTATATCTTTGTAGATCCTCAGCTCGGCTTTTCTTTCCGAACACCGAACTAAGCATCAGGGGCTACTGTCTATGCGGTAACATTTCTATATGTTTTTGAACACATACCTCAAAGCCTGTTAACAGGCTTGTACAGGCTTCTGTCAGCCCGCTCTTGGCGGACTGAAGCTTCTGAATCACCGCACTCATAACAGTGCGGTGTTCCTCGTCGATGGAGGCGCCGTTAAGCACCTCCAGCAAATTGTCCGGCGCCTCCGGATGGACGGAGGTCGCAAGCATCATAGGCTTGCCCTTCTTATGAAGGCGCCGCCTGTCGTACTCTGGAACCGTTGATGGTTCCGGAGCAGCGTCTGGCCCGGGGCCAGACTTGGATCCCTCCGGGGCTTTACCCCCTTTGGGCCTGGGGTCCGGTAGGTCGCCTTGCGGCGCCTCCAGGACCACCTCCTCCTGGTTTAGTCCCTTTCGGGACCCCACCTCGGCGTCGTTCGTAGGGAGAGGGGAGGAGGCCGTCGGAAGTGAAGCGCTATTCACATCCGACGAATCCAAGGAGCCGCTCGTCGAATCGTCGAGCTGAGCCTTGGGCGGACTGCATGATCAAATACGGCGTCAGAAAATGCCAAATAATGGAGGGGCGTCGTAAGTTATTCGGATAGCCGGACACTTACGATCTTGCCAGGGGCTTGACCCTGGACGACCATTCCTCCCCACCACCTTCGGCACCGGAGGCATAGTCCGGCAGAAGGGTTTTCCCCTTCTTGGACCCTCCGGCCTCCCCAGTTGGGGCGGCCTTTCTTTTCTTTCCTCCCCCCGTCGGAGAGGGAGAGGCTTCTTCTTCTTCCTCCTCCTCGTCTTCAGAGGCGGAAGGTGCTTCAGGGTTGTTGGGCGATGAACCCGACACCCCCAGGCGTCGGGAGCTCTTGCGAGTCTCCGTGGCCTTCTTCTTGGCCTTCTTCTCCAGCACCACATGAGGTGCCGGAACCAGCAGCCCTGTCAATTGGGCGTCCGCTGGGTCTTCTGGTAAGGGAGCCGGACAGATCATCTGCCCAGACGTCTTCAGCCTGTCCTGTTAAAGGAAAGGGAGGTTAGACCCCACATAGAGTCAGACTATGAAAGATAAAGGTCCCGTAAAGGGTAGAGTAGCTTACCTTGCTGGCCTGGCGCCGCAAGCTGAATCCGCGATCTTCGGTAGCGGATGCGGGTGCCTCAGCGCCCTTAAACAGCACCTTCCAGGCATCTTCGTACGAAGTGTCGAAAAGCTTGCTCAAGGTTTGGTGCTGTGCCGGATCAAACTCCCACAATTTGAAGGCCCGTTGTTGGCATGGGAGGATCCGGCGGATGAGCATGACCTGGACTACGTTGACAAGCTTGAGATTCTTGTTCACCAGCTTTTTGACGCAGGTTTGAAGTCCGGTCAGCTCCTCCGAATCCCCCCACGTTAAGCCCGTCTCTTTCCAGGAAGTGAGCCGTGTGGGGAAGCCAGATCGAAATTCGGGGGCCGCCGCCCATTTGGGATCGCGCGGCTCGGTGATGTAGAACCACCCCGATTTCCATCCCTTTATTGTCTCCACGAAGGAGCCCTCGAGCCATAGGACGTTGGCCATCCGGCCCACCATGGCACCTCCGCACTCCGCTTGGCGCCCGCCCACTACCTTCGGCTTGACATTAAAAGTCTTCAGCCATAAGCCGAAGTGGGGCTGGATACAGAGGAAGGCCTCGCACACGACGATAAACGCCGAGATGTTGAGGATGAAGTTCGGGGCCAGATCGTGGAAGTCCAGGCCGTAGTAGAACATGAGCCCCCGGACGAACGGGTGAAGAGGAAAACCCAGTCCGCGGAGGAAATGGGGGAGAAATACAACCCTCTCATGGGGCCTAGGGGTGGGGATGAGTTGCCCCTCATCTGGAAGCCGGTGCGCGATGTCGTCAGACAAGTATCCGGCCTTCCTCAGCTTTTTGATTTCCCCTCTGTGACGGAGGAGGCCATCCATCTACCTCCCGCTCCGGACATGATTGGAGAAGGTTGAGGTGGGAAGTGCGGGCTTGGGCGTTGGAGCTCGAGCGCGCAGGGACGAATAAGCAAAGGAGGAAGAAGGCGTGAATGGAAAGGGCAGATTCTTATCCCCTTATATGGGCGGCCGAAACTACGAGCCCCCACCAGCCTAATAAAACTCGCTTATCTCCCAAGTGCCGCGGTTAATGGCGCGGTTGGGTTACCCACGCCCGCATTGATGAGAATCCCGGAATAATGGGACACAATCTCCGCTTTGACAAGACGCGCCAAGGAAACCGCCTCGCTAAACGCGCTAAGGTGGAGCGGTATAATGAATAAAAGCCTGGCTGCGGCGTGATGTCATATTGCATAATACGTCAGCAGATCTGATTGCTGCAAATATTATTCTCTCTATGGTGGAATGTGGAACTTATTTTGCAGAGCCGGACACTATCCTGGTGTTCAACATCTTCTATGAAGTATTCAGAGGAGGAACCCGCCTTGCAATGCCGAAGACAACTTGCACGCCGGACTCGTCGTCATTGAAGCCTGGTTCAGGGGCTACTAAGGGAGTCCTGGATTAGGGGGTGTCCGGATGGCCGGACTATGACCTTTGGCCGGACTCCCAGACTATGAAGATACAAGATTGAAGACTCCGTCCCGTGTCCGGATGGGACTTTCCTTGGCGTGGAAGGCAAGCTTGACGATACGATATGAAGATCTCCTCCCATTGTAACTGACTTTGTGTAACCCTAGCCCTCTCCGGTATCTATATAAACTGGAGAGTTTTAGTCCGTAGGACAAACAACAATCATACCATAGGCTAGCTTCTAGGGTTTAGCCTCTTTGATCTCGTGGTAGATCCACTCTTGTACTACCCATATCATCAATATTAATCAAGCAGGAGTAGGGTTTTACCTCCATCGAGAGGGCCCGAACCTGGGTAAAAACATCGTGTCCCTTGTCTCCTGTTACCATCCGCCTAGACGCACAGTTCGGGACCCCCTGCCCGAGATCCGCCGGTTTTGACACCGACATTGGTCTTCAGCAGAGTAGGACCGGTTGATGAAGGGTGAGCTGAAGAACTTGTTGAAGCTCCTAAGGCAATAGATATGCATGTGGTCCATTGGCATGTGGCGAGATGCACGGGTGCTAAGGACTTTGCCAGAGGAGCTGAGGGTTTTGAAACCCGGGGAACTTGAGCAGCCTGAGGAATTGGGGCAGATTGAGGAATTTGCCTTGGTGGCGCTGAGCAAATTGTCCGTGAGGGCATTGCAGCAGAACTTGGCCGTGAGGGCATAGCTGAGGAAGGTGGTTTCTTGCCTGGCTTCTTTGGCATAGCCTTCTTGCTTGAAGAAGCCTCAGCAGCGGCAGCGGCAGCAGAAGAATCCTCATTGAATTTCTTCACTGCTTCTTTGGCCTGATTGGCCAGCTTAGCTCGCCGCCTGGCCCACTCATCAGCATAATCCTCACCATGTTTAAGGCTTGTTGGATCAGCCAATTGGCTAGGTGCCATAGGAGGTCTTGGGCATGGAGGGTTGAGAGCGAATTTCTTCATGTATTTGGGAGTGACATATCTGTACTCCCTCCACTCTCTTGCCCATCTTCTTTCTATCCTCTGAATGCACACTTTGCGCTCATTCTTAGTTTCCTTGCCGTGAGTTGCCTCATCAGGCGTGCAGTACCCTATGTAGATATCCGCAGGGATCTCAAAAGCAGTATTGACCTCAAGCTTCTTTCCTCCTTTCTGAGGCCTTTTTCCATCTGCCGTTTTCTTCAGCTGAGGAATTTGCACAATCGAGTTCTCTGAAGAAGTATGCAGCTTTTCTTCGAGGAACGCTGCAAATGACTTAAGTTGATGAGAACCAAGTGATTCAGCAGCAGACATGTGTACCTGTGAACATAGTATAGGTGCCAAGAATTTGGAGAGGTCATATGCGTTCTTAGAAGGTTTTTGTAAATTGAACAAGTTTGAGGAAATTGACCCGATGTGTCTTGAAGAATTTCACTAAGCGTTCTTTGTCTTAGGTTCCAGAGTTGTGCGGATCGTGAGATTCACACAATTGAGGAATCATGAAGAAAAACATCACTTAGAGAAACATATCAAGAACTTAAGATTTGTGCAAGGTGTTTAGAGTGTGGAGATTGAAGAATAAACACCTTTTGAGGATTTGATGAAAATCATCAGTAGAATAAATGCAGTAAAAGTAACTTTTAATTACCCTTGACGAAGAACACGATGAACTAGAAGTGTAGATTTGGAAGTTCGTCAGCTCGGATCTTCCACACCCTAACTTGGCGGAGGAAGACGTCTACGGCAGCGGCGGAGGGAAGATTTCCGCGGCCGACGCGAGTACGCCGGCGACGAGGTCAAGGCAGTGAAGCTCTTCCTCACCGGCGATGATGGAGTTAGCGGCGGCGCTAGGGTTTGAGAAGCTTGAGCGAGGGTTGGAGTTTGAGCGGAGTAAAAGTGAAATGAGGAAGGGAAGGGGTATTTATAGCGGAGATGAATAACTGTTCGCCCGAAGAATTTGGACGAACATGCCCCTGACCCTTCTCATTCACGTGACATGTGTCACCCACGTACTGAGAAGTGGAGATCGTGTGAGATCTTGGGTGCATAGATAAGTATATCATGGAATGCGTAACAGTTTGAGCGGCAAAAGCCGAAAATTTCAGATAAAAATATTTTAAAGTGTCGTTCGCAATTTCTTCAGTTGTCAAGGAAACAGTGAAGAATTTGAACGAGTTTCAAATAGAACGCACATGAAGAATTTGTGAATAGACTGGGTTGAGTTTAGCATAGAGGGGAAAGGGTCCGATCACATTCACTTAGCAGAAAAGTCAACTTGAAGAAGTAGCAGTAAGTGAATGTTGTAGAGGACATAAACTCATATATATATAGTCAAATGAAGAACAACGACGGAAAGATTGAAGACAATTCAAAGTTGAAGAATTTGAAAATTGAGGAATTTCAAAAACAAAGAAAAACTCAAATTGAAGATTTTCAACTTTGGTTGGTGGCGTAACCCACCGTATAAGAAAGCTGATTTTAGACACCACGTACAATTCTCGTAGGGTTCTGAGAATCAATTTCTTCATTAATTTCTTCACACTTAGAGGGTTAGTCTTCATTGATTGAAGAAAAACGTTACTTCGTGTGTTGCACATCTAAATCATCAAGTCAGCATAAGTGTTAGAATGTGTGTACTTTTCAAAGAACATTCGAAGATTCTAGGATATTTAGCTCACACCGCAACTTGCTAAATCTTTTCTCATCCAAGGGCTTAGTGAAGATATGGGCCAGCTGGTCTTCAGTGCTTGCGTGGTCGATGGAGATGTCGCCCTTCAACACATGATCACGAAGAAAATGATGACGAAACTGGATGTGCTTTGTCTTCGAGTGCTGAACTGAGTTGTGAGCAATCTTGATAGCACTCTCATTGTCGCAGTAGAGAGGCACATTCCTCACGTTGATGCCATAGTCCTTGAGTGTTTGCTTCATCCATAGTAATTGAGCACAGCAGGATCCAGCAACAATGTACTCAGCCTCTGCAGTGGAGAGTGATATGCAATTCTGCTTCTTCAAGGACCAACATACCAAGGATCGTCTGAGGAAATGACATGTGCCTGACGTTGACTTGCGGTCCTCCCGATCGCCAGCATAGTCAGAGTCTGAATATCCAATGAGATCAAAGGAAGAGCCCTTGGGATACCATAATCCAAGTGTTGGTGTGTGAGCTAGATATGGAAGAATATGCTTCACAGCCTTATGGTGTGATTCCTTCGGTGTAGCTTGAAATCGGGCACACATGCAAACACTAAGCATAATATCCGGCCTAGATGCACATAGGTACAATAAGGATCCAATCATGGAATGGTATACCTTTTGATCGAAGTCTTTACCATTTTCATCAGTGCATAGATGGCCATTTGTGGGCATGGGAATTTTGACGCCTTTGCAGTCTTGCATGCCGAATTTCCTCAATACATCCTTGAGGTATTTCTCCTGAGATATGAATATGCCATTGTATTGTTGATGAATCTGAAGACCTAAGAAGAATTTCAATTCTCCCATCATAGACATTTGATATTCTTCACTCATCATATAGGCAAATTCATCACTGTAACGTTGGTTAGTACAGCCAAAGATAATATCATCAACATATATTTGGCACACGAATAATTCATCATCATATGATTTGGTGAAAAGAGTTGGGTCAAGTGAACCGGGTTTGAAGCCTTTCTTCATGAGGAATTCCTTCAGTGTGTCATACCACGCCCGAGGTGCTTGCTGAGGCCATAGTGGGCCTTGTTGAGTCTGTAGACGTGATCTGGAAATTTTGGATCCTAAAAACCTGGTGGTTGAGCAACATATACTTCTTCCTCAAGCTTACCATTGAGGAATGCACTTTTCGCATCCATTTGTTGTAAGATGATATTATGATGGTTAGCATAAGCAAGCAATATGCGAATAGCCTCAAGTCTAGCAACAGGTGCAAAAATTTCATCAAAATCAATTCCTTCAACCTATGTGTAGCCTTGAGCTACAAGTCGAGCCTTATTTCTCACCACGAGGCCATTTTCATCTTGTTTGTTGCGGTAGATCCATTTGGTATCGATGATGTTGTGCTTGCGACGGTCTAGTCACTTGAAAAGCTCCCGCACATTGTTGAGCTCGAATTGATGTAATTCATCTTGCATGGCTTGAATCCACTCAGATTCCATGAATGCTTCACCTACTTTAGTGGGCTCTATGATATAGACAAAAGCAAAATGCCCACAAAAGTTAGATAAATGTGAAGCTTTTGAGCGCGTGAGGGGACCTAGTGCTTCGATGTCATAGATGCTCGATTTGCACTTCATTTGCAATGCGAGGATGTGCGGCTTGATGACTTTGCTTAGGCCTAGCAGTTTCTTCAGGACCAGTTTCTTCAGCAGCACCAGCATGATTTTGCTCACGATCAGGAATGACTTCTTCAGCAATTTCTTCGGTAGGGATGACATCCTTAGTGGCTTTGAACTTGATGGATTCCTTAGGTGACATTTCATCTAGCATAGGAGGTAGGTGCTCTCTTTGCGAGCCATTAGTTTCCTCGAAATGCACATCTACAGTTTCAACAACCTTGTGGTGAACGGTGTTGAAGACTCTGTAGGTGTGCAAGTCCTTTCCGTAACCAAGCATAAAACCCGTATGTGCTTTCGGTGCAAATTTAGAGTGATGGTGAGGATCTCTAATCCAGCATTTAGCACCGAAGACTTTGAAATAACTTACATTGGGTTTCTTGTCAGTGAGGAGTTCGTATGAGGTCTTTTTGAAGAATTTGTGAAGATATACCCTGTTGATGATGTGGCGCGTACTATCAATTACTTCAGGCCAGAAGCGCTCAGCTGTCTTGTATTCATCAAGCATAGTGCGAGCCATCTCAACAAGAGTCCTGTTCTTGCGCTCCACAACGCCATTCTGCTAAGGAGTATAAGGAGCAGATAATTCGTGAGTGATACCAAGCATATCGAGATATTCATCGAGGCTAGTATTTTTGAACTCGGTTCCGTTATCACTCCTGATATGCTTGATCTTCACACCAAAGTTTGTGGAAGCCCTTGAGGAAAAACGTCTGAAGACTTCCTGCACTTCATTTCTGTAAGTGATGATATGCACCCATGTGTAACTAGAATATTCATCAACTATGACAAAACCATATAATCATGCAGAACTAGTGAACATGGCATAATGAGTACGGCCAAATAGATCCATAAGAAGTAATTCAAAAGGACGAGAGGTGGTCATGATAGTCTTCACGGGATGCTTGGGTCTGGTGATCTTTCCAGACTCACAAGCCCCACAAAGATGATCTTTAAGGAATTTGACACCCTCGATGCCAATGACATGTTTCTTCTTCGCGAGTGTATGCAAGTTCCTCATCCCAGCATGACCAAGTCGTCGATGCCATCACCAGCATTCTGAAGCTTTTGTGAGTAGATATGTGGCAGGTTGTGATCCTGCAGAGAAGTCAACAATATACAAGTTTCCTTTCCTAAAGCCTTCGAAGACTTTGGAGTTGTCAGATTCCATTAGCACAAGGCAGCGAAATTTGCTGAAGACAACAACCATATCAAGATCACAAAGCATTGAGACTGACATAAGATTGAATCCTAAGGACTCAACAAGCATGACTTTGTCCATGTGTTTATCCTTTGAGATTGCAACCTTACCTAGACCCAGTACCTTGCTTTTTCCTTTGTCAGCGTAGGTGATATGCTTCAGATGAGATGGTGACAAATCAGTGCCCATCATCAAGTTTCTGTCACCAGTCATGTGATTTGTACATCCACTATCGAGTACCCACTCAGTAGCTTTGGGTTGTTCATCCTGCAGATGAATTAGTGCAACTTACGAACCCATATACTTCATCAGTGAAGAATATGATTTCAATTTCATCTACAGTAACTGAAAGAACATGCGGTGCCCCCATGTTTGGTTTTGGTAATTGATGACAATCTCTATGGACTAATGGTTGTCTTGAGTTATATTTGAAGGATTTGTCCATAGTCTTTTCTTGAAGTCCATGTGTTGGTTTCAAGGAGTTTATGAGTTGACCAAGGTGCTATTAAGGAATTATCCAAAGATTGGTCATGTGAGTGTTGAGCTTATTGCAAGCAAGTATTGAAGAAGAAGATTGTGTGATCATTCATGTTTACCTTCAAGACATCATCCAAATGAGGAGAGTTGGAAAGATTCAAGGTTGATCAAGACTAAGTCAAGAGTGAATCAAGTTGATCAAGACTAAGACAGGAGTGAATCAAGTTGATCAACTCACAAAGCGTAGAATATGTACCGAGAGGGATCAAGTGATCCCATCGTATGGAAAGCATTGCCCATTGCACTTTGTGTACTAACCCATGGTCTATGTGAGAGTTCTATGTGAGGTTAGGTACGTGTCCATGGGCTTGCGTCAAGAGGAAGATATCATACAACCCATAGAAAGGATGACATCAAGTGGTGATCGTCATCAAGATTGTCGTGTGCAAGTTCAAGTGGAGAATCACGAAGAGATCAAGTGCTTGAATCTTGCCATCCATTATGGTATCAATGGACTTGTGAAGATGTGCCAAAGAGTGGCTCACCCATAGTGGACTATGGGGGAGCAATCATCTAGTCTTCATCGGGCCAACACAATCAAGAAAGGTGGTCCAACTTGAGGGAGTCAAGATCGTCATCATCTAGCTCAAGTGTACCATGAGCAAGGCAAAGGTTTGCCCTTGATAGGTTTTCTATTTTACCGGTCTCATAGTGGTAGTTGGGAGACCGGGTTATATGATCGTTTGCCGTACTATCAAGGGGGGCTCTCAAGTTGGTAGCTTGATCATATCATTAGTAGAGAGCTCAAACCATTGCATCCTTGCATCATGTTACTTGGTTCTTGTTTGGTTCTCTTTGTGAGTCTTAGAGCTTATGGTCATCTTGATGACAAGCTTGAGTTCATTGAAAACGGAGTTCGCATGCGTCTTCTATGATGTTTTCGGTGTTGGAGGTTTTACCGGTCTTATCCAAGGAAGGGTTCTCACCATTTTCTTATGGGACTTTTATATTTTGCTTCTTATTGATATTTCTTTCAAGATTGTGTTAGCCCTTGTTGCTAGCTTTCCAACAAACTTGGTTTCATCGATTTCGGTGTCCGTTTGCAAAAGTTGTGGCAGGTTTTGTGTTCTCAAAAGGCTGCAGCGGTACTACCGCGAATTGGAGTAGATGTAATTTTTTACTACCGCTCCAGAGTGGTACTACCGCGGCTCCTACAGTGGTAGTACCGCTCCAGACCAAAAAACTCGTCCCAAGTCATGCGGAGGTAGGCACAGAAGTATTTTTTTTGTACCACTCGTAAGTAGTAGTACCGCTACCATTTGCGGTAGTACCGTGAGGACGAGCGGTAGTACCGCTCCGGTGGTTCTACTAGACTTTTGCCTCCTCGTTGTTGTTTTTCAAAAGGGGTACTACCGCTCTAGCGGTAGTACCGCTCCTTGGAGCGGTAGTACCACTCTGTGCGGGCTGTGAGCATAACGATTGGATTTCCCACCTATAAAAGGGGGTCTTCTTCCCCATTGAACCTCATCCTTTGAGCTCGTGTTCTTCCTCCATTGTTGACCTTCCTCGAGCTTGCTAACTCTCAATCCTTCCATGGATTCCTGCTAGTTTTTGAGGGAAAAGAGAGAGGAGATCTAGATCCACATTTCCACCAATCACTTTCTCCTCTATGTGAGGGGAACCCCTTGGATCTAGATCTTGGAGTTCTTGGTGTTCTCCTTCTTGTTATTCCTCTCATTTTCCTCCCTAGCATTAGTTGCTTTTGTGGGATTTGAGAGACAAGGACTTGGGCACTCCGTGTGCCCTTGCCATTGCATTTGGTGCATCGGTTTGAGTTCTCCACGTGATACGTGGAAGTTACAAGTTGAGAAGCTTATTACTCTTGGGTGCTTGGTACCCTTGAGCTTGTTACTCTTGGGTGTTTGGACACCCTAGAGCTTGCTCCTCTTGGGTACCTTGGCGCCCTAGAGGGTTGGTGTTGTTCGGAGCTCAATCATTGTGGTGTAAAGCTTGGGGCAAGCGTCGGGGTCTCCAATTAGGTTATGGAGATCGCCCCGAGCAATTTGACGGGTACCGGTGACCGCCCCCAAGGGTTGCCAAAGTGTACGGGTTCGGTGACAGTCTCCAAGGGTCGCCATTTGTACGAGTTTGGTGACCGCCCTCAAGGGTCCCTTAGTGGAATCACGACATCTTGCATTATGCGAGGGCGTGAGTATATTACGGTGGCCCTAGTGGCTTCTTGGGGAGCATTGTGCCTCCACACCGCTCCAAACGGATATTAGCATCCGCAAGGGTGTGAAATTCGGGATACATCATCGTCTCCGCGTGACTCGGTTATCTCTTACCCGAGCCCTTTACTTATGCACTTTACTTTGTGATAGCCATATTGTTCTTTGTCATATATCTTGCTATCACATAGTTGATTATCTTGCTTAGCATAAGTTCTTGGTGCACATAGGTGAGCCTAGTTGTTTTAGGTTTTGTTCTTGACAAATTAACGGCTAGGTTTATTCCGCATTTGTTCAAGCCTAAACCGTAATTATTTTAAAGCGCCTATTCACCCTCCCCCTCTAGGCGACATCCTCGATCTTTCAATTGGTATCATAGCCTCGTCTCTCCTTGTTAGGCTTAACCGCCTAGAGAGTAAAGATGTCGAGTAGGGGATTAGGATTCTCTGACACTCTTAGTTTCGATGGCACAAATTTTGATGCTTGGTTAATTCGCATGCTTAATCTCTTTAGGGTCATGGACCCAAATTTAGAGAGAATTGTAGATATGGGTTTTTCTCCTCCAAAGGATCCCCAAAGATTATCTTTAGATGATGAGAAAAACTCTTATCTCAATGCTCAAGCTTCTAATGTGCTTTTCGATGCTTTGAGCAATACAGTTATATTTCAACTCATGCCGTTTCGGGATGCTCATGAGTTGTGGACGAAGCTTCAAGATAAATATGGTGTGTCCAAGTTTTGTGGCGATGATTGTTCTCCCTCCACCTCCGACCGTGTTGCCTTCTCAACTTCTTCTACTTCACCTACATGTAGATTGCCACAAGGTAATGCTATGGTGAGTAGTGTTGGTCATTGCAATGATGATAGTGTGCTAATCGTTGGTGACTCTTCATCACTATCTTATTGCAATGCTCCTTCTTTGGACTTTAACACTTCGAGCACTCCAAATGTTTCACATGCTTGTGTTGATAGTCCTAGCATATCATGTAGAAATTGCTTGACTAAATCTCATGATGATATGCTTGCTATGTCTTGTTGCCATGATAAAAATGCATCTATTTCCTCGAATTGTTGTTCTAACAATATTGAGGAAACTGAACACTCCATGGAACAAGATGTGGTTCTTAATGGTGCCTCAAGGGATCCTACATCATCATCTATTGCTTTTTGCCTTATGGCTAAGGCGTCAAAGGTACCTCCTTCTTTGTACCCCAATATGTCTCTTGATGATGATGTTGATGCTAATGGTGATGAGGATAATGATGAAGAGATTGATAATGTTGCCTCCTTAAAAACTAAGGGGGAAATGATTTTTAAAGCTCTTTATAAAAATAAAATTGCTCGTTCCAACTTCATGGAAATAATGTCCATTGCCATTGATGGCAAGAAATACATTGAGGAGTTGGAATCTCATCTAGAGGATCATGAGGTCACCATTGAGAAAATGGAAGCTCATGAGCGTGATTACGCAAATGAGATCGCGGGGCTATCTCAAGCTCTTGAACATGAACAAACCACCTCCGAATCTCTTGAGGAGACTTTTGCTCTAGAATTATCTAGAGTGAGGGAATCTCATGATAGAGCTCTTGAGGTGGCCAATGATTTCAAAACTAAAAATGCTAAGCTTGAAGTTGCTCATGCTAGACTCCTTGAGGACTTTGAGCAACTCAAAAATGGCTCTAGGGTCATTAAGAGTGAGCTCATCGAACTCACCGAGTCTCATGCTCAACTTAAAGCTTCCTGTTTGAAAGAGCTTGCCAAGTTGCCTTCTCCTCTTGTTGTCAATGATGTTGCTTGTGCTACTAACTCTATTTCTTGTCAAGCATCCATTTTGAAGGAGAATGTTGAGCTATGAGCTCAACTTGAGTTGCTATCTATCAATTATGGGAAATTGGAAGAAAGCCATGAAAAGCTCTCAAGCTCTCATGATGATCTTCTAGTATCCCATAATGTGCTAAAGAGAGCTCATGAGGCCATGATTGCTAAGGTAACATCAAGTGAGACTCATGTGGATACTAGCACTACTTTTAGTCAAAATGCTATATTGCCTTGTGCTAGTCCTCATGATTCATCCATGCATAACATTGGTACATCTTGTGATGAATTGCTTTCCTTGCCTTGTTGCTCTCACGATGAAGTTTATACTTCCTCTAGTTCTTGTATTAAGACTAACTATGTAGAGGAAATCAAAGAGCTCAAGGCACAAGTCACTTCTTTGAAGAAAGACTTGGAAAAATGTCATGAAGGGAAGGCCACACTCAACAATATCTTGTGTGTGCAAAAATCCCCCAATGACAAAGCTGGACTTAGATTCAACTCCAATAAGAAGAAGAAGTCCAAGAGAATCAAGAAGAAGGAGACACAGAGGTTATCTTCCATCCTGGGATCTAAGCTTGAACAGTTACCTTTCACATATCTGGGTTTGCCACTTGGTACAACAAAGCCTAGAATCATTGATTTCATGCCCCTAGTGGATAGTGTTGAAAGAAGACTGTCTGTTAGCTCTGCCATGCTCAACCAAGGATCCAGGTTGCAATTGCTCACATCTGTGCTTACTTCAATGCCCATATACTTCCTCTGCAGCTTGCATATCCCACCTGGTATTATCAAACAGTTGGATAGGATCTTCAGGCAGTGTTTGTTGAGAGGAAATTCTGATGTGCCTAAGCAGTCTTTAGCTGCCTGGGACTTAGTTTGTCGACCAAAGGATAAGGGAGGTCTTGGCATCCTAAACCTCAATGTCCAGAACCAAGATTTGCTTCTCAAACAAATGCATAAGTTCTATAACAAGAAGCAAGTTCCTTGGGTCCAATTGATTTGGGATAGTTATTATGATGGAGTTGTGCCCCATGCAACAGTCCTAACTGGATCCTTTTGGTGGAAAGACATTATCAAGCTTGCTGACACATATAGGTCGATTGCTTCAGTGCAAGTTAATATGGTTGATTCTGCTCTCTTTTGGCTGGATGCTTGGCATGTAGGTGGCTCTTCAAGGCCTCTTAGCCTTAGATTACAAAGGCTTTTCTCTTTTGTTTTGGATGATAAGGTTTCTGTCAGGGATTTTTTACAAACTCAGGATTTGTACTCCATGTTTCATCTGCCCATTTCTCAGCAGGCAGCAGCTGAATTGGAAACCTTGGAAGGATGGTTATTCAATCTCCAGAGATATCCAACATTTCCTGATGTTTGGGTTTGGCCTGGTAAATCTGGGAAGTTTTCTGCAAAGAGCTTCTATGACATCATGCATACACACCTCCCCACTATTCAACCTTGCAGGTGGCTTTGGCAGAGCAGATGTACTATGAAAATTAAGGTTTTTTGGCTGGCTTCTATTTTTTGACAGGCTCAACACAAAGGACATGCTGGTCCGCAGGCACTGGAGATCCCCTACGGCTGATAATCCATGTGTCATCTATAATGCCTTTGTTTGGGAGGACATGGCACATCTCTTCTTTGGATGTAATTTCACTGCCAAGGTTTGGAACTACCTGCAGATCGATTGGTCACATGGTTCTACTATTCAGCAATCTATATCTCAAGCAAGGCATAGATTTGGGCATCCTTTCTTCTTTGAAGTTATGCTAACAACTGCTTGGAATATTTGGATTCTCAGAAATGGGAGAACCTTCAGGGGCGTTCAGGCTACTTTTGCTGCCTGGAGGGGCAGTTTTGTACATGATCTCCTTCTCCTGTCACATAGGTTTAAGGATAGCGCTAAGACTAGGCTTGTAGATTGGGTTAACTCCCTCATGTAATTGTAAGTACTTCTTAACCTTTAGTTTAGGGTAGTAATCTTTACCTTTCTCTGTACAGTTTGCTTCTTTGAGACTGCAATAAAGGGCTGTGGGGTTTTTACCCTACAGTAAATATTCAAAAAAAAGAACAAGTCAAGAATTCGACCAAGATTATTTGCTTCAAGTGCAAAATTGAAGGGCATCATGTTGGATCTTGCCCATTGAAGAAGAAGGCCATTAGTGTCAAGCAACAAGGGAAGAGGCCACAAGTTCAATCTCATTCTCAACCTCAAGTTGAAGAATGGACACTTCCCAAGAATACTCAAGTTAATGCTTCTCTTGTTGAGAAATCAAGTGAGAAGAAAGTGAAGTGTAGATGTTGCTACTTATGTCGTGAGAAAGGTCACGTCGCTTCTTCATGCACTAGTGGTAACTTGTCCAACCCAATTATTATTGATGATATCTATTCTCTTGGTAAGGATAAAGTTGGCAATGTGTTTGCCAAGCTTGTTAGTACTCAAAGTGGTGTCAAGAAAAGAACCATTTGGGTAGCCAAGCCTATTGTGACTAACCTCTTAGAACCCAACTTGGTTGGGGACCACCAAGCTCAAACTTGATCAATAGGTGTTGTTGGAGGTCATTGGAGACTTGGCTACATTATGAAGAATTTAGGGGACTTCATCATTCGTATTGTCTCAAGCCAAGTCAATTGGGTTATCAAGTTTCTATCTTATATCCAATGTGCCTCCTTGCGGTAACTTGTACTTAAATTGTTTACATTGAAAGTTACTTTCCCCTTTGCATGTTTTGGTTTTGTTCCTTGCATGTGTTTGTTGTGCTTCCAACTTGATTATCTTGAGCAATCAAGTATGTGTGTGTTGGTTTGCACATCATGTACATGTGTGTTGTGTGTTGAGCCTTTATGCTTCTTGTTTGTATCCTAGTTGGCTCGTGTGAGAGATTAATGTAACATCCCATTTGGGGGGTGATGTGCTTTGTGCACCTCACAATCCTATAAGTGTGTGTACATGAGTAATACCATCTAGTATTGATATTACAAGATTATCTAGTCACTAGGTTGTATATCTCTCATGAGAAATTCAAATTCTAAAAATTCCATTGATTATCTCCTGTTGGATCCTCTTATTGCCTCTTGTAAAGTTCTTATTGGTATCACATTATGGGGGAGTAATATGCTATGTGCATATTACAAGCCTAGAAAATGTGTACATTTGAGATATTGTCACCTAGAATTGATATTGTAAATTATCTTGTTCCTAGGTGGCATGTTAGCTCTACAAGTTGCAATTTGCTTGTGTGTGGTGTGAAGATGATGTTGGATTTCCTTGCTATTTACCACCGGGAATTCTTTCCGTCTACTTCTTGTCTTTTGACAATTGGTAGTCACTTATGTGTGGTAGAATTTATTGATCATCTTTACATTGGCTTTTGTTTTACTTTCCTTTTCTCTTGCCAAGGATTGTGTCAATTCCCGTTGTCTTCCATACCACTTGTGGATCTTGTTTATTTCTTGTTCTCGTCTAGTGTTTTCTAGATGTAGTGAAAGTGGTGATCCCACCTTGTGCATTTTATATTCAAATGCAAATTCTCTATAATGCACAACTCGTGGGGGAGCTATCCTATTTTCTATAAAACGCTCATCTTGTGATCCTTATCAAGTGTATGTTGGTGGAAGGCAAGCCATTTTCTTTTTGGTACCTTGTGCCATCATGAAACTTTGATGAGAGCTTGGTTTGTTTGGAACCATCCTCTCTTTGGGACTTTGACATCTTTAATTTAATGTGTATCAATGGATATCTCATTCCTTGATGTATCTTTAATGATATCTTCCAAGTGATGATTTATCTATTTGGTATCCTTTTCACTTGGCATTTCGTTTTCATTTGGTATCGGTTCTTGAAAGTTTTGAGCATGCATGCTTACTTCATGTATTTTATTTGAAATGCTTTCTTTCTTTGACCCAATATATAGGGGAAACTCCACCTAGTATCAATTTGGATGCGGTGTGCATGAAATTCATTTTCATATATGTATGCACATATTTATGTGTAGTTTGTCCTATGTATTGGTGCTTCTAACTATTTGGTCCAAATGAGTTTGGGTACCGTTTAGTTTGTGTTGTTCTTCTAGGAACATTTAGAGATGCATTGGATGCTCGGATCACTCACAAGGAAGGTGTTGTCACCATGTGCTTATTGGAGTTAAGCTAGGATGATCAATGAACTACTATCTACCTTCAATTTGTATCTACTACATCCTTCCAATGGTATCTCGGTAACAAGTATCATCATCTACTTCATGCACATGCACACATTTCTTGCATCAACCTTGTGTAGGTTGTATCATGGCATGTAATTCATTCGTTCTTGTGGTACTTGTTTCCTTTTTCAAAGCATCTCAACGATGATCTCATGTTGCTAGTTGTGATGTCTTTGATGGTTGTGTGGTAGGAATTCATTTATATACAATAAGACCTTATCTAGCCATGTGCTATGCTTCCAAGCAAATATCTTTTTGGTATATGTATGACTTCCTTGTGGATATCTTGTTCTTTTCTTGTTGTAACTATTTCATGTGTACATCCTTCTTTGTGGATTGATATCATCATGATTTTGATCTACCGAGAATCTTATACACTTGAGATAAGTTACATATCTAGTTGATATCCTTATTCTTTCACGTCCACCTTTTTCCTTGGTGGTTTCGTGAGTGCGGGCCATTTCTCGTTGCATCTTGTTGCACTCTTGTGTGGTGAAGATTATTTCCCTCTTGCTTGTTATGATGAGGCTTTTGCCAATTTAATTGGTATCCCTCCTCTTAACGGAGCTTCCTTTTATATATTCACCACGGGTTGTCACAAGCATAGGTTCTTTATTTTTCTAATTAGTAAGCTTGTGAACCCTTTTTGCTAGTTGTGTGTGGGAATGATAGGCCTTGTGCCATGTGCCTCATAATTTTCAAGACTGTTGATGCTTAATGCTCACCCTTACATTAGTCTTCTCAAGTGCTTTGCCATGACTCACACACATCACTTTGGTTGAGCCTACTCTTAAGTTGCCCCATTTATATGCTGCTCAACCATTTGTTTGTTGCAAGTGCTAGGCTTGGTTTCCTATATGCTCGCTTGCACTTCTTGTAAGTTTCTATTGATTTTGGGGGAGCTGTGATCCTATTTTGTGCAGTTTGTATGCAATTACAAAAAAATCTTATTTGTGCACAAATCATGGGGAGCTTCTCTAGTTTCTTTAGAACACTCCTCGCCTCATATCATAATATCCTTCATTCATGTGGCTCATAGGATCTTTGGTCTAGTTGGTTCAATTTATATTCTTTGATTGCTTGCTTCAATTGGTATCTTTTGATTGCTTGTTTCTCGCTTTGTTATGTCTTTGTGGCATATCATTCTTTAGCAATCTTTGTGCCTCAATATAGTTTGTGTTCCTCCAAGTATTTACCTTTGGGTATGTGTATTGCATTCCACATTTTGGCAATCGATGCCAATGGGGGAGAAGTTTCAGAGAGTTTTGTGGAGAAGTTTAGAGAGTTATCTCCTCTTGCTTTGGTTTCGTTCCTTAGCATTTGCATGTCATTCGCATGCACTATTGGTTGTTGCATTGCATGGTGATACATAATTCCTTATATAAACTCTCTTGAAAGTGATTGTCATCAATTACCAAAATGCGGGAGATTGAAAGAACATGCGGTGCCCCCATGTTTGGTTTTGGTAATTGATGACGATCTCTATGGACTAATGGTTGTCTTGAGTTATATTTGAAGGATTTGTCCATAGGCTTTTCTTGAAGTCCATGTGTTGGTTTCAAGGAGTTTATGAGGTGACTAAGGTGCTATTAAGGAATTATCCAAAGATTGGTCATGTGAGTGTTGAGCTTATTGCAAGCATGTCTTGAAGAAGAAGATTGTGTGATCATTAATGTTTACCTTCAGTACATAATCCAAATGAAGAGAGCTGTAAAGATTCAAGGTTGATCAAGACTAAGTCAAGAGTGAATCAAGTTGATCAAGACTAAGTCAAGAGTGAATCAAGTTGATCAAGACTAAGTCAAGAGTGAATCAAGTTGATCAAGACTAAGTCAAGAGTGAATCAAGTTGATCAACTCACAAAGCGTAGAAGATGTACCGAGAGCGATCAAGTGATCACATGGTATGGTAAACATTGTCCATTGCCCTTTGTGTACTAGCCCATGGTCTATGTGAGAGTTCTTTTGGGGTTAGGTACGTGTCCATGGGCTTGCGTCAAGAGGAAGATATCATACAAACCATGGAAAGGATGACATCAAGTGGTAATCGTCATGAAGATTATCGTGTGCAAGTTCAAGTGGAGAATCACGAAGAGATAAAGTGCTATAATCTTGACATCCATTATGGTATCAATGGACTTGTGAAGATGTGCCGAAGAGTGGCTCACCCATAGTGGACTATGGGGGAGCAATCATCTAGTCTTCATCGAGCCAACACAATCAAGAAAGGTGGTCCAACTTGAGGGAGTCAAGATCCTCATCATCTAGCTCAAGTGGACCATGTGCAAGGCAAAGGTTTGCCCTTGATAGGTTTTCTATTTTACCAGTTTCGTGGTGGTAGTTGGGAGACCGGGTTATAGGATCGTTTGCCGTACTATCAAGGGGGGCTCTCAAGTTGGTAGCTTGATCGTATCGTTAGTAGAGAGCTCAAACCATTGCATCCTTGCATTATGTTTCTTGGTTCTTGTTTGGTTCTCTTTGTGAGTCTTAGAGCTTATGGTCATCTTAATGACAAGCTTGAGTTCATCGAAAACGGAGTTCGCATGTGTCTTCTATGATGTTTTCGGTGTTGGAGGTTTTACCGGTCTTATCCGAGGAAGGGTTCTCATCATTTTCTTATGGGACTTTTCTATTTTGCTTCTTATTTATATTTCTTTCAAGATAGTGTTAGCCTTGTCGCTAGCTTTCCAGCAAACTTGGTTTCATCGATTTCGGAGTACGTTTGCAAAAGTTGTGGCAGTTTTGGTGTTCTGAAAAGGCTGCAGCGGTACTACCGCGAATTGGAGTGGATGTAATTTTTTACTACCGCTCTAGAGCGGTACTACCGCGGCTCCTACAGCGGTAGTACTGCTCCGGACCAAAAAACTTGTCCCAAGTCCTATGGAGGTAGGCACGGAAGTATTATTTTTGTACCGCTCGCAAGGAGTAGTACCGCTACCATTTGCGGTAGTACCGTGAGGTCGAGCGGTAGTACCATGAGGACGAGCGGTAGTACCGCTCTGGCGGTTCTACTGGCCTTGTGCCTCCTCGTTGTTGTTTTTCAAAGGGGTACTACCACCTTAGCGGTAGTACCGCTCCTTGGAGCGGTAGTACCGCTCTGTGCGGGCTGTGACCATAACTGTTGGATTTTGCCCCACCTATAAAAGGGGGTCTTCTTACCCATTGAACCTCATCCTTTGAGCTCGTGTTCTTCCTCCATTGTTGACCTTCCTCGAGCTTGCTAATTCTCAATCCCTCCATGGATTCTTGCTAGTTTTTGAGGGAAAAGAGAGAGGAGACATAGATCCACATTTCCAACAATCACTTTCTCCTCTATGTGAGGGGAACCCCTTGGATCTAGATCTTGGAGTTCTTGGTGTTCTCCTTCTTGTTCTTCCTCTCATTTTCCTCCCTAGGATTAGTTGCTTTGGTGGGATTTGAGAGAGAAGGACTTGGGCACTCCGTGTGCCCTTGCCATTACATTTGGTGCATCGGTTTGAGTTCTCCACGTGATACGTGGAAGTTACAAGTTGAGAAGCTTATTACTCTTGGGTGCTTGTGTTGGGGAACGTAGTAATAATTCAAAATTTTCCTACGTGTCACCAAGATCAATCTAGGAGATACTAGCAACAAGAGAGAGAGGGAGTGCGTCTTCATACCCTTGAAGATCGCTAAGCGGAAGTGTTACTAGAACGCGGTTGATGGAGTCGTACTCGCGGCGATTCACATCGCAGAAGATCCGATCTAGCACCGAACGGACGACGCCTCCGTGTTCAACACACGTACAGCCCGGGGACGTCTCCTCCTTCTTGATCCATCAAGGGGAGAGGAGAAGTTGAGGGAGAGCTCCGGCAGCACGACGACATGGTGGTGGTGGAGCTCGTGGTTCTCCAGCAGGGCTTCGCCAAGCACTACGGAGGAGGAGGAGGTGTCAGAGGAGGGAGAGGGCTGCCCCAGGGAAGGGGTAATGCAGCCCTCCCACCCCCCTGTATTTATAGGGTGAAGGGGAGATGGGGCCGGCCCCTCTAGATCCCATCTAGAGGCGGGGGGGGGGGGCAGGAGGGGAGGCCTGCCCCCCAAGCAAGGTGGAGGCGCCCCCTCCACTAGGGTTTCCAACCCTAGGTGCCTTGGGCCCTTGGGGAGGGGCGCACTAGCCCACTAGGGGCTGGTTCCCTCACATATTCAGGCCATTAAGTCCCCCGGGGCAGGTGGCCCCACCCGGTGGACCTCCGGACACCTTTCGGTGGTCCCGGTACAATACTGATAACCCCCGAAACCATTCCGGCGACTGAAACTGGACTTCCCATATATAAATCTTCACCTCCGGACCATTCCGGAACTCCTCTTGACGTTCGGGTTCTCATCCGGGACTCCGAACAACCTTCGGTAACCACATACAACTTCCCATAACAACTCTAGCGTCATCGAACCTTAAGTGTGTAGACCCTACGGGTTCGGGAACCATGCAGACATGACCGAGACACCTCTCCGGCCAATAACCAATAGCAGGATCTGGATACCCATATTGGCTCCCACATGTTCCACGATGATCTCATCGGATGAACCACGATGTCGGGGATTCAATGAATCCCGTATAACAATTATTTAGGTTTAACACCAATCTCGATGGTAGAGGGAGCATGCGATGCTTGATCACATCAACCTTGGAAACACTTCCAACACATATCGTCATCTCACCTTTAGCTAGTCTCTGTTTGTTCCGTAGCCTTTTATTTTGAGTTACCAACATTTAGCAATCGAACCGGTATCTATTACCCTGGTGCTACTAGGAGTACTAGTAAAGCACACATTAATATAATGTATATCCAATATACTTCTGTCGACCTTGCCAGCCTTCTCACCTACCAAGTATCTAGGGAAGTTTTGCTTCAGTGACCGTTCCCCTCATTACAGAAGCACTTACTCTCGGGTTTGGGTTCAACCTTGGGTTTCTTCACTAGAGCAGCAACTGATTTTCCATTTCATGAAGTATCCTTTCTTGCCCTTGCCCTTCTTGAAACTAGTGGTTTTACTAACCATCAACAATTTATGCTCCTACTTGATTTCTACTTTCGTGGTGTCAAACATCGCGAATAGTTCAAGGATCATCATATTTATCCCTGATATGTTATAGTTCATCACGAAGCTCTAGTAGCTTGGTGGCAGTGACTTTGGAGAACTATCACTATGTCATATGGAAGATTAACTCCCACTCAATTCAAACGATTGTAGTACTCAGACAATCTGAGCACATGTTCAACGATTGAGCTTTTCTCCCTTAGTTTGCAGGTTAAGAATCTTATCAGAGGTCTCATACCTCTTGACGTGGGCACGAGCCTGAAATCCCAATTTCAGCTCTTGTAACATCTCATATGTTCTGCGATGTATCAAAAAATGTCTTCGGTGCCTCAATTCTAAACCATTTAACATTACGCACTGAAGTATTACGTAGTCATCAAAACGTGTATGTGAGATGTTCAGAAGATCCACAAACGACGCTCGAGGTTCAGCACACCGAGCGGTGCATTAAGGACATAAGCCTTCTGTGCGGCAATGAGGACAATCCTCAGTTTACGGACCCAGTCCGCATAATTGCTACTATCAACTTTCAACTAAAATTTTCTCTAGGAACATATCTAAAAATAGTAGAACCAAAGCGTGAGCTGCAACATAATTTGCAAAGACCTTTTGACTATGTTCATGATAATTAAGTTCATATGATTATTTAATGAACTCCCACTTAGATAGACATCCCTCTAGTCATCCAAGTGATACATGATCTGAGTCAACTAGGCCGTGTCCGATCATCACGTGAGACGGACTAGTCATCATCGGTGAACATCTTCATGCATGTTGATCGTATCCACTATACGACTCATGTTCGACCTTTCGGTCTCTTGTGTTCCTAGGCCATGTCTATACATGCTAGGCTCGTCAAGTCAACCTATGTGTTTTGCATGTGTAAATCTAGCTTACACCTATTGTATGCGAACCTTAGAATCTATCACACCCGATCATCACGTGGTGCTTCGAAACAACGAACTTTCGCAATGGTGCACAGTTAGGGGGAACACTTTCTTGAAATTTTATGAGGGATAATCTTATTTATGTTACCGTCGTTCTAAGCAAATAAGATGTAAACATGACAAACATCACATGCAAATCATAAAGTGACA
The DNA here is from genome assembly GCF_018294505.1 of Triticum aestivum. Lineage (NCBI taxonomy): Eukaryota > Viridiplantae > Streptophyta > Magnoliopsida > Poales > Poaceae > Triticum > Triticum aestivum. The sequence goes on from NC_057810.1 coordinate 689,341,247, forward strand.
TGATATGGCCAATATCATCTTGCGCATTTGATCTCCATCATGAGGCACGACATGATCACCTTCGTCACTGGCATGACACCATGATCTCCATCATCGTGTCTTCATGAAGTTGTCTCGCCAACTATTACTTCTACTACTATGGCTAATGCTTTAGCAATAAAGTAAAGTAATTACATGGCGTTATTTAATGACACACAGTCATACAATAAATTAAGACAACTCCTATGGCTCCTGTCGGTTGTCATACTCATCGACATGCAAGTCGTGATTCCTATTACAAGAACATGATCAATCTCATACATCACATATCATTCATCACATTCTTTTTGGCCATATCACATCACATAGCATAGCCTGCAAAAACAAGTTAGACGTCCTCTAATTGTTGTTGCATGTTTTACGTGGCTGCTATGGGTTTCTAGCAAGAACGTTTCTTACCTACGCAAAGCCACAGCGGAGATATGCCAATTGCTAGTCACTACTGGAATCAGCTACTTTGCTATCTGCCAGCTCTTTGTCGTCTGCTAGCTGACGGCAAAGAAGCTCTTTGCAATCAGCTACACGAAAGAAGACGGCAAAGAACTGGCTGATGGCAAAGAAAGCCTTTGCCATCAGCCTATTCTTTGCCGTCCGCTAGCTGACGGCAAAGAATCTTTGCCGTCCGCTAGCAGACGGCAAAGAGGGAGGGGGGCCCCACTAAGGAGCTGTTTAAAAAATACTTAACGTCCCCCCTCTTTGCCGTCCGCTAGCAGACGGCAAAGAGCAAAAAAGCGGACGGCAAAGAGGGCGGACGACAAACATTCAACATATCTAACGGCGCACCCGCCCTCTCTCTCTGTTTCTCTCGTGCTCCCACACGCGCGCCGCCCCCAGCACTCGCCGCCGCCTGGTCGCCCCACCGGCCCCCTGCCCCGTCGCCCCCGCCACCCTGCCGTCTCGGCGCCGCCGCGCCCCGGCCCCCCGGCGCCCCAGCCCCCCCGTGCCCCACCGCCCCGGGCCCGGCGCCGCCGCCCCAGGACGCCCCGCCCCCCTTGATGATGTCCTGGACTAGGAGGTACTCAACGCCTCGTCTCCCGATCAGTTGGATTGGGCCGAGGACCCCCATGGCCGTATACTCATGGGCCAGTCCGGACAGCTGCCGCATACAAGGAAGGATCAACAAGACTTGGCGATCAAGACAAGGACTCCTCCCCCACCGGCGTATTCGGCTAGGACTCTTGTTATCCTAGGCCTCTGGTGCATTATATAAACCGGGGCCAGGCTAGTCGATAGATATATACAACAACAATCATACCATAGGCTAGCTTCTAGGATTTAGCCTCCTTGATCTCGTGACTCTTGTAATACCCACATCATCAATATCAATCAAGCAAGACGTAGGATTTTACCTCCATCAAGAGGGCCCGAACCTGGGTAAAACATCGTGTCCCTTGCCTCCTGTTACAATTGATCCTAAGACGCACTGCTTGGGACCCCCTATCCGATATCTGCCGGTTTTGAAACCGACATTGGTGCTTTCATTGAGAGTTCCGTTGTGTGATCGCCGAAAGGATCAATGGCTCGACGTCAGGTCAACTGCGACGTCGGCTTCTTCGTCACCAGCTCGACTGGTCACCTTGGCTTGACCGAGGACCACGCCCTACCTCCGATCGTCATGTTCGGATGAAGGCCTTCATCAACACCAACTCCGATCTCTATCAAGATCATGGAGGAGTCATCCATGGAGCTCGGGGGCTCAACGTCAACATTGCCCTCAGACGACCGTGCTGTTTTTCTGGACAGCAAACTTGTATCCGCCGCCACCGCCTCCTCGAGTGTCGCTTAGACGATTACTTCGGTGGAATTATGCAGAATTATGTCTACAACAACCCTGCAAAAATTTCGTCGAGTTCCGATGGAGGAATCTCCGGCAATCTCCGATATACCGGAGCCCTGTTGAATCTGGACGAGAATCCGAACGAGTTTAGGGCGTGGTATCCAGCATCTAGCTCGGAAGTCCTGTGGAGGATCCAACCGTTGATTTGCTGCGGAATTCCTATATCTACCACCTGCCAAAAATTCAACTCGATCCGACCGTCCAAACTCCGGGAAACTTCCGATTAGTGCATCACTTTTTGGATCTGTTTTCTGCGCGAGAATGAATCCGACCCGAATTCATCTTCTTTATGAACGGGATCTCGGACATCCTTTTTGAAGGAAGTTTTCGTATGGGGTGTTGTGTTTTATTGTCAAACACATCCCAGTAGTATTAAAAGTATTCTTGCAATACGAACTTCACCATCGCGCCGGTGTCAAACCAGCCCGACAACATCACTCGACCGCGGCCGACCTACGTTAGACACGTCGTCGCTTTGTTGAGCCGAGCTCAATTTCTTCGGATCATCATCTCGGCCAGCCGAACAATAGTTCGGCATTGCGAAGGATAAATCGTCACCAACATCGCCGCCCCACGGATTACACGGAGCGGACACACCTGCATCGCCACACGGTCACTTCATCAAGCTGGCATCGACCACGTCATGACCTGCATCGCCGGACTGGGGGCTTCATCATCTCTTCATCAACCTACTCCGGAGACTTCGGTGTCGCTGGCCGACCAGCTCCGTCACGTTAGCTGGACCGAGGCCTTTGCCTCGGCGAGCCAACCTTTGCCAGCATCGCCATGCCGTTGCTTTATCGCCCATCAGGCGATAGGTGTGTGGATCGAGTCCCAATTTTGTGAATCACCTTTCTTCGGATTGCTACAACAAATAAGCCAGGTGCTATTAATCCTAATATGTTTTGCTTTTTAGGATTCATTTTTTCCAATGAATTATTACTCTGGTTTGTCCGTCATATGTATACAGGTCTATCAAATGGTGGTCGCATTAACGACGGTCGCATGGTGGTTCGGTCAGTTTCTGTACATAGTCCGGCGAACGCCGCATCCGGAACTCGAACCGACCTGTCAATTCAGGCCTTGCCATGCCTTTACCTTCACGCCGCCGCCCTGCATCGACATTGACTTCGGCACTAGGCCATATTTCTTTTATTACTCACTTTGCATAAATTATTTGTTATGCAACGAATTTTTTATTATTACTATTATCTCCGGTTTGCACTATTTTTTGTGCATAGGAAAATGATCCAGCCGGACTATATCCTTTGGCATCACCTCGGCTGGACGGGGGGCTTCGTCAACACTTCAATACCCCATGCCGGGGACTTCGGCATCACTGTGCCGGACTGCATTGACCGTGCTATGTCACCACTTCGGCGTGTCGAGCTCTCCGCTCCGCCACCTCGGGACCGGCTTGAGGGATGGAACCTTGTCCCATATCAAGCTCGGACCGCGTCATCAATACCGAACACATTAACCAGCTAAGTCGCTTTCATGCTCAAAGCTTTAATTTTTAACTTGTGTTCGGCTCGACCAAGCATTATACTTTTTTTTGGAAAAAAGTTGCTTGTAAAAATTTCCTTGTCCAAACTTTGTTTGTGACGCGCAAATTCAAATACCCCGTTTACTTGGGGGCTTCCTTCATGAAGCTTTTTCCTCTTGCATATGATTATACTTGTATGGCTTCGTTCCTTGTTCGTGTATTACACCACAATATGCACCATATTGACTTAAGCGATTTGCAAGCTGGGTTGCCTGGCTCCTGTGCTTACCCCTACGTTCCCGATTGTTCGGCTAGGGAGTAAAGGGAGCACCTCTGTGATTGTCATGATCGGGTCAACCGAGCCAGACCTCAGACTGGGTGAAGCCGAAAGCTAGCACTCTTATTGTTTTCAATCATGGTCGGCACACAACGGAACTCATGAGTACAACAAATCTATTACACAAGTCTCATAATAACAATGAGCACCGAAGAAAGGTATCGGTGGGGGTACTATTTTCTTCGAAGATGCTTCTTACTCTTCGCAGTAATATAGCATAAGTTCCCTGAGCGCGCTTTGTCTATTACAGCCTTATGGCCTGATTGCCTGGTTATTGGAAACACCATCGATATTCTCGACAGATGTAGTACATAACACTTTTCGGTCCTTGACTGAAGAGGGAGAAGCCGACGGTCGGTTAAGACGCGTTTAAAGTTCGGTTGAACATAGATATGATATAAGTACTTCGGTACATGCAATCATTCTTTTACCCAAGTCACTTGGGGGCTCTTAAATTTATATGAGCCATTTTATGATAAGTGTTTTTCTTCTTAGTCGTTGCAAAGTTTTTATTATTATTTATCACTCCTTTTTTTGACACAAGTGTGCGGTCACTAGTCGGGGAGCCTAATTTCTCTCTCAAAGCCGCTAGAGTTTAGTTTGCTAAACTGACCTAGAAAGAAGTACCCCGCCTTCGGGATAGGAGGTTGAAGCTGTAGGCTGACCCGCTTGAAGTTCTGAGATAGGATGTGTCATGTTCAAGCACGACAGAAGCACCTTTTTTTCTAAAGTCCAATTTTCGGATTGGCACCGAACACTTGATCTAGTTCGGACATTAACCTTTTGAATAAGTTTTTTGGCTTTTCGAGCCCATGGCACTTTTAAACTATTTGTGTGTTTTCAGCACAAGTCTCGCAGTGCAACGCCGGACACCTTTAGAGATTCGGCAAAAACATTCTCGGATATTGCTATATATGCATCGGTTTCGAATTGTGTCTTCGGTCAATAGTTGGGTTGCCCGGCTCCTGCGCTTCCCTCCTATGTGCCGCTTTGTTCGGCTAGGTGTGCAAAGGGAGAACCACTGCGATTGTGCTTCCATCTCACATGGTTAAGCACCTCAGTGGAGAAAGCCAAAAACTGACTGTCACATTAAGCGTACACTGGTCGGCGATCCGATGATGGCGTTAAACGACGGGCCATTCATAACAATGGCCGAAGTGTTTACGGCTTGACCTTGACTGTCGCCGAACACTACCGGCGGCTATTAACTGGCCTCCCAAACTAAATCCTCGATATTTTGCTCTTACATTGGAGCTGCGGTTTCATGATCATGCTTAGCATGACAACCCAAAGAAAGGAACCGATAGCGGGAATATTTTCTTTGGAAGAAATTTCTTCTATTAAACAGTAATATAACATGTCTCTCCGCGTACCTTTGTTTATAAAACCGTATGGCCAGATTGCCTTGTTTGTTGTAAATCTTTGCCCTCATAAAGGCTTTATAAAGTAGGACAAACACTCATCGGCTATTGGCCGAGGAGGTGGAAGCTGATGGCCGGTCAACAAAGTTTTGTACAATGCGGAACTGAGCATTAATGACGTAAAGTACTTGGATACATAGAGTCATTACACATAATTTGTGATTTTACTATGGATATCGATCCTTAATTCGGCCTCCCGTGCCCGCATTAAGGCTTGGGGGCTACTGGGCTTCGGGCTTATTATTTACAAATATTAAAGGGGCACATCGATCCCCTGATCTGGTGTTGCCACCCGACTAGTGTCTCGGGGGCTACTGCATTGCCTGTTCAATGCAGAATATTTTAAGTGCAATATAGTTTCCGAGGAGATTTTGATCCTCGGGTTGGTCGGCCGCACCCAACCTGAGTCTCGAGGACTGAGCACGCCGCTTTTTGTGTCCCGAAGTATTCTGCCGAGCTAGGACTTGATCCTCAGGTCGATTTCACAAATCAACCTGAGTCTGAGCGGTTACTGGGATCAGCGGTCTTATGTCATCCTTCAGGTGCATCTCGGGTTTTAGACCGATACACACCTTGAGGGCTACTGGCTATATATCTCGTCAGAGAATAAATTGCATCAATAAAAAACATTGACCAAAAATCAGCCCATGACCGAGGTGCTTAACCACCTCGGAAGCAGTTCGGCATATAACTCGGATGCAAGTGGCTGGCTACTTAGAGGGCATTTCCGGCATTAAGCTCGGCTAAACTCCTTCAACTTTTTTGGATCAAGATGATCTATGACATCTTGGATATAGTCCGGCGTTGGAGCTTGGACACAGTCCGGCATTGGAGCTCGGATACAGTCTGGCGTCGGAGCTCGGATACATAGTCCGGCGTTAGAGCTGGGAAGCAGTCCGGCATTGGTGCTCGGCTGCAAAAGATACCTCGAATGCAGTCCAGCGTTGGAGCTCGGACGCAAGAGGACATTGCCGCCCGGGAACAACTTCAAACCCGAGGCATGGCATAAAAATAACAAGGCATTGATAAAGGCCGTAAACTTAAAGGGGCTCCTCAGATACCCGACGTGTAAACTCGTCGAATGCATTTTCGGCGATCCTCAAGATCGAAGATGAGAAGATTTGTTGAACCAGTTTTCAAGACCGGCAACCGAAGATGAAGAACAATTCGGAAGAATCGAGGAGCGTCCCTAACTTGAAGACCGGTTCAGGGGGCTACTGACGGTGTCCTGGACTAGGGGGTACTCAACGCGTCGTCTCCCGATCAGTTGGATTGGGCCGAGGACCCCCATGGCCGTATACTCATGGGCCAGTCCGGACAGCTGCCGCATACAAGGAAGTAGCAACAAGACTTGGCGATCAAGACAAGGACTCCTCCCCCACCGGCGTATTCAGCTAGGACTCTTGTTATCCTAGGCCTCTGGTGCATTATATAAACCGGGGCCAGGCTAGTCGATAGATATATACAACAACAATCATACCATAGGCTAGCTTCTAGGGTTTAGCCTCCTTGATCTCGTGGTAGATCCACTCTTGTAATACCCACATCATCAATATCAATCAAGCATGACGTAGGGTTTTACCTCCATCAAGAGGGCCCGAACCTGGGTAAAACATCGTGTCCCTTGCCTCCTGTTACCATTGATCCTAAGACGCACTGCTTGGGACCCCCTACCCGAGATCTGCCGGTTTTGACACTGACACCCCTCCTCCACCGGCCCCCCGCCTCGTCGCCACTGCCGCCCGGCGCCGTCGCCCCACCGGCCCCCCGCCCCGTCGCCCCCGCCGCCCTGCATCTCGGCGCCGCCGTGCCCCGGCCCCCCGCCCCCCCCCCACGCCCCACCGCCCCAGGCCGCCCCGCCCCCCTCCTCCACCGGCCACATCCTCTACCAGCCCAGGTGGGCTCTACCTCCTCTGTTTTTTCTTTTTTAGTTTTAGGTTTATGTTTAGTTTAGATTTAGTTTTAGTTTTAGTTTTAGTTTTAGATTTAGGTTTAGTTCAGTTTTAGGAAAGAAAAAGAAGAAGAAGAAAAAAAAACAGGAGAGGAGGAGAAGAAGAAGAGGAAAAAGGAAAGGAAGAAGAAGAAGAAGAGGAGGAGAAGAAAAAAGAAGAAGATGAAGAAGAAGAAGAAAAAACAGGAGAGGAGGAGAAGAAGAAGAGGAAAAAGGAAAGGAAGAAGAGGAGGAGGAGGAGGAGAAGAAAAAAGAAGAAGAGGAAGAAGAAGAAGAAAAAAGAGGAGAGGAGGAGAAGAAGAAGAGGAAAAAGGAAAGGAGGAGGAAGAAGAAGAAGAAGAAGAAGAAGAAGAAGAAGAAGGGAAAAAAGGAAGAAAAGGAAGAAGAGGAAGAAGAAGAAAAGAAAAAAAGAGGGAAAAAACCCCGACCCGACACGGCACCCCGACCCCGACCCGGCACCCCGACACGACACCTCGACCTTGAGACCCCGCCCCGACACCCCGACCCCGACCCCGACGCCGAGCCTGACCCGACACCCCGACCCCGATACCGACACGGCACCCCGACCGCGACCCGGCACCCTGACCCGAAACCCCGACCCCGACACCCCGACCCCGACCCCGACACCCCGACCCCGACCCCGACCCCGACACCCCGACCCCGAGCCTGACCCGACACCCCGACCCCGACACCGACATGGCACCCCGACCCCGACCCAGCACCCCGACCCAGACACCGACACCCCGACCCCGACACCGACACGACACCCCGACCCCGACCCGATACCCTGACCCCGAGACCCCGACACCCCGACCCCGAGACCCCGACACCCCGACCCCGAGACCCCGACCCCGACCCCGACACCGACACCGACACCCCGACCCCGAGCCTGACCCAACACCCCGACCTCGAGCCTGACCCGACACCCCGACCCCGACACCAACACGGCACCCCGACCCGACACCCCGACCCCGAGACCCCGACCCCGACCCCGACACGGCACCCCGACACCGACACGACACCCCGACCCCCGACACCTCCCGAAAAGGTGTTCTTTGGCCTTCGAGAGGCCGACGGGGTCATATATTTGTGAATTATTAGTTAGGTCATATATTTTCGATTTTGTTATGAAAAACATCATATATAATTGTGTTGATTGGGTAGTTTTAAATGTGCAGTTGTTTATGTTGTACTTGATGATGGTACACTTAAGTGATATACATATTATTATTCATGTCGGTACTTTTTTCATGTTGTACTAATTTCGTTTATTCTTTGTCATGGCAGGTGTTGAAAGATGGTGGGCGCTGGTCGGTAGTGCGCCGAGGCCCCTTCTTCGTCGGCGCGTAGTGTGAGGTCTTCCATTCCACACGCACCTCTCCGCCGAGCGTTGCTGGACAGTATGGTGACACCGCCGGGCCCTTCTTCGTCGACCGCGGTGCCCATCAGGGGACGAGGTAAGAAGAAGGGCCGAGGTGGAGCACGTGGTCGCGGGAGAAGAGGTAGGGTGACTCTTACGGCGCCTTCCTCGCCGCCGCCCCCAGCTGTTTCACCCGAGCACGTGACTGCTAGGGTGGACTCATCTGAGGAGGAGGCTACACGGACTCCGATCCACGAGCCTCCGGTCCACGGGTCTTCGGCCCATGAGCCTCGGGTCGACGGGCCTTCGGCCCACGAGAGTTGGGACCACAAGACCCTGGAGGAGCACACGTCTGGATGGGGTACTTGGTCGGGTCAGCATGAGGATGGCGGGGAGCCGAGTGGCCATGATGATGATGGCGGGGAGCCGAGTGGCCATGCTGATGATGGCGGGGAGCCGAGTGGCCATGCTGATGATGGCGGGGAGCCGACTGATTTTGAGGAGGAGGGGGAGGAGGGTGGCAACGTCTACCAGCGTGGTGCTACACGGCTCCCGTCCGTGCCGGCGACCCGCGAGCAGAGGTGGTTGATTTTCCCTGATGGGGAGAGGTAAGTACATTTAATATTTTTGTACCTTATGCATTCACGTTTCTTCAAATAACTAATGCGTTGGCCTTCTCATGCTGCAGGGGTTGGGACCACCATGAAAGTGTCCGCCGGCCCAACTCCGTCCTTGGAGTTCTGATTCGGCAAAACTTTCCGGGGTTTGTCACGTTGCCTGGTGAGGGTCGGCTTCCAGAGGTTGGATTCAGTTGGGAGCACTACTTGGCTGCCCCGGCCCCGCCGGGTGAGATTATCGACGGTGTCTTGTGCAAGACAAGGGCAGACATGGTGATCAGAAAGTTCTGGGTAATTTCTCCTTTACACAATTAAAAATCTTCAAGTAGCTAGTTATTAATTGTACTAATCAATATTGTCTCATTTGATTGCAGTCATTCTATAGGTGTGAGGAGGGATACGAGGAGGAGGCGGCAGATGTTATCCACAAGGAGTGCAAGCGCCTACTTCAGAACTTACGGCATGAGGCTCGGGTGCAGTCTGTTCGAGACTACTACGCCGACCGTGGTATCAAGAAGTCCAAGCAAGATTGCCGCGATAAGTTCTTGAGTAAGGAGCAGTACATGAAGGTAATTCTTAAGGCCTTGTACTTAATTCCTTCATTTAGTAATTCATAGCCGTAGCGCTGAAGTTTCTATTTGCTAACTTAGGCCCCTCAGAGATGGTGTGTGGATCGGATGGATTGTTGGGAGGTGTTGGTCGATGGGTGGTGCTCAAAAGAATGGAGGGCCACCCACAACGAGGCCAAGGACAAACGTGCCCAAATGGAAGGTGTGCCACACCACCAAGGCAGCTCCAACTTATTTCAGTACGGGCGGAACTTGGTATGTGGTTTGCTTCATGATTCACGCAATTCATTCATCATGCTAGCTTTAGCCCTTTAATTACTAATTTACTTTGTTTCTCTCTTTCAGGCATGCTACAATAAGGCAAATAAGGTGCCAGAGGTGTACGACCTGTATGCCATGGCCCACACTGGCTCTTACAAGAAAGTCAAGGCATTCTCTGCGTCTGACCTCGATGATCCAAAGAACTTCACCAACATCTCCGCCCACGACAATCTCGTGCAATATAGAGATCAGGGGAAGGCGAGGAAAGGGGAGGACTTTAACCCGAGCCAGGGTCCCATTGATACAGAGTTGCTGATGATATCTGGTGGCGGGAGGTCCCATGGCTCCATAGCCATGGGAGATGGACTTATCCGTTGTCCTAGCACTCTCCCGGAGATCAAGGCACGTCAGTCAAGCTCCGCTCCTGAGATAAGGCCCCGTGAACGGCCAGTCCAACTCGCCATCAAGGTTAGTTATACGTACTCAGCTATCTTTCTCCATTACATTGTGTGCGCTTCCATCAATGATTACAAATGGTCATAAGAGTGGTGTTGCAGGCTGCTATACAGAGTGAGAGAGATAGAACGAAGAAACTTCTGGCGGAGGCGGCGGAGAGGCAGCGGGAGTTGGAGGAGAGGACGACAAAGATGTTGGAGGAGGAGAGGGCACGGAATGACATGCAGGCAAGGGCCATGTATGAGCTCCTTGTGGTAAGTTTCTTCTGCAGATTACTTGCTAGTCTTAACATTTGAGTCTCATTACTAACTAGTATGACTCTGTTGTGAAAACCAAATGTGTAGTCTGTGTGCGAGAAGTCCGGTCAGACCGCTCCGCCGATGCCAGTGATTGCTCCTTGGAGCACGGTGAGTTTAATTTGAATGGACATTACTTGCTAGTCTTAACATTTGAGTGTCATAATGCTAACGAGACATTGGAAATGATCTTTGGTGCAGCTTAACTCCAGAAACGCATCGCACGATCCTTCTCCAGCTACCGGCACGAGCCAGCCCGCTCCTCCACCTCCCTGATCACGGTAAGTTTCTCTAGACTTAGACTTAGCTTTATTTCCTCCAATATGCTTACCATAATGACCTAGAGTTAGCTTCTTTTCCTTGAAAATGACTTAATAAGCTTACTTATGTCAAAAATTGCATAATTAACTTAGTTAGCTCATAAACGATCAATTTTACCTAAGTTAGCTCTAATATGACTCATTTTACCTTAGTTAGCTTACAAGTGATCCAATTTATCCAAGTTAGCTCTAAAATGACCCATTTTAGTAGATTAGCTCGTAAATGATCCATTTTACCTATGTTAGCTTTAAAATGACCCATTTCACCTAGGTTAGCTCCAAAATGACTCATTTCACCTAGGTTAGCTCCAAAATGACCCATTTCACGTAGGTTAGCTCCAAAATGACCCATTTCACCTAGATTTGCTCCTAAACGATCAATTTCACCTACGTTAGCTAAAAACGATCCATTTCACCTAAATTAGCTCTTAAATGATCCATTTCACCTAAGTTAGGTCATAAACGACCCATTTCAACTAAGTTAGCTCATAAAAGCTCATAAATGATTCATTTCACCTAAGTTAGCTCAAAAACGATCCATTCCACCTAAGTTAGCTCATAAACGATCCATTTCACCTAAGTTAGCTCATAAATGACCCATTTCAACTAAGTTAGCTCATAAATGATCCATTTCAACTAAGTTAGCTCACAAACAACCCATTTCAACTTTGTTAGCTCATATATGATCCATTTCACCTAAGTTAGCTCATAAATGACATATACTTCTTGTTCTAGTCTTCTTCTTGTTCTAGTCACCTATTTCTAACTTTCTTATTTACCATTTTGCAGATTTCATTCACTTCATGGAAGCTAGCTTGCTATGATGGAGTGCTTGCTTTTCCTTTGATGAAACTTTGCATTGTATCTAGCTTGCTATGATAGAACTTGCTATCTTGACGAAACTTTGCATTGTAATATGTATATGGATGGAACTTGCTTATGTATGAACAATGTGTATGGATGGAACTTGCTTATGTATGAAAAATGTGTATGGATGAAACTGATGTGATATGTGATACGAAACTTATGTGCTGGATATGTGATATGGAAATATATCTATATATGTCATATATATTTGTTGTGAAAATTGTTGGATTAAAAAAACAGAAAAAAGAGACAATATGCAGGCTCTTTGCCGTCTGCCACCGACGGCAAAGGGTTCTTTGCCATCAGCAGCGGACGGCAAAGAGGCCACGTGGCAGGCAACTGTGCTTCCTGGGAGGCTGACCAATTTGATCAGTTTGCCATCAGCAGCTGACGGCAAAGGCTTTGACGTCCGCAGCGGACGGCAAAGGCCTGCCGTTAACCACCTAACGGAGTAACAGCGCATTTATTGCCGTCCGTCTTCTTTGCCGTCAGCTGCCCGAAGCAGACGGCAATGCAGCTCTTTGCCGTCCCCTACTTTGTCGTCACCTTTTGCCGTCCGCAGCTGACGGCAAAGGTCTTTGCCGTCCGCCATCCATGCCTTTGCCGTCCGCCGTGGCAGATGGCAAAGTAGCAGATTCCTGTAGTGAGTTACCCTTCATAAGGACCCTTTTCATCGAATTCGATCCGACTAAAGTGGGAGAAACTGGCACCTGCTAGCCACCTTTATGCAACAAGTGCGTGTTAGTCTGTGGAACCTGTCTCACGTAAGCGTACATGTAAGGTCGGTCCGGGCCGCTTCATCCCACAATACCGCCGAAACAAGATAGGACTAGTAATAGTAAGAAAGTTGAATAAACCGACGCCCACAACTACTTGTGTTCTACTCGTGCATAGAATCTACGCAATAGACCTAGCTCATGATGCACTGTTGGGAAACGTAGTAATATTTCAAAATTTTCCTACGTGTCACCAAGATCAATCTAGGAGATACTAGCAACGAGAGAGAGAGGGAGTGCATCTTCATACCCTTGAAGATCGCTAAGCAGAAGCGTTACCAGAACGCGGTTGATGGAGTCATACTTGCGGCGATTCAAATCACGGAAGATCTGATCTAGCACCGAACGGACGGCGCCTCCGCGTTCAACACACGTACAGCCCGGGGACGTCTCCTCCTTCTTGATCCAGCAAGGGGAGAGGAGAAGTTGAGGGAGAGCTCCGGCAGCACGACGGCGTGGTGGTGGTGGAGCTCGTGGTTCTCCAGCAGGGCTTCACCAAGCACTACGAGGGAGGAGGAGGTGTTGGAGGAGGGAGAGGGCTGCACCAGGGAAGGGGTAATGCAGCCCTTCCACCACCCCCCTATATTTATAGGGTGAAGGGGAGAGGGGGCCGGCCCCTCTAGATCCCATCTAGAGGGGGGCGGCGGCCAGGAAGGTAGGCTTGCCCCCCAAGCAAGGTGGAGGCGCCCCCCTCCCCTAGGGATTCCCACCCTAGGCGCCTTGGGCCCTTGGGGAGGGGCGCACCAGCCCACTAGGGGATGGTTCCTTCCCATATTCAGCCCATTAAGTCCCCCGGGGCAGGTGGCCCCACCCGGTGGACCTCCGGACACCTTTCGGTGGTCCCGGTACAATACCGATAACCCCCGAAACCATTTCGCGACTGAAACTGGACTTCCCACCTCCGGACCATTCCGGAACTCCTCGTGACGTCCGAGATCTCATCTAGGACTCCGAACAACCTTTGGTAACCACATACAATTTCCCATAACAACTCTAGCATCACTGAACCTTAAGTGTGTAGACCCTACGGGTTTGAGAACCATGCAGACATGACCGAGACACCTCTCCGGCCAATAACCAATAGCGGGATCTGGATACCCATATTGGCTCCCACATGTTCCACGATGATCACATCGGATGAACCACGATGTCGGGGATTCAATCAATCCCGTATACAATTCCCTTTGTCTATGGGTATGTTACTTGCCCGAGATTCGATCGTCGGTATCCCCATACCGCGTTCAATCTCGTTACCGGCAAGTATCTTTAGTTGTTCCGTAATGCATGATCCCGTGGCTAACTCATTAGTCACATTGAGCTCATTACGATGATGCATTACCGAGTGGGCCCAGAGATACCTCTCCATCATACGAAGTGACAAATCCGAGTCGCGATTCATGCCAACCAAACAGACACTTTCGGTGATACCTGTAGTGCACCTTTATAGCCACCCAGTTACGTTGTGACGTTTGGTACACCCAAAGCATTCATACGGTATCCGGGAGTTGCACAATCTCATGGTCTAAGGAAACGATACTTGACATTAGAAAAGCCCATAGCAAACAAACTACACGATCTTGTGCTATGCTTAGGATTGGGTCTTGTCCATCACATCATTCTCCTAATGATGTGATCCCATTATCAATGACAACCAATGTCCATCATCAGGAAATCATAACCATTTATTGATCAACGAGCTAGTCAACCAGAGGCTCAGTAGGGACATGTTGTGGTCTATGTATTCACACATGTATTACGGTTTCCAGTTAATACAATTATAGCATGAACAATAGACAATTATCATGAACAAGGAAATACAAAAATAACCATTTTATTATTGCCTCTAGGGCATATTTCCAACAGCTTGGTACCATTGAGCTTGTTACTCTTGGGTGTTTGGACACCCTAGAGCTTGCTCCTCCTGGGTGCCTTGGCGCCCTAGAGGGTTGGTGTTGTTCGGAGCTCAATCATTGTGGTGTAAAGCTCCGGGCAAGCGTCGGGGTCTCCAATTTGGTTGTGGAGATCATCCCAAGCAATTTGACGGGTATCGGTGACCGCCCCCAAGGGTTGCCAAAGTGTACGGGTTCGGTGACCGCCCCCAAGGGTCGCCATCTGTACGGGTTTGGTGACCGCCCTCAAGGGTCCCTTAGTGGAATCACGGCATCTTGTATTGTGCAAGGGCGTGAGGAGATTACGGTGGCCCTAGTGGCTTCTTGGGGAGCATTGTGCCTCCACACCGCTCCAAACATAGATTAGCATCCGCAAGGGTGTGAACTTCGGGATACATCATCGTCTCTGTGTGCCTTAGTTATCTCTTACCCGAGCCCTTTACTTATGCACTTTACTTCGTGATAGCCATATTGTTCTTTGTCATATATATTGCTATCACATAGTTGCTTATATTGCTTAGCATAAGTTGTTGGTGCACATAGGTGAGCCTAGTTGTTTTAGGTTTTGTGCTTGACAAATTAACCACTAGGTTTATTCCGCATTTTTTCAAGCCTAAACCATAATTATTTTAAAGCACCTATTCACCCCCCCCCTCTAGGCGACATCCTCGATCTTTCAGTAACAAATATAGCAATATGAGGACGTGAGAAATGAATGATTCATTTCTTCGTGATTAGCTTGCGTCCTTTCAAGCACATTCAGGTCTCTAGCAAATTCTTCAGACGATCAAGTTCGTCTGGAGACCTGACCCTGCATAAGAGATTAGTTCTTTTTCTTCACCACCCACATCTGGAGGGGTGGCAAAGAGTTCATCATTCTACGAGCTCCATAAGAAAATGATGGCATAGAAGCGAGTGCACTTCGTTTCACAGAAGAGTGGTTAGGGTAAGCATATGAATAAGCAGAGAAATTCTTCAAGGACTTATGAACATAATGATTTGAAGAATAATGCACATCTTCATGGCCCTTAGACTTTCCGTGCGAAATAGAAGTGTTAGCACGATGATAATCATATGAGGATTTTGATCCATGTGAGGAATGTGATCCTCGTGAAGAATTTGGTCCATATGAGGACTTGTATCCATATGAAGAGTTTTGTCCATATGAAGAATTTGATCTGGGGTTCCTATTCTTCATGGATGGTGTCATGATGACATTCACCTAAAGATTTTCAAGGCAATGTTTAGGAACCCAGATTTTCTTCATAGGGGGACCGTTCCTGCAGTTAGTTCCAACATATCGAGCAAATACTTCACTGTTCTGATTCTTGAACAGCTTATAATTGGAGTCAAATGACTCATCGGAGGAATATGAAGAATCCGAGGTAAAGCCAGATAAATTGCATGGATCTACAGGAGGTCCTTTCACAGCAACCCATCAGGTTTTGGGGTACTGCTCAGGTTTCCAGTAGGTTCCATCAGCATTGAGTTTCCTCTCAAAGGCAAATACCCTCTTTCCTAGGTTTCCTGTTCAAGATCTGCTTTTTAAGCACATCACAAAGAGTCTGATGCCCTTTGAGGCTTTTGTAAATGCCTGTCACATACAATTCTTTCAGCCCTGCATTATCGTCAGTGATACATATGGTATCCTTAGATGAGGAATTTGTGACCACAGAGATAGTTGAAGAATTTGCAGCAATAGAAGCATTTGAACATTCAGGTGATGAATTAGCAGATTCACGCTCAATGCATTTAAGACATGGTGGAACAAATTCTTCCTGAGCCGAACTGATTTGTTGAGCAAGCAATGAATCGTTTTCCGTCCGAATATCTTCATAACTCACTTTAACATCTCAAGATCTTGATTTCTCTGAAGAAATTCATAAAAAAGCGTCTCATGATCAGTTAAGAGAGTGTTATGATGATTTTGAAGGTTGTTAAACCGAGTTTGAAGTCTTTGAAGATTATCTGTTAGAGTCTTAGTTCGATTCAATTCCTCACCCAATAGGTTATCACTTCTGCCTAGCTGATTTTGAATCTTTTCTAAAGCCTTCTGTTGTTTAACAACAATTTTAGCAAGTTTCGAATAGCTAGGATTAAGATTGTCATCAGTTTCATCCTCACTAGAGTCAAAGGGGGAATGCTTGAGTACCTTGGCACCTTTTGCCATGAAGCAATAGGTGGGAGCATAGTCATCGTTGCCCTTGTCAGCAGAGTCGGAGAAGTCATTTTCTTCAGCGTTGAAGATGGAATTGCTGACGTATGCAGTAGCGAGGGCTAGGCTAGCCACACTAGAGTCAGATTCCTCATATTCCTCCTCTTCCATATTATCCTCAGATTCCGCTTCAGAGTCCATTTCCAAGCCAATGAATGTCCGGGCCTTCTTGGAGCTGCTCTTCTTGTGAGATGAGGACTTTGAGGATTTTGATGGTGAAGACTTTGAGGATTTCTTCTTCTTCTTTGAATCGTCAGAGTCATCATCTTTGTACTTCTTCTTCTTTGATTCCTTTTCCCACAGAGGACAATCAGACATGTAGTGACCAGGTTTCTTGCATTTGTGGCAAGTTCTCTTCTTGTAGTCACGGGATGAGGAATCATCATTTCTTGAAGACTTTCCAAAACGGCCACAGCGAGAGAACTTCTGGAATTTCCTCACGAGCATTGCTAGCTCCTGGCTCAGTTCTTCAGGATCACCAAGGCTGCTACCAGAATCCTCAACTTCGGACTCAGATACTGCCTTGGCCTTCAGTGCACGTGATCTTCCGTAGCTAGATCCATAGAGATCTCTCTTTTCAGCAAGCTAGAACTCATGAGTATTTAGCCTCTCGAGGATATCAGCGGGATCAAGTGACTTGTAATCAGCTCGTTCTTGAATCATCAGTGTGAGGGTATCAAATGAGGTGTCAAGTGATCTCCACAATTTCTTCACCACCTCATGATCGGTGATATCAGTAGCACCAAGTGCTTGAATCTCATTTGAGATGTTAGTGAGGCGATCGAAGGTTTGCTGAACATTTTTGTTGTCGAGTCTTTTGAAGCGATTGGAGAGATTGCGAAGAACATAAACTCGGGAGTCACGTTGAGTTGAGACTCCTTCGTTGACCTTGGATAGCCTGTCCCAAATCAGCTTAGCAGTTTCCAATGCACTCACTCTGCCGTACTGACGTTTGCTCAGATGGCCACATCTGATATTCTTCGCTTGAGAATTGAGTTGCTTGAATCTCTTCACATCGGTAGCATTCATAGACAGAGTGACTGAGGGAATGCCATTTTCCACAATGTACCAAAGATCGTTATCAATTGCATCAAGATGTATACGCATCTTGTTCTTCCAGTAGGGGTAGTCCGTGCCGTCAATGGTAGGACACCCAGCCGAGACCTTGATCATACCTGCAGTCGACATGACTAAAATTCCAGGCGGTTAAACCAAAATCACACAGAATAAGGGAGTACCTTGCTCTGATACCAATTGAAAGTGCGTTAAGTCGACTAGAGGGGGGTGAATAGGCGATTTTTAAGAAATCTTGACTGAGGAATTTCAAGGTGGGGAAATTCCTAAGAGAAGAACTACTTGCAGCAAAATAAGTACTCAGGTATAAGCAAAACAGAGTAACAACATAGTCATCGTGATGAAATGAAAGACACACACTGAGTACCGAAAGCGTAAACACGGGATAAGCAGGATGAAGGCAAACAGACTGAAGAATTAGGACTGAGGAAATAGAGAAAGTCTTCAGTCAATGTCTTCAAGCAGTAATGATCATGTACATCAACACATAACTGAGGTAATGAAAGGGCTGAGGAAATAGAACCAGTTGGCTTGGTGCTGACAATGATTTGTTCGACTAGTTCCAACTGCTGTGAGAGTTGTATTTTGGTTGGAGCGGCTGAGTATTCAAACTCGAGGACACATAGTCCCGGACACACAATCCTCACTGTATTCTCCTTGAGCTAAGATCACGCAAATCTCGCCCAACAGTAGTGGTAAGTCTTCACAGGTGACTTCCAAACCTTCACAGACTTGGTCACTCGGCAATCCAAAATTCCTCTTGGATGCTCAGACCATGACGCCTAACCGTCTGGAGGATACACAGTCCTCAAAGGTAACAAGTGTCGGTTCCACACAAGAACAATCTCTTCAGTGATGCTCAATCACTTTGGGGTTTGTAGGTTTGGGTTTGGGATTTGGGTTTTTCCTCACTTGATGATTTTCGCTCAAAGTCCTCGGAGGATGGGATGCTCTCAAATGACAAGTGTTAGTTTCTCTCGGAGCAGCCAACCAGCTACTGGTTGTAGGGGGCGACTATTTATAGCCTAGGGAGCAACCCGGCATGATAAGACATAAATGCCCTTCAATGATATGACTGTTAGGTGGTAGATATTTTGGAACGGCTAGCGCGCGGCTCAGCAACGGTCGGATATTTTGATGTTCAAATTCCTCAGGGCTATCATGTTCTTCACTGTGTAGGCAATCTGTTGGGGATATGACAACTGAGTGTAAACCACCCAGGAGGGGCCGGATTACACTCACAAGGAGTCCTCTATAAGATCCCATGAAGATGAAGGGTATGGCGTTTTATCTATGGAGGCTTAGAGGCCCAGAGCCCAATGGCGGATTAGGGCCCATAGTAGTAAACCTCCATAGATGTATAACTTGTATTGTAAGTTAGGGAAAGGAAGAAACTGAGCTGGACACTTGTATGAGTCGGCCTCAGGATTCTGTAGACCGGCCGGGCGTCAACCTATGTATATATAGGGACGACCCGGCGGCGGTTCAGGGACAAGAAACAACAGCTCAAGAGATAGGTAAAGAAGATTTGCTCCCTGGTCATCGAGATCAATCAATCCCACAATAATTGGATCGTAGGCTTTTACCTTCACCGCAAGGGGCCGAACCAGTATAAACTCCCCGTGTCCTTTGTTCTGGTTTAACCCCTTCAAGCTAATCTCGTTGTGATGGCTCCACGACAAAGTCCTTTCGCTAGGACATCTGACGTGATAATTCCACGACAGTTGGCGACCACCGTGGGGCTATCGCATGATGGTTTCGAGTTCTTGAAGGGCAGCTTCGAGGGACTCAAGGGATACGCGGTTGGCCGGATAACCAAGAGTCATCGCGGCAAGCTCTACATCAATGATGCAGGCTGGGGCCCCGACGCCAGCTCAATTGAGTACGGGTACCGGGTCCCCTTCGGAGGAATTCACGTCTTCATCACCAAGATCGGCGAACCGGGCCCTGAGCCGGACATCTGCACCGACCTCGCTGAGACGGCTCAGTGTGCAAGCCCTGCGCGGGTTCATCCTGCCATGAAGCGGGCGTTCATAGGATTCATCCATGGTACCGAATCTAAACCGGTATCTGATTGTGAAACGGCTATCTACTCTGACGGTGGATCATCCATTGGAGAGGCTGAGTCGTTGTATCAAGTGCAGGACGGTCGGTTCGAGGGTTATTCCGATGGCGACAGTATTCCGGACCTCGCGATCTTGATGGCTGGTACGCAGCCCAACTTACAATCTTCAACTGCAGCAGCTATGGTTTCCGGATCGGCAGCCGGGGCAAGAGGCCCCGCGCGCCGGCCGGCTCAAGTTCTGTCCGGTTTATTGGATGCCTGGACGATGTTGCTGACTAAAGCAGTTACCCCAGCGACTCAAGATCACCATAATGCGGAGGTCACAAAGCTGCGGGATTAGATAACCAAGGCCAAGGAGGATTTGCCAGCTGAGGAAACAAGGATGCCTGAGGAACGGGCCGCTTTAGATTCCCAGTCACAGAGGATTCAGGCCGAGAATTACCGACTCCTGCTGGATCAGAACACTTCGAATGACGTATTGAGGAGAAGGCATCAGTCTCACCTGCCGTCGGATTACAATGCGATGAATCTCTTCAATACGCCAGGAGCAGGGACTAGCAATCCGGCAGTGGTAAACCAGACTGCAGCGCCTAGGACCAGAGCACCGGATCAACCACGGGTGATGAGCCCGCCTCGATGAACAGATAACCCGCCGCAGTACATGACACCCCCGCTGGGTCACTTCTCCACCCCTTTGGACAACATGATTGCTGCGGCATCTCATTTGGCAGCTATTCCAATGGAGGGTGAGTCTCCAGCGGCAGTTGAGATGCGGCGGGCCAGGGATCTTCTTCAGACTGCCATGGTGCAGCAGCAGGCTTATTAATATAGCCGAGACAGGATTCACTCAACCGCTCGCCCAAGCAAGAGCTACAGCAGGCACATTGATGAACCGGCTATGTCAAGCAGTGTGCAGAACCGTGACGCCCCTCGTGGGCCTAATCCAGCGTGTGGTGGTGCAAATGCTCAGGACGTGGTGGATAATAGTAGAGCACGAAGGGAGCCAGAGTTAGCGGCACAATACGCGGGTCATCGTCAGCCCGCCCCAGTTCAGCCAGCGGCATCAGTGGAACGAGGACTTGCTTTCAGCTCCTGGGGAGTGTCGTGTCTCACCCTGGCTCTATGCAATGTGCGGTTACCCAATGATTTCAAGGACCCACGTAAGGTGCCTAACTACACCGCCGATTTACCCCCCGAGTCATGGGCTGAGAGCTACGAGATGGCTATGGAGATGTTGGATGTAGATGAAGCGGTGTGTGCAAAATACTTCACCATGATGTTGGAAGGAACATCTCGCACTTGGTTAAAGAGCCAGCCTGCTAACTCCATCGGTTCATGGGATGAGTTGAAGGCCCGGTTTATAGCAACTTCAAAGATACATGTAAGCAACCCATGTCAATCGTGGATCTGGTTGCTTGTGTCCAAGGGGAAAACGAATCAACGACTCATTGGGTGCACCGGGTTTCGGAAATTCTGCATTCATCGGACCGTATCAGGGCTGATTCGACAATCCTGACATTGGAGGGCAATTGCCGGTTTAAGTCGCTGAAGATGAAATTGGGACGGCTCAAACGCCACTGCAATGACATGGGAACACTTATGGCAGCCTTGGTTAAGTATGTCGATTCTGATAATACCAAGGATCCCAATTCTGACAAAGAGAAGTCGGAGAAGGGAAAGAAGAATGGCGGTGCAAAGGGACATCAGCATAACCAGGCGGGCCATGGGAACAATGGTAACCATAAAGCGGACAATTCGGATTTTGTGGCTAACACCAATGTGCAGGGCAATGCGCAGCGTCTTAAGGGTAAACCGCCCCAGCACGATGGAGGCATGAATCTGGAGCGCCTGTTAAACCAGCCCTGCCCAAAGCACGGGATGAAGGAGGTTCTGGCCATGCACCTCTGGAAGGATTGCTTCATTATGAAGGAGTTCAAAAACTCTTATATTTTCCGGTACGATCAGGGTCCGTCTGGCGGTTCAGGTCCAGGATCTCACGGGTCGGGTTGCGGCGGCGGCGGTTCAAACTCAGGATTTCAGAATAATCAGGGCAACAAGAACAACCAAGGTGGTCACAACCAGCAGAATAATCAAGGGAATCAGCAGCAATCGGGTTATCAGAGTCACCCAAAGCAGTTGAATAATGGGCAGTATCATGTTTTCACCACGAGCTTGTGTAAGCGCGATCAAAAGCTTCACAAGAGGGCAGTTAATGTTGTTGAACCGGCAGTACCCCGTTACTTGTGTTGGTCTGAGCAGCCCATTGTGTGGAGCAGAGAGGATCATCCGCCCCGGGTTGATAATCCAGGTCATCTGGCTTTAGTGGTGGCACCTCAGGTGGGGGGTTATAAGTTCACCAAGGTACTCATGGATGGAGGGAGCGGCATCAACATCCTGTATTATGAAACCTTCCGTCGCATGGGATTGACGGATAAGAATCTTAAACCGTCAAACATTGTTTTTCACGGTGTAGTACCAGGTAAATCGGCATATCTGGTTGGCAAGATAGCTTTAAAGGTTGTGTTCGGTGATGAGCATGATTCCAGGTCAGAACCTTTGACCTTTGAGGTGGTGAAAATCCAGAGCCCATATCACGCCCTGTTTGGACGGCCGTCTTACGCAAAGTTCATGGCAAGGCCCTGTTATATTTATTTATAGCTCAAAATGCCTGGTCATAAGGGGACCATCACGGTGCATGGGAGTCGTAAGATGGCTTTGGACTATGAAGAGGGTGATGTAGCCTATGCAGAGTCGGTTTGCGCAGCAGAAGAGTTGAAGTTCTACAAGGACAATGTTGATCCAGCAGATATGACGCCTCTGAAAAAGCCCACAATAGAGCATGACCCGACCCTGAAGTTTAAACCGGCTGATGAGACTAAGTTGGTAGATTTTGTTCCTGGCGATTCATCCAAACAGTTTAGTATCAGCACTACTCTGGAACCAAAATAGGAAGGCGCGCTCATCGAGTTCATCAGTGAGAACCGGGACATCTTTGCATGGAAACCTTCTGACATGCCTGGTGTACCGAGGGAACTCGCTGAGCACAATCTCAATATTGATCCTAAGTTTAAACCGGTCAAGCAGTTTCTCCGCCGCTTCAATGAAGAAAGGCGCAAGGCTATTGGTCAGGAGGTAGCCCAACTCTTGGCAGCTGGGTTTATAATTGAGGTTTTTCATCTGGAGTGGTTGGCTAATCCGGTCCTAGTGCTTAAGAAGAATGGCACTTGGCGCATGTGTGTGGATTACACGGACTTGAACAAGGCTTGTCCGGTTGATCCTTTTGCTCTCCCTTGTATTTATCAAATCATTGATGCTACGACGGGTTGTGAGCGTTTGAGTTTCTTGGATGCTTATTCTGGTTATCATCAGATGAAGATGGCAGTTAAGGACCAGGAGAAGACAACCTTCATCACTCCCTTTGGAGCCTTCTGCTATGTATCTATGCCCTTTGGGCTCAAGAGTGCCCAGGCGACTTATCAGCGATGTGTGCAGAATTGTCTTCATACTCAGATTGGGCGCAATGTTCATGCTTATGTGGACGATATTGTGGTAAAATCCAGGAAGAAGGAGACACT
Organism: Triticum aestivum; assembly: GCF_018294505.1. Lineage (NCBI taxonomy): Eukaryota > Viridiplantae > Streptophyta > Magnoliopsida > Poales > Poaceae > Triticum > Triticum aestivum. The sequence goes on from NC_057810.1 coordinate 689,364,658, forward strand.
GATAGATGACCTCAAGGAGACCTTTGAAAATCTTCGGGTTTATAAGATGATGCTCAATCCGGACAAGTGCATTTTCGGTGTTCTGGCAGGCAAGCTCTTAGGTTTTCTGGTATCTAACAGGGGCATTGAGGCTAATCCGGAAAAGATCAAGGCTATTACGTCTCTGGCTATACCGGCGTGTATCAATGATGTTCAACGTCTGGCGGGTCGTATTGCGGCTCTGAGCCGTTTTATCAGCAGGTTGGGAGAGAAGGCAATCCCTCTGTATCAGATGTTGAAGAAGACAGACAATTTTGTCTGGAGTGATGCTGCTAATGCGGCATTTGAGGACTTAAAGAAGCTGTTGGCTGAACCGCCGGTTCTTGCTGCTCCGGTCGATAAGAACCCGCTGTTGTTATATGTGGTTGCCAATGCCTGAGTTGTCAGCGTAGCTATTGTGGTGGAACGCAAGGAGGCTGGGAAGGAATATCCGGTTCAAAGGCCGGTTTATTATATCAGCGAAGTGCTCATTGAGTCAAAGCAAAGATATATGCATTGGCAGAAGCTAGTGTATGGGGTTTTCATGGCAAGTCGGAAGCTTAAACAGTACTTTCAGGTCCATCCTATCACAGTGGTCAGTTCCGCTCCTTTGGGGGATATAATCCAGAACAGGGAGGCAACTGGCCAGGTTGCTAAGTTGGCTATTGAGCTTGGACCACACGGTTTGAAATATATGCCTCGAACAGCTATCAAGTCCCAGGCTCTTATGGATTTCATCAATGACTGGACAGAGTTGCAGGCACCGGAAGACAAACTGGATAGCACATACTGGAGTATTCACTTTGATGGGTCCAGGCAATTGGAGGGTTCGGGGGCTGGAGTTGTCCTTACTTCCCCTCGAGGTGATAAAAATCATTATGTTCTCCGCTTAATGTTTCCTTGTACTAACAATGTAGTTGAGTACGAGGCCTTACTCCATGGTCTTCGGGTGGCTAAGGAAATGAACTTAAGCCGGGTACGATGCTTTGGGGACTCCGATCTGGTGGCTCAGCAAGTTTCAGGTACTTGGGATTCCAAGGATCCACTCATGGCGGCTTACCGATGAGAGGTGGATATTGTTGCTAGTCATTTCAAGGGTTATCAGGTTGAGCACATTGATCGGCGCAAAAATGAAGCAGCAGATGCTTTAAGCCGGTTGGGATCTCAACATAAACCGGTGCCACCCAATACCTTTCTGGATGTCTTGCATAACCCGTCAGTTAAGTTGCTTACAGAGGAGGACCTGGCTATTCCTGATCCGGAGGAACAATTGGTGTCCGCTTTACATATTATTCCAGATTGGACGGTTCCATATTTTGCGTATATGAACTGGGGCGAGTTGCCAGAAGATGCAGTTTTGGCAAGGCAGATAATCCGGCGATCCAAGTCCATGGTTATTCACAATGGCGAGTTACACCACTCTAGTGTCTCAGGTGTGTTCCAGCGCTGTGTTTCTCCTGAAGAAGGCTGTGAGATTCTACGTGAGATCCACGAACGAGACTGTGGTCACCACGCCGGTTCAAAATCCTTGGTTGCTAAAACTTTTTGTCATGGCTTCTATTGGCTGACGGCTCATGCTGATGCTGAGGACTTGGTGAGGTGGTGCGACAGTTGTCAGAAGTTCTCATGACGAGCTCATGTTCTGGCTCAGGAGCTAAGGATGATTCCAATCACTTGGCCATTTGCTACTTGGGGGCTTGATATGGTAGGGCCTTTTAAGCGATCCAAAGATAAGAAGACCCACCTATTGGTGGCGGTTGACAGGTTTACTAAATGGGTTGAAGCGAAGCCAGTAAGCAAGTCTGACGCAGCCACGGCGGTTCAATTCATCAAGAAGGTGACCTTCCACTTTGGTTTTCCACACAGCATCATCACAGATAATGGCATGAACCTCTCCAAAGGTGAGATGAAGGACTTCTGTCAACGAGAGCACATTGATGTGTCGTCTGTGGCTCACCCCCAGTCTAATGGTCAAGCTGAGAGAGCTAATCAGGAAATCTCGAAGGGTATCAAGCCCCGGCTTATGGTTCCTTTGAAGCGAACGCCGGGTTGTTGGGTGGAGGAATTACCATCTGTGTTGTGGAGCATAAACACCACCCCAAATTGATCTACCGGTTATACACCTTTCTTCATGGTTTACGGGGCAGAGGCAGTGCTCCCAAGTGATATTCATCATGACTCCCCCCAAGTTGCAAATTATGTTGAAGCGGACAATGAGCAAGCGCGTCAAGAAGCACAGGACCTGTTAGATGAAAATGAGACATGGCGTTGGCTCGTTCGGCGGTTTATCAGCAAGACCTGCGGCGTTATCACAGCCATCGGGTTAAAACAAGAACCTTTCAAGAAGGCGACTTAGTGCTCCGGCTCATCCAGGATCAGACCAATATGCACAAGTTATCCCCACCTTGAGAAGGGCCCTTTGTGGTCAGCAAGAATCTACACAACGGATCATACTACCTCATTGACGTTCGATAGCACAAAGACTCACGCAAATCGGAGGAGGAGACCCGTCGACCGTGGAATATCGCTCATCTTTGGCCTTACTACACTTGAGCCATAGGCTCCCATTATGTACATATTTTGACAATGTATATATTATGATCAATATAATAAACCGGCATCCTTGCTACAAGCAAGGCCTCTGCCGTTCTTCCAATATTTCTTGGCTACAAGGGGGCTTCTGCTTATAAAGCGACGTCCTATTTGTCCATTAAACCGGCTATCATGCCACAATAAAGCTTGGGAGCTTCACACCCAAGGGGCCAAAGAGAATTTTGTTGCTAAGCACAGCTCAAACATAGGCACCCATTGAGCACAGCTCACAAAGTTACTTGGGGGCTCTTTGTGCAAAGCAACAAAGAGTTTGAAAGGACCCTTGTAATAGGCTATCAAGCCACGGCTTGGAAGCCTGGTGTATTCGCCTAAAACTCCAGGTTAACCTGCCTTCATCAAGTAAGCCACTCCTGTCCACGTAATCCTGGTATGACCCGCCGAAAGTTTGACAAGTCAATCTTGTACAGACCCTGAACTTGTTAAAGTTAAAATGACGATTGGTTAATTGGAGGCCCATCTTAAAAGGTTGTGTCAAATGGTTTAACTCAGCGGCCTGGCAGCCCATGAAAAGCCTCGAATTTGGTCCCGGCAGCCCTTGAAAAGCCTCGACTACAAATTTTCATTTGATTTTGTTTTTGCAAAGTTTTCTCTCCTTTGATAAGGTTTTGAGTTAAACCGGTGTCTATTGACCCGGCCTGACTATAAGTCATTACATCAACCCGGTGTTTCTTAACCCGGCGTAGCTTTCAACTATCAGTTGTTAGCACATAATCAATTATGAACCGGCATTTCTTAGCCCGGTCTGGCATTGACTATAAGTCGCCAGGATGATCATCCGGTGTTTATCATAACCCGGCATGGCTTATTATGCACCAGGATAGCATGGTGGGAGTTATCAACACTCAAGATTTGGGTTATCACCCTTACTATGCAAATTGGTAAGCCAACGATGTGATTCAATATCACAGGTATGATATATTTCATATTTCATTGCTTTACAGCCTTGGTTATAAAAACTCTAGTTCTGTATTGGGTATTATGACCCGTCCGGTGGTAAACCGCCAGGGCACATTTAAGTTTCTCAAATGCAGAAAGCAGGATTTTATGAAAGCACTAAGGCACATGAGCAAGCATAGCAACAATCATGACGGATTACACAGTGTCATGTAGTAGTGCACGATGGCAGAAGATTAAAGTATTTCAACTAGCCTATTACAAGGCGCTTTGATGCCCAAAAGAATAATTGTTTGTTGCCCAGAATGCAATCTGTGGAAATAAAGTCGGCTGCCGGACTATGATTCGTCACCAGGTTGACGTGAAGTTGATGGATCATCTCGCGTCGGTTCAACCTCCTCCTCCCCACCCAGTGGCTAGAAGTCAATGGTGGCACAATCAATCCCGGTTAAAGCTTGGAAGACAGCTTCGTTGCTTATAAGATTAGATGATTCAATGTCACGGGCATAAGTGTGCTTACGGATTGGCGGGATAAGATTTTGCACTTCATTCACAGATGACTCAATCCGCTTGTTGTCCGCATCATAGTTGGACTGGTAGACGGACAAGTCAACTTCTTCCGCCAATTTGCTGGCAAGCGGGCGCATCTCCTTTGTCAAGGCTTTGAGGGCTTCATTGTCAAATTCTGACCCATCTTCTTGTTGGCTAGGATAGCCATCTCCAATGTCTACCGGGTCAAGATCAGCTATCCAAGCCTTGACCCGAGTCAGTGCAGATAAAGCGCCAGCCCTTGCAACAGATCTCTTCATCTCCTCTAGTTGGGCAGGAGTCATAGATAACTTGGCCAACGTATCCTTGATTAAAGTTGGCGCCGGTTTGTTTTATAAGGCTGCGCAGATGACTCGTTGAGCGCCAGTATACAATTGTTCTATCAAGGTATAGGCTGCTTTCAACTTCTTGCGCATATCCAAGCCTAGATGAGCAACACGACTACCTGCAACGGTTTAAGAACATGCTGTTAAACCGGCAGTTTCAATGATGTTTAAGCAAGGCTCTTGAAAAAAGTACTTACCAAAGATGAAAGAGGTCATAGTGGATTCACCGCTTTAAGACAGTCAGCTCTTCTGCCATCGGTTTCAATGCCGCTTCAGCATCCTCCGCCTGCTTCAGCAAAGCGGCTTTTTTAGTTTCCCAGCCTGTCCGCTCGTTTTTAAAGCCATCCCTCAATTGCTCCATGGATGTTAAAGCGCCTTTCAGTTCATCCTTCGCCATTGATGTTTCGGCTTGTTGGGACTTGATGTTTTCTTGGAGATCGGCGATTTTAGAATTTTTGCTGGTTAAGTCGGCCTACAACACACAAAAGAAGTAAATTGGAAATATTTTTTCAAAGTCCCAAGCACATAACAAGTTATGCACTTGGCACTTGGGGACTAATGTGGATTGCTTCTTTTTCACTAATATTTTAAGTCCCAAGGCTCAATACAAGTATTAAACTTGGCACTTGGGGTTAACGCCTATTTGATCAGATAAATCGGGTGTAAAGGAATTCAACAAGGATAAGTGTTACAACAAGAAGTACCGGTCCATCTTGAAGAGATAAACCGGCCCTTGGGGGCTACACTGGAGTTGATATAAAGCAAAAGGGAAGAACTCTATAAAACGTTTGAACAGAAGTTACCTCATAGCGCTCCTTCATCAAGTTGACTAAACCGGCTTCATAATCACGACTTGTATACAGGCGGTTTAGAAATCCAGAATGGAGTTCCTGAGCATTGAGGTTAACACAGCTGGATAACTCTGTTTTCCACTTGCCTTTGCCCATAGCAGCAAATTCTTCCATGGCAATATGCTTGGATAAGGCGACCGGGTTGCCAGGAACAGTATGACCAGTACCAGTAATGACAACATCATCATCACCACCTTTGGCTGGGCTTGGCGGATTGTCAGTATTCCTGGCTGGGCTTGGCAGAGCATCTTCATCCTTGGCTGGGCTTGGTGGATCAGCAGGTTGGTTCATGACATTTCTCTCGTCCGGTTCAGCAAAAGTATCTTGAACCAGAGGAATTGGATCTTCTTGGACATCATCGACATTCGTGAGGTTCATAGGTTCTCTCTGGTTCAGGGGTCTGATTATCATCAGTTGGAATAGTTAGCTTAGCTTTCTTGCTAAGTCTGGCTTTGGCACTGAAAAGAACAAGATACAGGGATCAGTACGGTAAACTGGAGCAAGACAGAAAAATAAAGTCTACTATGCTTACCCAGGAACGGTCTTGAGTGGAGGCATCTATGTGGTTGATGAATCGCCAGAAGATGAATTGGAAGTTCCCTGATAATTCGAATCGGACGGATTAAGAGGGTATCGTAAGTAACCCGCCAAGGGATAAGATGTATTAGAACTTTAGAAGTACAAGGGACCTCTGGACAGCGTTTTCGAACTGGGATGTCCAGTAAACCGGAGGAAGTAACCTGTTGCCCACTATGCCGGGTGGTGCGACGAGCTTCATGTTGATGTGTCTTCAAAGAAAAGTGTGGATTCAAATGAGCAAGAGGATGTGAATGTTTTACTTTGCGGACTGCGCGATGAAGTTTTTGTATTGGCACATGATCTGAATCAGAGGAAAGGGAGATTACCTCTACGTGGTCAGCATGGTTGTCTTCTGCATCATCCTCATAATGACGATTGTCAATAAGATGCATGAAAAATGAACCAAGTGAAGTTCTACCTCTGGTTCTGAGTCATCAACATCTTCGGGTGGATCAGAGGACTCGGCGGTTTTCTTCTTTGCTGGGCTCTTTGTGACCTTGGTCTTGCTACGAGGTGCTCTCACCGGTTTGTCTTGTGGTTTTGCCGGCTTGTCCTGAGTTTATCTCTTCCAGAACGGATTTTTGTCCTACAAGGACAAACAGAAGGCTATCAGAAAGTGTTAAAAGGGAGATGGATTAAAGCAAAAAGATAAATTCTTTCAGCTGGCGGTTTGTTGGAGGCATAAAAGGGACGCAACCCAGTCTTGTTGCACTCAGATATTGGTTCATCTAACATCTTGTTGACAGACTCAATGATCTCGTCATCAGTCAGCTGTATATCAGTGTGCCGTTGAGGATGCTTGACATCCCCAGGATATTCATACATTAATCCGGTGCGACGGCTTAAGGGCAAGATACTCCATGAAACCCAGCAACGGATAAGGTCAATACCGGTTAAACCGTTTGCCATAAGAGCCTGGAGCTTAGAAAGCTGCGGTGCATATGTTGATCGTTCTCTGGTAGTAAGCCGTTGGGGCAGTGGATGTTCATTGCTGAGCCGGTAAAGACGATAACCTGGCAGAGGATTGTCATCATCAAGAGCAGTGTTCCGGGAGTAGAACCACGTCTGTCTCCAATCCTTGGGGTGGCTGTGATGTTTGGCATGAGGAAAATTGACTTCTTTCCTTTTTTGAATCGACACCCCGCCAAGTTCAGTATTGGGGCCATCGATAAATTCAGTACGGCGGTTCAAGTGGAAGAAGTCTCTGAAAAGTTCAACAGTCGATTCTTCTTGCAGATAAACTTCACAGAACACTTGGAAATTGCAAATGTTGGACACAGAGTTCAGTCCAATGTCTTGAGGATGGAGTTGGAAGCTGGCAAGTACATCATGGAAATTTTTTGATCCGGGAGGGCTAAACCCTCGGTCCAGATGCTGCATAAACACAACTACTTCTCCATCTTGAGGTTCAGGAGGATTTTCAGTACCCGGGACTCTCTAATGAATGATCTCTTTCTTTGCTAAAGCGTCAGGTGATAACCCACAAGTATAGGGGATCGCAACAGTTTTCGAGGGGAGAGTATTCAACCCAAATTTGTTGATTCGACACAAAAGGAGCCAAAGAATATTCTCAAGTATTAGTAGCTGAGTTGTCAATTCAACCACACCTGGAAACTTAGTATCTGCAGCAAGGTGTTTAGTAGCAAAGTAATATGATAGTGGTGATAATGGTAACAAAAGTAATGTTTTTGGTATTTTGTAGTGATTGTAACAGTAGCAACGAAAAAGTAAATGAGCGTAAACCAGTATATGGAAAACTCGTAGGCACCGGATCAATGATGGATAATTATGCCGGATGTGGTTCATCATGTAACAGTCATAACATAGGGTGACACAGAACTAGCTCTAGTTCATTAATGTAATGTAGGCATGTATTCCTAACATAGTCATACGTGCTTATGGAAAAGAACTTGCATGACATCTTTTGTCCTACCCTCCCATGGCAGCGGGGTCCTATTGGAAACTAAGGGATATTAAGGCCTCCTTTTAATAGAGAACTGGAACAAAGCATTAGCACATAGTGAATACATGAACTCCTCAAACTATGGTCATCACCGGGAGTGGTTCCGATTATTGTCACTTCGGGGTTGCCGGATTATAACACGTAGTAGGTGACTATAGACTTGCAAGATAGGATCTAGAACACACATATATTCATGAAAACATAATAGGTTTAGATCTGAAATCATGGCACTCGGGCCCTAGTGACAAGCATTAAGCATAGCAAAGTCATAGCAACATCAATCTCAGAACATAGTGGATACTAGGGATCAAACCCTAACAAAACTAACTCGATTACATGATAAATCTCATCCAACCCATCACCGTCCAGCAAGCCTATGATGGAATTACTCACGCACGGCGGTGAGCATCATTAAATTGGTGATGGAGGATGGTTGATGATGACGACGGCGACGAATCCCCCTCTCCGGAGCCCCGAACGGACTCCTCCCGAGAGATATTAGGGCTTGGCGGCGGCTCCGTATCGTAAAATGCGATGATTTCTTCTCTCTAATTCTTTTCTCCCCGAAAGCCAATATATGGAGTTGGAGTTGGCGTCGGAGGGCCACCAAGGGGCCCACGAGGTAGGGGGGCACACCCAGGGGGGCGCGCCCCCACCCTCGTGGACAGGGTGTGGGCCCCCTGGTCTTCATCTTTTGCAAGGATTTTTCTTTATTTTTTCTAAGGTGTTCCGTGGAGTTTCAGGACATTCCGAGAATCTTTATTTTCTGCACAAAAAACAACACCATTGCAATTCTGCTGAAAACAACGTCAGTCCGGGTTAGTTCCATTCAAATCATACAAGTTAGAGTCTAAAACAAGGGCAAAAGTGTTTGGAAAAGTAGATATGACAGAGACGTATCCACTCCCCCAAGCTTAAACCCTTGCTTGTCCTCAAGCAATTCAGTTGACAAACAGAAAGAGAAAAAGAAAAACTTTTACAAACTCTGTTTGCTCTTGTTGTTGTAAACATGAAAAGCCAGCATTCAAGTTTCAGCAAATATTATGAACTAACCATTCTCACAATAACACAAAGGTCTCACAATTGCTCATATCAATAGCATAATCAGCTAGCGAGCTATAATAACAAAACTCGGATGACAACACTTTCTCAAAATAATCATAACATGATATAACGGAATGGTATCTCGCTAGCCCTTTCTGAGACCGCAAAACATAAATGTAGAGCACCTTCAAAGATGAAGGACTGACTAAACATTGTAATTCATGGTAAAAGAGATCCAGTCAAGTCATACCCAATATAAACCAATAATAATGAATGCAAACGACAATGTGCTCTCCAGCGGGTGCTTTGTAATAAGAAGGGTGGTGACTCAACATAAAAGTAAATAGATAGGCCCTTCGCAGAGGGAAGCAGGGATTTGTAGAGGTGCCAGAGCTCGGTTTTTAAAATAGAGATTGAATAACATTTGAGCGGCATAGTTTTGCCGTCAACGCAACAACTATGAGATGATGATATCTTCCATGCTAAACAAATTATAGGCGGTTCCCAAACAAAATGGTAAAGTTTATACTCCCCTTCCTCCACAAGCATCAATCCATGGCTTGCTCGAAACAACGAGTGCCTCCAACATCCAACGGGTCCCAAGGGGAGTTTTGTTTGCAATTATTTTGATTTAGGTTGCATAAAGCATGGGATTGGGCATCCCGATGACCAGCCATTTTTCTCGTGAATGAGGAGCGGAGTCCACTCCTCTTGAGAATAACCGCCTAACATGGAAGATAAGGGCAGCCCTAGTTGAAACATGAGCTGCTCGAGTATACAAAACAGAATTTCATTTGAAGGTTTGGAGTTTGGCACATACAAATTTACATGGAACGGCAGGTAAATACCGCATATAGGAAGGTATAGTGGACTCATATGGAATAACTTTGGGGTTTAAGGAGTTTGGATGCACAAGTAGTATTCACGCTTAGTACAGGTGAAGGCTAGCAAAACACTGGGAAGCGACCAACTGAGAGAGCGACAACAGTCGTAAACATGCATTAAAATTAATTCACACCGAGTACAAGCATGAGTAGGACATAATCCACCATGAACATAAATATCATGAAGGCTATGTTGATTGGATTCAACTACATGTGTGAACATGTGCCAAGTCTAGTCACTCAATTCATTTAAAGGAGGATACCATCCCATCATACCACATCATAATCATTCTAATAGCATGTTGGTACGCAAGGTAAACCATTATAACTCATAGCTAATCAAGCATGGAACAAGCAACTATAATCTCTAAATGTCATTGCAAATATGTCTACTTCATAATAGCTAACTCAGGAACGATGAATCATCATATTTACAAAAACAAGAGAGGTCGAGTTCATACCAACTTTTCTCATCCCAATAAGTCCAGCATATATCATCATTATTGCCTTTCACTTGCACGACCGAATGAAGTGTATAATAATAAGAGTGCACGTGCATTGGACTAAGCTGGAATCTGCAAGCATTCAACTCAAGAGAGAAGAAAAGTAATGTGGGCTCTAAGTTAAATAATCATTCATGCATATAAGAGCCACTTCAACAATTTAATCATGGTCTTCTCCTAGTGACCCCAAAGAAAAGAAAAGAAATAAAAACTATTTACATGGGAAAGCTCCCAACAAGCAAAAGAAGAAATGGAAATATTTTTGCGTTTTCCTTTTTAATTACTACAGCAAAGAAATAAACTACTACTATTTTTTTATTTTTCTTAAGGTTTATTAAACACACAAGCAGGAAAAAGAAAATAAACTAGCATTGATATTACAGTGAAAGAGTATGAACACCGACATCTAGCAATGAGTGTGTGTGAACATGAATGTAATGTCGGTGGGAAATACGTACTCCCCCAAGCTTAGGCTTTTGGCCTAAGTTGGTCTATTGCCAGGGATGGCCTGGCGGATACCCGTAAGTGAAACTGGGGTCATACTGTGATGCAGCGGCTATAGCCTCCTGAGCCGCAGCGTAGCGTCGGGCTGTCTCCTCTCTCCTCTCGTATTCATCTGCCTCCTCTCTAGTAATAACATATCTTCCATTTGTCTGAAAATCAAAGAAGGCGGGAGCAGGAAGAGCAATATGGACTACATGACATTTGTTAAAGATTAGTCGATACTGGAGAGGTGGCTCTGTCCTCTCAACAAACCGGCGAGAAACCATATAATCAAAATCTAAATAAGAGGGGGATAACTCCATGTCATCCTCATGAATGTCTATCTCAAGAAAATTAGCTAAGCGGGTTGCATGAATTCCTCCAAAGAAATCCCCGTTATGTCTATTCTGATGCAACCTATGAGCTACGATGGCTCTCATATGATAAGATTGGTCTCCTAACACAGCACTTCTGAGAATGCTGAGATCAGGAGCACACAAGTGACATACTTCATCCTTAGCATTAATACATCTACCTATAAAGAGAGCAAAATAGTGTATAGCAGGGAAATGAATGCTCCCTAAAGTAGCTTGTGTTATATCTCTAGATTCCCCCATAGTTGTTTTAGCAAGAAAGTCTCTATATTCAGATTTAGGGGGATCCCTGACATTACCCCATGATGGAAGCTTGCAAGCAGAAGTGAAATCCTCTAAGTCCACGGTATAAGATTTGTCATAAAGGTCAAACATGACTGAAGGAGAATTACGCGAAGATGAAAACTCAAACCTCCTCACAAATGAACTTGTGAGATCATGATACTGGGGGCATTTGTCAGCTCAAAGTCCTCAAGGCTGGCGTTACTCAAATACGCACTAAATTCTTCTTTGATTCCCACTTGATTCATAAAATTTTCCGACGGCCATTCACAGGGCCTCACAGGAGCATCTCTTGGTGGTTCCTCGTCAGCATCTCGTATTGCAAGCCCGGGACCTTGCTTTCCTGAAGGTCCACCTTGGAACATCCTCCTAAACATATTGTTTCCTCTGAAAAATTTCTGAAATTTTTAGTAACTCCAAATGAAAGTGTACCAACTTCAATAAAATTGATAGCAACAACTCCTACAAGTGCCTAGAGCCTATATTAAGCATTGGAACTACTTGGAACCATATAAATTTGACATGCAAGCTCAAGAACATGGTCACCTATGCAGCACAAATTTGCAATGAATAAAGCACTAGAACAAAAACTAATTGGACCAATGGAGGAGTCACATACCAAGGAACAATCTCCCCAAGCAGTTTTGCAAGAGGTGCTTTGAGCAAGGAGATCGAAAATCACAGCAACGGGGGCTGGAACTCATGCTTGAGTTGGTTTTTCATGTTTGTGTGAGATAGAGGAAGAACATGGGTGCAGGAATAAGTGGAGGAGGGCCACAATGGACCCACGAGACAGGGGGCGCGCCCTGGGGGGTAGGGCGCGCCCTCCACCCTCGTGGCTAGGTGGCAGCTCCCCCCGTGGTAATTTTTGCACAGTAAATTCTCAAATATTCCCGAAAAATCATATTAAATTGGCATGGCATTCTAAGGACTTTTATTTTCGGGATAATTTCATATTGCACGGATAAGTCGGGAGACAGACAGAAAAATACTATTTTACTTTATTTCTACTAAATAACAGGAAATATAAAGAGGGTACAGAAGGTTGTTCTTCTAGTTTCATCCATCTCGTGGTCATCAAAATGAATCCACTAACAAGGTTGATCAAGTCTTGTTAACGAGCTCATTCCGATTAACACGGAACCGGAGAAATTTCGAATGGCACTAAGTTACCTCAACGGGGATATGAAAATCCCCAACAATTAGAATATCATACTTTTTCTTGACAGTAGGGAGAGGAAATTTGAAACCTCCAAATATAATCGATGGAACTTTTTCAATAGAGTTGATACTATAAACTTGAGGTTGTTTCCTCAGAAAATGTACCGTCTGCTCATTGCCATTAACATGAAAAGTGACATTGCCTTTGGTGCAATCAATAATGGCCCCTGCAGTATTAAGGAAAGGTCTTCCAAGAATGATAGGCATACTATCATCCTCGGGAATATCAAGAATAACAAAGTCCGTTAAAATAGTAATGTTTGCAACCACAACAGGCACATCCTCACAAATACCGACAGGTATAGCAGTTGATTTATCAGCCATTTGCAAAGATATTTCAGTAGGTGTCAACTTATTCAAGTCAAGTCTACGATATAAAGAGAGAGGCATAACACTAACACCGGCTCCAAGATCACATAAGGCAGTTTTAACATAATTTCTCTTAATGGAGCATGGTATAGTAGGTACTCCGGGATCTCCAAGTTTCTTTGGTACTCCACCCTTAAAAGTATAATTAGCGAGCATGGTGGAAATTTCAGCTTCAGGTATCTTTCTTTTATTAGTAATAATATCCTTCATATACTTAGAATAAGGATTTCTTTTGAGCGCGTCCGTTAATCGCATACGCAAAAAGATGGGTCTAATCATTTTAGCAAAGCGCTCGAAATCCTCATCATCCTTTTTCTTGGATAGTTTCGGAGGAAAAGGCATGGGTTTCTGAACCCATGGTTCCCTTTCTTTACCATGTTTATGTTAGGGAACGTAGCAGAAATTCAAAAATTTCCTATGAGTCACCAAGATCTATCTATGGAGAGACCAGCAACGAGGAGAAGGAGAGTGCATCTACATACCCTTGTAGATCGCTAAGCGGAAGCGTTCAAGAGAACGGGGTTGAAGGAGTCGTACTCATCGTGATCCAAATCACCGGAGATCCTAGTGCCGAACGGACGGCACCTCCGCGTTCAACACACATACAGCCCGGTGACGTCTCCCACGCCTTGATCCAGCAAGGAGAGAGGGAGAGGTTGGGGAACACTCTGTCCAGCAGCAGCACGACGGCGTGGTGGTGGTGGAGGAGCGTGGCAATCTTGCAGGGCTTCGCCAAGCAGCGCGGGAGAGGAGGAGTACTTGGGAGAGGGGGAGGGCTGCGCCAGAACTTGGGGTGCGGCTGCCCTCCCACCCCTCCACTATTTATAGGTGGGAAGAGAAGGGGTCGGCCCCCCTAGATCCCATCTAGGGTTGTGGGCGGCGGCCAAGGGGGGAGGAGTGCCTCCCAAGTCAAGTGGAGGCCCTCCCCCTTAGGGTTTCCCCTCTCCCATGCACATGGGCCTTGGGGGGCTGGTTCCCCTGGCCCATTAAGGCTAGGGCGCCCCCTTACAGCCCATGCTGCTGTATTGGACGTGGTGGAACAATTCACGGACCTCCGGACCCCTCCGGAATCCTCCGGAACCTTCTGGAAGCTTCCCGGTACAATACCAGAAAAACCCGAACATTTCCCGGAACCCGAACAACAACTTTCCATATATAAATCTTTACCTCCGGCCATTCCGGAACTCCTCGTGATGTCCGGGATCTCATCCGGGACTCCGAACAACATTCGGTAACCACGTATATCTATTCCCTATAACCCTAGCATCATCGAACCTTAGGTGTGTAGACCCTATGGGTTCGGGAACCATGCAGGCATGACCGAGACGTTCTCCGGTCAATAACCAACAACGGGATCTGGATACCCATGTTGGCTCCCACATGTTCCACGATGATCTCATCGGATGAACCACGATGTCAAGGACTCAATTGATCCCGTATACAATTCCCTTTGTCTATCGGTATTATACTTGCCCGAGATTCGATCGTCGGTATGCCGATACCTTGTTCTATCTCGTTACTGGCAAGTCTCTTTACTCGTTCCGTAACACATCATCCCGTGATCAACCCCTTGGTCACATTGTGCACATTATGATGATGTCCTATCGAGTGGGCCCAGAGATACCTCTCCGTCAACCGGAGTGACAAATCCCAGTCTCGATTCGTGCCAACCCAACAGACACTTTTGGAGATACACGTAGTGCACCTTTATAGCCACCCAGTTACGTTGTGACGTTTGGTACACCCAAAGCATTCCAACGGTATCCGGGAGTTGCACAATCTCATGGTCTAAGGAAATGATACTTGACATTAGAAAAGCTTTAGCATACGAACTACACGATCTTTGTGCTAGGCTTAGGATTGGGTCTTGTCCATCACATCATTCTCCTAATGATGTGATCCCGTTATCAACGACATCCAATGTCCATGGTGAGGAAACTGTAACCATCTATTGATCAACGAGCTAGTCAATTAGAGGCTTACTAGGGACATGGTGTTGTCTATGTACCCACACATGTATCTGAGTTTCCTATCAATACAATTATAGCATGGATAATAAACGATTATCATGAACAAGGAAATATAATATAATAATAATAACTAATTTATTATTGCCTCTAGGGCATATTTCCAACAGTTTCCTAGCAACAAAATATCTTTTATCATAACATTGATTCCTTGATTGTGGGTTATCAAGATCAACAACAGGTTCAACTTCTACATCATTATCGTTACTAGGTTGAGCATCAACATGAACATTATCATTAACATTATCACTGGGTTCATGTTCATCACCTGATTGTGTTTCAGCATCGGAAATAGAAATATCAATTGGATTTTCATGTGGCTCAGCGATATGTTCACTAGAAGTTTGCAAAGTCCTATCATTTTTCTTTTTGTTCTTTTTAGAAGAACTAGGTACATCAATATCATTTCTCCGAGAATCTTGCTCGATTCTCTTAGGGTGGCCTTCAGGATACAAAGGTTCCTGAGTCATTCCACCGGTTCTAGTAGCCACTCTAATAGCATAATCATTTTTCTTACTATTCATTCATCAAGCGCTTCTTTTTGAGCTTTAAGCACTTGTTCTACTTGAGTGGTAACCATAGAAGCATGTTTGCTAACAAGTTTAAGTTCACCTCTAATATCAGCCATATAATCACCCAAGCGTTTAATCATATAAGCATCTTGTTTTAATTGTCTACCAAAATAAGCATTGAAGTCATCTTGCTTAAACATAAATTTATCAAACTCATCCAAGAACTGACTAGCAATTTTAGTAGGAGGAACTTCAGCTTTATCATATCTATAGAGAGAATTTGCCTTTACTACCTGTGTCGGGATATCGGGAGGTTCTTCAGTAAATAAGTAATTGAGATCATATACTTCTTCAACAGGCGGTAAATTAAGACCGTGTATTTCTTCAATAGGAGGTAAATTCTTAACATCTTTAGCTTTAATACCTTTTTCTTTCATAGATTTCTTTGCATATTGCATATCTTCGGGACTAAGAAATAGAACACCTCTCTTCTTTGGAGTTGGTTCAGGAATAGGCTCAATAATTGGCTCAAGAGTTGGCTCAGGAGCTGGCTCAGGACGTGGCTCGGGAGGTGCCCAATTATTTTCATTGGCCAACATATTATTCAATAGAATTTTAGCGTCATCTGGTGTTCTTTCCCTCAAAAGAGAACCAGCACAACTATCCAGGTAATCTCTGGAAGCATCACTTAATCCATTATAAAAGATATCAAATATTTCAGGTTTCTTAAGAGGATGATTAGGCAAAGCATTGAGTAACTTGAGAAGCCTCCCCCAAGCTTGTGGGAGACTCTCTTCTTCAATTTGTACAAAATTGTATATTTCCCTCAAAGCAGCTTGTTTCTTATGAGCAGGGAAATATTTAGCAAAGAAGTAATAAATCATATCCTGCGGACTTTGCACACAACCAGGATCAAGAGAATTATACCATATCTTAGCATCACCCTTTAACGAGAACGGAAATATTTTGAGTAAATAAAGATAGTGCGATCTCTCATTATTAGTAAATAGGGCAGCTATGTCATTCAACTTAGTAAGACATGCCACAACAGTTTCAGATTCATAGCCATAGAAAGGATCGGATTCAACCAAAGTAATTATATCTGGATCAACAGAAAAATCATAATAATCCTTATCGAGAACACAAATAGGTGAAGTAGCAAAATCAGGGTCGGGTCTCATTCTATCTCTAAGATATTCTTTACTCCATTTAATTAGCAACCTCTTAAGTTCATATCTATCCTGGCAAGCAAAAATAGAGGCAGAAGATTCTGCATCAAAAAGATAACCCTCAGGAATAGCAGGCATAGGTTCATCGTCACTAACATCATCGTGTTCAGGTTCAATAATTTCTCTTTCTCTAGACCTAGCAATTTGCTCATCAAGATATTCACCAAGTGGCACAGCAGTATCAAGCATAGAAGTAGTTTCATCGTAAGTATCATGCATAGCAGAAGTGGCATCATCAATAACATGTGACATATCAGAATTCATAGCAGTAGCAGGTTTAGGGGTCGCAAGCTTACTCATAACAGAAGGAGAATCTAGTGCAGAGCTAGATGGCAGTTCCTTACCTCCCCTCGTAGTTGAGGGTAAAATCTTGGTCTTAGCGTCTTTCAAGTTCTTCATAGTGTCCAGCAGATATAAATCCTAAGTGACTCAAAGAATAGAGCTATGCTCCCCGGCAACGGCGCCAGAAAAAGGTCTTGATAACCCACATGTATAGGGGATCGCAACAGTTTTCGAGGGTAGAGTATTCAACCCAAATTTGTTGATTCAACACAAGAGGAGCCAAAGAATATTCTCAAGTATTAGCAGCTGAGTTGTCAATTCAACCACACCTGGAAACTTAGTATCTGCAGCAAGGTGTTTAGTAGCAAAGTAATATGATAGTGGTGGTAACGGTAACAAAAGTAAAGACGGCAAAAGTAATGTTTTTGGTATTTTGTAGTGATTGTAACAGTAGCAACGAAAAAGTAAATGAGCGTAAACCAGTATATGGAAAACTCGTAGGCACCAGATCAATGATGGATAATTATGCCGGATGTGGTTCATCGTGTAACAGTCATAACATAGGGTGACACAGAACTAGCTCTAGTTCATTAATGTAATGTAGGCATGTATACCGAACATAGTCATACGTGCTTATGGAAAAGAACTTGCATGACATCTTTTGTCCTACCCTCCTGTGGCAGCAGGGTCCTATTGGAAACTAAGGGATATTAAGGCCTCCTTTTAATAGAGAACCGGAACAAAGCATTAGCACATAGTGAATACATGAACTCCTCAAACTATGGTCATCACCGGGAGTGGTTCTGATTACTGTCACTTCGGGGTTGCCGGATCATAACACATAGTAGGTGACTATAGACTTGCAAGATAGGATCTAGAACACACATATATTCATGAAAAAATAATAGGTTTAGATCTGAAATCATGGCACTCGGGCCCTAGTGACAAGCATTAAGCATAGCAAAGTCTTAGCAACATCAATCTCAGAACATAGTGGATACTAGGGATCAAACCCTAACAAAACTAACTCGATTACATGATAAATCTCATCCAACCCATCACCGTCCAGCAAGCCTACGATGGAATTACTCACGCATGGCGGTGAGCATCATGAAATTGGTGATGGAGGATGGTTGATGATGGCAGCGGCTCCGTAGCGTAAAACGCGATGATTTCTTCTCTCTGATTTTTTCTCCCTGAAAGCCAATATATGGAGTTGGAGTTGGCGTGGAGGGCCACCAGGGGGGGCACGAGGTAGGGGGGCGCCCCCCACCCTCGTGGACAGGGTGCGGGCCCCCTGGTCTTCATCTTTTGCAAGGATTTTTCGTTATTTTTTCTAAGGTGTTCCGTGGAGTTTCAGGACATTTCAAGAATCTTTATTTTTTGCACAAAAAACAACACCATGGCAATTCTGCTGAAAACATCGTCAGTCCGGGTTAGTTCCATTCAAATCATACAAGTTAGAGTCTAAAACAAGGGCAAAAGTGTTTGGAAAAGTAGATACAACGGAGACGTATCATCAGCCACAACATACCCAGTAAGTTGCTCTTCTGTAATCCGCGGAGGGAACCCAATTGCAAGAGGAGAACTGTTTGGCCATTTTTGATGACAAACTGTAAAGGAAGTTCAAATGCCAGTTCACGGTTCATGATTGATATGTATAAACCGGTGTCAAACTAGGGGATTTAATCAGAGCATGTGTGCACGTTAAACATGATACTGATGTTCAAGTAAAGATGGCAGTTTATGTGAGGGCTAATTGTACCTGGCGGATTATCATTTTCTAAAGGTTAAACCGCCTACAGTGGTATGGAAGAAAACAGATCTGAAAATTGCTAAGTGCTACGCAAACAGGTTTCACAAGCTAAGGTTATCATTATGGATCTAGCGCTTCAGGAAAAGGAAAAATATCAAAGATCTAAAATGGCAACAGCAGCATAGCAAAGGTTCATATGGGATCTGTTCATAAAAGAGGGGATATTATGGCGAGGCAAAATAAAACTACAGCTTCGGCCGAAAAGGAAATATGTCAAGTTTGTCTAGATTCGATGAGACAGTAAGGGAAAGAAAACGAACAACGATGAACACTGATGAACACCGTCGAAGGTATGAAACCCTAATGCAGATCTAGGGTTGAAGAGGGAAGGCTTACCGGCTTCACAGGAGCGGAGGAGAAGTGTTGCAGTTCTCTGGTACGATCAGGTTGATGCAGCGGCCAGTGGCGATGCAGAGCTTGAAAGTCGAGGGCGGCGGCGGAGCTATAGGGCTTGGGAGTCGCGAGGAGGAAGAAGAAGCATGGAAGGGAAAGAAAAAGACCTTCCGGTCCTATTTATAAAGGCAGATGGATAAGTAGGCAACCGCGGAAATCGAGGAGCCTAAAATGGTGAATGGGACACAGTTGTCGCCTCGATATTCAGAGATTAATTAATAAAAGGGAAATATTTATGAGTTTTTTACGCAGATGACGTCATGGCGGTTTACGGCGATTTCAGAAGATGACGTCATGGCGGTTTACATGGTCAACATGAAGATGTTCAAATCAGAATTTTTCCAAGTTGAAGATTGACATGAACAGGTTCAAACCAATCTAGGGCCTAATGTTGGGGATATGACTATTGAGTGTAAACCGCCCAGGAGGGGCCGAATTACACTCACAAGGAGTCATGTATAAGAGCCCATGAAGATGAAGGATATGGAATTTTATCTATGGAGGCTTAGAGGCCCAGAGCCAAATGGCGGATTAGGGCCCATAGTAGTAAACTGCCATAGACGTATAACTTGTATTGTAAGTTAGGGAAAGGAAGAAACCGAGCCGGACACTTGTATGAGCCGGCCTCGGGACTCTGTAGACCGGCCGGGCGTCAACCTGTGTATATATAGGGACGACCCGGCGGCGGTTCAGGGACAAGAAACAACAGCTCGAGAGATAGGTAAAGCGGATTCGCTCCCTGCTCATCAAGATCAATCAATCCCACAACAACTGGAGGCTTTTACCTTCACCGCAAGGGGCCGAACCAGTATAAACTCCCCGTGTCCTTTGTTCCGGTTTAACCCCTTCAAGCTAATCTCATTGCGATGGCTCCACGACTAAGTCCTTTTGCTAGGACATCTGATGTGATAATTCCACGACAGTTGGCACCCACCGTGGGGCTATCGCACGATGGTTTCGAGTTCTTGAAGGGCAGCTTCGAGGGACTCAAAGGATACGCAGTTGGCCGGATGACCAAGAGTCATCGCGGCAAGCTCTACATCAATGACGCAGGCTGGGGCCCCGACGCCGGCTCAATTGAGTACGGGTACCGGGTCCCCTTTGGAGGAATTCACATCTTCATCGGCAAGATCGGCGAACCAGGACCTGAGCCGGACATCTGCACCGACCTCGCCGAGACGGCTCAGCGTGCAAGCCCTGCCCGGGTTCAGCCTGCCATGAAGCGGGCATTTGTAGGATTCATCCATGGTACCGAATCTGAACCGGTATCTGATGGTGAAACGGCTATCTACTCCGACGGCGGATCATCCACCGGAGAGACTGAGTCGTTGTATCAAGTGCAGGACGTCGGTTCGAGGGTTATTCCGATGGCGACAGTATTCCAGACCTCTTGGAACCGCCAAACCAGATTGCGATCTTCATGGCTGATATGCAGCCCAACTTACAATCTTCAACTTCAGCAGCTATGGTTTCCGGATCGGCAGCCGGGGCAGGAGGCCCCGCGCGCCGGCTGACTCAAGTTCTGTCTGGTTTATTGGATGCCTGGACGATGTTGATGACTATAGCAGTTACCCCAGCGACTCAAGATCACCATAATGCAGAGGTCACAAAGCTGCGGGATCAGATAACTCGGGCCAAGGAGGATTTGGCAGCTGAGGAAACCAGGATGGCTGAGGAACGGGTTGCTTTAGATTCCCAGTCATAAAGGATTCAGGCCGAGAATTACCGACTCCTGCTGGATCAGAACGCTTCGAATGACGTATTGAGGAGAAGGCATCAGTCTTGTCTGCCGCTGGATTACAATGCAATGAATCTCGTCAATACGCCAGGAGCAGGGACCAGCAACCCAGCAGCGGTAAACCGGACTGCAGCGCCTAGGACCGCGGCGCCAGATCAACCACGGGTGATGGTCCTGCCTCAACGAACAGATAACCCGCCGCAGTACATGACACCCCCGCTGGGTCACTTCTCCACCCCTTTGGACAACATGATTGCTACGGCATCTCATTTGGCAGCTATTCCAATGGAGGGTGAGTCTCCAGCAGCGATTGAGACGCGGCGGGCCAGGGATCTTCTTCAGACTGCCATGGTGTAGCAGCAGGCTTATTCATACAACCGAGACAGGATTCACTCAATCCCTCGCCCGAGCAAGAGCTACAGCGGGCACATTGATGAACCGACTGTGTCAAGCAGTGTGCGGAACCGTGACGCCCCTCGTGGGCCTAATCCGGCGCGTGGTGGTGCAAATGCTCGAGACATGGTGGATAATGGTAGAGCACGAAGGGAGGCAGAGTTAGCGGCACAGTACGCGGGCCATCGTCAGCCCGCCCCAGTTCAGCCAGCGGCGTCAGTGGAACGAGGACTTGCTTTCAGCTCCTGGGGAGTGTCGTGTCTCACCCCGGCTCTACGCAATGTGTGGTTACCCAAGGATTTCAAGGACCCGCGTAAGGTGCCTAACTACACTGCCGATTTACCCCCCAAGTCATGGGTTGAGAGCTACGAGATGGCTATGGAGATGTTGGATGTAAATGAAGTGGCGTGTGCAAAATTCTTCACCACGATGTTGGAAGGAACAACTCGCACTTGGTTAAAGAGCCTGCCCACTAACTCCATCGGTTCATGGGATGAGTTGAAGGCCCGGTTTATAGCAAAATTCAAAGATACATGTAAGCAACCCATGTTAATCGTGGATCTGGTTGCTTCTGTCCAAGGGGAAAACGAATCAACGACTCATTGGGTGCGCCGGGTTTCAGAAATTCTGCATTCATCGGACCGTATCAGGGCTGATTCGACAATCCTGACATTGGAGGGAAATTGCCTGTTTAAGTCGCTGAAGATGAAATAGGGATGGCTCAAATGGCACTGCAATGACATGGGAACACTTATGGCAGCCTTGGTTAAGTATGCCGATTCTGATAATACCAAGGATCCCGATTCGGATGAAGAGAAGCCGAAGAAGGGAAAGAAGAACGGCGGTGCAAAGGGACAGCAGCATAACCAGGCGGGCCATGGGAACAATGGTAAGCGTAAAGCGGACATTTCGGATTTTGTGGCTAACACCAATGTGCAGGGCAATGCGCAGCGTCGTAAGGGTAAACCGCCCCAGCATGGTGGAGGCATGAATCTGGAGCGCCTGTTAAACCAGCCCTGCCCAAAGCACGGGACGAAGGAGGTTTTGGCCACGCACCTCTTGAAGGATTGCTTCATTATGAAGGAGTTCAAAAACTCTGATCTCTTCCGGTACGATCAGGGTCCGTCTGGCGGTTCAGGTCCAGGATCACACGGGTCGGGTTACGGCGGCGGCGGTTCAAACTCAGGATTTCAGAATAATCAGGGCAACCAGAACAACCAAGGCAGTCACAACCAATAGAATAATCAGGGGAATCAGCAGCAATCGGGTTATCAGAGTCACCCGAAGCAGTTGAATAACGGGCAGTATCATGTTTTCACCACGAGCTTGTGTAAGCGCGATCAGAAGCTTCACAAGAGGGCAGTTAATGTTGTTGAACCGGCAGTACCCCGTTACTTGCGTTGGTCCGAGTAGCCCATTGTGTGGAGCAGAGAGGATCATCCGCCCTGGGTTGATAATTCGGGTCATCTGGCTTTAGTGGTGGCACCTCAGGTGGGGAGTTATAAGTTCACCAAGGTACTCATGGATGGAGGGAGCAGCATTAACATCCTGTATTATGAAACCTTCCGTCGCATGGGATTGAGGGATAAGAATCTTAGACCGTCAAACACTGTTTTTCACGGTGTAGTACCAGGTAAATCGGCATATCCGGTTGGCAAGATAGCTTTGGAGGTTGTGTTCGGTGATGAGCATGATTCCAGGTCAGAAACTTTGACCTTTGAGGTGGTGAAAATCCAGAGCCCATATCACGCCCTGATAGGACGGCCGGCTTACGCAAGGTTCATGGCAAGGCCCTATTGTATTTATTTATAGCTCAAAATGTCGGGTCATAAGGGGACCATCACGGTGCACGGGAGTCATAAGATCGCTTTGGACTGCGAAGAGGGTGATGCAGCCTCTGCTGAGTCGGTTTGCGTAGCAGAAGAGTTGAAGTTCTACAAGGACAATGTTGATTCGGCAGATATGACGCCTCTGAAAAGCCCACCACAGAGCATGATCCGACCCTGAAGTTTAAACCGGTTGATGAGACTAAGTTGGTAGATTTTGTTCCTGGTGATTCATCCAAACAGTTTAGTATCAGCACTGCTCTGGATCCGGAACAGGAAGGCACGCTTGTCGGTGTCAAAACCAGCGGATCTCGGGTAGGGGGTCCCGAACTGTGCGTATAGGCGGATGGTAACAGGAGACAAGGGACACGATGTTTTACCCAGGTTCGGGCCCTCTTGATGGAGGTAAAACCCTACGTCCTGCTTGATTGATATTGATGATGTGGGTATTACAAGAGTAGATCTACCACGAGATCAAGGAGGCTAAACCCTAGAAGCTAGCCTATGGTATGATTGTTGTTCGTCCTACGGACTAAAGCCATCCGGTTTATATAGACACCGGAGAGGGCTAGGGTTACACAGAGTCGGTTATAATGGTAGGAGATCTACATATTCGTATTGCCAAGCTTGCCTTCCACGCCAAGGAAAGTCCCATCCGGACACGGGACGAAGTCTTCAATCTTGTATCTTCATAGTCTTGGAGTCCGGCTGATGATGATAGTTCGGCTATCCGGACACCCCCTAGTCCAGGACTCCCTCAGTAGCCCCTGAACTAGGCTTCAATGACGACGAGTCCGGCGCGCATATTGTCTTCGGCGTTGCAAGGCGGGTTCCTTCTCCGAATAATTTATAGAAGATTGTGAACACCAGGATAGTGTCCGGCTCTGCAAAATAAATTCCACATACAACCATAGAGAGAATAATATTTACACAAGTTCAATCTGCTGACGTATTTGGTGGCGTGACGTCACACCACTACCAAGCATTTACTCGAATCATTTTTATTGTACCACCTCAGCGTGTTTAGCGAAGCGGTTTCCTTGGCACGTCTTGTCGAAGCGGAGATCGTGTTCCCCTTATTCCGGGATTCCCATCAATACGGACATGGGTAACCCAACCGCGCCATTGACTGCGGCGCTTGGGAGATAAGCGAGTTTTATCAGGCCGGTGGGGACGCATGTTTTCGTCCGCCCATATAAGGGGATAAAGATACAACCCTTTTATCTGCGCCTTCTTCCTCCTTGGCTTATCCATCTCCATGAACTCGAGCTCCAGCGCCCAAGTCCGGACATCTCACCTCAACCTTCTCCAACTATGTCCAGAGCGGGAGGCAAGTGGATGGCCTCCTCCGTTACGGAGGGGCACATCCAGAAGCTGCGCAGCGCCGGATATCTGTCCAGCGACATCGCACACCGGCTCCCCGACGAGGGAGAGCTCATCCCCACCCCCAGGCCCCATGAGAGGATAGTATTTCTTTCCCATTTCCTCCGCGGACTGGGCTTCCCACTCCATCCCTTTGTCCGGGGGCTCATGTTCTACTACGGCCTGGATTTCCATGATCTGGCCCCGAATTTCATCCTCAACATCTCGGCGTTTATCGTCGTGTGTGAGGCCTTCCTCTGCATCCAGCCCCACTTCGGCTTGTGGCTCAAGACCTTCAATATCAAGCCGAATGTTGTGAAGGGCAGCCAAGCGGAGTGCGGAGGCGCCATGGTGGGCAAGATGCCCAACGTTACTTGGCTTGAGGGCACTTTCATGGAAACCATTAAGGGGTGGCAATCAGGGTGGTTCTACATCACCGAGCCGCGTGACCCTGAATGGGCAGTGGCCCCCGAATTCAGATCTGGCATCCCCATACGGCTCACCTCCTGGAAAGAGAGCGGCCGGACATGGGGTGATTCGGAGGAGCTGACCGGACTCCAAGCCTGCATCCAAAAGCTAGTGAACAAGAAGCTCAAGCTTGTCAACATAGTCCAGGTCATGCTCATCCGCCGGATTCTCCCGTGCCAACGACGGGGCTTCAATATGTGGGAGTTCGATTCGGAGCAGCACCAGACTTTGAGCGGGCTCTTCGACACTACGTACGAAGATGCCTGGAGGGTGTTGTTTAAGGGCGCCGAGGCCCCCGCATCCGCTACCAAAGATTGCGGATTCAGCTCGCAGCGTCCGGCTAGCGAGGTAAGCGATTTTGCCCTTTACAGGACACTTGTTTTCCGTAGTTTGACTCTATGCGGGATCTAAAATCCCCCTCCTTTGACAGGACTGGCTGAAGAAGGCTGAACAGACTATCTGTCCGGCCCCATTGCCAGAGGACCCAGCGGACGCCCGCTTAACGGGGCTGCTGGCTCCGGCACCCCTCGTGGTGCCGGAGAAGAAGGCCAAGAAGAAGTCCACGGGCACTCGGAAGAGTTCCCGTTTTCAGGTGTCATCGGACGATGACTCCGAGGCAGACTCCTCCCACAAAGGCGATGAGGAGAAGAAGAAGGCCTCTCCCCCAGCGGGGGGGAGGGAAGAAAAGGAAGGCTTCCCCAACGAGGGAGGCCGAAGGGTCCAAGAAGGGAAGTACTCTTCCCCCGGCCTGCTCTGCCAACACCGGAGATGACGACGAGGATTGGCCTCCAAGGGCCAAGCCCCTGGTGAGATCGTAAGTATCCGGACTCCCGAATAACTTCATGGTTTTTCTTTTCGCCACATAGTGTCTTTCTAATGCCGCATACAACCCTGCAGTCCGCCCAAGGATGATCTTCCCGCTTCGTTGAGCGGGTCCTTGGGTGCGTCGGATATGGATTCTCTTCCGACCGCCTCCACCCCCCGTGATGCGGACGATGCCTAGGTGGGATCCCGGGAAGGGACCCGCTAGGAGGAGGAGGCCCCGGAGGTGCCGCAGGGCAACCTCTCGGACTTTGCATCGGACTCAGCCCCGGAACCCATAGTGGCTCCGGAGTCTGGCGGGCGGCCCCTTCGTAAGAAGGGCAAGACTGTGACGCCGGCAGCCTCCGTCCAACCGGAGGCGCCGGATAGCTTGCTGGAGGCGCTCAATGGCGCCTCCATCGAAGAGGAACACCGCACTGTTATGAGTGCGGTGATTCAGAAGGTTCAGCTCGCCAAGAGCGGGCTGACCGAAGCCTGCAGCAGCCTTCTAACAGGCTTTGACGTAAGAATTTTGATATATGTAAAATAGTACCGCATTGACAGTAGCCCCTGATGCTCAGTTCGGTATTCGGAAAGAAAAGCCGGACTGAGGATCTAAAAAGATATACGCAGGAGTCATATAAAAAATATGTCAATATGGGATTGCGGGCTGTGCTGCTGACCTCTGCCGCACTGACTGCGGAGGTCAATACTTTGAAGCAAAGCCTCGAGCGGTCCGAGAGCGAGCTCGGCCGTGCCAAGAAGCAGCTCGAGGACAAGGAAGGTGAGTAACACATTATTAAAATTGTACCTTACAGAAAAGGATTTGGTTGCAAGAAGAATGACAAGGATAACATGGGTATTGCAGGGGCCACAAACGAGGTGGCGACCCTGAAGGAGGCGGTGTCCGCGGCCGAACGTAATGCGGCTGCGGAGCGCACCAAGCGAGAGAGGCAGGAGGCGCGGGTGGCGAAGGTACAGCAAGAGCTCCAGGCTCTCGTGGAAAAACATGAGAGTTTGGAGCGTGACTCGAAGACTCGAGAGTCCGAGCTTGCAACGGCTCTTGAGAGTGCCAAAGCCGCTAAGGCAGAAGCCTATAAGGCCCTCCAGGAAGTCGAGGCGTTGAAGAAAATAGCAGCGGATAAGGCATTTTTCATGCAAAGTAAGCATGTGACTGTGGATTACCTATCACTTACCCAAATTCGGAGCTCTCTAGGAGCGTTCGCAGATCTGCCCCGCAGCGTGTCCGAAGCTGCCGCTTTCTATAGGGCCGAGGAGGGGAACTCGACGGAGAAGGTCTTCTGGTCTCAGTATGCTGAGGTCGGACATCCGGTGCCCCTTAGCGACCAGCTGAAGCAGCTGGTCGAGCTCCACAAGGTGGCCGAACAAGCCATAAAGGGCCTCATAGTTCGGCTGTGGCCTAAGGAGGCCATGCCTGGGAGCTACTTCGGCCTGGTGCCGCGGCTGGTGGATGCGTGTCCATGGGTTGAAGTCATCAAGCACTCCGCCTGCATTGAAGGTGCCCATCGGGCCCTTGCCCGCGCAAAGGTGCACTGGGGCAATATGGATGCTCAGAAGCTTGTGACGGACACGCCACCGCTGGGCCAGGAGTATCGCACACCCGAGATGTATTATAAGAGTGTCCTGAAGGGTGCCCGCATTATTGCGGGTGAGTGCCCCAAAGATGTAATATTTGAGTAGACTCGCATTTTGTTATCATGTGCGCTGAAAACTTTGTTCATATGCGCTAAGCAACGCTTGTTAATTTAAAACATTACCTTCTGTGCGGCTGTTTATCAAATCTGAGAGATGGCAAGTCGTCGGCTTCAGCCCCCATACCACGAGTGCTGGGGTGTTCGGGATAGATTTGAGCACTCTTGTTCCCATTTTTGGGTCCATCTAGGGAGGCGCTCAACACAACGAACAAGGCAACCGGACTTATAATGCTTGAACACTCTCACTTAGCCATAGAATTCTATAATTTTAAATTTCGGCGAAGCCCCTAGTGTTCGGAAGGCCGAATTTGGGGCGCTATCCACGCCTGGGCCGGACAAAGCTGGCTCCTCGCTCTAAGCGGCATAAGTCTTTAGGGACTCGCAAAAAACCTTTCGAACAGCGACCGGCTCTCGCCTCATCATGACGGTCAGTTTTAGCTTTCTCCACTGAGGCGCTCGCCCAGCTCAACTGGGGCACAATCGCAGTGGTTCTCCCAGTGCTACCTTAGCCGATACAACGGAACATAAGGTACCAAAACATGGGAGCCGGGCAAACCCAACTATTGACCCAAGACATGATTCGGAGCCGATGCATATAATGCTATAAGTTCGGGTGCCGCACTTGTGAAAGTGTTCGGACTTATCACACCATGATGCGGGAAACATAAGCCCCTGGTGTATTTAGCCGTACCAAAGTGTACGGATGCAACATGTCATAAATGAACATATGTATAAGAAAGAAATGCAATTGTAAGCAAAAAGTGTTGCATTGTTTATTCAAGAAAGACTGTTGTGAATGCAGAACGATACAAATGGTGCGATAGGCAAGGGATGGGACTATTAAACATGTCCCCCTCCAGGGGTAGGCTGCGGAATGGTGTATAAAACAGATTTAATGCTCGCAATGGAGACCACCTGGATATTCGTTGTAGCCTTTCTCCTTCCCTGGCTGTTGCATCGTGAGTTCGGCAGGTCTGCTGTCGGACAGGGCCTCTGATGAACGGAGTCCTGTGGGTAAAAAAAGGAAGAAAAAAAAAGAACGACACAATTGAGAGCCCCTGGTGTGGTTAAGCCGCATTCTGGGCCTATCATGGTCGTGCCCCTCCCCCCATGCCCATGGTATCTCCAGAGCGTAATGGTGTACGCGAAGGACCTGTCTTGAAATTTTGCAGGGGCTGGGGTTGGGGCCGCACTGCTACGCGTGCTCGGAACGTGCCGGGTGGTCTTGTTGTAGGTTACCTCGGGCGCGTTTAGCCGTGTCCGGTCGCTTAACGGCCGGACTCGAGAATTGCCTTAGGAGGCTGCATTGTACTTCTGCCGTGAGAGCCGCTGTATGTTCCTCCATTCGGAGAGAGCGTTCAGTGTTTCCGTTGACCGTAATGACTCCTCGAGGGCCTGGCATGTTGAGCTTGAGGTATGCATAGTGCGGCACCGCGTTGAACTTTGCAAACGTGGTACGTCCGAGCAGAGCATGATAGCCGCTGCGGAACGGAACTATGCCGAAGATTAACTCCTCGCTTCGGAAGTTATCCGGGGATCCAAAGACCACTTCCAGTGTAACTGAGCCTGTACAATTGGCTTCTACACCTGGTATGACGCCTTTAAAGGTCGTCTTGGTAGGTTTAATCCTTGAGGGGTCTATGCCCATTTTGCGCACTGTATCCTGATAAAGCAGGTTCAAGCTGCTGCCGCCGTCCATCAGGACTCTGGTGAGGTGAAATCCATCGACGATTGGGTCTAAAACCAATGCGGCGAATCCGCCGTGGCGGATGCTGGTGGGGTGGTCCCTTCGGTCAAAAGTGATCGGGCAGGAGGACCATGGATTGAACTTCGGGGCAACTGGCTCCATCACGTATACATCCCTGAGTGCACGCTTCCGCTCCCTTTTGGGTATGTGTGTTGCGTATATCATGTTCACCGTCCGCACTTGTGGGGGGAAACCATTCTTTCCTCTATTGTTCGGCGGTCGGGTCTCTTCCTCGTCATCGCTATGCAGCCCCTTGTCGTTGTTTTCGGCAATTAACTTGCCTGCCTGCTTGAATACCCAACAGTCCATGTTGGTGTGGTTGGCTGGCTTTTCGGGGGTGCCGTGTATCTGGCACGAGCGGTCGAGTATTCGGTCCAAATTGGACGGACCCAGAGTAGTTTTTTTGAATGGCTTTTTCCGCTGACCGGGTTTAGAGCCTCTGAATCCGGCATTGACTGCCGTATCCTCACTATTATCGCCGTTAATGCGGCATTTGTTTTTGTTGCGACGCGACCAGCCATTGCGGTCCTTGATATCCGGACTGCCAGAATTTTTGCTGAGGTTGTTGCTGCGTGCTAGCCAGCTGTCCTCACCCGCGTAGAAGCGGGTCATGAGTGATGTGAGGGCTGCCATGGATTTCGGCTTTTCCTGTCCTAGGTGCCGGGCAAGCCACTCGTCGCGGATGTTATGTTTGAAGGCCGCGAGGGCCTCCGCATCCGGACAGTCGACAATTTGGTTTTTCTTGGTTAAGAACCGTGTCCAGAATTGTCTGGCCGATTCGTCTGGCTGCTGAATTATATGGCTGAGGTCGTCAGCGTCTGGTGGTCGCACATACGTGCCTTGGAAGTTATCGAGGAATGCGGCTTCCAGGTCTTCCCAACTCCCAATTGACTCTGCTGGCAAGCTGTTAAGCCAATGCCGGGCTGGTCCTTTAAGCTTGAGTGGGAGGTATTTGATGGCGTGGAGATCATCACCGCGGGCCATGTGGATATGAAGGAGATAGTCCTCGATCCAAACCGCGGGGTCTGTTGTGCCATCATAAGATTCAATGTTCACGGGTTTAAACCCTTCGGGGATTTGATGATCCATTACTTCATCTGTGAAGCATAGCGGGTGTGCGGCGCCTCTGTATTGGGCGATATCACGACGGAGTTCAAAAGAGCTTTGTCTACTTTGTTCGGCCCGGCCAGACTTACTGTGTCCGGCGCGACGGTTGTCTTCACGTATCATAGGGCGCCCACGCGATCCATAGATCGATCTTGATTGTCTTGCATTATCCTCCAATATATCTCGCAAGTCCAAAGCGTTCCCCTATGGCCTTGTGCTTTTCGAGTGATGCCGGGGTACGGTTCTAGTGGAGGGCCTAGAGGCCTCTCTGTCGCGGCCGCGGGGTGGTCGGTCAGCCGTATTGTCTGCTGGTGATGCAGGTTCATATGCCTCCTCCTCTAATCGGGGGAGCAGCTTGCGTTTAGGGTAGCTTTTGGAGGGGCGTTCGAGCTCATGCTCTTCGGCCGCAAGGACTTCAGTCCATCTGTCGGCTAGCAGATCTTGATCAGCTCTAAGCTGTTGCTGCTTTTTCTTGAGGCTGTTTTCCGTGGCCATAAGCCTGCGTTTAAAACGCTCTTGTTCGACGGGATCCTCAGGCATGACGAATTCGTCGTCGTCGAGGCTTGCCTCGTCTCCGGAGGGAGGCATGTAATCCTCTACTTCTTCGTCTGCTGCTCTCTCATGAGGGCTGGCATCTCCGTCCTCCTGTGCTGAATCTTGCTGGAGGGGTTTGTCATCGGCACTGTCTGGGGTGTTATTATCTCCGGTGCCGGAATCTCCATTCTTGCTGTGGCGGGATTTAGTGCGGCGCCGCTGACGCCAGCGCTTGGGCTGTTTCTTGGAGGGGTCATCCTCCGTTGTTCCTTCGCCCTTCCCATCCTTTGGGATATCCACCATGTATATATCATATGATGAGGTGGCTTTCCAATGCGCAGTAGGTGTTGGTTCTTGGTCGTCTCCCGCATCGTCGTCCATACCGTCGATGTCTTCAGAGTCGAAGTCTAGCATGTCGGTTAGATCGTCGAGTGGGTGGTGGGTGGGCTTTGAATTTCTTCGACGTCCGCATCCCAACCGTCCTGACCGCAGTCCGGCCAGGGCTCTCCTGATAACGAGAGATACTTTAGTGAATTCAAGATGTCGCCGAAAGGTGAGTGTTGAAAGATGTCCGCAGCGGTGAACTCCATGATCGGCGCCCAATCGGATTCGATTGGAGGGGGCGCGGGAGGTTCGGAGTCCGGCGAGGAGTCCGGCACCTCGGAGTC
The DNA here is from genome assembly GCF_018294505.1 of Triticum aestivum. Lineage (NCBI taxonomy): Eukaryota > Viridiplantae > Streptophyta > Magnoliopsida > Poales > Poaceae > Triticum > Triticum aestivum. Next base: position 689,396,229 of record NC_057810.1, read on the forward strand.
ACGAGCTTCATGAGGGACAAGGTCAGTGTTCGGCTCTATCGCCGTAGAGGTTGCAGCCCCCGATGCGGTGTCTAGCCACCCGTCCTCGATCTGCGCAGCCGGCTCCGAATTAAAGATCGGAGCGGACTCGTGTGCGGCCTCCAGGGTACTGTCCGGCTGCAGAGCTAAATCATGCCCGTAGTGACAGTGCGGTGCGCTCGGCTGTGGCTCGAATCCATCGAAGATCAAGTCCCCGTGGATGTCAGCCGTGAAGTTCAAACTTCCAAATCTGACCTGACGGCCAGGGGCGTAGCTTTCGATCTGCTCCAGATGGCCAAGCGAATTGGCCCGCAGTGCAAAGCCGCCGAATACGAAGATTTGTCCGGGAAGGAAGGTCTCACACTGGACTGCGTCGTTGTTGATGATCGAAGAAGCCATCGAACCTATCGATGACGACACAGAGGAACTCTCAATGAAAGCACCAATGTCAGTGTCAAAACCGGCGGATCTCGGGTAGGTGGTCCCGAACTGTGCATCTAGGCGGATGGTAACAAGAGACAAGGGACACGATGATTTACCCAGGTTCGGGCCCTCTTGATGGAGGTAAAACCCTACGTCCTGCTTGATTGATATTGATGATGTGGGTATTACAAGAGTAGATCTACCACGAGATCAAGGAGGCTAAACCCTAGAAGCTAGCCTATGGTATGATTGTTGTTCGTCCTACGGACTAAAGCCATCCGGTTTATATAGACACCGGAGAGGGCTAGGGTTACATAGAGTCGGTTATAATGGTAGGAGATCTACATATCCGTATTGCCAAGCTTGCCTTCCACGCCAAGGAAAGTCCCATCCGGACACGGGACGAAGTCTTCAATCTTGTATCTTCATAGTCTTGGAGTCCGGCCGATGATGATAGTTCGGCTATCCGGACACCCCCTAGTCTAGGACTCCCTCAACGCTCATCGAGTTCATCCCTAAGAACCGGGACATCTTTGCATGGAAACCTTCTGACATGCCTGGTGTACCAAGGGAACTCGCTGAGCACAATCTCAATATTGATCCTAAGTTTAAACCGGTCAAGCAGTTTCTCCGCTGCTTCAATGAAGAAAGGCGCAAGGCTATTGGTCAGGAGGTAGCCCGACTCTTGGCAGCTGTGTTTATAATTGACGTTTTTCATCCAGAGTGGCTGGCTAATCCGGTCCTAGTGCTTAAGAAGAATGGCACTTGGCGCATGTGTGTGGATTACAAGGACTTGAACAAGGCTTGTCCGGCTGATCCTTTTGCTCTCCCTCGTATTGATCAGAGCATTGATGCTACGGCGGGTTGTGAGCGTTTGAGTTTCTTGGATGCTTATTCTGGTTATCATCAGATGAAGATGGCAGTTAAGGACCAGGAGAAGATAGCCTTCATCACTCCCTTTGGAGCCTTCTGCTATGTATCAATGCCCTTTGGGCTCAAGAGTGCCCAGGCGACTTATCAGCGATGTGTGCAGAATTGTCTTCATACTCAGATTGGGCGCAATGTTCATGCTTATGTGGACGATATTGTGGTAAAATCCAGGAAGAAGGATACATTGATAGATGACCTCAAGGAGACCTTTGACAATCTTCGGGTTTATAAGATGATGCTCAATCCGGACAAGTGCATTTTCGGTGTTCCGACAGGCAAGCTCTTAGGTTTTCTGGTATCTAACAGGGGCATTGAGGCTAATCCGGAAAAGATCAAGGCTATTACGTCTCTGGCTAAACCGGCGTGTATCAATGATGTTCAACCTCTCGCGGGTCGTATTGCAGCTCTGAGCCGTTTTATCAGCAGGTTGGGAGAGAAGGCAATCCCTCTGTATCAGATGTTGAAGAAGACAGATAGTTTTGTCTGGAGTGATGCTGCTAATGCGGCGTTTGAGGACTTAAAGAGGCAGTTAGCTGAACCACCGGTTCTTGCTGCTCCGGTCGATAAGGAGATGTTGTTGTTATATGTGGTTGCCAATGCCCGAGCTGTCAGCATATCTATTGTGGTGGAATGCAAGGAGGCTGGGAAGGAATATCCGGTTCAAAGGCCGGTTTATTATATCAGCGAAGTGCTCATTGAGTCAAAGCAAAGATATCCGCATTGGCAGAAGCTGGTGTATGGGGTTTTCATGGCAATTCGGAAGCTTAAACAGTACTTTTAGGGCCATCCCATCACAGTGGTCAGTTTCACACCTTTGGGGGATATAATCCAGAACAGGGAGGCAACTGGCCAGGTTGCTAAGTGGGCTATTGAGCTTGGACCACACGGTTTGAAATATATGCCTCGAACAGCTATCAAGTCCCAGGCTCTTGTGGATTTCATCAATGACTGGACAGAGTTGCAGGCACCGGAAGACAAACCGGATAGCACATACTAGACTATTCACTTTGATGGGTCCAGGCAATTAGAGGGCTCGGGGGCTGGAGTTATCCTTACTTCCCCTCGAGGTGATAAAAATCGTCATGTTCTCCGCTTAATGTTTCCTTGTACTAACAATGCATCTAAGTACGAGGCCTTACTCCATGGTCTTCGAGTGGCTAAGGAAATGAACTTAAGCTGGGTATGATGCTTTGGGGACTCCAATCTGGTGGCTCAGCAAGTTTCAGGTACTTGGGATTCCAAGGATCCACTCATGGCGGCTTACCGACGAAAGGTGGATATTGTTGCTGGTCATTTCAAGGGTTATCAGGTTGAGCACATTGATCGGCGCAAAAATGAAGCAGCTGATGCTTTAAGCCGGCTGGGATCTCAATGTAAACCGGTGCCACCCAATACCTTTCTGGATGTCTTGCATAACCCGTCAGTTAAGTTGCCTACAGAGGAGGACCTGGCTGTTCCTGATCTGGAGGCACAATTGGTGGCCGCTTTACATATTATTCTGGATTGGACGGTTCCATATTTGGCGTATATGAACCGGGGCGAGTTGCCAGAAGATGCAGTTTTGGCAAGGCAGATAATCCGGCGATCCAAGTCCATGGTTATTCACAACGGCGAGTTACACCACTGCAGTGTGTCAGGTGTGTTCCAGTGATGTGTTTCTCCTGAAGAAGGCCGTGAGATTCTACGTGAGATCCATGAAGGAGACTGTGGTCACCACGCCGGTTCAAAATCCTTGGTTGCTAAAACTTTTCGTCATGGCTTCTATTGGCTGACGGCTCATGCTGATGCTGAGGACTTGGTGAGGTGGTGCGACGGTTGTCAGAAGTTCTCACGACGAGCTCATGTTCCGGCTCAGGAGCTAAGGATGATTCCAAATACTGCTACTTGGGGGCTTGATATGGTAGGGCCTTTTAAGCGATCCAAAGATAAGAAGACCCACCTATTGGTGGCGGTTGACAAGTTTACTAAATGGGTTGAAGCGGAGCCAGTAAGCAAGTGTGACGCAGCCACGGCGGTTCAATTCATCAAGAAGGTGATCTTCCACTTTGGTTTTCCACACAGCATCATCATAGATAATGGCACGAACCTCTCCAAAGGAGAGATGGAGGACTTTTGTCAACGAGAGCACATCCGGCCTGATGTGTCGTCTGTGGCTCACCCCCAGTCTAATGGTCAAGCTGAGAGAGCTAATCAGGAAATCTTGAAGGGTATCAAGCCCCGGTTTATGGTTCCTTTGAAGCGAACGCTGGGTTGTTCGGTGGAGGAATTACCATCTGTGTTGTGGAGCATAAACACCACCCCAAATTGATCTACCGGTTATACACCTTTCTTCATGGTTTACGGGGCAGAGGCAGTGCTCCCAAGTGATATTCGTCATGACTCGCCCCAGGTTGCGAATTATGTTGAAGCGGACAATGAGCAAGCGCATCAAGAAGCACTGGACATGTTAGATGAAAAACGGGACATGGCGTTGGCTCGTTCGGTGGTTTATCAGCAAGACCTGTGGCGTTATCATAGCCGTCAGGTTAAAACAAGAACCTTTCAAGAAGGTGACTTAGTGCTCCGTCTCATCCAGGATCAGACCGATATGCACAAGTTATCCCCACCTTGAGAAGGGCCCTTTGTGGTCAGCCAGAATCTGCACAACGGATCATACTACCTCATCGATGTTCGAGAGCACAAAGACTCACACGAATCGGAGGAGGAGACCCGTCGTCCGTGGAATATCGCTCATCTTCGGCCTTACTACACTTGAGCCATAGGCTCCCATTATGTAAATATTTTGACAATGTATATATTATGATCAATATAATAAACCGGCATCCTTGCTACAAGCAGGGCCTCTGCCATTCTTCCAATAATTCTTGGTTACAAGGGGGCTTCTGCTTATAAAGTGACGTCCTATTTGTCCATTAAACCGGCTATCATGCCACAATAAAGCTTGGGAGCTTCACACCCAAGGGGCCAAAGAGAGTTTTGTTGCTAAGCACAGCTCAAACATAGGCACCCATTGAGCACAGCTCACAAAGTTACTTGGGGGCTCTTTGTGCAAAGCAACAAAGAGTTTGAAAGGACCCTTGTAATAGGCTATCAAGCCACGACTTGCAAGCCTAGTGTATTCGCCTAAAACCCCGGGTTAACCTGCCTTCATCAAGTAAGCCACTCCTGTCCAGGTAATGCTGGTATGACCCGCCGAACGTTTGACAAGTCAATCTTGTATAGACCCTGAACTTGTCAAAGTTAAAATGACGATTGGTTAATTGGAGGCCCATCTTAAAAGGCTTTGTCAAATGGTTTAACTCAGCGGCCTGGCAGCCCATGAAAAGCCTCAAATTTGGTCCCGGCATCCCTTGAAAAGCCTCGACTACAAATTTTCATTTGATTTTTTTGCAAAGTTTTCTCTCCTTTGATAAGGTTTTGAGTTAAACCGGCGTCTATTGACCCGGCCTGACTATAAGTCATTACATCAACCCGGTGTTTCTTAACCCGGCGTAGCTTTCAACTATCAGTTGTTAGCACATAATCAATTATGAACCGGCGTTTCTTAGCCCGGTCTGGCATTGACTATAAGTCGCCAGGATGATCATCCAGTGTTTATCATAACCCGGCATGGCTTATTATGCACCAGCACAGCATGGTGGGAGTTATCAACACTCAAGATTTGGGTTATCACCCTTACTACGCAAATCGGTAAGCCAACGATGTGATTCAATATCACAGGTATGATATATTTCATATTTCATTGCTTTACAGCCTTGGTTATAAAAACTCTGGTTCTATATTGGGTATTATGACTCGTCCGGTGGTAAACCGCCAGGGCACATTTAAGTTTCCCAAATGCAAAAGGCATGATTTTATGAAAGCACTAAGGCACATGAGCAAGCATAGCAACAATCATGACGGATTACACAGTGTCATGTAGCAGTGCACGATGGCAGAAGATCAAAATATTTCAACTAGCCTATTACAAGGCACTTTGATGCCCAAAAGAATAATTGTTTGTTGCCCAGAACACAATCTATGGAAATAAAGCCGGCTGCCGGATTATGATTCGTCACCAGGTTAACATGAAGTTGATGGATCATCTCGCATCGGTTCAACCTCCTCCTCCCCACCCAGTGGCTAGAAGTCAATGGTGGCCCAATTAATCCTGGTTAAAGCTTGGAAGCCAGCTTCGTTGCTTATAAGATTGGACGGTTCAATGTTAGGGGCATAAGTGTGCTTACGGATTGGCGGGATAAGATTCTGCACTTCATTCACAGATGCCTCAATCCGCTTGTTGTCTGCATCCTAGTTGGACCGGTAGACGAACAAGTCAACTTCTTCTGCCAATTTGCTGGCAAGCGGGCGCATCTCCTTTGTCAAGGCTTTGAGGGCTTCATTGTCAAATTCTGACCCGTCTTCTTGTTGGCTAGGATAGCCATCTCCAATGTCTACCGGGTCAAGATCATCTATCCAAGCCTTGACCCGAGTCAGTGCAGATAAAGCGCCAGCCCTTGCAGCAGATCTCTTCATCTCCTCTAGCTGGGCAGGAGTCATAGATAACTTGGCCAACGTATCCTTGATTAAAGGTGGCACCGGTTTGTTGTATGAGGCTGTGCAGATGACTCGTTGAGCGCCAGTATACAGTTGTTTTATCAAGGTATATGCTGCTTTCAACTTCTTGCGCATATCCGTGCACAGATGAGCAACACGACTACCTGCAATGATTTAAGAACATGTTGTTAAACCGGCAGTTTCAATGATGTTTAAGCAAGGCTCTTGAAAAAAGTACTTACCAAAGATGGCAGAAGTCATAGTGTTGATTTGCTGCTTTAAGACAGTCAGCTCTTCTGCCACCGGTTTCAATGCCGCTTCAGCATCCTCGGCCCGCTTGAGCAAAGCGGCTTTTTCAGTTTCCCAGCTTGCCCGCTTGTTTTTAAAGCCATCCTTCAATTGCTCCATGGTTGTTAAAGAGCCTTTCAGTTCATCCTTCGCCTTGGATGTTTCGGCTTGTTGGGACTTGATGTTTTCTTGGAGATCGGCGATTTTAGAATTTTTGCTGGTTAAATCGGCCTGCAACACACAAAAGAAGTAAATTGGCAATATTTTTTCAAAGTCCCAAGCACATAACAAGTTATGCACTTGGCACTTGGGGACTAATGTGGATTGCTTCTTTTTCACTAATATTTTAAGTCCCAAGGCTCAATACAAGTATTAAACTTGGCACTTGGGAGCTAATGCCTATTTGATCAGATAAATCGGGTGTAAAGGAATTCAACAAGGATAAGTGTTACAACAAGAAGTACCGGTCCATCTTGAAGAGATAAACCGGCCCTTGGGGGCTACACTGGAGTTGATATAAAGCAAAAGGGAAGAACTCTATAAAACGTTTTTACAGAAGTTACCTCATAGCGCTCCTTCATCAAGTTGACTAAACCGGCTTCATAATCACGACTTGTATACAGGCGGTTTACAAATCCAGAATGGAGTTCTTGAGCATTGAGGTTAACACAGCTGGATAAATCTATTTTCCACTTGCCTTTGCCCATAGCAGCAAATTCTTCCGTGGCACTATGCTTGGATAAGGCGACCGGGTTGCTAGGAACAGTATGGCCAGTACCAGTAATGACAACATCATCACCACCACCTTTGGCTGGGCTTGGCAGATTGCCAGTAATCTTGGCTGGGCTTGGCAGATCATCTTCATCCTTGGTTGGGCTTGGCGGATCAGCAGGTTGGTTCATGACATTTCTCTCGTCCGGTTCAGCAAAAGTATCTTTAACCGGAGGAATTGGATCTTCTTGGACAGCATCAACATTCGGATCATGAGGTTCAGAGGTTCTCTCCGGTTCAGGGATCTGATTATCATTAGTTGGAATAGTCAGCTTAGCTTTTTTGCTATGTCTGGCTTTCACACTAAAAAGAACAAGATACAGAGATCAGTACGGTAAACTGGAGCAAGACATAAAAATAAAGTCTACTATGCTTACCCAGGAACGGTCTTGAGTGGAGGCATCTGTGTGGTTGATGAATCGCTAGAAGATGAATTGGAAGTTCCCTGATAATTCGAATCAGACAGATTAAGAGGGTATCGGAAGTAACCCGCCAAGGGATAAGATGTATTAGAAGTACAAGGGACCTCTGGACGGCATTTTTGAACTGGGGTGTCTGGTAAACCGGAGGAAGTAACCTATTGGCCACTATGTCGGGTGGTGCGACGAGCTTCATGTTGTTGTGTCTTCAAAGAAAAGTGTGGATCCAAATGAGCAAGAGGATGTGAATGTTTTACTTTCCGGACTGCGCGGCGAAGTTTTTGTATTGGCACATGATCTGAATCGGAGGAAAGGGAGATTACCTCTATGTGGTCAGCGCGGCTGGCTTCTGCAGCATCCTGATAATGATCATTGTCAATAAGATGCATGAAAAATGAACCAAGGGAGTCAAGTTCTACCTCTGATTCCGAGTCATCAACATCTTCGGGTGGATCAGAGGACTCGACGGTTTTCTTCTTTGCTGGCCTCTTTGTGACCTTGGTCTTGCTACGAGGTGCTCTCACCAGTTTGTCTTGTGGTTTTGCCAGCTTGTCTTGAGCTTATCTCTTCTAGAACAGATATTTGTCCTCCAAGGATAAATAAAAGGCTATCAGAAAGTGTTAAAAGGGAGACGGATTAAAGCAGAAAGATAAATTCTTACAGCTGGCGGTTTGTTGGAGGCATAAAAGGGACGCAGCCCAGTCTTGCTGCACTCAGATATTGGTTCATCTAACATCTTTTTGACAGAGTCAGTGATCTCGTCAGCAGTCAGTTGTATATCAGTGTGCCGTTGAGGATCCTTGACATTCCCAGAATATTCATACATTAATTCGGTGTGATGACTTAAGGGCAAGATACTCCATGAAACCCAGCAATGGACAAGGTCAATACCGGTTAAACCGTTTTCCATAAGAGCCCGGAGCTTAGAAAGTTGTGGTGCATATGTTGATCGTTCTCTGGCAGTAAGCCGTTGAGGCAGTGGATGTTCATTGCTGAGCCGGTAAGGATGATAACCCGGCAGAGGATTTTCATCATCAAGAGAAGTGTTCCGGTAGTAGGACCACGTCTGATTCCAATCCTTAGGGTGGTTGTGATGTTTGGCATGAGGAAAATTGACTTCTTTCCTTTTTTTTGAATCGACACCCCGCCAAGTTCAGTATTGGGGTCGTCGGTAAATTCTGTACGGCGGTTCAAGTGGAAGAAGTCTCTGAAAAGTTCAACAGTCGGTTCTTCTTGCAGATAAACTTCACAGAACACTTGGAAATTGCAAATGTTGGACACAGAGTTCGATCCAATGTCTTGAGGGTGGAGTTGGAAGCCGGCAAGTACATCACGGAAATTTTTTGATCCGGGAGGGCCAAACCCTCGGTCCAGATGCTGCATAAACACAACTACTTCTCCATCTTGAGGTTCAGGAGGATTTTCAGTACCCAAGACTCTCCAATGAATGATCTCTTTCTTTGCTAAAGCGTCAGCCACAACATACCCAGTAAGTTGCTCTTCTGTAATTTGGGAGGGAACCCAATTGCAAGAGGAGAACTGTTTGGCCATTTTTGATGACAAACTGTAAAGGAAGTTCAAATGCCAGTTCACGGTTCAAAATTGATATGTATAAACCGGTGTCAAACCGGGGCATTTAATCAGAGCATGTGTGCATGTTAAACAGGATACTAATGTTCAAGTAAAGATGGCGGTTTATGTGAGGGCTAATGGTACCTAGCGGATTATCATTTTCTAAAGGTTAAACCGCCTACAATGGTATGGAAGAAAACAGATCTGAAAATTGCTAAGTGCTACGCAAACAGGTTTCACAAGCTAAGGTTATCATTATGGATCTAGCGCACTTCAAGAAAAGGAAAAATATCAAAGATCTAAAATGGCAACAGCAGCATAGCAAAGGTTCAGATGGGATCTGTTCATAAAAGAGGGGATATTATGGTGAGGCAAAATAAAACTACAGCTTCGGCCGAAAAGGAAAGATGTCAAGTTTGTCTAGATTCGATGAGACAGTAAGGGAAAGAAAACGAACAACGATGAACACTGATGAACACCGTCGAAGGTATGAAACCCTAATGCAGATCTAGGGTTCAAGAGGGAAGGCTTACTGGCTTCACAGGAGCGGCGGAGAAGTGCTGCAGTTCTCTGGTATGATCAGGTTGATGCAGCGGCCAGTGGCGATGCAGAGCTTGAAAGTCGAGGGCGGCGGCGGAGCTGTAGGGCTTGGGAGTCGCGAGGAGGAAGAAGAAGCACGGAAGGATAAAGAAAAATACCTTCCGGTCCTATTTATAAAGGCAGATGGATAAGTAGGCAGCCGCAGAAATCGAGGAGCCTAAAATGGTGAATGGGACATAGTTGTCGCCTCGATCTTCGGAGATCAATTAATAAAAGGGAAATCTTTATGAGTTTTTTATGCAGATAACGTCACGGCGGTTTATGGTGATTTCAGAAGATGACGTCATGGTGGTTTACATGGTCAACACGAAGATGTTCATATCAGAATTTTTCCAAGTTGAAGATTGACATGAACAGGTTCAAACCAATCTGGGGCCTAATGTTGGGTATATGACTACTAAGTGTAAACCGCCCAGGAGGGGCCGGATTACACTCACAAGGAGTCATGTATAAGAGCCCATGAAGATGAAGGATATGGCGTTTTAACTATGGAGGCTTAGAGGCCCAGATCCCAATGGCGGATTAGGGCCCATAGTAGTAAACCACCATAGATGTATAACTTGTATTGTAAGTTAGGGAAAGGAAGAAACCAAGCCAGACACTTGTATGAGACGGCCTCGAGATTCTGTAGACCGTCCGGGCGTCAACCTGTGTATATATAGGGACGACCCGGCGGCGGTTCAGGGACAAGAAACAACAGCTCGAGAGATAGGTAAAGCGGATTCGCTCCCTGCTCATCAAGATTAATCAATCCCACAACAACTGGATCATAGGCTTTTACCTTCACTGCAAGGGGCCGAACCAGTATAAACTCCCCGTGTCCTTTGTTCCGGTTTAACCCCTTCAAGCTAATCTCGTTGCGATGGCTGCGCGACTAAGTCCTTTCGCTAGGACATCTGACGTGATAATTCCATGACACAATCCACACTGGCGAATTCCTAACTCCTCAGTCAGAACAAATTCCTCGGAGACCAGAAGATCTTCGTCTCTGTCACTAAAGAAATTGACTGAATTGATATGAGATTTCCAGTGGCTTCACTCGAAGGATTGGGTAGGTGTAGGATTTTGAGATGAGCATCACTTGGAAATCTGTTTCCTTAGTATTACCTCGACCCCCTTTAACAGCACAATGTTTCCTATGACTCAAGAAAGAGAAAATGAAACTACGAAAACAAAAGTCTTCACGCTTCAGATTCCTTGTATGAATATCGAGTCTTCATGGTCACACCAATTTCTTCACTTTCAAAGTCTTCAGGAGAACCAAAGTCTTTAGCCGAAGACATTCATTTTTAGGTGTCGACTTTCACTGTAAATATCAAGCTCCTCATTGACTTATAGAGCCTGTGTACACTCACAAACATATTAGTCCCTTAACCTATAAGTCTTCAATACACCAAAATCACTAAGGGGCACTAGATACACTTACATAAACCCCGAGGTTCTAGAGGCCGACACAAATGAACCCTCACCTTCAAATCTCTGAAATTCATACCCTGTAGTTACATATCCCGGTTAATCCCGACCCCGCATGAGTAAAATCTTATCTGGTGTAATTTAAAAGGTCTAATCCCAGCTGGGATTGATTTCTACAGTGACTTACTACATGGTCCCACCTATCATATGCATCTCCCCACGAGTTCACTCCCAACTAATTAGGTGCAGTGCAGTGGTGATCGTCAGTGGCGTCCGATGTCTTGTAGGCTGCACTCACGTATGTTTGTGCACATGCATGCACGTACGCATTCATGAATCTCCATCCCACCATTGGCCTCCGCGTTGCTCGCTAACCACGCCGCCGTTTTCCTCGGCTCGCTGGCAGCCACGGGCCATGTTTCGACTTCGGGCACCTGCTTCCTATAGTTGCTCGTAGATACGCGTGGCCGGTCGTCTGCATGACCCCGTATTCGTGTTGGAAATATGAGCAATTTACCATATGATTTTATTAACGGAAATACTGAAAAAAAGCATGACTAAAATAGCAGAGGTAAAGCAAGTCATGCGATCTGACAGAGAGAAGGTAAATATCATCTTCACATATGAATTGTAGGCAAACATATGTAGGGCAAGCAGCATATATGAAGTAGAGCCTAACATATGTAGGGCAAACATTAGAACAAGGAACTGTGACATAACCTCTAACAGAAAGAGTAAGAACACGTACGGGACACCAGTAGTAGCGGTAGCACTGGACTTGGGGTCGATGTCCTCGCCAGCCATGTCGTCGAGGAGGTTTGTCGATGTAGGGGTAGAAGTCGTCGTCGGAGTCTGTGACGAAGGAGTGGAGTCAGTAGTCGCGCAGAGTGCTCCCTAGAAACCTTATCACCCTTCTCCCGTACAGGACTCAAAAGGTGCGGTTTCGGAGGCCTACTGTCCCAACCTGCGGTGCACGCCGCAAGCCGGGATGGGGAAGATCGTAGCAACAGCGCAGTACTCGGGAACTGGTGCCGAGAGGAAGAAGTAGTTCTGGTGCGTCTCTCTGAGAGGAGCGACCTCCCTTTTATAGGCGCAAGAGAAGGAGGTGAGAGGCTACGCCGGGAACTGAAGGGAACGAGGGAGACGAAACAAACAGGCAGCAGCCGAAAGGTGCAGTGTTCATATTCAATATCCACTACAGCAAAACTTTTCAGCTCCTCAGTGACCTTTCGTATACCCGTAGTGCGTGGCAAAAATTTATACATCGGCTCATTCCCGCAACCTGCGGCACGTCGTGGCGAGACGAGGCATGGCGTGGCGTGGCGTGGCGAGGCGGGCGGCGGAGGAGGAGCGCGCGTGGATGTCCCTCTTGTTCTCATGCTCATACAAGTGGGGAAAGAACCTCCCTTATAAAGAGGTCCAACTCCCTCTAAACTAGCAATGTGGGACTAAACTTTAGTTCCACCTCTTGCCTTGCACGAATGGGCTGCGTGGGCCTCTAGGATTTATTAGGAATTTCTGAACTTGCTATTGGGCTAGGCCCAAATAGACAAGAATTCCAGCAATCCCCCACCAAATCCCAGAGGCATGCAAAATTTGCCTTTGGTTCCAAAACACTGTTTTATATACCGGTACTGTAGTGGAGACTGTTAAGTTGAACTTCCACCTAGAACTTTATGCTACACTAGTAAGCAACTTGAACAGTGGACTGGGCCTTGAACTGCAAGTTTTCTGCGAATCTAGCTTCACACAAAGCCTTGACCAATACATGGCTACCGTGGGTCTTCCCCGCGGGTGGAGCTTATGCGTCATACTCCGAGACCTTTCATGAGTTTACTAGATAGAACCCTACTCTCATAGATTGCGACGTTTCACAATCAGACTCATATAGGTGCGTTCTTCAAAAGATGTTCTGCAGGACAACATATCTACTTCAAAGAGCCATTTAGAACACATTAAGATATACATCAACCTGCCATGCAGATTGGAGAGTATTGCATCTTCATGGAGTGGTATTTTTAACAGTAAGGGTACTCTCCTCCCAGTTGACCAACAGCTTGTCTTCCACATCTAATTCACGGGATCTCCGATCACAAAGAATAGGTTACCATTGTGAACAACTCATATTGTGGTTCTCATACCCATCTCCCTTGATGCATTATCTATCACATTACGTGATAGACCCTTAGTAAAAGGATCTGCCAGATTTTTAGACGTTTGGGTATAATCCAATGCAATAACTCCGGAGTTTCTCATTTTTCTGACAGACTTTAACCTTCTCTGAACGTGTCTTGATGACTTCATGTTATCCTTTGAGTTGTTCACTTTCATGATCACAGTTTGATTGTCGCAGTTCATAAGGATACCCGGTACAGGTTTGTCAACGACTGGCAAGTCACTCAAGAGCCGGCGATGCCAATCTGCTTCGATTGTAGATGTATCTAGTGTTGTGAGTTCTGCTTCCATTGTTGACCTCGTTAAGATGGTCTACTTGCAAGACTTCCAAGAAATAGCGCCACCTCCATGAGTGAATACATATCTGCTCGTGGCCTTTATCTCATCAGCATCTAGGATCCAGTTTGAGTCACTATACCCATCAAGCACCTTTGGGTGCCCAGTGTAGTGAATTCCATAATTTGCAGTGCCTTTCAAATAACGCAAAACTCTCTCTAGAGCTTTCCAATGCACATCTCCTAGTTTTGAGACAAACCGACTCAGTTTGCTAATAGCAAAAGAGATGTCAGGTCTTGTAGCACTGGCTAAGTACATGAGCGAGCCAATAATCTGAGAATATTTCAATTGGTCTATAGCAATTCTTTGATACTTTCGAAGCAACACACTAGCATCATATGGTGTTGGAGAGGGCTTGCAGTCACTGTAGCCAAAGTGACTCAAGATCTTTTCCACATAGTGACATTGAAGCAATGTAATCCCACCATCATCGTCTCTCAACAACTTGTTGTTCAGAATGACATCAGCCACACCTAAATCCTTCATCTCAAAACAGCGAGATAGGAAATCCTTGACCTCCTTAATAACATTCCGATTTGTTCCGAAAATTAGTATGTCATCAACATACAAGCAAAGGATAACTCCCTCGCCCCCACCATGGCGATAGTACACACATTTGTCAGCTTCGTTCACAACAAAGCCTGCAGCTGTTAAAGTTCTTTCAAACTTCTCATGCCACTGTTTGGGTGCTTGCTTGAGTCCATACAAAGACTTCAGCAACTTGCACACTTTCCCTTCCTGACCATCTATTACAAACCCATGTGGTTGTTCCATATAAATTTTCTCGTCCAACTCTCCATTTAGGAAAGTAGTCTTAACATCCATTTGATGAACGAGAAGACAATGTGAGGTAGCTAGTGAAAGTATAACTCAAATAGTGGTCAGTCGAGCCACAGGTGAGTAAGTATCAAAGAAGTCTTCACCTTCCTTTTGGGTATAACCCTTAGCCACGAGTCGAGCCTTGTACTTTTCAATAGTACCATCAGGACTAAGCTTCTTCTTGAATACCCATTTGCATCCTATAGGTTTGCACCCATAAGGATGATCAGTTATCTCCCAAGTTTCATTCACCAAGATGGAATCCATCTCGCTATGAACTACTTCCTTCTAGTAGTCAGCATCTTCAGATGCATAGGCCTCTGAAATAGAACTGGGAGTGTCATCTATGAGATACACAAGAAAATCATCACCAAAGGACTTTGCAGTCCTCTGTCTCTTGCTCCTAGTAGGAACTTCATTCTTCTCTGCCACAGGACTTTCAAAGTGTTCCATCGAAATGGCAGGTTCAGTAATTGTAACTGGTTCCTGATTCGATGAACTAGGCATGTCCTGATTAGATGACGTAGCCATATCCTTCATGGGAAAGATATCTTCAAATAAAGTCGCATCATTCGACTCCATGATCGTACCGACATGCATGTCAGGTACCTCAGATTTTACAACCAAGAATCTATAACCAATGCTATGAAAAGCATATCCCAAGAAAACACAATCCACAGTCTTTGGTCCAAGCTTCGGCTTCTTTGGAATTGGCACATTGACTTTTGCCAAACAACCCCAGGTTCGTAGATAAGAGAGTTTTAACCTTTTCTTCTCCCATTCCTCGAATGGAGTTATCTCTTTGTTCTTTGTGGGAACTCGGTTTAGGACATGACATGTTGTCAATATCGCCTCCTCCCACCATGCCATGGAGAGACCCGATGTGTCTAACATGGCATTAACCAAATCAGTTAGAGTACGGTTCTTTCTTTCGGACACCCCATTTGACTGAGGTGAATAGGTAGGCATCCTCTCATGGATTATACCATGTTCCGCATGAAAGGAATCAAATTCATTTGAGAAATACTCTCCACCATGATCAGACCTAAGCCTCTTGATCTTTCGATCAAGTTGGTTTTCTGCTTCAGCTTTATAGATCTTGAAATAGTTCAAAGCCTCATCCTTAGATTTCAGAAGATACACATGACAGTATCTAGTGGAGTCATCAATTAACGTCATAAAATACTTCTTTCCACCTTTTGTCAAAACACCACATTTCACATAGATCTGAATGTATGAGCTCTAATGGTGCAAGATTTCTCGTTCCCGCAGTCACATGAGACTTACGAGGTTGCTTAGCTTGCACACACACTTGACACTTAGATCCGTTGACAGTGGTGAAAATAGGGATTAAGTTCAACTTCGCTAGTCGCGACATGCAACCAAAGTTAACATGACAAAAGACGTGAATGCCACACATTTGATTCACTATTGTTGCAAACATGATTAACAACTTTATTGTAAACGTTTGATAAGGATAAATGAAACAAGCCTCCTGACTCATAACCTTTACCAACAAAGGTTCCATACTTGGATATTACAAATTTATTCGACTCAAAGACAAGCTTGTAGCCATCTCTACACAGAAGAGATCTGATAACAAGACTTTTATTGACGGAGGGGGACATAATGCACGTTCTCCAGTCGCACGATCTTCCCCGAAGTAAACTTTTGATCGAACGTGCCAACACCATGAACAGAAGTACTTGAACCATTGCCCATCAGCACGGTGGAAGTCCCTGCGGTCTGATAAGACGAAAACTTGGAAATATCACCGCATACATGCACATTAGCACCCATGTCAATCAACCAATCAGGAGAATGACATACTGAAAGAATAGTGGGAAATATACCATACCCAACATCCTTCATGCCAGTGTCTCCAGTGACAACATTAGCGGTCTTGCCGCCTTTCCCAGGATGACGCTTTTCATAGCGATTAGGGCAACTAGGAGCCCAATGATCAGGATCCCCACACACATGACAAACACCTTTCTTCTTGTCATTCTTCTTCTTGAAGTTCGTCTGCTGCACAGCCTTGTTCTTCACATCAAACTTTGCTTTACCATCAAACTTGCCCTTGTTCTTGAACTTGTGGGGCTAGAAGTTCTTCTTCTGTACCAGATTGGCACTAGAACCTCCCTCAATACCTCGAGCACGGTTGTCCTTTGCTCTCGCCTTTTCTTCCACATCAAGAGTACCAATGAGATCTGGAACGGAAAACTCCTGCCTCTTATGCTTCTGTAAGGTAGCAAGGTTCCTCCACGTGAGAGGAAGCTTAGTGATGATACCTCCGGCAATAAACTTGTCCGGTAGGATACAATTGAAGTGCTCAAGTTCTCTAGCAAATGACTGTATCTCATGAGCTTGCTCAACCACGGAGCACTCTTCAGTCATCCTGTAGTCATAGAATTACTCCATGATGTACAGCTCAGTGCCAGCATCCGAGACCCCAAACTTGGCCTCGAGTGCATCCCACATATCTTTTCTATTATCAATTGACGCATAAGCATCAACTATGTTCTCACCAAGAACACTCAAGAGAGTAGCCTTAAACAAGGTATCCATTTTCTGAAAAGCTTGTGCCTGTTGGGCATCTTGCTCTCCTTCAGGTTTGCCAAGAGTGGCGTCATAGCAACTCATGGTTTGAAACCATAAGACTGCTCTCACGCGCCACCTCTTATAGTGGATACCCTCAAACATAGGAGGTATCATGGAAGCAGCAAAACCACTTGGGGTAAATTGCCTATCATAAGGTTTTTGGATTGTTGGAAATATGAGCAATTTATTATATGATTTTATTAACGGAAATACTGAAAAAAGCATGAATAAAATAGCAGAGGTAAAGAAAGTCATGTGATCTGACAGAGAGAAGGTAAATATCATCTTCACATATGAACTGTAGGCAAACATATGTAGGGAAAGCAGCATATATGAAGTAGAGCCTAACATATGTAGGGCAAACGGTAGAACAATGTACTCTGACATGACCTCTAACAGAAAGAGTAAGAACACGTACGGGACAGCAGTAGTAGCGGCAGCACTGGACTTGGGCTCGGTGTCCTCGCCAGCCATGTCGTCGAGGAGGTTGTCGACGTCGGGGAAGAAGTCGTCGTCGGGAAGTAGTCATCGGAGTCCGTGACGAAGGAGTGGAGTCAGTAGTCGTGCAGAGCGCTCCCTAAAAACCTTATCACCCTTCTCCCATACAGAACTCAAAACATGCGGTTTCGGAGGCCTATTGTCCCGACCTGCGGTGCACGCCGCAAGCCGGGATGGGGAAGATCGTAGCAGCAGCGCAGTGCTCAGGAACCGGTGGCGAGAGGAAGAAGTAGTTCTGGTGCGTCTCTCTGAGAGGAGCGACCTCCCTTTTATAGGCGCAAGAGAAGGAGGCAAGAGGCTGCGCCAGGAGGGTGCAGTGTTCGTATTCAATATCCACTACACCAAAACTTTTCTGCTCCCGAGTGACCTTTCTTATACCCGTAGTGCGTGGAAAAATTTACACATCGGCTCGGCTCATTCCCACAACCCGCGGCACTTCGTGACGAGGCGTGGCAAGGCGGGCGGCGGAGGAGGAGCGTGCGTGGATGTCCCTCTTGTTCTCATGCTCATACAAGTGGGGAAAGAACCTCCCTTCTACAGAGGTCCAACTCCCTCTAAACTAGCAATGTGGGACTAAACTTTAGTTCCACCTCTTGCCTTTCCTGAATGGGCTGCGTGGGCCTCTAGGATTTATTAGGAATTTCTGAGACTGCTATTGGGCTAGGCCCAAATAGACAAAAATTCCAGCAATTCGTTGGCCAACCCGCACCATGACCCGTGTTCGTTAGCCAGTCCGCATGGCCGAGCTGTGTCAGTCCTCGTCCCTGCGCGAGCCTTGACTACTCCATGAGCTGCAGGTGGCACATGACACCCCGACTACTGTCGGCCACCGCGTGCCTCGGCCCTAGTGGTTGCGCACGTCACCGGACGGCTCGCCGTGCTTACCATGGTCGAGCCGCGTGCAAGCCGTCGCGATGCACCAGCCACAGCCGCATCGCGCACGCGACCAGCTGGCCGTGTCGCACTCTACCGAGACCCCACCGCCAGCCGCCGCCACTCTGTATAGCCCCGCCGTCCAAAGGTCTCCAATAGTCGTCGCCTCTGGTCATCGGCCGGACGGAGTCGCTCGGCCGTCGACGCCAACCAGTTCGCGTCTCGGCCTGCCTCGTAAGAGAGGAAAGAGGGATCCGTAGTGGAGAGGGAAAGGGGAGTTGCGGGCTAGAGAGGGAAAAGGGATCGGAAGAGGAGATGATAGAGGAAGAAGATAAGAGGAGAGAGATGAATCTGACTTGTGGACCTATACTGTCAGCAAAAGTAGCTGATGAACCCGGCCGAGATCATTTCTGTTCCCAGTGCGCCAAACGTGTCCAGGGTTTGAAAAGCCCGGGATCGGAGAGGTCAGGGTAGTCCTGGCATGGGAAGCCCGGCCCGACGCGGCTCCTGCGCTGGGCTCGGGCCTAGATTTTGAGCCCGATGACCGGGCCGGGCCGAGCCTAGGCCCGTCTTTTTTGCGCTTTTCTGAAGAGGCCTAGCCCAAGGCCCGTCGGGCTTTTACGCGTTCGAGTCGGGCTTGGGCCCAAAAACCAGGCCCGATGGTCGGGCTGGGCTGGGTCGGGCCTTGGTTTTTTGCCTTGGGCTTGGCTAGGCCCGGCCCGAGGTTTGGCTAGGTATAGGTCAGGGTATCAACTTCAGAGATTTAAAAAAACCTTTCAAAGATTTAAAGGTAAGGGTTCATTTGTGTCCGCCTCTATAAAGATAAGGTTTATTTCAGACTTTGCCCGCTAGCTAGCCACCTCGGCCTCCGGAGGCAGCGATGATATGGCGGTTCCGAGGTACAAGAAGATCAGCAGAGTTCCACGCTCCAATGGCTGGGCTGGCTACACCAAGGCTTGCACGCCACCCACCACCACATCCATCCCGGGCAAGGCAAGGCTTGGAGCCGACTCCAATCGTCAGCCAGCCAGCCCGCCTGTCTTTTGCTTGGCCCCTACGAGTGGCGCGACCACATGGAGCCGGCCGTCGGGAACTCCTATTGGACGCGTTCTGCGTCAAAATGTCGTCGCCACGCAAAGGGGCGCAGTCTGACTGGGCCGGCCCATCGCGTTGTACCGGTGGAAAGAAAAGGAAGCAAAAAAAGGAAGGGAGGCGCCACTAGAACCTGCGACCTACACATTTGAAGTGCATGCTCCCCACCAGTCCACCTGACTAGTATTGCTTGTATAAATCCAACTCACACTTATAATAACTTAGCACAACCGTACAACCGGACTTGTCTGCCGTATCGAACCAGAATTACACACTGTAGTGAACATCTTAAAACAAATTGTAGATTTTTTCTGAAAGTGTATATTTTGAAAAAGTGCGACCATTTTTTTCATTTATGAACATATTTTGTACATAGGAACATAATTTGTACAAAAAGTGTATATTTTTTGTACACAGTGTTCTAAATATTGAGAACAAATTTGGAAGAACGAACAATTTTTTAAAGCACAAACATGTTTTGAATCTTCAAAACAAATTTAGAAATGGAGAACAAATTTGGAAGCGCGAACAATTTTTAAAGCACGAACATTTTTTGAATCTTGAGAACAAATTTTAAAAACTACTGAACAAATTTGGAAGCGCGAACAATTTTTTAAAGCATGAACATTTTTTGAATCTCGAGGACAAATTTTGAAATAGAGAACAAATTTGGAAGCGTGAACAATTTTTTAAAGCACAAACATTTTTTTGAATCTTGAGAACAAATTTTGAAATAGAGAACAATTTTGAAAATTCCGAACAAATTTGGAAGCACGAACATTTTATGAAATCCAGTATATTTTCTGCATTTCGAAAGTTTTGAACTTTTTTCTGTAATTGGAACACATTTTGGATTTGGAGAACATTTTCCGAAAAACTGAAAATTTTATCAAAATACGAACAAAATTTGAATATTTTGAATTTCTTTTGAAAAAAGAGAAGAAAAATAAAGAAAACAAACAAAAAAATCAGGAACATTTTTTGAAATTGTGAACAAATTTTTGAAAATGTGAACACTATTTCGAAAATATGAACAAAGTTTGATAAAAAGAACATTTTGGAAAATTCTGAACCATATTTGAACTTTTTGAAAAAGGTTACAAAGAAAAATGAAAATATAAAAAAATAAAAAAATAAAGAAAACGTGAAAAATGAAGAACAGAATAAGACTGCGAAGAAAAACTAGAAAGAACCAGTAGAAGGAATAAAAGTTTTTTGGAATTACCGCAAACTGGTTTTAAGTTTCGCTTTTAGTTTCTTTAGGTTTGGTACTGTTTTTCTTACACATGCAGGCGCTAGGCGCGGTGGCTACCGCGGTGTGTGTGTATACAAGAGGTCGTTGGTTCGATCCCTGGAGCACAATTTAGGTGGTCCAACATGCGATCGCATTCGTAAAAAAATATTCATTTCTGGTCCCATTCGACTCAAATTTGATCGGGCTTTGCGGTCAAAAGGACACAGAACGGACTCGTCGTCCGTCTCGGATCCGCGTATTGGCCGCTCAACTACCTCCCACCGACCCCTTTTAATCCACATAAATGGGTGGGCCTGCCGGTCAGCCACCCTCGGCCACATCCCTTTTTATGGCGAAGCCGTGGACGGGCCAGTCCATGCCATTGCTCCCTCCTTGCCCGACACCAGACCCTAGCCTAGCGGCACCACCCCATCTTGCTCCTTCCCGGCCGCCATGGGTTTTTGGAAGTGTGTGCCCGCCAAGAAGGCCAAGCACGACCACGAGGCGGCGACCCCACCTCTGGACGTCACCTCTGTACATCGACCTGGCCGGGGACGAGGACGGCGCGGCGCCTGAAGACGACGACGGCGTCGGCTACAGATCCATCGTTATCTATATATTTTTTAAAATTTTAACTTAAGTACTATGTACGAGCCGTGACTATCATGCACTTTTTAATTTAGTTTGTTATATGTTTATGTTTTATAAGCTACTCCCTCCATCCCCACCTTGCTCCTTCCCGGCCGCCATGGGTTTTTGGAAGTGTGTGCCCGCCAAGAAGGCCAAGCACGACCACGAGGCGGCGACCCCACCTCTGGACGTCACCTCTGTACATCGACCTGGCCGGGGACGAGGACGGCGCGGCGCCTGAAGACGACGACGGCGTCGGCTACAGATCCATCGTTATCTATATATTTTTTTAAATTTTAACTTAAGTACTATGTACGAGCCGTGACTATCATGCACTTTTTAATTTAGTTTGTTATATGTTTATGTTTTATAAGCTACTCCCTCCATCCCATAATATAAGAGCGCTTCTGATAGTGTCGGAAACGCTCTTATATTATGGGATGGAGGGAGTATTTTGCAACGCCTTTTTTTGTTTTTTTAAGTTGCAATGCCTTTTTTGTTTGTTTTAAGTCCAACACGGACGTAATGTTTGGCATGCCGCCGCACGTTGGGTGCACAAGGCATTCGTTTTGCCGATTGGAACAGAAAGAATCCAGGCAAAAGGGATGTCGATCTGTTTGGGGTCTATTTTTGAATATTTCCAGTTTTCCTCCCGTGTTGTGCCTTTTGAATTTATTTTACTTGTTGCTGGTCATTATGTTTGGGGAAGTTTACGATAGTTTGTCTTGTAATTTCAAAATTCCTTCCCCCTCAAATTTTCTTTTCAAAAGTTACTAAAATTTCCATGATTCTTCTTTTTTTCAATTCAATGTTCTTTTTTTGTCAAACTCTGCGGTCCATCCACTCGCAACTCAGACCGGCGGAGAGCCGGAAAGAACTCACGGCAATCTGGCCATGCGAGGGACGCTGTCGTGCGCTTGGCCCATTCTCGCTCGAGAGCGAACTCCCTCCAGACATCCTCTTGCGACAAAGCAATGTCAATATCAATATCATGGCACTCTCTTGGCCTAATCAGCCGGATGGATTGCGCACGCGTCAGGCGAGGGCGTCCACGTCTGGCCGGAAGGAAGACCAGTGTCCGGCGGAGAGAACCCCGGCTAGCATCAGGAGTAATCGCACGGCGTGCGGTGGCACGCACGGCTCCACGATCGACGGTTCAGGATGCGCCATCGCCATCAATCGTGACACGCGCAGATGGCAACTGCGCTGCAATGCTCTCTGGGTCTGTGTCACGGGGTGAAACCAATCCCGAAATGAGGTCGTCCGTCTTGGTTCGTTTGTTGCGTGAATGACGGCCGTCGATTGCTGCTGGTTTCCGGCGCTCGCTCCCTCCGGTCAGGTGGGTCTGTCCGTCGACGTTCTCGGCCGGCGCTCCGGAGGATATGGCGGTGCCGTGGTAGGAGCAGAGTTGTCTTTGCCCGGACTTGCAATTTCCAATGGCTGCACCCAAGCCTTGCACGCCACCCACCACCTTCCATCCCGGGCAAGACTTGGCGCCGACTCCAATCATCACCCAGCCTTGTATTTTCCTTTTTTTTTTCATTTTGCGGGGGAGCCTTGTATTTTCCTTCTTTTTTTTTCATTTTGCGAGGGAGCCTTGTATTTTCCTTCTTTTTTTTTCATTTTGCGGGGGAGCCTTGTATTTTCCTTAGCCCGTACGACTACGAGTAGCGCGACGGCGCGCGACCGAGTCGGGTCGAGCCGGCCGTCCACCAGAGACGGACACACACACACGGGTCTGGGAGGTCTGGTCTCGTGTGGGCGACCGACCTGATCCCACCCAGCGGCCAGCGCCGCACGCACGTAGTACGTTCGTACGTTCCCATGGGAACGCGCGGGGCTCGGGGCGGAATAATCCAGCGGATTCCTGGGATAATTCCCTTCCCTCGTCGCCCGGGGATCCCGACCGGGTCATCTGCCATGGCCCCCCACGTTCCACCCGGCATCTTTCTCCCGGCCATCCGCATCCGGCTCGCCTCTCGCTACTGCGCCTGCCTTTTGCACGACCCACCTTGACGATGCCAATATTTCCCGATCGATCCCTCCTACTCTCGCTCCAGACGCCAATCTCTTCGGCTTATCCGTTCCTCTTCATCCGCTAGTGACGATTTGGCACTGACAGGGAAACCAAGTGACGCCGCACGCGGGAGTGTTGCGTGAATCGCACACCTAAGATTTGCTTCATCTTTCTCAAAAAAAAAAAAGATTTGCCTCTTCTTTTCTTCGAGTAGGATTTGCTTCTTCTAGTGCGTGCGCACAATCCATCGCATCAGCAGCTTCTGTGTACTATTTTTAGGGCATATCGAGCCTAGGTATTTCACCCGATCAATTTTGCTTTGCTTTGCTTTTAGGAAGGAAACATGTGGTGTGGGATATCGTCGTAGCTCGATAGTCAGTCTATTATCTCATCATGAACCGTGATGGGATAACATCGATTTCGACCACACATGACAAGATTTGTCACGAGATAACATGGAGCATATGATTGGATCTATCCAAAGTCAAAATCTACAAGGGATAATCTAAGACCGGAACGATTCAGTGTCGGTGATCATGTCACGGGCTTCGCTCCGTAAGATAGGGAGCAAGGCACTATGTCTCCTATCCATCTTGATCGGACTATCCGTACAAACACGTATTGTTCCTTTTCATATGCGACGTCCAAACACATTTTTATTTCGTATTCCACGATGTACGATATTTCACGACGTTAATCCCATTCCCTTTTGTCCAAGCTTGTGGTTTTTTTTTTTTGCAAATAACTCATGGTTGGAGCTTTATTAGTGCTAGATTAAAGTTTGACGCTCGGCACCCTTCATCTAAAATAAGAAGACGCTTGTTCAGTTAGATGAAACAAGAATACATTCGATAAGTCAAATAAATAAATCACCAGGGTTGGCGAAACAAGTTTATGGTCCACTTAGGCTGGTCATAGTGGGAGTAACATAGGTAGTAACATAGATGCCACATAAGCAAAAATGATGATGTGGCAAGTAGTTAATGAGGAGAGAGGCAAATAGAGTAACATAATATGTTACCATCACATAGCGGTTTCCAATGCATAATGAGTCTACAAAGTAATAAATGAAGGCAACTATGTTACCACACCTATGACACTACCCACTATGAAGGTAGTAACATAGACTAGTAACATATGTATGTTACTAGTCTAAGTTACTCCCCACTATGACCAGCCTTAACTCTTTCCCACAAGAGTAATGAGGGTGGTCCCGTGAAAGATTGACCTTTTTCTCCTAAATTCTTCGGACTCTTCCAATCATGACAATAACAAGGAACCCCTCCAAATCCCCATATCAGAAACCACCAAAAAAGCGAGCGAGAGATCACACGCGAGAACAACCACCGCCACCGTCGTCCATGACCTCCAAAATTCCAGTTGTGCATCTTCCCCCCTCCGGCCTCCCCCCTTCACAAACGTGCCAGCTCGCTCGGACCCCCTCACTCAATGTACCTTGTTGTGTCTACCAGCAAACTTTGATAAGGGTAGTTGTTAGTTGATCTTGTTTCTCGAAGAGATGCTAGCCGTGTACCTCTTAACATGGCATTTGTGTTACGGTAACATGGATGTTCTGTTTTCAGTTATGATGTCACAGGTGATTGTCTTGAACTATTTTACATTCATATCTAGTTGGAGAACGATTTGAGCTAAGGACATGATTCATGATTGTGCATTTCACACTAGGAGCCTGACATTAAGGACTAGCCGGTAAAAAACACCATTTTTTCCTTGGTACTAAACTTCTTTCTTTGTTTCATATATATTTTTGGCGATTTACCAGTAATTTGTCTACTAGTTCAAAAAAGTTCAAATCTTCATTTCTGAATATTTCCAATGTTTATGATGTTTTATACCTTTTGTATTTCTTTAATTTGTCATTGGAAATTTCTGAGTAGTTTGTCTAACGCTTTTAAATTTCCCAAAATTTTCATCATTCTTTTGAATATCGCCTATCTTTCTCTATACTTTTTGAATTTCTTTCATTTATTTTTGGCAATAATTCTAGGAGATTTCTCAATAGTTTGTCTTCTAAATTCCAACTTCCCGAAAGAACGAGATTTTAGTTTTACATTTTTTTAATATATTTCCAGTTTTCCTCCCATGTTGTACCTTTTGAATTTCTTTTATTCACCCTCAAATTTTCTTTTCGAAGTTCCTAAAATTTCCTTGATTTTTTTTTCAATTTGATGTTCATTTTTTTTATCAAGCTCTGCAGTCCCTCGATTCCCAATTCAGACCGGAGGATCGGACCGCCGTGGTCCACTCGAACCCAGAATGATGTACTCCCTTTGTTTAATATTATAAGATGTTCTAACCATTTCTGGATCGGATGTATATAGACGCATTTTAATGTTTGTTCACTCATTTCAGTCCGCATGTAGTTCATATTAAAATATCTAAAATGTCTCTCTGTTGGAAACAAACATGCATGACTTTCTGTTGTACTCGTATAAAAAAAATCCTGTTGACTTAAGTGCAGAAAATACCAGAGTTAAAAAATTCTAAAACTTTTACGGAAACAAATGTGATTTTTTTTGGTACTCGTATAAAAAAATGCCAAGAAAAAACTCCGTTGACTTCGGTGCAAAAAAATAATTTTTCAAGGACAAAAGGTGAGAACAGTAACTTTCTTTTTTGAGGATCTGCGAGAACAGTAACTTGTACTGTATATAGTGTTGAATTTGTTTTTTTCTTTCACCCAGAATACCTTGAAAGTCATTCCTTGGCGAAACATTTTAGTCTAATACAACAGAAGGTTGTTTGTTTTCAAAGAAAATCCGGAATGTTTTGACATTTTTTTGCAATCACTAAATTATACACACATGGGAGCCAAATGCGCTGACCGAGGGACGAAACCACGGCAATTTGGCCATGGTGCACTATCGGTACGTACACTTGGGTAAACTTTTGATCGAGAGCGACCTGGCGACAAAGCAACGACATGGCCTTGTCCTGTCCATGCGCGACGCGTCAGGCGCGGGCGTCCACAGCTGGCCGGGAGGAAGGTAGGAGTATGGATCTGACCTGGCTCGACAGTGAAAAAGACGTAGGCAGTGCAGTGCAGGCAGCGTCATCAACCGTGCACTGCAGTATGCACTCCCTGCTCCCTAGGTCTACGCCACGTCGTGAAAACCAACCCCGAAATGGGAGTCCAGGGATTTCGGGCTCGTTGCCCATCCCGTTCGTTCGTCGGTTCGTTGCATGATGATTGGCCGCTGACCTGACGAGTTGCTGCTCTCGCTCCGGCGGGGCCTGTCCGTCGACGTTGCCGGCGCCCGGAGCCTAGAAGCAGCGAGCATGTGGCGGTCAGGCGGCGCCGAGGTAGCAGGAGTTCTACGGCGGTCCAAATGGCTGGCTACGCCAACGGCCAACCCCACCACCACCTTCCATCCCGGGCAAGGCTTGACTTGGAGCCGACTCCAATCATGCCCGCCCGTCTTTTCCTTGGCCCCTACGAGTCGGAGTATCCAGCGCGACCGCGTCCAGCCGGCCGTCCACCTCCACCAGGAGCGGGCAGCCGCGCGGCACGGGACGCCACACGGTCGACCCGATCCCACCCAGCGCCGCACGGGGCTCGGGGCGGAATGATCCGGCGGATTCCCGGGATAATCCCCTCCCACTTCCATTCCACGGGGACCCGACCCGACCGCGGAGTAATTAAACGTCCAGCGCAGCCTTCCGTGTCATGGCACGGCCCCCCACGTTCCGTTCCACCCTCGGCATCTTTCTCCGGGACGTCCGCATCCCGCTGGCTGCTGGACTGACCTTTTTGCACGACCCACCTCGTGGATGCCTATATTTCCCTCCACGCCCCCCCTCGCTTCCATTCTGAATTTCTGATCTCCTCGGCTTATCTATCCATGTGTTCCTCGACACTTGGCAGGGAAATGCAAATGCACACGTAATATTTGCCTTTTCTAGAGTATAAGATTTGCTTTACTGTCTACATCTCGTGCGTGCGCACAATCGATTACACTAGCTATTCGCAATAAAGCACAAATATCACATAAGCTTCCGCGTGTTAGCTTGACAAAAATATACGCTCAATTCTGGAGTATATCCATCGTTGCCCTTGCAGGGAACACCGTGGGGGTATTCATGATTTTTTTTCTTTTTTTGCGAAAAAACTTTCAATCTATTAATCTTCAATCATGACAGTACAACGAATTCCAGAAATAAAAATTACATCTAGATTCGTAGACCACCTAGCGACGACTAAAAGCACCGAAGCGAGCCGAAGGCGCGCCGCCGTCATCGCCCCTCCATAGCCGGAGCCGGGCACAACTTGTTGTAGTAGACAGTCGGGAAGTCGTCGTGCTAAAGCCCCATAGGACCAGCACCCCAGAACAGCAACCGTTGCCGATGAAAAATAACGTAGATCAGAAGGATTCAAACCGAAGACACACGAATGTACACGAACAACGACGAGATCCGAGCAAATCCACTAAAGATAGATCTGCCGGAGACACACCTCCACACGCCCACCAACGATGCTAGATGCACCGCCGGAACGGGGGCTAGGCGGGGAGACCTTTATTTCATCTTCAGGGAGCCGCCGCCGTCTCGCCTTCCTAAGTAGAACACAGACCCTAACAAGATTAAGAAAAATAACTAAAACGAAGCCCTCCCGTCGGCCCTTGCCAGGATCCACCGCGCCTCCATGGCCCTAGGGCCACCGGAGACGAGGCGGGCCTGCGCCTGCGCCGACGAGAGGCACGAACCCTAACTTTCTTTCTTGAAGAAGAAACTAGCAAAAAGCAACGTCACAATGCGTGTAAAAAATACAAAGGCTCACTGCGGGGTATTCATGATTTTGTAGCCTAAGTATTTCACACGTTACCCTAGCTCTTTGCTTTGCTTTTAGGAGACATGGGTTGCTCGTCAGGTGCGCCATGTGATATCGGATAGTATCATCGTTTAATCAGACTATCGTCTTTTGTCATGAGCCCTGCTGTGATAACGGCCGTTCTATCCATGCGTGGAAAACGACTCTTCGAAGACAAAAACCTACAAAAATGATTGTAGGAAGTGGCACAATAAGGGCTGCAAATTAAGGAAAGACAATGCCCCGGTAAAAAAAAAGAACATGCGTGTCATGTAAAACCCGTTTTTGATGGTTCTTTTTCTTAGGGCAAGTGAAGATTATCCGACCAAACATCAGCATTGTTGATCGTGCCATGAATTTTGATCTAGGACACACCTTCTTTTGTGCGACCAGAAAACATGAGCACCCAGATTAATCTCGGAAGATAAGGAAGAACATGCTCAGTCGTTAGATCCAACACAAAGCCCTCCAG
Source organism: Triticum aestivum (assembly GCF_018294505.1). NCBI lineage: Eukaryota > Viridiplantae > Streptophyta > Magnoliopsida > Poales > Poaceae > Triticum > Triticum aestivum. Next base: position 689,424,774 of record NC_057810.1, read on the forward strand.
ATATTTAGAGGCTTTGACTACTCTCTCTAGTAAAAGAAAGGAAGCACAATGGGTGCTGCTCTATTTCTGATTAGTGAGGTATACTTCTCCATTTCAGTATTATGGGCATTTCTTTCATTCCAGTCCAACACCAACGGTCAAACTAGGAACTCAACGACCACCTGTTACTACGAACTTGTTTTCATCCTGCAGATAAGCTTTTGAGAAGAGACCACATTGAAATCATGTCTCCTCATCACCTTGCTCTGACTATCCAGAAAAATTCATAGTATTGTTGTTTTACTAACATGATGTCCAAACACCTTTCTGTTTCGTTCGAGTAGCAGCGTTCGGTGTGTCGCGACATTAAATTTTTCCTCTTTTCGCCTAAACCCATGCCTCTAAAAAAACATGCGCACCATGTAAAACCCGTTTTTTATGGTTCTTTTTCTTAGGGCAAGTGAAGATTATCCGACCCAAACACCAGCATTGCTGATCGTGCCATGAGTTTCGGTCTAGGACACACCTTCTTTTGTGCGACCAGAAAAACATGAGCACCCCAATTAATCTCGGAAGATAAGGAACAAGAGGCTCAGCCATCGGATCCAACACACAAAGCCCTCAAAATATTTAGAGGCTTTGACTACTCTATATAGTAAAAGAAAGGAAGCACAATGGGTGTTGCTCTATTTCTTATTAGTGCAGTATTCTTCTCCATTCCGGTACTACATGCATTCTTTCATTCCAGTCCGGCACCGACGGTCAAACCAGGAGCTCAACGACCACCTTGAAACCACGCGCCCCGTCATCACTTTGCTCTGACTATCCAGACAAATTTGTCGTTTTACCGACACGAAGTCCAAACACCTTTCCGTTTTGTTTCCCTCCTAGCGTTCGGTGTGTCGCGGCATTAACCGTTTACTCTTTTCATCTCAACCCCGTGTTTTGAGCATTATTAGCATTATAGTCCGATACTCGTTGCCTTTTTTGTCTAATAGAATAGACACTTATTAGGTCAAATAAATTAAGCAGTTTTGCTAAATTAAGAAGACATTCCTCATGTCAAGTACTCTTTCGGTCTTTCCCACGGGGTGGAGTAACGAGGGTAGTCTCGTGCAAGATTAACCTTAGCCAATCATAACCCCTCTCTCTCACACACACACACAACGACCGCTTGGAATAAGCCGGTAGTTACCTCAAAAATTAATCAGCAATTTTCGCCCAAAACCCCTCGGACTCTTCCAACCGTCACAACAACTCCGGTCTCCCAATTCCCCAAATTCCCAAATCAGAAGGCACCAAAAGAGCGAGCGAGCGAGCGAGCACACGCACAAAACACGCGACAACCACCACCACCGCCGTCCCGTCCCGTCCCCAACCTCCAAAAATTCCAGTTGTACGTCCGCCCTCCGGCCTCCCTCCCTCCCTCCCTCCCTCGCCAGCTCGCTCCGCCCCTCCGCCATTCCCTCCTGCCCGCTCGCCAATTTTAAGCGCTCTCCCCGGCCGCCCGCCAGCCGCGAGCGGCGGCGATCCGCGGCGGGGCGCGATGGAGGCGCCGACGGCGGCGCCGCGGGTGCGGTCGATCCGGGAGACGGTGCTGGAGAGCGTGGCGGCGTACCACCAGCAGCAGCGGATGCGCCGCAGGTTCCGCAAGAGCCTCTCCTACGCGGGGGAGCTCTCCTCCGCGGGCCGGGCCGGCGCCTCGTCCTCCCCGTCCGCCTCCCTCGCCTCGCTCGCCGGGCCCGAGGACGACGACGAGCCCTTCTGGGAGGAGGAGGAGGGCACGGTCGAGCTGGTCCAGCTCGGCGCCAACCGCGCCAAGAACGTCCTCGTCCTCATGAGCGACACCGGCGGCGGCCACCGCGCCTCCGCCGAGGCCATCAAGGACGCCTTCCGCATCGAATTCGGCGACGACTACCGGGTAAATCACCCTATTATTCCTCTGCTCCCGCGCCGCGAATCATTCCCCTCCCCCTCCCCCTCTGTCTGTCCGTGAATAAACAAACAAATTGTTATCGGAATCTCCCCCCAATCTGTCTGTCAATCCAAGTGGCCGCGCCCGCGCTGATGATGGGTTTCGATTTCGATTTCGATTTGGGCATTCGTGCCCACGGCAGGTGTTCGTCAAGGACCTGTGCAAGGACCACGCCGGCTGGCCGCTCAACAACATGGAGAGCTCCTACAAGTTCATGGTGAAGCACGTGCAGCTCTGGAAGGTGGCCTTCCACGGCACATCGCCCCGATGGGTCCACAACTTCTACCTCGCCGCCCTCGCCTCCTTCTACGCCAAGTACGTCGTACGGATCGCTTCCCTTCTCTCGCACTCCCACCCACGGATCCTCCTGCAATAGGATTTCACCAAATTTAGTACTACTAGTTCTTGCAACGTTTTTCTTGCTTCACCTCACCCACATCGTCCGTCGGGATCGTCATAAACAAACAAATAATTAATTAATTCGATGTGATTTGTGGCTTCACACTCACGCCAGACTGTTTTTCCTGTCATTGGCTGGTTCCTTAGCATCGCAAATGGCTGACCTGATCGCAGATTTTATAGTGGATCGGCACTTTTGTCAGCATTTTGATCGCACTAATATATATTATAATCCCAGATCTCACCCGACGATATGGCGCCCATAATTTTATATAAGGACCACGGCTGTCTTGACTGGAGACGCTAAAATATCTGTGCTGGATTCCTTGTCATGTAATGCATGTGAATTTGCTGTTGATTCCTGAATAAAATTGTGCCAAGGTCAGATATCCAGTCATGTGGACTGGTTCAGGCTGCGCGTATAGGTTTGCCAGGTTGTAGGACAGTGACCGGGCAGCATATGGAGAAGTTCAGTTTGTACCATGCGCATCAGATTGCCACTCTGTGCTGGTGTCACCCTCTAGGTGTGGTGATATTCTAGGAGGTCACAAAAATTGAGTGCATTGCATCGCTGCCATCCCTTGAGAGAATTATTTAATAAGTGAGTTAACAGTCTGTCCTTGTATAACATTGCTCCCAAACCATGACCTATAAACCACATTGTTAGTGTGCATATGCAAGCTTTCATTTCTTGGATTACTATTTTTTCATACTCCAAACCATAAACATTGTGTACACATTTGCAGTTTAAAGTCAATTAACTTGTACTCCTTTTTTTTGGCTCTATTTCGATGCCGTCATTGCTAAGAATCATCAATTATTGCTAAACGGTTACCTGTAATGCTTGTGTCATTTAGACTTTGACCTGCAATCTAAGTTCAATGACCCACACGGTAGACTTTGTCTCTACATCAAGTCGACATGTAATTTTTTTTTTCTGAATAATTTCTTGTTTATGGTTGTAGGAAGGTTGAGGCTGGATTGAAGAAGTACAAGCCAGACATAATAATTAGTGTTCACCCCCTCATGCAACACATTCCTCTATGGGTACTCAAATGGCAAGGTCTGCAGAACAGAGTAGTCTTCGCCACTGTCATCACCGACCTCAACACTTGCCACCCTACATGGTAGGCTCAGCTCTCAAAAAGGCGAAACCTGGATACTGTTCTTTTTCATGAAAATTAACTGGTTCTTACACACTTCAATCATAGACTTATAACATCTGGCTATACAAATATACAGGTTCCATGCTGATGTAAATAGATGTTACTGCCCATCAGAGGAAGTAGCCAAGAGGGCAGAACTGGATGACCTAAAAAGTTCTCAGATCCGTGTGTTCGGTCTTCCCATTCGACCATCATTCTGCCGTGCTGTTCTTGTTAAGGTAACCCCTTTTTAAAATTAGGACTGTCGTTACTTGTTTATGTGCCCAAGTGGTTTCAAATTTTGTATGCGAGTTTTCCAAATATGTTGTCTATTCATTAACTGCCAAGCATTGTGTACAGCAATTCTCCAGAATGTAAAGCATTCTGGTCTGTAGCCTTATGATTCTACTATATGTGTTCCGCAAACAAACAAATGTATGCTTGTACTGTGATGTGTCTTCATGCAAATGCTCGCTTTTGAAATAACGCATCTTCTAAACAAACATGATAGTTCGCTTGTAGTTTTTTTTTATCCCTTGTCTATTCATTACTGCCTAGGACATTCTGTGCTGTAGCCCTATGATTCTACCGTATTTTCCAGAAACAAACAAATGTATGGCTGAACAGTGATGTGTCTTGATGCAAATGCTCGCTTTCAACTGACACATTTTTAAACCAATTACTCACCAGGATGATTTGCGGAAGGAACTTGAATTGGATCCTGACCTACCGGCAGTGTTGCTGATGGGAGGTGGAGAGGGCATGGGTCCTGTAAAGAAGACCGCAAAAGCCCTTGGAGATGCATTGTTTGACAAAGAGCTCGGAAAACCAATCGGGCAGCTTGTTGTCATTTGTGGTCGGAACAAAACACTGAGCTCCTCATTGCAGGCTCTTGAATGGAAAATGCCAATAAAGGTATAAACAATATGTTCAACTCTCCGTTTTTTTAAAACTTCAACTTGTTTCTTATTTAGCCCACACAAAGAGAATAATTTGTTAACTGCCTTTCTTTTATTAAACAAAAGATTAGAGGATTCGAGACCCAAATGGAGAAATGGATGGGGGCTTGTGATTGCATTATAACAAAGGTATATATATTACTGACCCTTCTCTATTGTTAGCGTGCTGCTTCCTTTGAAGGTCGTGTGGTACTCATAATTTTGTTTTCCTGTTGTTATTTTGGTTCAATAGGCTGGACCAGGCACCATTGCTGAAGCCTTGATTAGGGGTCTTCCTATCATCCTTAATGACTTCATACCTGGACAGGTTTATGTCCACTTACTTTCCACCTTATAAATGTTGATTTAAGCATTCAAAGTGTATGTATTTGCAACGATGCAGTGAACCGAAAACCCGACAGCTACTGCTCGAAACAATCTTCTGATATGTTGTCCTTGAACCTTAACAAAATACATCTGTTTGGATCAAGATATAGTATAAGTTGGCCATTGATGCAGTGCCATGCTTGTTTACGGTTATTGTCTTGCGAACTTCTTCCCATGTGATCTTTACAGATCTGTAGAATCAATCCTCATGAACTTCATTCTGATGAATAGATACTGGTTTTGTGCAGTAAAAACTATGCATGTTTATGGTTATTCTTTTTTTTTTGACCGGTTGAGGCTAGTACAGTATGATAAACAAAGTGGTCGTGCATTGTTTATCTTTATGGGCAACATACATCCTGCAAGAGTTGTGCGCTTCTGTCTGCTTAGCAGGCAGTCTACATCAAACGATATCATCTTAACATAGTAATGTTTTCTTGCATCCCAGGAAGTCGGCAACGTCCCTTATGTCGTGGACAACGGCGCAGGCGTGTTCTCCAAGAGCCCCAAGGAAACTGCCGAACTTGTGGCCCGCTGGTTCGGTCCAGGCGCGGAGGAACGCAAGAGGATGTCGGAGAACGCGTTGAAATTGGCCCAGCCGGAAGCCGTGTTCGACATTGTGAGGGACATCCACGAGCTCTCCCAGGAGCAAGGGGTGAAGGCGCAGATCTCCAGCTCCCTGACATCGTCCTTCTTCATGCCATCTCCTGAAGCCAGCCATTGCCCAAGCCCCATCCCGCTCGTGTGAAGCCTTGGAAGACGTGTACATAGCTAGAGCACCGCAACACCTCTTTGCGCCTTTCATATCCTTGATGAAAAGAAAAGAAAAGAAAAGGAAAGGAAAACGTGGCACGCGATTTGGCCTGGTTTGTTCCATCTGTTGTCGCGGTCGGGGGATCTCGATGTTTTTCTGTTCATGGCCTCTCGCCGTAGTTCTCACAGGCTTGTTTGACCGACAGGTGCTCTTGTGCGATATTGTGTTGGTGTAAAGTTTGTGAAAAATGATCATTGGTTGAACATCATTCTTTTACGGTTCCCTCCTTGCACATTGGGGGGTCACTGGTGGTTGGCTTGTCAGCTGCACTGCAGTCAGTTTTGTGGATTGGAATTTTTTTGTTCATGTAAATTATGCTAGTTGCCACTGAGCCACTGTAAGAAGTGTACATTATGACAGACATGATGGTGAAAGTGTGAGTGGAAGTATTGATTTGGTTTGTTGAAGATAATGAGTGATGTAGATACATGTTCCCTTGATTGGAAGTTCTCAGTCGTAGAAGGACTGGTAACCACTTTTGTTGTCCTACCATTCAGATTTGTTTAACTGCTTGCCATATACTCCTGTCTTCCCCACCTGAAGGCCATAGCAATGCATAGCACCAGTAATTCTTTCTGTTGCCATTGTGCTGGAAACAAACTGCTGGAGCATGGAGCTATAATAGTACTCATGTTGGATGTTATTGTCGTAAAAGGTTTCAGAAACTACTCCCTCCGTTCTTATATTTAATATAAGTCTTTTTACAGATTCCAATATGGACTACATATGAAGCAAAATGAGTAAATCTACGCTCTAAAGTATGTCTACATACATTCGTATGTATGTAGTCTTTATTGAAATCTTTAAAAAAGACTTATAGTTAGGAACAGGGAGAGTATATGCTTAATAGTAGAAGCACTGTGTAGAAGGTTGTATGTCTTTCTTGTTACTGGGAGCGGGAGATTTTCATATTTTGACCCTTTTGCGGAAGTTTAGTAAAATCTGACCCTTTTTTCTACCGTCATGAATGGCGGTAGCCCTATCATCGGGCCCTTGGCGGTAGGGCCCTACCGCAAACAATTTTTAAGTATCAAATACAGTGCGTGTACTCACCTCCTCGGCGGTAGGGGCAGCCTGTTTGGCGGTAGGGCAATAGTACGCCGATGTGGATAAGTTGCCTACTGCCAGGGTCCTTGGCGGTAGGCTGGTATGCACTACCGTCATCAACCTTGACGGTAAAAAAAAATCAGATCCCGAAATATTTTCGAATCAAGGTCAGATCTTGCTAAACTTTCGCAAAGGGGTCGAAACGGCCACTGGGAGCTCGGCGTTGAATGTGACTGTTAAATATTCAGTGGATTCTGATGTGGGCGCCGCTCTGCCTTTTGGCCGAGCAAAATGATGAAAAAGGGTCTCGACGGCTCGGCCTCTCTTTTCTTCAGGTGTCTGCCGCAGCCTTCCGCTGCTGCACTACTACCTACTAGTACCAGTTGAGCTTCTTTCAGATAGTACTACCTTTTTTCATTCCAAAAAAAGAGCTTAAGATATCTTTCCCTTTCACCCAGTGCGGCGCAGAGCTGCCACATCTGCAATGCAGGGCGATCAGCGATAGCCGGTGAACGCCGAGGAGCGCCGGTGGCCGCACAACTTGCGTGCCAGGTTGACAGGGTGCATGTTCCATCCCAGTGCGTCGACCTGGCATGTAGGCTCGAGAAACCGCCCGATCGACCTCGCCACATGGTGGTAGCCAATACGTATTTCGTTCGACAAAGATGTACGTATTAATCGCACGTCGTGCTCACAGAGGCGCCAATCACATGCCCCCCATGCCCACATGATCGCTCTATCTCTCGCTGTCACCGCCTCCACGTTTCTCATCTGACTAATCTTCTTTTCAATTCCTGCACATCTTTTTTACACGCTACCACTACAAATAATAATGTTACAATCTTGTACTCTCTGTACACCGTCCATTGGACTGGACTGGATTGGACTACATGGTCCGTCCGTCTACACAACTGGAGTTCGTTCTAGTGGTTGCTATGCTATTCACAGAAAGATCGACGGAAAGTGACGAAAGGAGTAGCCAAAAGGGCCACACCAACCAGCCGGTCAACCGGCCTACGTGCGCGGCTGGCAGGTGGGCCCCGGGTGTCAGGAGGAGCGACTGCGGATCCTCTACGGCGTGGCGCCCCAGAGCACCGAGGTGAGCACGGCGGCCTCCTCGGCGGGCGACGCGGCCGCCTCCCGCACCCGCCGCAGGATCTCCAGCTTCGCCGCGCGCTTCTCCCGCGGCCGCAGCCCCTGCCCGGCCTCCACCTGCATCGCGAAACAGGCCACCGCGCTCGCGACACTCTGCTGCTCGTCCTCGTCCGTTGTGTAGGCGTCCTCCGCGACGGTGCGCTGGAGGCAGAGGAGCCGCTTGACGAGGCCCTCGGCGAGGAGCGCGTCGAGCACCTCGCGCCGTCCGTAGTAGGCGACGCGGAGGCAGAGCTCCAGCGCAGCGGGCGCGCGCGCGCTGTTCTGGTCGGCGGGGGCGCAGAGCAGGGCCACGAGCCGCGGGAGCTCCCCGCGCGCGTGCAGCTCGTCCACCAGCGGCGTCCGGATCGCCGCCACCAGCCCGTTGAGCGCGCGCAGGGCCGCCGGCGAGGCGTGGGACGCCGCGGCGGTCGACACCAGCGCGCCCACGGCCCGGCCCATCAGCACCGGCCCCACGAACACGTCCCGGTTGAACCGCACCAGCGCCAGCGCCGCCGCCGCGCACCCGTCGCCCACCCCGCCCGGGTCCCCGAGCCGCGCCTCCACCGCGCCGAACACGCCGTGCCGCAGCACCGCGTCCTGCAGCCGCGCGTCGAACCGCCCCGCTGCCCCCGCCCCCAGCAGCCGCGCCTCCAGCTCCGCCAGCAGCGCGCGCGCCCGGGCGTTGTCCTGCTCCCTCAGCGCGGCCACGAGGCGCGCGGCGAGCTCGCGGTCCGCCCACGCCTGGATCTCCGCCGCGACGCCCCCGGCCGCGCGCGCGATGCCCCGCCTCGCCTTGCACCGCCGGCAACGGGCCCGCAGTCCCCCAACCACCCCGCCTCCCTCATCCCCGGCCGTCGACCTGACACACGAGGAGAGGGCCCTGATGGTGGCGAGCAGGCGGCAGAGCGGGTGCAGCTCGGGGTCGCCGGCGAGCAGGTCGTCGGCGCCGGCCTCGAGCGCGAGCAGCGCCCGCAGCGCCGGCCCGTCCTCACCATCCTCCCCGCACTCCACGCTCCGCGCGGCGTCGCGCAGCGCCCGCAGCACCTGGAGGAAGCCGTCGTCCCGCTCCCCCTCCTCCATCGGGGAGGAGTGGAGGAGAGGCGCGCAGCGGGCGCCCGAGGCTTGGTTTTATCCCGCCCTCCTACCCGCCCGGTAAAATCCCGAGCACACGGCGGCAGTCGTGGACTGACCGGTGGATAGATGGATAGATGAGACGATGGTGTTTTTACTTTTCACCGGGAGAGGCGGGGCCGATCCAACCACTCTCGTCCAGCCGGCCCCGTCGGTCGCCGGTGGCCGTGGCGCGCGTGATGCGTGCGTGCGTGCGTGCTACGTCGGAGCGGCTCGGAAGTCGGAATCTTGTTGGCTTGACTGGAGAAGAAGACGAGGGGCATGTGGATCCGTCCGGCCCGGCCCATGCAATAATCCACGGCGATCAAACCAGATGAGATTCTCAAGTGCTGTCGAATCGGATCGCAATGCGTGATGAGTTGCCGTAGGTCGTACTGGACATTGAATCCGTGTGGGTGTGGGACTCCACGCGCCGCATCAAGCACTCGTTCCGGTGGTGGTATATCCGGATGGATCCTTGGCACTTGGCGGGGAGGAAGAGGGAATATGTGCCGGGTTTGTTCGGTTTTTGACATTGTCGCGGCAACTGCTGCTGGAGAGGGACTTCTTGGCCAGGATTTTTTTATTTTATTTAGTTTTCTTCTCTCTTCTCGCTAACGAACAGCAAGGGAGCTTGTTTAGTCCACGCGTCCCATCCTGTAATCTGGCCTCTTTTTTTTTTGCAGGGAAATCAGAGAGCTTTATTCATATGAAGGCATTCTTAGGACAATCAGCCAATAGGCTGGTCACTAAGAAGCTAGGGGTCTCGTCAAACCAGCTATCGGTCACATTCAGAGTGCAAGCACGCTTTGCACAGAGATGCGCCGAAACATTAGCTGACCTGATTACATGCTGAATATCGAACAAAGTAAAATTATTACATAGCTCTCCTATCTCTAACAATAAAGGAGCCACAACTGAACGAGAATTGTGGCGAGTGGTCCAGAGCGTCACCATCTCCAAGCAATCAGTTTCCATTATCACATGAGAGAAGCCTCGGAGAGAAGCAAACCGAACTCCGTCTCGCAGTGACAAAACCTCCATGATTAAGGGATCAGAGATACCCAAGTATGGCTTGCACCAAGCTCCCAGGAACGCCGAAGAGGATCGAGCCACCCCTCCCGCACCGCCCCTGCCATCAGCAAAATTTAATGCTCCATCCGTGTTGATTTTTACAACACCGTCATCAGGTGGTCTCCAGCCAAAACCAGGTAAGATCATCGCATCTCTCCTTGGTAGATGAAGAAGGGCGATCACCTCCTTAGTGGCCCTGAGCGTAGCCGTAGGATTCCTGCCCTCCTCTCCATGTTTGATCCGGTTTCGGGAGTGCCATATAGACCACATTATCGTGGTGATCTTGGCACGGTCATCATCTGTGAATCTGGGATCACATATAATGTCGCGTGCCCATGAGTCTGGATGAAGCCGGGGCAATCTTAGGCCAAACCATGCAGCCGCTTCCTCCCATAAGGGTTTTGCATGTGAACAGTGTATGAGCACATGCTCCAAATTTTCATCCATAGCCAAACAGACTTTGCATCGACGAATCTCTGCAATATGTCGATAGTTAAGAGTGGTTTCATCCGGGAGAATTCCACGAAGGACCCTCCACTAAAACACTCTCACCTTCGGAATGACATTCAATTTCCATAGGGATTTCCACAACTATGTATTATCCTCTGAGGTTCCGGTAGCCGTCCCTTCCTCTAGAGCAACACGCTCTTTCTGAGTCAAGAGAGCACGGTACGCCGACTTCACAGTGTAGTTCCCCGATCTTTCGAATGCCCATGCAAGAAAATCATCTCCACCTCCTTGTCGAATAGGGATGTTCAATATTGCGTCAGCATCAGGCGCAATGAAGTTGTAATGAACAAGGTCTTGTCTCCACGACCAATTAGATGTATCAATCAGCTCAGACACACGCTCAATGGTAGTATGTTGGGGTCGGGAGATAGGAGACATAGAAATTGTACATGGGATCCACTTATCATTCCAGGTAGATATGGAAGAACCATCGCCTACTCGATAGATCAGTCCGGCCCGAAGGGATTCTCTTCCTGCCATGATCGCCCTCCAAGTGGCGGACGCTGACTTGGGTATAGTAGCATTCATAAAATCAGTGTCAGGAAAGTAACGACCCTTCAAAACTCTTGCACAGAGGGAATTGGGATTGGTGAGGAATCGCCAACCGTGTTTGCCCAACATAGCCAGGTTAAAAAGATGCGGGTCTCTAAACCCCATCCCACCCTTGCACTTAGGTGTAGCTAGCTCCTTCCAGGACACCCAATGCAGAGATCTCTTGTCAAGAGAACTACTCCAAAAATACTTGGCCATTGGTGAAGTAAGACTCTTACAAACTTTCTTGGTCAGAAGAAAAGTACTCATTGGATAAGTAGGAATTGATTGAATAACAGATTTGAGTACTTTTTCCCGACCTGCACACGCCAATAATTTTTCCGACCAGCCTTGTATCTTCCCACGAGCTCTTTCACTAATATGATCAAAAGTGCCACTGGTAATTCTACCCACAGCAGTAGGGAGCCCCAGCTATTTCTCACTGAAAGCTTGCACATGGATATTTAATGTTGCTTGCAGAACCTGCCTCAACGAATCAGGAGTGTTAGTACTAAAGTATACAGAGCTTTTGTCACGTTTAACACTTTGTCCCGAAGCCTCTCCATAAATCCGGAGAATCTCATTGAGTCTAAGAGCACTTGGGTTACTTGCATTGATAAAAATCAAACTGTCATATGCGAATAATAAATGTGTGACCCATGGTGATCTATAACTCACCCTCAGACCTCTGTCTATGGTAAGTCCACTGTAATATTTCAACAGCGAGGAAAAACCTTCCGCACATAGCAGAAAAAGAAATGGTGAAACTGGATCACCTTGTCGGAAACCTCTGGATGGTGTAAAGTATGGTAAAAGTTCACCGTTAACCCGCACCGAGAAGCGCACCGAGGAGACACACTTCAATATCAACCTAACAAAGCTCATACAAAAGCCGAGCTGAACTAGTATAGCTTCGAGATAATGCCACTCGACACGATCATATGCTTTCATCATATCTAACTTGACCGCACATGAATACTTTTGCCCTTCTTCCTCCTCCTCATCGTATGTATGCTTTCATAAGCTACAAGCACATTGTCCGTAATGAGGCGTCCGGGTACGAAAGCGCTTTGCTCTTCGCTTATAATCTCATCCATAAAGCATCTCAAACGGTTGGTGATTGCCTTAGCAGCAATCTTATACAAAACTGGGCACAGTGCAATAGGACGGTACTGTGATATCGATTGGGGTGTCTAACCTTTGGAATCAGAGTTATAGATGTGTCATTCAGTCCCGCTGGCAGCTCCCCTCCATTGAGAAAATCAAGTACTGCCTCGGTTACAGCATTACCAAGTAGATCCCAATGACGCTGATAAAAACCTGCAGTAAAACCATCAACACCGGGTGCCTTCGAAGGAGCCATCTGAAACAATGCTACTCTGACTTCCTCCGGAGTGTAGGGTTGGGAAAGTTCTATGTTCATCGCTTGTGTCACTTTAACTGGCACATGTGATAACAGTAGCTGAGGATCCGCAAAACCCTGTGATTCATATAGTCGCTGGTAGAAGTTCTGCACCTCCACCTTGTCCTCATCTCCACTAGCGCAAATCGTGCCATCCGCTCGGCGAAGATCTGAGATCTTATTCATACGTTGGCGCTGAGCTGCTTGCGCTTGGAAATATGATGTGTTACGATCACCCTCTCGGAGCCACGGAACTCTCGACCGCTGTCGAGTCCAAATCTCCTCTTGAAGCAAGGCCTCTTTCAGTTTCTTTACAATGCTTTTCTCCTCATCCGACGGTCCCGTGCCTATAGTCTGACACCGAACACGATTCAGTCATTGTTGAAGTTGCCTGACCGTTCGCGCCAAACACCCAAATTCCTTCAAACTCCACGGCTCAAGGGTTGCCTGCAAGGTGCCAAGTGCCGATGCAATGCCTTGGAGGCCCGGAGAGTGTGGTATGCCCCGCCAAGTCTGCTCAACAAGACGGTCATAATCAGTGTGAGTTTGCCATACGTTTTCATAACGGAATTGTTTCTTCGCCCTCGGACGATCCGACAAAACCTCTTTAATTTCTGCTAACACAAAACAATGGTCAGACTCAACTGAAGGCAGATGACGCACCCGTATATGGTGAAAATACTGCCAAAATTCCTCATTCGCAAAAGCTCGATCTAGCCGTGACTTAACATTCGCTTCTCCCATTTGATGATTGTCCCACGTATAAGCCGTACCAGACCAGCCTAAATCTTGGAAAGATAGATCATCCACAACCTCCCTGAAGGATCTCATGTGAGCTTCAGACCGAGCCGCTCTACTGAAATGCTCACTCGCATACAATGTTTCGTTAAAATCTCCCATGCACAGCCAAGCACTATGGGGGATGTTGTGTAGAGTACGCAAGAACCGCCAGCTGAAATGTCGCTCTTCCGCTCGCGGTGCTCCGTAAAAACCCGTGAAACGCCAAACATAAGCGTTTTGATTATTGCTATGTACCAGTACATCAATATGATTCTTACTGAAATTCTTTAAATCCACGGTCACATCTCTGGACCAGAAAAGACCTATGCCGCCACTAAGGCCAACACTGTCCACTGCAAAACTGCCTGCAAAACCCAGCGTAAACTTCAGATCCTCAACTCTTTTGGCACTGATTTTAGTTTCCATTACAAAGAGAAGGGAGGGGCCTTCCAGCTTCACGATACTGCGAAGCTCCCGAACTGCCTCGGGGTTCCCAAGCCCCCGGCAGTTCCAGCTTAGTACACTCATTGTGCCTGGCAGGACCGCGGCGCGGTCTCTGCCGAATTATCAGGTGTGGGCTTCTTCTTCTTTGTATCACGAGTAAAGTCATCTCCCTCTGTATCGTTGCTAGCTGTGGTTGGGTCCCTGATGCTCGCACCACCATCCCTCACTGCATCACCTGAGCTCCCATCCGTAAGCATCAAGGTTTTAGCCACGGGTTTATATACCCGATGAGGGGCATCTTTCCGCTTCTGTGGCTGCTTGTTCTTCTTAGGAGATGTCACTTCCACCCCAGGTTCCTTGTTAGTGCTAGAGTTCCTCGTGGTTGGCTTGCTTTGAGACTTGGTATCCCTGGAGGAATTGTCGTTGACCGGCGCCTTCTTTGCATCATCCGATGCACGGAGTTTAGAACCAAACGGCAGCTCACCCTTGTCATCGCGTGAGCCCGGAGTAGCACAATATAGTTCCAAGTGCCCTAATCTACCACAGGAGAAACAAAAGTAGGGCAGCTATTCGTATTGAATATCATATGCATCCATCTTCTTTCTCCTGGCAGACTCGATTAAGATCCACCTTCTCAAAGGCTTATCTACCTCAATGGATATCCTTGCTCGCAGAAAGCCACCATTATGATCAAACTTTACAAATTGGGCATTTTATCCATCTGCTTAGCGATCGGCATCCACCACACTTCATCCCTTAGGTTATAGGGTAGATCCATAACCCTAGCCTAAATTTGCATACGATCTAATTGGACCTCATCAGGCCGCATGCATTCATCAAATTCAGCCAGCACCACGGCGTTCTTACTGATGTGCCATGGCGAGCCACTCCAAACCCTATCTCTGTCCCTCTGGCTCTCAAATTCTGCTACAAACACGTTGACGCCCGCTGATCGAAACTGCAAACCACGCGGGTTGCCTCATGCCGGCCGAAGCGCATTAGTGATGGTCTGGATATGAAGATGGTTCCGATGGAGCACCTTCCCTGCCAAAAGCCACTTCGCCGGCCTTCCCTCGACGCGATCGTCGAGGATCAGAGGAGTAGCCTCTTCTTCAGATATGTCAAGTTTCCCCAACGCCTCCTCTAGCTTCTTCCTGGCGGCACAGCCCGCCTGGGGATCGCTCCCCTCCCCCAGGCCCGCCGTGCTAGGCGCAGCCATGAGCCTGGAGCACTTATCTCTTCCGCTCTCTCTTGCACCGGCAACGAGTCGGTGGGCAAAGTCGAATCCACGTCAAACCCTGATCGCCACCGGCGCCGCCAGGGTTTTTAGGTTTGGGGATAAGGCTGATCGCGTAAAGTAACCTCCTGTAATCTGGCCTCGTGCGTCTTGTGTTCTTGCGTGTCGCTATCAAGGATACGTTGGCGCCATACATCGTGGGTATTGTACTAACCAATGTCGCCACGGGTATGATGTCGCGCTGCCTGCCTGCCTTGCATGTTCTTGAACCGCCGACAGTGCGAAAAAAAAACAAACATCAGCTTGGCTTCTCGAGCATGGCTGAGTTTCTTTTTCTTTTTCCATTTGACAACACCATCTCATGCACTCCCTCCGTCTCGCAATGTAGGACTTTGTTTTTACATTACACTAGTGTCAAAAAACGTCTTACATTATTGAGACATAGGAAGTACTAATTAATTAAATTGAAAATGTTGGACCCTGATAACGCCGAAACGTTCGATCACGAGCATCATCGGCCTGAACGTATCTTTCGTCAGGCAACGAGGGGCCCATCGAACGAAAACGTCCCATTGCGAACGATACATTAGCCTCTTTGTTTGAGTCCAAACACGCTTGCTTTATTAAGCAAAAAATAATGTTTGTGGAGGTACAACTAAAATGAGGTGCATTTAGAAGGCACACATGGCGTCCTCAACCCAACCCAAAAACAAGTTCGGCGAGGCTATGTGCCTCCAGATTCGGCTCGCATCCTTCGAAGATGAAGGAACATTGCTGAAGTTGGGCATAAGTAGCCATGATCTTCCTTATGATGCTCGCATACATTCCTCCCAAGCCTTAATTTATGTTAGAGGCTATCATAACATGAGATAAGAAAGATCATTGGCCAAAGCAAGTGCTTCAAGTGTTGCGGGGATCTGTAACGCCCGAGCAACTAATGGCCAAAGATCTCATGTACTAGACTCCCTCCGAGTTCATTAAACTCCGTAGTCGAGAGTGCTTCCATCAGTACAAAGACACGTCGTTTGGCATCAGGCTCCCTGATACTATTTGCTGCTTCCGAATCTTGGAGAGCTCGTACACATCGCACAGTAGTACAATGCCAGAGAGAATGTTGCCATGAATCCTTGGCACACACAGTCCACGAAATTAAACAATTGATATGCTTCTATGATGACGAAGATCAGTTGTTGGGATGGAACGTCAATTTTCCACAATTTCGACCAGGACTTCTCTCCTTCATTATTTGATGAATCTGATCGCCCTTCTGACCATGCTTCACGTCTTAGCTTGGTTGCAACTAACATCCGATAGGCTGAACCGACCATAAACAATCCGTTTTTGTCATGTACCCAGGACCAAAAATCATCAATTTGTCGTGTGCATAGCAGTATGGATTGGCTGGTTTCTGCATTAGCGGGAAGAAAAGTTTCAGCAATGGCCTCTCTGTCCCACAATGATACGTTAGCCCAATCGAAAAAACCTTGTCACTGAGGAAAAAGAACGGACGGGCCAAAAAGGCCCATATTGGAGCACATACAACAGAAGGCATTTAAATATTCCAAAAAGGCATGCAAATGAATAATAGAAAAATTATTATTATTCCATGTGACTATGTTACATCCATTTACTATAAAAAAATTCTAGAAAAAAATATCATTTGAGTTTGACCAAACTATTTTATAATCTGCGATGATTTTTTTAACAATGGCAAGGTTTTGCAACAAATTTGATTCCTAAGAAAGCATGGCAAATCTACCATGACAAAATTCAAAATTGCCATGGCAAGAAAATATGGTCAAAAAATGACATGACAATATTTCCAGGGAAAAAATAGAATGAAAAAATACGAACAAAGTAAATTGCCATGGCAGATTATATGGCATGTCATTTTTAATTAATTTCCATGTATTGTATGCAAAATTTTCGTGTGTGAAAAAACAAAAACAAATTGAAAATAAAATATGAACAAGAAAAGTGCCATGGCTGTTTCATATCAAAATTTGCCAAGGTATTTTTAATTAAAATTGCCATGTTTTGTATGAGGAATTTGCCGTATATGTAAAGTAGCACAAATTATGGCAAAAATTGCATGTTAAAATTTGCCATGGTTTTTTAATTATGAGTTTCATGCTTTGTATAAGTAAAGTTGCCGCCTATGTATTCATACAGTAAAAAAGCCATAACCCCATAGACTACATTTACCGTGCTCCATGAATTTAAATTGTCATTGTTTTTCCATTGTTGTAAAAAAATAAAAATAATTTGACATGATCGATAAACTACGTTTCAAAGATGTCATGGCAAAAATACATCAAGACTAACCATGAGAAAAAAAAACATTGTAATACATATGACAAAGGCAGAAAAAACAAAAGTTACCGTTATGGCACCATGTGCTTTAGTTGCCCATGGCAAAACATCTACACAACTTAAGCAAACTACATACGATTTTTAGTTTCCATGTTCATATATAGAATGAGGAGTTTAAGCACGAATGTATGAACAAAAATATTGCCATGGCAGATTCATATATAAAACTACCGGTATTCAATTTGCCATGTCGCTTGTCATTTTGTTTTAATAACTAATCGTTGTACAACATGTTAAATTAACAAGGAAACTTAAAAAATAATATTATTTTCCATGGCATATTGTATGAATAATAGTCCTCATCCAACAAGCAATTTCAACACATTAGTTTGCCATGGAGACTAAATATCTGTTGCCACAATAACTAAAAATGATTTTGGTGACGTGCACTTCATGATGTGTTGGCTTGATAACTAAAGATAATTTTTACTCGCATATTCTTGCAACACCCCATGACAAATTTAACTTTGCTTTTATTTTCCCGTATGCATTTTTTTATTCTACCATGACAACTTTTCATGTGTATGTCTTTTATTTTTTGCATTGTCGAGGAAAAAAAAATCTTTGATCTTCCCTAGATGGCGAAGGTGGTGGTGGCGCCGATGACATGGTCGACCTTGGGGTCGGCAAGAGTGGCGTTGATCCTCCAGAGGGCCACATGGGTGTCTAGCTCGAGGTACTGAGAGGTGGCATGTGGAGGGGGAGGGTGCTCAATGAGATAGGTGATGCCATAGTGGATGAGCACCATGAGGAAGAAAGATTTCCATTTGCGATAGTTGTAAACGGCGGCGTTTAGGAGGAATTTGATGTTTTTTGTAATTTGGTCACTGAAAATGGGGTGGCGAGGGACGGGAGCCGGCGGCGCTGGCGAGGTAGCGGAGGTGAACAGGGGTGCAAACTGAGAACCAGAGGCAGCAAAGGTACCGTCGAGAAGAGAGGGTTTGGTGCTGAAGATGAACGGCAGCGAGGATGCTACACAGGTGGCAGGCGTCATGGAGGAGGAGAGCGAGCCCGACGACTCGGCGGAGCTCGTGGCGGCGGAGGAGGATGAGTCTTGCTCGGCCGTGGGGGCTCCTGGTACTACCTCCGTCCTGGTTTACAAGTCCCCATCATATTTTGGGTCAAAGTTTGACCACATATTTAACTAGTAAAATGTTAATGCATGTCACTAAAAATTATTGCTGGATTCGTATTTAAATGTAGTTTTCATTGATATTATTTTGCTACAAATAACATGTATTTTGTTAGTTAAATCATGGTCAAAATATGGCCCAGAACACGAGAGGGACTAATAAACCATGACAGAGGTAGTATCTGATACCAATTACCAAGTTAGATAGAAATGTTATGCCCTTAATTGATTTTGGTTATAACTAGTAGAATGCCCCGTGTGTTGCT
Organism: Triticum aestivum; assembly: GCF_018294505.1. Taxonomy (NCBI): domain Eukaryota; kingdom Viridiplantae; phylum Streptophyta; class Magnoliopsida; order Poales; family Poaceae; genus Triticum; species Triticum aestivum. The sequence goes on from NC_057810.1 coordinate 689,443,451, forward strand.
ACGGGCTATAATGCATATATAAATAAATTGAATAAATAATTAGGGTTGTCTTCAAGGTCGAAGCTCATTTCCCCCTCATACGTTTGGGCATGTTCTGACATGACGAGTGCCTAGTAGGCTCCCTAGAATTCAACCGTCTGGATAGTCCAGGCTCCCCAAATCCATATCATATATGAGAGAGAAACATGGATGTCTGGGCTATTCTCCATGTTATCTCCAACACGCAGACCCAACAACAAAAACCCCACTCCACGACACACGCTTCCCTTTTTTCCTATCAGACCCTCCATTTCCTACTCGATTTTTCGTCATACCGGGATATTTCTCACTTGAGCCCTCACCTTTAGAACCAGATGATGTTCACCTCACCTTCGTCGTGTGTTGCAACATGTATGAAACTTTTTATATTTACAATAAAATAGAGCGGGTAGAGCTAACATATACTCCCTCCGTCCGGAAATACTTGTCATTAAAATGAATTAAAGAGGATGTATCTAGATGTATATTAGTTCTAGATACATCCCTTTTTATCCACTTTGGTGACAAGTATTTTCGGACGGAGGGAGTACTATTAACACAAAATAACAAATAACTATAGAGGTAATTCTCAAAGGTTCATTCAACTTTGCAAATTAAGACCGACTTGTAAAGCGAGTGGCAACCTGAACATATCCTTCGTCTCCAATAAGCTCCATCTCTAGCCCACACAACATTCATTGCTAGAAGTACTTATCATTCTTCTCTTCATCGTCCTCCCTACATCCTTCATTCCTAGCCTCTTCGTCAACCTTTGTTGCCGCCAACCGGTACCACGTCAACATCAGTGTGTTCGTCAGTGACATCTCATCTTCTTCTTCCTCCTTCCGTGCTAGTTTTAGTTCTCGATCCTACTTTTTTAGAGAATACTCTTCCTTTCTTTTTTTGCTTTATTTTTTGGAACATTCTCTTCTCCAACACAATGTGTCGTGGATTTGTCACGGCAGATGTCCTAGTGAAAGGACTTAGTCGTGGAGCCATCGCCACGGGTTTACTTGAAGGGGTTAAAGCGGACACAAAGACACGAGGGTTTTATACTAGTTCGGCCCCTTCGATGAAGGTAAAAGCCTACGTCTAGTTGTGATGGAATTGATATGATCTCGATGGCTAGGGAGCAAACAAGCTTCGCCTAGGCTCGAGTTGTGGTTGTCCCTGAACCGCCGCCGGGTCGTCCCCTTATATACACGGGTGACGCCCGTCGGTCCATAGAGTCCCAACCGGTTCATACTCGTATCCCGGTCGGTATCTCTTTATTCCTAACTTACAATACAAGTTACACATCAGGTCGGTTTACGGCTATAGATTCTAAACCGACTATAGGCCTTGGGCCTTCATCTGCTTATACCACTAATGAAGTTAACCCGGCCCAAGTAGGCCGGTTTACGCCTAGTGGTAATATCCCCAACATTAGGCCCCAGATTGATTTGAACTGGTTCATGTCAATCCTTCACAAAATCTTGTGTCTTGGACATCTTCTGGAAATTGGTAAACTGCCATGTTGTCATCATTTCTGGTTGTTGTAAACCGGCATGACGTCATCATGTAATTTGTCATTTATAACGCCCTCTTTTAACGGCAGCTCCTGGATCCGCGCGCTTGACCTAACTCTGTTGCCTTATAAATAAGACCGAATGGTCATCTCCTTTCTTTTCCCCTCATCTCTTCTTCTTCGTCTTCCTCGCGTCGCCAGCCTTGGAGCTCCGCCGCCACCATCGACCTCTGCTTCGTCTTGGGCCGTTGCATCAACCTGAGCGCACCAGAGCACTGCGGTATCGTTCCGCATCTTCTCCGTTCCCAGTAAGCTTTCTCCTCTTCTTGACCTAGATCTGTTCTTAGGGTTCCATGTTCGTGCTGTGTTCGTCACTTGCTCATACTTGTATTCCGATTCTTGGATGAATCTGTAAAGTCCCGCTGTGTTCAGTAGTAATCTTTAAGCATCCGCCTGTTATTTCTTATCTAAGCCCATAGATCTCACGCACATACCCGCTCAATGGTTCACTTCCGTTCCGCCTCACTCTTCGGAATATTTTCTGTTTTTTGTGAGCTCGCTGTAGATCCGTGGCTGAAATAAGATCTTTGTGAAACCTGTTTCTGTATACCTAGTTGTCCATAGCTTCAATTTCTTCCGATGCTTGGGTCAGGCGGTTTAACTTATCATAGAAAAAAGTTACTAAACCGGTGTATACCATTAGTCCCCTGGTTGAACCGCCAGAATCCACATGATGCCGCATCGTGGAAGACCGGTTCATCGTAGTTTTAGATCAACACCTTCTTTTACCCAGCGTGTTCTTGAACCGGATCATCTATTTCTTATAGATCTCGCCATGGCCAAACAAGTGTATGAGTGCAATTGGGTTCCTTCTCGCATCACGGAATCACAGTTGGACGATCTAGTCTTGATCGGCGCTTTAGACAGTAAAGATACGATCCACTGGAGGGTTCCTGGAAATGAATGTCCACCTACCCCCCAGGAAGGAGAAGTTGTGGTCTTCGCAGACCACTTGGCCCGGGGCTTCAAACCGCCCGGCTCTAAATTTTACCGAGATGTATTAGCCAATTTTCAGCTCCGTCCACAGGATATTGGCCCCAACTCTGTTACCAATCTATGCCACTTTCAAGTGCTTTCTGAGGTATACTTTCAAGAGGAGCCTTCAGTCGAATTGTTTAGAGATCTCTTTCATTTAAACCATCGCACTGAATTCACCGATGGCCCCAACACTGAATTGGGCGGTATGGCCATTCAGAAGAGGAAGGAAATCACTTATCCCCACGTCAAACTCCATACTCACCCCAAGGAGTGGAATGCAACTTGGTTTTATTGCAAGGATACCTCTCCTGACAATGAAAATCCCTTGCCTGGTTTCCGTCCGGAACGGCTCAGCAACACGCACCCTTTTCCACAAAGACTAAGCGCCAAGGAAAGAATTAAATACGCTCCGCAACTGTCCAAGCTCCGAGCTTTTATGGCCAACGGCTTAACGGGAATAGATCTTGCACGTTGTTGGATATCATGGAGCATACTGCCTCTGAGCCGGCGCTCCGATTTGATGTGCAAGTATACTGATAGTGTCGATGACCCACTCCGACACACTAAAATCCAACTCCCTGATGACGAAGTCACAGAATCTGTGAAAAAGATGCTGAATGAACCGGAGCACCTCTGTGCTCAAACCAGTCTGCCTCCTTACTGCACCACCAACAAACCGCCAGCGGTAATATTTTAATTGCTCTATTGTTGAACCGGTTCCTGCTTTATATGTTTGACATTTAATTACTGCTGATCCAGGGCGATAATCCGTTTTGGAGAAAGAAACTTCCTCAAGACAAAACGGAGAAGGCAGGACGGCCAACCCGGCCCAAGACCAAGGTTATCAAGAAACCAGCTCATAAGAGAAAAACCACCGCTTCATCTGACCCAGCCATTGATGATGATGTGGGTAATCCGGATCTTGAGGTAGAACTTGATTCACTTGGCTTGCTTTTTACACGCCTTATTGATGATGATGCTTGTCAGGATGACGCTGAAGCCAGCAATGCGGGTTTCGTTGAGGTAACCATTCTCTCTTCCGATTCAGAAATCTTGCCTTTGCCAAAATTTCGCCGGGCAAACCGGAAAGTTAAATTTTCTCATCCTCTTGCTTATCTGGATTCCCAATTTCTTATGAAGACCCAGCAACACGAAGCTCGCCGCACAACCCGGCACAGTGGTCAGGTAGTTACCTCTGCCGGTTTACCAAACAGTCCGGTTCGAAAACGCCGCTCTGAGGTCTCCGACCTTTTTATTGATTTAAATCGTAAAGCGGGTTTCTTCCGTCAACCTCTTAATCCATCCGACTCCGATTATCAGGTCACTTCTCATTCACCGTCTGGTGAATCGTCAGCCACTCAGCTACCACCTTTGAAAACCGTTGCTGGGTAAGTTAAACTGAACATATGCTTCCAGTATACCGCATAATGGCTTATGCTTTTCCTTGACTTTTTGTTTTTCTTTCAGGGCTAAACCGAAACCAAGCAAGAAGGCCCGCCTGGATAAAGCGGCTGAAGAAGATGTGGCCCCAGAACATGACCAAGCGCCGGATCGTGAAATGTTTACTTCTGAAGATATCCCCAATGATCCTCCTTTGCAAGACGATGTTATTCCCGAAGAAGGGCTTGTTAATACTCCAGCCTCTGCTGATCCGCCTGCCAGCTCCATCCAGATTGAGAAATCCCACACTCCTGCTGACCAAACAGCCGCACCAACACAAACTGGCGAGTCCAAAGATGATGATGTTGTGATTACCGGTGTGGGCCGCTCTGAACCCGGGAATCCTGTCACCCTTACCAAGCATACCATCAAAGAGGATTTTTCCGCTTTGAACAAGGAAAAATGGGATGTTGAACTAGAGACATATGCTGCCCTGAGTGCCCAAGACCTTCACTCCGGCTATTTAAACCGGCTTTACACTAGCCGTGACTGTGAAGCTGGCCTGGTCAAAATGATGAGGGATAAATTTGAGGTAACTTACTTCTTTCCCTGCTGCCATTACCTCCATCCTTCTAGCCCCCAAGGGCCGGTTTGTAACGTTGGTCAAACCGGGACTTGATCCTGAACATTCTTGAAACCGATCGGTATAGCCCGCAAGAACCGGTCTAACTTAGCATAAGTAAACCGGGGCTCCAATAGAGAACTGTCCTTAGAACACAACTTGATCAAATAGCCATTAGCCCCCAAGTGCCAAGTTGAATACTTGTATTGAGCTTGGGACTTTGTAATCGAGTAATATATAAAAATTGAAGGTGCATTAGCCCCCAAGTGTCAGGCATATAACTTTGTTATGTGGTTGATACTTCAACTCCTTGGATCGCCTGTGCAAAGCTTAAACGCTGTCTATGTGCAGGCTGAGGTGAAAATCAAGGAGGACCAAGTTGCCGATTTGCAGGAGGCCTTGAAAACCCAGCAGGCTGAAACAGATAAGGCAAAGCAAGAATTAACCAGCGCTTTGAGCACTGCTGAACGACTGAAAGAAGGCTTCAAGAAAGAGCGGGCTGACTGGGCCACTGAGAAGGCCGGTTTAACCAAAAGAGCGGAAAACGCTGAAGCTGCCCTTAAACCGGTGGTGGATGAACTGACGGCCGTACAGCGGCAAATACACTCCATGACTGCTGCAATCTTTGGTAAGCTCCTTGTAACTTCTGTGATAATTTAAACCTGCTGTAGCGTGAACCCGGTTTGAGACCATTCCAATATTGTTGTAGGCACACGTATTGGGCACTTAGGAAATGATGTGCGGAAGAAATTGAAAGCTGCCTACACCTTGGTGGAACAATTGTATACCGGAGCCCAACGGATCATCACCACAACTTCTCACAATAACCCGGCACCCTCATTAATCCAGGACACTCTTAGCAAGTTGTCAATGCTTCCAGCCCGGATTGAGGAGCTGAAAAAATCCGCTGCCCGAACCGGAGCCATCAATGCCTTAATCCGGGCAAAGGCATGGGTGCCAGATTTTGATCCTGCGGAAGCAGCTCAAGGCTATCCCAGCCTGAAAGAAGATGGCTCTGAATTCAACGAAGAGGATTTAAGGGCAATAAACCGTGCAGTGCGCCCTCTGGCTTGCCAACTAGCTGAAGAGGCAGATTTGACGCATTATCAAGCGCAATATAACAAGCAAAACAAGCGAGTGCCTGCCCCAACTGTTGAAGCGGAGAATCTGCTCCCTCCAATCCGTAAGCACACTTATGCCCCTGATATTGAACCGTCTTCCCTGATCCATGAAGAGGCTGTTTTCCAAGCTTTAATGGGAATCAACTGGACCACTGTTGATTTCCAGCCAATGGGTAGAGACGAGGAAGCTGAAGCGGCGGAGGATGAGGAGCAGGCTTGAACCAGAAACTGGTTTGGAAAGCTGTTTGTGACATCTTCCGAAAAGAACAATGATCTTATTTAGGTACCGTGCTGCCCTGTAATAGGATAGTTAATGCTTCTAACTGGAATATGCCTTCGTGCATAAGTACTGAAGCTTTCGTTTGAAGAACTCCAATTCATATTTCCTGCAATCAGAAAAATTTGAACTTCGGTGGCGGTTATACCGCCAGCCGATTTATAATCCTGATATGTGTATCAGTAGTATAACAAATATATGATACATAAATACCTGCCATGTTTGGGTACGAAGCTGGCTTAGCCAAGCCTGAAGCGGCGGTTTTATAAACCATTACCGTCAAAAGAAAAAAAGGTGGGAGAAAATAGCTCCCATATAAACCGTACTGAATCAATACGAGCCCCCTTGTTACTCCATGATGTTAACAGGAAAAAGGTAAACCGGGCATACTCCTCCGGATTAAAGGGGAATCAAATCCATCGGCTGAATCGGAAAAAAGGTGTTTGTCGACATAAAAGAAATCCGACAAAAGCAAAGAATAAACAAACCATGAAAATAACATGGAAGAAAAGGTAATGATAAAAACCATTTGCAAAAATATGCTATACTGAGCTGATCAGATGGTATTACCATGGTCGGACAGGATCAAGGCCCCCAATAGGAGTGACAATGATTCAAGTCAGCCAGGTCCCCAAATGATTCGTGGCATATATGCCAGATCAAGAGGCGTGGCAATGGTTCGGGTTCGACCATGCCCCCAAGTGATTTTGTGGCCTTAGGCCGACCAAGAGGCATGACTGGTTCAGACTTGACCATGTCCCCAAATGATCTGGTGGCTGTCGCCTATCAAAGGGCGTCGCGTTGGTTCGGACACGACCAAGGCCCCCAGTGATATATAAAAAACAAATGTCAAGGGGTAAACCGGAGGCCGCTTTAAACAGAACCACTCCGTGTAACCTCGCATGATGAGAAAGACAGAGACCCCGCTTTAGCTGAGGCTCCGGTTTGATATATCAAAGATAATATATACATTGTCATGATATGTACATAGATAGAGCCGATGGCTCAAGTATAGTAAGGCCGAAGATGAGCTATATTCCATGGCCTGTTGTTCTCCTCCTCTGATGTACGTGAGTCTTTATGCCCTCGAATATCAATGAGATAGTACGACCCGTTGTGCAAATTCTTGCTGACCACGAAAGGCCCCTCCCAAGGTGGGGATAACTTGTGCATATCCGTTTGATCTTGGATGAGTCGAAGCACCAAATCTCCTTCTTGAAAAGTTCTGGTTCTAACCCGGCGACTGTGATAGCGACGAAGATCTTGCTGGTAAATCGCCGAACGGGCAGCCGCTATATCACGCTCCTCGTCCAATAGGTCCAAAGCGTCTTACCGTGCTGTCTCATTGTCTGCTTCAACATAAGCTGCCACACGAGGCGAATCGTGCCGGATATCACTAGGGAGAACTGCCTCTGCTCCATAGACCATGAAAAATGGCGTGTATCCTGTGGACCGGTTTGGCGTAGTATTGATACTCCATAACACAGATGGTAGCTCTTCAACCCAACATCCTGGTGTTCTTTGCAATGGGACCATAAGCCGGGGTTTGATACCTCGCAAGATTTCCTGATTAGCTCGTTCTGCGTGTCCATTGGACTGGGGGTGTGCCACTGACGACACGTCAAGTCGGATGTGCTCACATTCACAGAACTCCTTCATAGCGCCCTTGGATAAATTGGTACCATTGTCAGTAATGATACTGTGTGGAAAACCAAACCGGAAAATCACCTTCTTGATGAACTGCACCGCTGTTGCTGCATCACACTTGCTGACAGGCTCCGCTTCAACCCACTTGGTAAATTTGTCAACTGCCACCAAAAGGTGGGTTTTCTTATCCTTGGATCTTTTAAAAGGTCCAACCATATCCAGCCCCCAAGTTGCAAACGGCCATGTTATTGGGATCATCCTCAATTCTTGAGCCGGCACATGAGCACGCCTTGAAAATTTCTGACATCCATCACACCGTTTAACCAAGTCCTCCGCGTCAGCATGCGCTGTCAACCAGTAGAACCCGTGACGAAACGCCTTTGCCACCAGAGACTTTGAACCGGCGTGGTGCCCACAATCCCCTTCATGGATTTCTCTTAAGATTTCACAGCCTTCCTCAGGAGAAACACAACGTTGAAACGCCCCTGATACACTGCAATGATGTAATTCACCATTGACAATCGTCATAGACTTGGATCGCCGGACTATCTGCCTGGCTAGAATCTCATCCTCTGGTAACTCCCCCCGGTTCATGTACGCAAGATAAGGAACTGTCCAATCCGGAATAACATGTAGAGCTGCCACCAATTGAGCCTCCGGACCAGGAATAGCCAAATCCGCCTCACCTGGGAGCTTGACTGACGGGTTGTGCAACACGTCCAAAAAGACGTTAGGCGGGACCGGTTTACGCTGAGAGCCCAACCGGCTTAAAGCATCCGCCGCTTCATTCTTCCGACGGTCCACATGATCCACTTGATAACCCTTGAAACAACCTGCAATATTATCCACTTCCCGATGATATGCAGCCATGAGCGGGTCCTTAGAATCCCAAGTGCCAGACACCTGTTGAGCCACTAGGTCCGAGTCACCAAAGCACTTAACCCGGCTTAAATTCATCTCTTTAGCCATCCGGAGACCATGGAGCAAGGCTTCGTACTCAGCTGCATTATTAGTACAAGGGAACATTAAGCGGAGAACATAACAAAACTTATCACCTCGTGGGGAAGTTAATATGACTCCAGCCCCCGAGCCTTCCAATTACCTGGATCCGTCAAAATGAATAGTCCAATATGTGTGATCCGGCTTCTCCTCTGGTGCTTGTAACTCCGTCCAGTCATTGATGAAATCAACAAGTGCTTGAGACTTCACTGCCGTTCGAGGCACGTACTTCAGTCCGTGTGGCCCAAGCTCTATAGCCCACTTGGCAATCCGGCCAGTCGCCTCCCGGTTCTGTATAATATCACCCAAGGGAGCTGAACTGACCACTGTGATGGGGTGCCCTTGAAAATACTGCTTCAACTTCCGACTGGCCATAAAAACACCATAGACCAGTTTCTGCCAATGCGGATACCTTTGCTTGGATTCAATAAGCACCTCGCTGATATAATAAACCGGCCGCTGAACCGGATATTCCTTGCCTGCCTCTTTGCGTTCCACCACAATAGCCATGCTAACTGCTCGAGCTTTGGCCGCTACGTATAATAATAGTGGCTCCTTGTCGATCGGAGCTGCAAGAACAGGCGGATTGGCTAACTGCCGCTTCAGGTCCTCAAACGCTTCATCAGCAGCCGGACTCCAAATGAAATGGTCTGTCTTCCTCAGCATTTGGTACAAAGGAATGGCCTTCTCTCCGAGGTGGCTGATAAACCGGCTTAGTGCAGCGATCCGGCCCGCCAAACGCTGAACATCGTTGATACATTTTGGTTTAGCTAGGGATGTAATAGCCGTAATCTTCTCCGGGTTAGCCTCGATTCCTCTGTTAGACACCAGGAAACCCAGTAACTTGCCTGCTGGAACACCAAAGACACACTTGGCCGGATTAAGCATCATCTTGTAAACTCGCAAATTGTCAAAGGTCTCCTTCAAATCATCCACCAGCGTCTCCTTCTGTCTTGACTTCACTACAATATCATCCACATAGGCGTGCACATTGCGGCCGATCTGTTTATGCAGGCAATTCTGTATACACCGTTGATAGGTGGCTTGGGCACTCTTGAGCCCGAAGGGCATAGATACATAGCAGAAGGCTCCAAAGGGAGTAATAAATGCCGTTTTCTCCTGGTCCTTAACCGCCATCTTGATCTGATGATATCCAGAGTATGCATCCAAAAAACTCAAACGCTCACAACCCGCCGTGGCATCAATGATCTGGTCAATACGGGGGAGGGCAAAAGGATCTGCCGGACAGGCTTTGTTAAGATCTCTATAATCCAAACACATACGCCAAGTGCCGTTTTTCTTAAGAACCAGCACCGGATTAGCAAGCCACTCTGGATGGAACACCTCAATAATAAAACCAGCTGCTAAAAGCCTGGCCACTTCCTCTCCGATGGCCTTGCGTCTTTCTTCGTTAAACCGGCGAAGGAACTGTTTCATCGGTTTATACTTAGGATCCACATTAAGAGTGTGCTCAGCGAGTTCCCTCGGTACACCTGGCATGTCAGACGACTTCCATGCAAAAATGTCCCGATTCTCACGGATGAACTCGATGAGCGCGCTTTCCTATTTGGGATCCAGGTTGGCACTGATAGTGAACTGTTTGGACGAATCGCCGGGCACGAAGTCAACAAGCTTGGTCTCAGCTGCCGATTTGAACTTCAGATCTGAATCATGCTCTGTAGTTGGCTTCTTTAAAGGGGTCATATCCGCCAGATCAACATTGTCCTTATAATACTTCAACTCCTCCGTGGCACAGACTGACCCTGCATAAGCCGCATCACCTTCCTCACATTCCAAAGCGACCCTACGGCTCCCATGAACCGTTATGGTCCCCTTGTAACCCGGCATCTTGAGCTGCAAGTAGATATAACAAGGCCGCGCCATGAACTTGGCGTAAGCCGACCGGCCAAACAAGGCGTGATACGGGCTCCGGATCTTCACCACCTCAAATGTTAGTTTTTCCGACCGGGAGTCGTGCTCGTCCCCAAAAGCCACATCCAGGGCTATCTTACCAACAGGATATGCAGATTTGCTAGGCACCACACCATGGAACACCGTATTCGACGGTCTGAGATCTTTGTCTATTAAACCCATGCGGCGGAATGTCTCATAGTACAATATGTTAATACTGCTTCCTCCATCCATGAGTACCTTGGTGAATTTATAACCCCCCACCTAAGGGTCTACCACTAATGCTAGCTGGCCCGGATTATCAACCCGGGGCGGGTGATCCTCTCTGCTCCACACGATAGGCTGCTCCGACCAGCGCAAGTAACGTGGTAAGGCCGGTTCAACAGAATTCACCGCTCGCCCGTGGAGTTTTCGGTCGCGTTTATCCAAACTAGTTGTGAAAACATGATATTGCCCATTGTTCAACTGTTTTGGCTGGCTATGATAACCCGACTGCTGCTGCTGCTGCTGGCTGTTCTGATTATTCTGGTGATTATGACCGCCTTGATTGCGACCTGAACCGGAAGCTCCATCGTGATCCGGCCCGTGGAAACCGGATCCTGAACCGCCACCTGATCCGTGATCATACCGGAAAGCATTAGAGTTTTTGAACTCCTGCATGATATAACAATCTTTCCAAAGATGGTTAGCCGGCGCCTCCTTCGTCCCGTGCTTCGGGCAAGGCTGATTCAGCAAATAGTTCAAACGGCTTGCGTTAGGATTGGGAGCCCCATTACGATTTGCCGCTTTACCTCTGCGCCGCTGCCCCCTGTCCTGTGCATTAGTGTTGGTCACAAAGTCCATGCTGCCATCTGCCTTGCGCTTGCCTCCGTTTCCATGACCCACTAGTTTGTACTGCTGCTGTTTGGAGTTGCTATTCTTCTTTCCCTTCCCTGCTTCATCATCATCAGGCTCGGGATCCTTGGTACTGTCCGAATCGGCATACTTCACTAAAGCGGCCATGAGAGTTCCCATGTCATTACAGAACCGCTTCATGCGTCCCAACTTCAATTTTAGAGGCTCAAACCGGCAGTTGCCTTCCAGAGTTAGGATCGCAGAGTCAGCATTAATCCTGTCAGACGAGTGCAAAATTTCCGAAACGCGGCGCACCCAACGGGTGGTTGATTCTCCTTCCTCCTGGACACAAGCCGCCAGGTCTACTATGGACTTGGGCTGCTTACATGTATCCTTAAAATTCTGTATAAACCGGGCCCGCAACTGGGCCCATGAGCTGATAGAATTGGGTGGTAGGCTCTTTAACCAAGTACGAGCCGTGCCCTCAAGCATCACGGTGAAGTATTTTGCACATGCGGCCTCATCCACGTCCAGCATTTCCATGGCCATCTCATAACTCTCTACCCATGCTTCAGGGGATAAATCAGCGGTGTAATTCGGCACCTTGCGTGGACCCTTGAAATCTTTGGGCAGGCGCACATTACGTAAAGCAGGGATCAAGCAAGGCACTCCCAAAGCGGATGTGACTCCTAGTCCGGCGAAGGTGGTAGAACGAACTGGCGTAAGTTGACCCGCATTATCCTGGGCTGCTAGCTCGGCCTCCCTTTGTGCTCGGGCCCGGTCCCCCACATCCCGCGCATCGCGGACACCGCCTGCCGGGCTATCACCACGGGCTGCTTCACGGCCTCGCGCATTGCTCGATACGGCGGGTTCATTCAAGCGCCTGCTATAACTCCAGCTTGGACGGGGTGTAGAGTGGATCCGATCACGGCTGTACGAATATGCTTCCTGCTAAATCAGCGCAGTCCGGAGAAGCTCCTTAACCCGGTGCGTCTCTATCGCTTGCGGAGAATCCCCTTCGACTGGGATGGCCTCTAACCGTGCAGCGGCCGCAACAAGGTTGTCCATAGGATTCGAATAATGACCCGGGGGTGTATGGACCGGCGGAGGAACCACAATGTTTTGGTGAGGAGGTTCCATCAGGCGAGGTTGGACCGTCGCCCCTGGTCCTGGTGCCTCAATCCGGCTTGTCTCCGGGTACTGCGGCGGATTACTAGGTCCAGCTCCTGGAGTGTGAAAGAGATTTCGGGGGTCAAACCCTAACGGCAGGCGTGATCTGTGCTTCCGCTTCAAAACCTCCTGTGATGCATTCTGGTCAAGCATGAGTTTATAGGCCTGGGCGTCCAAAGCGGCCCGCTCTGCAGCCATCCTATCTTTTTCTGCTGCCAGATCCGCTTTGGCTTGCACGATCTGCTCTCTCACCTTCGCAATTTCTGCGTTATGGGCCTCCTGATCCGCCGGATTGTCCTCTGCCATAAGCGCGGCTAGTGCATCAAACAGATCAGATAAAACTTGAACCGGCGGGCGAACAAGGCCTCCTGCCCCTGCTGCTGCTGCCGCTGCTGATCCGGAGAGCATTGCTGCGGCGGTCGAAGAGTGATTTGCCGCCTGTGTGCCGGCCATGAATATTCCAACCTGGTTGACCTGGCCTGGGGGGTCCGGAATACTGTCGCCATCGGAACAGCCCCTAATCTGGTCGTCTTGCAACTGGTACAGCGATTCGGTCTCTCCGGTCGAGGACTCGTCATCGGAATAGACGACGGTCTCGCTACCGTGTTCTGATTCGTCCTCACGCTCTCCTTCGTGGACGACTCCAACGAAGACACGCTTCATGGCCGGTTTAGCCCAGGTAGATCTCGCACGCTGAGCCGTCTCGATGAGGTCGGTGCAGATGTCCAGCTCAGGCCCAGGCTCACCGATTTTGCCAATGAAAACATGTATGCCACCAAAGGGGACCTGGTACCCGTACTCGATCGAATCGGCCTCGGGACCCCATCCTGTGTCGTCGATGTAGATCCTGCCCCGACGACTCTTGGTCATCCGGCCCACAACATAGCCTTCGAGTCCCTTGAGCTTGCCCTCCAAGATCGTCAAACCATCATGCGATAGCCCCACGGTGGGCGCCAACTGTCGTGGATTTGTCACGGCAGATGTCCTAGTGAAAGGACTTAGTCGTGGAGCCATCGCCACGGGTTTACTTGAAGGGGTTAAAGCGGACACAAAGACACGAGGGTTTTATACTAGTTCGGCCCCTTCGATGAAGGTAAAAGCCTACGTCTAGTTGTGATGGAATTGATATGATCTCGATGGCTAGGGAGCAAACAAGCTTCGCCTAGGCTCGAGTTGTGGTTGTCCCTGAACCGCCGCCGGGTCGTCCCCTTATATACACGGGTGACGCCCGTCGGTCCATAGAGTCCCAACCGGTTCATACTCGTATCCCGGTCGGTATCTCTTTATTCTTAACTTACAATACAAGTTACACATCAGGTCGGTTTACGGCTATAGATTCTAAACCGACTATAGGCCTTGGGCCTTCATCTGCTTATACCACTAATGAAGTTAACCCGGCCCAAGTAGGCCGGTTTACGCCTAGTGGTAATATCCCCAACACAATGGATCATTTGGCCGCTTTAATTCTTTTCCCTTCTTGTTCTTGGAACACTCTTTCTTTCTACTATAGAATGAACCACCTGGCCACTGTAGTGTCTTGTTGTCCTCACCCGTGAAAGTTTTAGCACCCGTCAGCATGTGGACATACTGCAGAGCATGGTCGTCATGCATCTTGGTGAACGCTTGGTTGCTCATGTCACGAGCGCATATGGTGGTCGTTGTCTATGGTGCTCGCGACAATGAGAGCCTGTTGACCGTCCTTGTCCATTAGTGATTTCAAAATGATTAATCATGATTAACTATCTACCTAACTCTATGCATGCCTAATTAACTGCCAATTAAATCAATTAATTATCTGGCTAATTGGAAAATATCACTACCTCGAATTTCTTGACATTTGAGTGGTACACTTGATTTGAGAATATATCCTGGCTGGCTATCTGTATGACTGACAAGAAATATAATATGATCGCATCCACAACACATGTACGTTACGGTCCTATGATCCGCCTTCCTCCATGGTCGTCCTCAACGCCATGTCCCTCCATGACACCACTCCCCCTATGTCCATGCCTACACCGAAACAAGATATCAAGATGAGTATGGTGGGGTGTGCACGGGTTCAAGCTACATTGCTCGAATCAATGATATTTAGCTCATGCCTTAACTTGCGAAATCATGCTTCATCCAAGGGCTTCATGAAAATATCTGCAAGGTTATCATGAGTGTTGACATACTTGAGCTTGATCTCCCCTCGCCTAATGTGATCCCGGATGAAGTGATACCGAATCTCAATATGCTTCGGCTTGAAGTGTTGCACCGGGTTGAGAGAGATCTTGATGGCACTTTCATTGTCACACTAAAAAGGCACTTCATCACAAATGACACAGTAATCCTTCAAAGTTTGCCTCATCCATAGAAGTTGAGCACAACAACTACCCGCAGCCACATACTCCGCTTCGGTGGACGAGAGAGACACACAACTTTGCTTCTTAGAAGACCAACTCACCAAAGAGCAACCAAGAAATTGGCACCCTCCAGAGGTGGACTTCCTATCCACTCTGTCTCCCGCCCAATCAGAGTCTGAATAGCCCAAAAGGTTGAAGTTTGATCCTCTTGGTACCATAAGCCAAAGTTTGGGGTGTGAGCCAAATATTGAAAGGTTCGCTTGACCGCCACATAGTGGCTTTCCTTAGGTGCGGCTTGAAACCGTGCACAAATTCCCACACTCAACATGATATCCGGTCTAGATGCACAAAGGTAAAGCAAGGAGCCAATCATGGAGCGATATACCTTTTGATACACCGCTTTACCATTAGGATCTATGTCAAGTTGGCATTTGACGGGCATTAGAGTGGAAGCCGGCTTGACATCACTTAGCTTGAATCTCTTGAGCATGTCTTGAGTGTATTTGGCTTGGTTGATGAAGGTGCCTTCTCTTCTTTGCTTGATTTCAAACCCGAGAAAGAACTTCAACTCTCCCATCATGGACATCTTGAACTTTGAGGTCATGAGAGCGGCAAATTCCTCATTGAAAGCTTTGTTAGGGGAACCAAAGATAATACCATCAACATATAGTTGGCATACAAAAAACTCCCCTTTGACCTTCTTAGTAAAAAGAGTGGGGTCGATTTTCCCAATTTCAAACCCACGATCTTGCAACAACTCGGTAAGGTGCTCATACCACGCACGTGGGGCTTGTTTAAGGCCATAGAGTGCCTTGTCGAGTTGGTACACATGATCGGGGAAATAGGGATCCTTGAACCCTAGGGGTTGTTTGAAATACACCAACTCATTAATAGGACCATTAAGAAAAACACTCTTCACATCCATTTGTTGCAACTTGAAGTTATGATTAGAAGCATAAGTAATCAACTAATGAATATATTCAAGGCGAGCAACGGGAGCAAAGGTTTCACCATAGTCGATACCCTCGACTTGGGAGTAGCCTTGTGCTACCAAACGAGCCTTGTTCCAAACAATAATCCCGTGAGCATCTTGCTTGTTCTTGAATATCAACTTGGTTCCAATGACATTATGTTTCCCCGTTGGCCTTGGCACCAATCTCCACACCTTGTTGTGCTCGAAGATGTTGAGTTCTTCATGCATGGCATTGAGCCAATCCGGATCCTCGAGCGCCTCATAGACCTTTTGGGGTTCAACACAAGAAACAAACGCGTGATGTTCACACTAGTTTGCTAATTGTCTATGAGTGCTTACCCCTTTCTTAGGCTTCCAAACACATTCCTCATGAGATGATCTTTGGTTGTGAGCTTGGATGAAATCTTAGCAGCACGACGCTCCAATTCCTCCCCAGGAGTGAGTTGATGAGTGGAAACTTGATCATCTTGAGCGTCGTCATGAGCTTGTTCTTGATCTTGAGCTTGATCTTGATCTTGAACTTGCTCGGAAGGGAGAACTTGACCTTGGGCATCACTTGGTGGCTCACCAACATCTTGAGGTTGATCTTGCCCTTAATCTTGTTCACTTGGTTGAGGGCCTTCACTTTATTCTTCGGAAGCGTGTGGGTCTTGGGTTGGTGATGGCCACACTTGAGTGGAGCATTGTCCTTCTCCTTCGGCCACAAGGGGTTCCTCGATGGGTAGGATATGACCAACACCCATTCTTCTTATGGCTTGGGGAGGAATTTCATAACCTACATCACAAGTACCACTTTGCTCCACTTGGGAGCCGTTATTCTCGTCAAACTCCACATTACACATATCCTCAATGAGTCTCGTGGACTTGTTGAGGACACGGTAAGCATAACCAACAAATATGCCCTCATGAGCTCTAGCCTCAAATTTAAACAAACAAACACCTTTCTTGAGAATGAAACACTTACAACCGAACACTCGAAAGTACTTGAGGTTGGGCTTGTTACCGGTAAGTATCTCATATGGAGTCTTGTTCAAGCCCTTGCGGAGATAGAGCCGATTGGATGCATGGCAAGCGGTGTTGATGGCTTCGGCCCAAAAGTTGTAGGGAGAGTTGAACTCTGCCATCATGGTCCTTGCGGCGTCCATCAACGTCCGGTTCTTCCTCTCTGCGACACCATTTTGTTGAGGGGTGTAAGGTGCTGAATATTGATGCTTGATCCCCTCATCACTAAGGAACTCATCCAAGGTGTATTTATTGAACTCGGTGCCGTTGTCACTTCTTATTGTCAAGATCTTTGTATTGTGTTGACATTGAGCTTCATTTGCAAAGTTGATGACGGTTTGTTGAGTTTCACTCTTCCTCTTGAAGAAATGAAGAAATATACGCAAGTGTATCTTGAATAATCATCCACAATCACCAAGTAATACTTCCTACCCCCAAAACTATCAAAGGATGGAGGCCCAAAGAGATTCATGCGAAGGAGCTCCAAGGGTCTCTTCGAGTAGATGATAGTCGTGGGAGGGTGAGCCTTCTCATGTAACTTTCCTTCGATACAAGCACTGCAAGCACAATCTTTGGCAAAACTAACATTTGTTAGTCCATGGACATGGTCCCCCTTGAGAAGACTTTGCAAAGATCTCATATTGACATGGGCTAAACAGCGATGCCAAAGCCATCCCACATCAACTTTAGCCATTAGGCATGTCGCGGTCTTAGTGGGTGATACGTCTCCGTCGTATCTATAATTTTTGATTGTTCCATGCCAATATTATTCAACTTTCATATACTTTTGGCAAATTTTTATACTATTTTTTGGGACTAACATATTGATCCAGTGCCCAGTGCCAGTTCCTGTCTGTTGCATGTTTTATGTATCGCAGAAACCCCATATCAAACGGAGTCCAAACGGGATAAAAACGGACGGAGAATTATTTTGGAATATTTGTGATTTTTGGGAGGAAGAATCAACGCGAGACGATGCCCGAGGTGGCCACGAGATAGGGGCCCACGCCCACTTAAAGTGGGCGCGCGCCCCACCCTCGTGGGCCACCCATAAGGCGGTTGATGCCCTTCTTTGGCCGCAAGAAAGCTAATTTTTGGAAAACGATCTGGGTGAAGTTTTCAATCCAATCGAAGTTACGGATCTCCAGATATAAAGGAAACGGTGCCAGGGTAAAATTCCGGAAAGCAGAAATAGAGAGATAGATCCAATCTCGGAGGGGCTCTCGCCCATCCCATGCCATGGGAGCCAAGGACCAGAGGGGAAACCCTTCTACCATCTAGGGAGAAGGTCAAGGAAGAAGAAGAAGAAGAAGAAGAAGAAGAAGAAGAAGAAGGGGGCTCTCTCCCCCTTGCTTCCCGTGGCGCTGGAACGCCGCCGGGGGCCATCATCATCACCGTGATCTTCACCAACACCTCCGCCATCTTCACCAACATCTCCATCACCTTCCCCTATCTATATCCAGCGGTCCACTCTCCCGCATCCCGCTGTACCCTCTACTTGAACATGGTGCTTTATGCTTCATATTATTATCCTATGATGTGTTGCCATCCTATGATGTCTGGGTAGATTTTCGTTGTCATATCGGTGATTGATGAATTGCTATGATTGGTTTGAGTTGCATGTTTTATTATTGGTGCTGTCCTATGGTGCCCTCCATGTCGCGCAAACATGAGAGATTCCCGCTGTAGGGTGTTGCAATGCGTTCATGATTCGCTTATAATGGGTTGCGTGAGTGACTGAAACACAAACCCAAGTAAGTAGGTTGTTGCGTATGGGATAAAGAGGACTTGATTCTTTAATGCTATGGTTGGGTTTTACCTTAATGATCTTTAGTAGTTGCGGATGCTTGCTAGAGTTCCAATCATAAGTGCATATGATCCAAGTAGAGAAAGTATGTTAGCTTATGCCTCTCCCTCAAATAGAATTGCAATAGTGATTACCGGTCTAGTAACATAGTCATTTGCCTAGGGACAATTTCACAACTCCTACCACCACTTTTCCATACTCGCTATATTTAATTTATTTCATCTTTTATCTAAACAGCCCCTACTTTTTATTTACGTGTTCTTTATTATCTTGCAAACCTATCCTATCACACCTACAAAGTACTTCTAGTTTCATACTTGTTCTAGGTAAAGCGAACGTCAAGCGTGCGTAGAGTCGTATCAGTGGCCGGTAGGACTTGAGAGAGTATTTGTTCTATCTTTAGCTCCTCGTTGGGTTCGACACTCTTACTTATCGAAATAGGCTACAACTATCCCGTATACTTGCGGGTTATCAAGACCTTTTTCTGGCGCTGTTGCCAGGGAGCAATAGCGTGGGGTGAATATTCTCGTGTGTGCTTGTTTGCTTTATCACTAAGTAATTTTTATTTGCTGTTCTTAGTTGTTCTCTATCTTTAG
Organism: Triticum aestivum; assembly: GCF_018294505.1. NCBI lineage: Eukaryota > Viridiplantae > Streptophyta > Magnoliopsida > Poales > Poaceae > Triticum > Triticum aestivum. The sequence goes on from NC_057810.1 coordinate 689,462,701, forward strand.
TTATGGATATGGAACACAAAATACCAAAAAAATTAGGTGTACTTGCTACTCATAGAGATGGGGTGAGTCCTAAAACCCTCGATTCTCATTATGTGGAAGATATTATGTACTACTTTGATAATCCTGAGAAAACCTCATTCAACTTTATAATGGGAGACACATTGGATCAACGTGAATACTTTAGGGATTATCGCTCGACACAAAAAGGGGAACTATTATGGGATCAATTTATTATGTTACGTTGGTATGCCCGGGATCTATGCTTGAGATATGATATTACTTGTTGCTCTAGGATGAAGGCTCCACACCTTCCCTTTTCATGCAAATTTAATGATAATTAAACCTTAGCTTCTTATGCTAATGGTATATATGATTACTATGATGTGGAACAAATAGAAGAATTTGTTGCTTTTAAGGCTGCTTATGAAATTGAATCTTTGTTTGAAAAGTATGAAGCTTTAGATGATGATGTTTATAGGCCTGAAAATCTTGCTATACTTTGATATTGCTATGCAAATTATGAATACAATTACTATATTAATGCATTTATTGAGAAAGTCTCCGCTGTGCAAGAAGAGACTAATATTTTGCAGGAAGCTATGGAAGAAGAAATGATGAAACTGTGAACTCATTGGCTGAAAAAGATGATGAGGAGAGCGAAGAATAAAAGGAGGAAGAGCGGATTGATCACCCGTGCCCACCTTCTAATGAAAGTAACTCTTCAACTCATACATTGTTTAATCCCCCTTCGTGCTTACCGAAGTATGATTGTTATGATGATTGCTATGATCCCGTTGATTCTCTTGAAATATCCCCTTTTCATGATGCTTGCTATGCTTGTGGACAAGATGCTAATATGAATTATGCTTATGGAGATGAACTTGCTATAGTTCCTTATGTTAAACATGAAATTGTTGCTATTGCACCCACGCATGATAGTCCTATTATCTTTTTGAATTCTCCAAACTACACTATATCGGAGAAGTTTGTGCTTATTAAGGATTATATTGGTGGGTTGCCTTTTACCGTTCCACATGATAATTTTGATAGATGTAATATGCATGTGCTTGCTGCTCCTACTTGCAATTATTATGAGAGAGGAACTACATCTCCGCCTCTTTATGTTTCCAATATGATAAAATTGCAAGAAACTGTTTATACTATGCATTGGCCTTTACTATGTGTGCATGAATTGTTATTTTATGACATGCCGATGCATAGGAAGATAGTTAGGTTTCGTTGTTGCATCATATATGTTACTTTGTGCTCACTACTAAATTACAAATCATTGTTAATTAAAATTAGCTTTGATATACCTTGGGATCCGGGTGGATTCATTACTTGAGCACTATATGCCTAGCTTAATGGCTTTAAAGAAAGCGCTGCCAGGGAGACAACCCGGAAGTTTTATAGAGTCATTTATTTCTGTTGAGTGATTTTATATAGTTTAAAAACAAAAAAATAAAGAGGGGAACCTAAAAACTTTTCAAAAAGGAAAGTGAAAGTGAGAAAGACAAGCATTGTTGAAGTGGGAGAGCTCCTTGAACTTTGTTCATGCTCACGGAAACTTTGTGAATCTTGATTACAAAAACTTTTCATCAAAAATAATTATCCCCTTGTACAATTCCATTGTATTATAAAAATAATGTGCCAAGGTTTGCCTTTAGGATGTTTACAATGCTTGTTGGTTTGTATGGTGCAGGACAGAAACTTTTGGCTGTAGTGTGTGATTTTACATTTTTAACTGGAACGTCAAACGGTTATGATTATTTTTGCAATGTATTTCTATACAACTTGTTTTATTTTCATAATTTTGGTAGGAGTTTTGGGGTACCATAAGTATGGTGAATGTTCAAATTGCTACAGACTGTTTTTTTGACAGATTCTGTTTTTGATGCATAGTTTGCTTGTTTTGATGAATCTATCAATCTATATTAGTGGATTAAGCCATGAAAAAGTTATATTACAGTAGACACAATGCAAAAACAAAATATGAATTGGTTTGCTACAGTACTTAGAGTAGTGATTTGCTTTATTATACTAACGGGTCTTACCGAGTTTTCTGTTGAAGTTTTGTGTGGATGAAGTGTCTAATCGAGGATGTCTCGATATGAGGAAAAGGAAGAGAGGCAAGAGCTCAAGCTTGGGGATGCCCGAGGCACCCCAAGTAAATATTCAAGGAGACTCAAGCGTCTAAGATTGGGGATGCCCCGAAAGGCATCCCCTCTTTCTTCAACAAGTATCGATATGTTTTCGGATTCATTTCGTTCGTGCATTATGTGCAAGTCTTGGAGCGTCTTTTGCATTTAGTTTTCACTTTTCTTTTGTGCACCATACTGGTATGAGATATTCGTTGGTTGATTTATAGAATGCTCATTGCACTTCACTTAAATCTTTTGAGTATGGCTTCATAGAATGCTTCATGTGCTTCACTTATATCATTTGAAGTTTGGATTGCCTGTTTCTCTTCACATAGAAAACCGCCATTTATAGAATACTCTCTTGCTTCACTTATATCTATTTAGAGAGATGACAGGAATTGGTCATTCACATGGTTAGCCATAAAATCCTACATAAACTTGTAGATCGCTGAATATGATATATTTGATTCCTTGCAATAGTTTTGCGATATAAAGATGGTGATATTAGAGTCATGCTAGTGGGTGGTTGTGGATTGTAGAGACAGTTGTGTTGAGGTTTTCAAGTCCCGTAGCATGCACGTATGGTAACGGTTGAAAGGATCGATATGGTTGACTAGAGGGGGGGGGGTGAATAGGCAACTAACAATTTTTAGCTTTTCTTTACCAAATTAAACTCTGCATCAAAGTAGGTTGTCTAGATATGCAACTAGGTGAGCAACCTATATGATGCAACAACAACAAGCACACGAGCAAGCAAAGGAAACAACACAAGTAAGCTTGCAAAAGTAAAGGTGCGAGATAACCAAGAGTGAAACCGGTGGAGACGAGGATGTGTTCCCGAAGTTCCTTCCTTTTGAGGGGAAGTACGTCTCTGTTAGAGCGGTGTGGAGGCACAATGCTCCCCAAGAAGCCACTAGGGCCACCGTATTCTCCTCACGCCCTCACACAATGCGAAATGCCGTGATTCCACTATTGGTGCCCTTGAAGGTGGCAACCGGACCCTTACAAACAAGGTTGGGGCTCTCTCCACAACTTAATCGGAGGCTCCCAACGAAACCACGAAGCTTCACCACAATGGAATATGGCTTCAAGGTGACCTCAACCGTCTAGGGTGCTCAAACACCCAAGAGTAACAAAATCCACACAAGAAGGTATGGGGGAAGCAAATATCCTTTGGTGGAAGTGTAGATCTAGGTCTCCTCCTTCAATCCCTAGCAAATCAACAAGTTTGAGTGGCTAGAGAGAGAACTGGCAAGAGAGCTTGAGAGCATTAATGGTGGAGTGAGGGAGGTAAGAGGTCAGAGTGGTAGGTGGAAGAACCACCTTATATAGCAACCCTAATAAATCCAACCGTTACTGCGTTTTCAGTACTGCAGCGGTACAACCGGTCCTTGTCCCGGTACAACCGGGGCTCATGATGTAACGGCGGAACCCTACCAGGCGGTACAACCGGGCCACCAGGCGCTAATACCGGTTATTAGAAAATAACCAGACCAACCGCCCAGCCACCACACAACTACCGCACTGAAACAAAACGGAGTCACCCTTGAGGGCGGTAGTTGGGCGGTGCGGGGCCGGTGCAACCGCTTGGCCTTGAGCGCTTGAGCGGCTAAGGTAAGAGCGGAAGAACCGCTCGAACTTCCGGTAGTACCGGTTGATGAGGAACAACCGGACCAACCGTCCCACCACCGCCCGGGAACCGCATCAAAACAGAAGCCTGACTGGTACATGGGCGGTGCATGGCCGGAACAACCGCCGCAGGTCTTTGCTGAGTCTGGTGGCGGTACTACAGCCCGAAGGCAGCGGTACCACCGCTCGACAAAGATAGGCAAGCGCCAAGAGCTAGCAGTACAACCGCTCGGACAAGCGGTACAACCGCTGGGAAGACACATCAGAAGTCAAATCAAGAGGGAGGCACTCTCTCTCACACCAGAGGAAGACAACAGAGGGGTGATGGAGGTGTACGTGAACGGATTCCCCTACTCTTTCCAAAGTGGATTCCCTCTTGATAGTACGGGTTCCCTACGACCAAAGAGATAAAAAGCATAGAGGACTCTGTCTTCAATCGTTTCCTTCGAGAGAGAGAACAACTATCCGATGTAAGCCTAATCATCGAGAACCTGAAACATTTAGCACATGATTAGACCAACAAAGGTTATCATCATCATCCAAAACATAAGGTAGGAAATGCCCTTTCAATCTCCCCCTTTTTGGTGGATGATGACAACAACACGATTTGTAAGATAGAGATCTATAGAATCTAGTCGGAGCTCCCCCCTAGATGTGTGCCCCAATTTGAACTAGCTGTTAGAGAGCATGGGCACACTTTAAGGTCGAGACTCCCCCTAGATTTTATAGACTCGCCACTATAAGCACATAATATGAAGGTAGACAACATAATGGAATGAGAGCAATACTACCAATAATAACCAACAAACATGAAAATAAGATAGCAGAAGTGGCACAAGATTCCCACAAAGCAAGCCGAGAAACTAACAAAGTTCAACTGGAGACCACTAACAAAGTTCAACACGCACACGAAAAACACTCACGCAAAACACCCATGCAACTCCCGAGTCCTATAACACTCTCTCCCCCTTTGGCGTCAAGACTCAGTCGGAGCGAAGCTAGCGCCCCAGGCTCAGCCGTCCTCCTCTGACTCCTCGGTAGCATCTGGATCTTCATCATCATCAGAATCTTCATCATTGTCCCGATCTGAGTCCACCATGATATCATCAACAACAGTAAAGGAGGTGGAGGGCTGAGGGGGGGGGGCTTCATCATCAGTCCAGGTGCCGTGGGAAGATATCCGAAGCTCCTCCAGTGTGATGCTCTTCTCAGAGCCACTCTGAACCGACATGTTGAGATGCCTCATCATTGCAATTTGGCGACACCGGCGAAGCTTCTCATTGACATGTGCCTCATACATCCTCTTCTAGATGTCAGACTGAAGGCAGAAAGTCTTCTTCACCTTGGCAGCGAGCTTGTCCACCCACGAAGGCTTGGCCCCTAGCTCCAGCTCAAAATCCTCATCATCAGAAGTTGCATGGACATCCTCAGGAGCATTAGCAGGGAAACGAGGCTCGACGTGCTTCTTCTTCTTAAGGAGCTTGACTTCATGAATGGTGAGATTATCAGGAGAGGAGAGGGGCTCTCCAGGATGGTGAACCTCCCACACGGAGTTCAGAAAGCACATGACAAAAGGAGTATAAATGGGGACCTTCCTGTAGATGACCATGTTGTACATCTCGTGCCACAGCCAGTTGGACACATCAAACGTCTCCCCAGATCCCACCTTGGTCTTCATTGCAACCATCAAGTCAACAAGATAGCCATGGATTTCATCTTGATTCCCCACCTTGGGCAGAAGCACATTGCAGAACACGCGATGCATGATGTCATAGACCTTCACCAAATCCTTAGATTCACCAATAATACCACGACCCCGAATGTACAGAGGGGCAAGCTTCTCCTTAGGCATGGAGTCAGGATGGTCATGGGGGCAAATGCCACCCCTTCCTTCCAGACCGGTATCATCGTACCCAATAGCATTGCATAAGGTCCTCCAGGGAACTTGAAAGAGCTCATCACGGCACATGAAAGTGAGGGTGCGCGCGTCATCTTCTCCAAAGTGAATGGTGGCATAGAACTGATGGATGAGTTGAACATCAAAGTCACGGTTGACCGACATGAGCTTGATAAGATCAAACTCCTCACAGAGAGCCAAAGCCCCACCAAAATACTCCAGGTTGTTCCTCCAATGGTCAAGATCGATGGTCCACTGCTTGGCATATCTGTTCTTGTTGTGCTCAAAGAGTTCATGAACAATCCGCACTTGCATCTCATTCCGAAACTGAACGGTGGTCCAACGAGGAGCTACGGGAACCACATAAGGATTCTTTGAGCGGAAGGCTTCCCAATCCTTGGCTTTCCAACGGTGCAATGACATTACCACACGTTGCTTTGCAGCGGCAGACTTCTCACGGGAAGTGGGCTTGGTGGGAATCACAACCTCCTCTTCATCAGCAGACACAACCGGGCGCGTGGTCCTTCGAGCCCTCTTCTTGGTCTTGCGAGGAGCAGAGCGAGAACTAGAGCCACCTGAACACACACACGAAGAGAACACATGAAAACCAGCAAGAATGAGAGGAAAGCACACAACAAATGCAACAGCAGAGAAGACAGAACATTGTTGTGTGGTTCGTATATTCCGGTTGTACCAGATCTCCCACCAGTAGAACCGTCCCACCGGTTGTACCGCCCGTATAGGCGGTAGAACCGCTGACAGTGGCAGTACCGGGGGGGGGGGATAGAGATAACCACGATCTACGAATCATACAACTAATATTCTGAATTCTAGGTACTGCAAACTAGATAGGAGAAGAGCAACGATCTCTCCCAACCAAAGTTCAAACACTAAGCTCGGAGGGTTAAGTAATGCCCTGGACAAAAGAACCCTAGAACGAGAAACGAAGAACAAGGGCATTACCACCATCCGTGGGAGGAGATCGGGAGGCCTCCATGGAGAGAATCCACGGAGGTCCCACGATCCGAAGCGCAAGACGCACTCCGGGGCGGGGCAGAGGTGACCGACGGCTAGGGCAAGGAAAAGACGAACGGGGACGAAGGGGAAAAGAAGAAAACCCTTCACCCCGTTGAATATAAATAGGCCCATAGCCGCACAGCTGTAGAACTGCTCCAAGGACCAGTTGTACCGCAAGTCAGGTACTAACAGGTGGTTGTGGGCGGTACTTCTGTTTCCTGAAGGGCACCAGTAGTACCGCCCGGAAACAACCGGTAGTACCGCACGAAGGAAACCCAGTGAATATGAGCGGTAAAACCGCCCAAGTACCGATTGCAAAACTACTGGGGCAGCACAACCAGGTATCAGTGGTAGAACCGCCCGTGACCCCGGTTGTACCGCCCGGCCACCAATGCCCAAACCAAGGAGAAAGGAACAAAACAAACGGGACAACAACTTAGAGAAACCAACACTTAGAACAGAGAAAAGAACGAAAAGAAAAACAACTGCACGAAAGCAGAGCGAGCTCAGGCCTCTCTCAAGAGAGGGCGGTGGCCGGAGCCACCTATGTTTGAGTCAACTGGTATGGCGCCGTGAAGAATTATCCTTGGGCCCATGACCAAAACTCGTCTTTGAAGCACAAGTACCATAAAAAATGGCTAATGTGAAAGATTTGATCAATTTATGCATAATGGGGGGAGGGAGAGTTCATTGTGAGAACACCACTCCCCCTATGTCCATGCCTACACCTAAACAAGATATCAAGATGAGTATGGTGGGGTGTGTATGGGTTCAAGCTACATTGCTCGAATCAATGATATTTAGCTCATGCCTTAACTCGCGAAATCTTGCTTCATCCAAGGGCTTCGTGAAAATATCTGCAAGGTTATCATGAGTGTTGACATACTTGAGCTTGATCTCCCCTCGCCTAATATGATCCCGAATGAAGTGATACCGAATCTCAATATGCTTCGTCTTGAAATGTTGCACCGGATTGAGAGAAATCTTGATGGCACTTTCATTATCACACCAAAGAGGCACTTTGTCGCAAATTACACCGTACTCCTTTAAAGTTTGCCTCATCCATAAGAATTGTGCACAACAACTACCGGCCGCTACATACTCCGCTTCGATAGACGAGCGAGACACACAACTTTGCTTCTTGGAAGACCAACTCACCAAAGAGCAACCAAGAAATTGGCACCCTCCGGAAGTGGACTTCCTATCCACTTTGTCTCCTGCCCAATCGGAATCCGTGAATCCTTCAAGCTTGAAGTTTGCCCCTCTTGGGTACCATAAGCCAAAGTTTGGGGTATGAGCCAAATATCGAAATATTCGCTTGACCGCCACATAGTGACTTTCCTTCGGTGCGGCTTGAAACCATGCACACATTCCCACACTCAACATGATATCCGGTCTAGATGCACAAAGGTAAAGCAAGGAGCCAATCATGGAGCGATATAACTTTTGATCCACCGCTTTACCATTGGGATCAATGTCAAGTTGGCACTTGGTAGGCATTGGAGTAGAAGCCGGCTTGACATCATTTAGCTTGAATATTTTTAGCATGTCTTGAGTATATTTGGCTTGGTTGATGAAGGTTCCTTCTCTTCTTTGTTTGATATCAAAACCAAGGAAGAACTTCAACTCTCCCATCAAAGACATCTTGAACTTGGAGGTCATGAGAGCGGCAAATTCCTCATTGAAAGCTTTGTTAGGGGAACCAAAGATAATATCATCAACATATAGTTGGCATACAAACAACTCCCCTTTGACCTTCTTAGTAAAAAGAGTGGGATCGATTTGCCCTACTTCAAATCCACGATCTTGTAACAACTCGGTAAGGTGGTCATACCACGCACGTGGGGCTTGTTTAAGGCCATAGGGTGCCTTATTGAGTTGATACACATGATCCGGCAAGTAGGGATCCTCGAACCCGGGGGGTTGCTTGACATAGACCAACTCATTAATAGGACCATTAAGAAAAGCACTTTTCACATCCATTTGTTGCAACTTAAAGTTGTGATGGGAAGCATAAGCAATCAACAAACGAATGGATTCAAGGCGAGCAATGGGAGCAAAGGTTTCACCGTAGTCGATACCCTTGACTTGGGAGTAGCCTTGTGCTACCAATCTTGCCTTGTTGCGAATGATGTTCCCATGAGCATCTTGCTTGTTCTTGAAAATCCACTTGGTTCCAATGATGTTGTGGTTCCCCGATGGCCTTGGCACCAATCTCCACACCTTGTTGTACTCGAAGTTGTTGAGTTCTTCATGCATAGCATTGAGCCAATCCGAGTCTTCAAGCGCCTCATAGACCTTTTGGGGTTCAACACAAGAGACAAACGTGTGATGTTCACAATAGTTTGCTATTTGTCTACGAGTGCTTACCCCCTTTCTTAGGCTTCCAACCACATTTTCCATGAGATGGCCTTTGGTGGTGAGCTTGGAAGTAATCTTCGCGGCACGACGCTCTAATTCCTCCTCAGATGTGGAGGGAGGAGGGTTCACTTGATTATCTTGAGCGCCGTCTTGAGCTTGTTCTTGATCTTGAGCTTGCTCATGATCTTGAACTTGCTCGAGGGGGAGAACTTGACCTTGGGCATCATTTGGAGGTTCACCTCCATCTTGAGATTGATCTTGCCCTTGGTCTTGTTCATGAGGTTGGGGGCCTTCACTTTGTTCTTCGGAAGCGTGTGAGTCTTGGGAAGGTGATGGCTCCACTTGAGTGGAGCATTGTCCTTCTCCTTCGGCCACAAGGGGTTCCTCAATGGGTAGAATATGACCAATACCCATTCTTATTATGGCTTGGGGAGGAGTTTCATCACCTACATCACAAGTACCACTTTGCTCCACTTGGGAGCCGATATTTTCGTCAAACTCCACGTTACACGTCTCCTCAATGAGTCCGGTGGACTTGTTGAGAACACGGTAAGCATGAGAGTTTGTCGCATAACCAACAAATATGCCCTCATATGCTCTAGTCTCAAATTTAGACAAACAAACACCTTTCTTGAGAATGAAACACTTACACCCAAACACCCGGAAGTACTTGAGATTGGGCTTGTTGCCGGTGAGTATCTCATAAGGAGTCTTGTTCAAGCCTTTGCGGATATAGAGCCGATTGGATGCATGACATGCTGTGTTGATGGCTTCGGCACAAAAGTTGTATGGAGACTTGAACTCCGCCATCATGGTCCTCACCGCATCCATCAACGTCCGGTTCTTCCTCTCCGAAACACCATTTTGTTGAGGGGTATATGGTGCAGCGTATTGATGCTTGATCCCCTCATCACTAAGAATCATCCAAGGTGTAGTTCTTGAACTCGTTGCCGTTGTCACTTCTTATTGTCAAGATCTTTGCATTATGTTGACGTTGAGCTTCATTGCAAAGTCGATGATGGTTTGTTGAGTCTCACTCTTCCTCTTGAAGAAGTATACCCAAGTGTATCTTGAATAATCATCCACAATCACCAAGCAATACTTTCTACCTCCAACACTATCAAAAGATGGAGGCCCAAAGAGATCCATGTGAAGGAGCTCCAAGGGTCTCTTCGAGTAGATGATGGTCGTGGGAGGGTGAGCCTTCTCATGAAGCTTTCCTTCAATACAAGCACTGCAAGCACAATCTTTGGCAAAACTAACATTTGTTAGTCCACGAACATGGTCCCCCTTGAGAAGACTTTGCAAATATCTCATATTGACGTGGGCTAAACGGCGATGCCAAAGCCATCCCACGTCAACTTTAGCCATTAGGCATGTCACGCTCTTAGTGGGTCGCTCCGAAAAGTTAATCACATAGAGACCGTTCTCAACATGCCCAATAAAGGCTACTTTAAGAGTCTTGCTCCACAAGAGGGCCATGGTATCAATGTCAAAGAAAGTAGCAAAACCCATGAGTGCAAGTTGACGAACGGAAAGCAAATTGTATGCAAGGGACTCAACAAGCATGACTTTCTCGATCGTTAGATCATGAGAAATGACAACCTTGCCAAGACCCAATACCTTAGAATGTGAGGCATCATGCCACTCAACATTGGTGGGCATAGATGGAATCTTTTGCACATCCACCACCAAGTCCTTGCTCCCGGTCATATGATTTGTTGCTCCACTATTGAGCAACCATGATCCCCCACCGGAAGCAAACACCTACAAGAGATCAATGCTTGGTTTTAGGTACCCATTTAGTAATGGGTCCTTTGATGTTAGTAACAAGGGTCTTAGGAACCCAAATAGACCATTCAATGTACTCATAAGGAGAACCAACAAATTTAGCATAAACATGTCCATCACTAGCATGACACAACACGTATGACGGGTTAAAGTCACCGGCTTTGTTGGAGGAAATGGTTTTGCCCTTTTGGACATCAACTCCCTTCACTTTTTCCTTCTTCTCCTTAGGAGCACCCTCTCCCTCTTTCACAAAAGTTTGCTTGAGAGGAGGAGGGCGCTTGGTCTTGTCGTTCTTCTTCTTACTCTTGGACTTGGGTGCAAACCCAATTCCCTTCTTGGCCACAACTTCCTTTCGATTGCTCAAAAGGTTGTTGAGGTTCTTCTCACCTTGAATGCAAGTCACAAGCCCTTTCTCAAGTTGATCCTTCAACTTGGCATTCTCCTCCGCAAGATGCACATGCTCACAACACGGGTTAGTAGCACATGCATTATCAATTAATACCATATGAGGGAAGGTGGCCTTTTCCTTGGTTAGCTTAACTTGGAGTTGAGCATGAGACTCCTTGAGGTTAGCATGAGCACCCTTCAAGACCTTGTGGGCCTTGTCAAGTATCTCAAACTCCTCCTTGAGTCTAGCATGATCAACCCCAAGTTTATCCTTCTCGGAAGTTAGCACATGAGACACGACAAGAGCATGATCAAGATCTTTCTTTAACTTAGCATGGTCATCGTTGTATGACTCCTCAAGAGTCAAATGATGCCCACGCTCTTCCTCAAGAGCATTAGAGAGATCCGATATCTCATCGACATAGTCGCGACTATGACCTTCCATCTTAGAGATGGTTTCTTCGTGAGCCTCGATCATGTTATTGGCCTCACCAAGTTGTTCCAAGAGAGCAACAAAGTGCTTCTTGGACTTGCCCTTGAGCTTACTAATAAAAGACTCAAATTCATTCACTTCCTCATTAGACCCATCATGTTCTTCAATGCAATCCTCCAAGGAGGGATTAGTAATGATGGTGATTTTGATGTTGGGGGTTACCTTGTTGGAAGCTTTAGCCATGAGGCACTTGGCGGTGATATTCTCGTTGGGTCAATCAAAGAGAGACACCTGGGGAGTGGTAGCAATGGCAACGGACGCCATGGCCATTGCTTCTCCATTTTCATCATCATCGTCATCCTCATGGTATTCTTCTTGAACCACCAACCCACGAGTAGGAGTCTTCTTGGTGAAGTTGTTCTTGTTGGGGAAGGACTTGGCTTTGTCTTTTTGGATGAACTTGCCACCATTGTCTTCCCGCTTCTCGTAAGGACAATCCGCAACGAAATGGCTCACATTTCCACAGTTGAAGCAAGTTCTAACTCGTTGCTTGCCCTTGAATCCACTTGAGTTATTCTTGTTAAAGTTGGGTCTTGCATTCTTCTTGCTCCAAAATTGTCTTGAAGCAAGAGCCATGTGTTCATGATAATCATATTTGGTGTCTTCGGGGTTGCTCTCCTCATATTCCTCTTCTTCCTCTTCTTCCATACTAACCTTGGCCTTCAAATCAAGGTTTGGCTTCTTTGCCCTTTGAGAATGGAGCACCACATTGTCGGCAGTCTTGTCCAAGATGCTCATTGCAACGAACTCATCCAACACTTCACTTGAGGTCATGGAGTGGAAGTCCGGTCTTTGATGGATGACGGAGGACATGGCCTTGTTGTAGGGCATTATGGCCTTGAGGAACTTGCGCTTGATCCAATTGTCATCTGTGTCCTTGCTTCCATGATCTCGGAGTGAGACCGCGAGTTTGGTCACTCTTCAAAAGAGCTCACGAGGTTCTTCATCTTCTTTCATTGCAAACTCATCGGCTTCATCTTGTACCACTTCATAGTTGGAGCGTTGAATGCTAGCACTTCCTCGATAGAGAGACACAACACATTGCCATGAATCTTTGTCCATGGCATGAGGTCGAAGATGAGGAAGATCCTCGGGAAGGATTGCATCTTGGATGATGAAGAGAGCACTCTCATTGAATTGATTATCCACCACTTCTCTCGGGGTGAAGTTGCTCCGGTCATGTGGATAGAAACCTTCTTCAATGATTCTCCAAAGGTTAGTATTCACATGATTTAAATGACGCTTGAAGCGATACACCCAAGAATCAAAATCCTCATTTTTCACAATCTTAGGAGGAGGACCGGCATGATTTAAATGAGTAGAGGGAATCGGTCCTCCATAAATTGGAGGTTCCACATGGGCAAAGATGCTGGTGCCATTTCTACCACTAGTAGAAGGACTCTTTTCACTGTTAGCTTCCCCTTTGTCGGAGGTAGCATCTGTCACCTTGTTAGTGGGATCACCCACTTTCATCGGCGAGGTGGACAGTTTAAGCCCTTCAAGAAATTTAGTAAGCATGCTTTCAACCTTGGTCGTCATGGAGTCTTTAAATGTGTCTAGAGACACATTGAATTCCTCATGTGAGACTGAGGTTCCCCCATCGGCCGTAGACGAGATAGGATTCACACCGGAGTGCTCCTCCGCACCGTCTGGGGTGTCAACCATACTCTTCAGACGGCAAAGTCCTTAATAAAGAGACGAGGCTCTAATACCAATTGAAAGGATTGATATGGTTGACTAGAGGGGGGGGGGGTGAATAGGAAACTAACAATTTTTAGCTTTTCTTTACCAAATTAAACTTTGCATCAAAGTAGGTTGTCTAGATATGCAACTAGGTGAGCAACCTATATGATGCAACAACAACAAGCACACGAGCAAGCAAAGGAAACAACACAAGTAAGCTTGCAAAAGTAAAGGTGCGAGATAATCAAGAGTGAAACCGGTGGAGACAAGGATGTGTTCCCGAAGTTCCTTCCTTTTGAGGGGAAGTACGTCTCCGTTAGAGCGGTGTGGAGGCACAATGCTCCCCAAGAAGCCACTAGGGCCACCGTATTCTCCTCACACCCTCACACAATGCGATATGCCGTGATTCCACTATTGGTGCCCTTGAAGGCGGCAACCGGACCCTTACAAACAAGGTCGGGGCTCTCTCCACAACTTAATCGGAGGCTCCCAACGAAACCACGAAGCTTCACCACAATGGAATATGGCTTCAAGGTGACCTCAACCGTCTAGGGTGCTCAAACACCCAAGAGTAACAAAATCCACACTAGAAGGTATGGGGCAAGCAAATATCCTTTGGTGGAAGTGTAGATCTAGGTCTCCTCCTTCAATCCCTAGCAAATCAACAAGTTTGAGTGGCTAGAGAGAGAGATCGGGCAAGAGAGCTTGAGAGCATTAATGGTGGAGTGAGAGAGGTAAGAGGTCAGAGTGGTAGGTGGAAGAACCACATTATATAGAAACCCTAATAAATCCAACCGTTACTGCATTTTCAGTACTGCAGCGGTACAACCGGTCCTTGTCCCGGTACAACCGGGGATCACGATGTAACGACAGAGCCCTACCAGGCGGTACAACCGGGCCACCAGACGGTAATACCGGTTATTAGAAAATAACCGGACCAACTTCCTAGCCACCGCACAACTACCGCACTGAAACAGAACGGAGTCACCCTTGAGGGCGGTAGTTGGGCGGTGCGGGGCTGGTGCAACCTCTTGGACTTGAGCGCTTGAGCGGCTAAGGTAAGAGTGGAAGAACCGCTCGAACTTCCAGTAGTACCAGTTGATGAGGAACAACCGGACCAACCGGCCCACCATCGCCCGGGAACCGCATCAAAATAGAAGCCTGACCGGTACATGGGTGGTGCATGGCGGGAACAACCGCCACAGGTCTTTGCTGAGTCTGGTGGCGGTACTACCGCCCGGAGGCAGCGGTACCACCGCTCGACAAAGACAGGCAAGCGCCAAGAGCCAACGGTACAACAGCTTGGACGAGCGGTACAACCGCTGGGAAGACACAACAGAAGTCAAATCAAGAGGGAGGCACTCTATCTCACACCAGAGGAAGACAACAGAGGGGTGATGGAGGTGTACGTGAACGGATTCCCCTACTCTTTCCAAAGTGGATTCCCTCTTGATAGTATGGGTTCCCTACGACCAAAGAGATAAAAAGCGTAGAGGACTCCGTCTTTAATCGTTTCCTTCGGGAGAGAGAACAACTATCCGATGTAAGCCTAATCATCGAGAAGCTGAAACATTTAGCACAGGATTAGACCAACAAAGGTTGTCATCATCATCCAAAACATAAGGTAGGGAAATGCCCTTTCAACCGTTGTGTGACAAATTTGAAGCATGGCGTGTTTCTTTGATTGTCTTCCTTATGAGTGGCGGTCGGGGATGAGCGATGGTCTTTTCCTACCAATCTATCCCCCTAGGGGCATGCGTAGTAGTACTTTGCTTCGAGGGCTAATAAACTTTTGCAATAAGTATATGAGTTCTTTATGATTAATGTGAGTCCATGGATTATACGCACTTTTACCTTTCCATCATTGCTAACCTCTTCGGTACCGCGCATTGCCTTTCTCACCTCGAGAGTTGGTGCAAACTTCGCCGATGCATCCTAACCCCGTGATACGATACGCTCTATCACACATAAGCCTCATTATATCTTCCTCAAAACAGCCACCATCCTACCTATTATGGCATTTCCATAGCCATTCCGAGATATATTGCCATGCAACTTCCATCATCATCATATACATGACTTGAGCATTTATTGTCATATTGGTTTGCATGATCGTAAGATAGCTAGCATGATGTTTTCATGGCTTGTCCGTTTTTTGATATCATTGCTATGCTAGATCATTGCACATCCCGGTACACTTCCGGAAGCATTCATACAGAGTCATATCTTTCTTCTAGTATCGAGTTGTAATATTGAGTTGTAAGTAAATAAAAGTGTGATGATCATCATTATAGAGCATTGCCCGATGAAAAAAAAGAAAAAAAAGAAAAAAAAAGAAAAAAAGGAAAGGCCAAAGAAGCCTAAATAAAAAGGGGGGGGGCAAAGAAGCCCACCCAAAAAAACAAAAAAAAGAAAAAAGAAAGAAAAAGAAAAGGGGCAATGTTACTATCCTTTTACCACACTTGTGCTTCACAGTAGCACCATGTTCTTCATATAGATTGTCTCCTATGTTGTCACTTTCATATACTAGTGGGAATTTTCATTATAGAACTTGGCTTGTATATTCCAACGATGGGCTTCCTCAAATGCCCTAGGTCTTCATGAGCAAGAAAGTTGGATGCACACCCACTTAGTTTATTTTGTTGAGCTTTCATACACTTATAGCTCTAGTGCATCCGTTGCATGGAAATCCCTACTCCTCACATTGACATCAATTGATGGGCATCTCCATAGCCCGTTGATTAGCCGCGTCGATGTGAGACTTTCTCCCTTTTTGTCTTCTCCATATAAACCTCCATCATTATATTCTTTTCCACCTATAGTGCTATATCCATGGCTTGCGCTCATGTATTGCGTGAGGGTTAAAAAAGCTGAAGCGCATTAAAAAGTATGAACCAATTGCTCGGCTTGTCATCGGGGTTGTGCATGATGGGAGCATTTTGTGTGACGAAAATGAAGCATGGCCAAACTATATGATTTTGTAGGGATAAGCTTGCTTTGGCCTTGTTGTTTTGAAAAGAGATGATTGCTTTATTAGTACGCTCGAAGTATTATTGTTTTTATGTCAAATGATAGACTATTGCTTTGAATCACTCGTGTCTTAATATTCATGCCATGATTAGACATATGATCAAGATTATGCTAGGTAGCATTGCACATCAAAAATTATCTTTTTTATCATTTACCTACTCGAGGACGAGCAAGAATTAAGCTTGGGGATGCTGATACGTCTCTGTCGTATCTATAATTTTTGATTGTTCCATGCCAATATTATTCAACTTTCATATACTTTTGGCAACTTTTTATACTATTTTTTGGGACTAACATATTGATCCAGTGCCCAGTGCCAGTTCCTATCTGTTGCATGTTTTATGTTTCGCAGAAACCCCATATCAAACGGAGTCCAAACGGGATAAAAACGGACGGAGAATTATTTTGGAATATTTGTGATTTTTGGGAGGAAGAATCAACACGAGACGATGCCCGAGGTGGCCACGAGATAGGGGCCCACGCCCACTTAAAGTGGGCATGCCCCCCACCCTCATGGGCCACCCATAAGGCGGTTGATGCCCTTCTTTGGCCGCAAGAAAGCTATTTTTTGGAAAACGATCTGGGCAAAGGTTTCAATCCAATCGGAGTAACGGATCTCCAGATATAAAGGAAATGGTGCCAGGGTAGAATTCCGGAATGCAGAAACAGAGAGATAGATCCAATCTTGGAGGGGATCTCGCCCCTCCCATGCCATGGGACCCAAGGACCAGAGGGCAAACACTTCTCCCATCTAGGGAGAAGGTCAAGGAAGAAGAAGAAGAAGGGGTGCTCTCTCCCCCTTGCTTCCGGTGGCGCCGGAACACCGCCGGGGGCCATCATCATCACCGCGATCTTCACCAACACCTCCGCCATCTTCACCAACATCTCCATCACCTTCCCCCATCTATATCCAGAGGTCCACTCTCCCGCATCCCGATGTACCCTCTACTTGAAATGGTGCTTTATGCTTCATATTATTATCCTATGATGTGTTGCCATCCTATGATGTCTGGGTAGATTTCCGTTGTCCTATCGGTGATTGATGAATTGCTATGATTGGTTTGAGTTGCATGTTTTATTATTGGTGTTGTCCTATGGTGCCCTCCATGTCGCGCAAACATGAGGGATTCCCGCTGTAGGGTGTTGCAATGCATTCATGATTCGCTTATAGTGGGTTGCGTGAGTGACTGAAACACAAACCCGTGTAAGTAGATTGTTGCGTATGGGATAAAGAGGACTTGATGCTTTAATGCTATGGTTGGGGTTTACCTTAGTGATCTTTAGTAGTTGCGGATGCTTGCTAGAGTTCCAATCATAAGTGCATATTATCCAAGTAGAGAAAGTATGTTAGCTTATGCCTCTCCCTCAAATAGAATTGCAATAGTGATTACCGGTCTAGTAACATAGTCATTTGCCTAGGGACAATTTCACAACTCCTACCACCACTTTTCCATACTCGCTATATTTACTTTATTGCATCTTTTATCTAAACAACCCCTACTTTTTATTTATGTGTTCGTTATTATCTTGCAAACCTATCCTATCACACCTACATAGTACTTCTAGTTTCATACTTGTTCTAGGTAAAGCGAACTTCAAGCATGCATAGAGTCGTATCAGTGGCCGGTAGGACTTGAGAGAGTATTTGTTCTACCTTTATCTCCTCGTTGGGTTCGACACTCTTACTTATCGAAAGAGGCTACAACTATCCCATATACTTGTGGGTTATCAGTGGGTCGCTCTGAAATGTTAATCACATAAAGACTGTTCTTGACATGCCCAACAAAGGCTACTTTAAGAGTCTTGCTCCATGATACGTCCATTTTGTATCATGCTTTTATATTGATATTTATTGCATTATGGGCTATTATTACACGTTATGTCACAATACTTATGGCTATTCTCTCTTATTTTACAAGGTTTATCATGAAGAGGGAGAATGCCGGCAGCTGGGATTCTGGCTGGAAAAGGAGCAAATATTGGAAACCTATTCTGCACAGCTCCAAAAGTCCTGAAACTCCACGAAAGTCATTTTTGGAATTAATAAGAATTATTGAGCAAAGAAAGTACTAGAGGGGGCCCACACCCTGTCCATGAGGGTGGGGGCGCGCCCCACTGTTTCGTGGGCCCCCTGGTGGCCCTCCGGTGCCCATCTTCTGCTATATGAAGACTTTTACCCTGAAAAAAAATCATAAGCAATCTTACGGGACGAAACTCCGCCGCCACGAGGCAGAACCTTGGCGGAACCAATGGCTCCTGCGGAGCTGTTCTGTCGGGGAAACTTCCCTCCGGGAGGGGGAAATCATCACCATCGTCATCACCAATGATCCTCTCATCGATAGGGGGTCAATCTCCATCAACATATTCACCAGCACCATCTCCTCTCAAAACCCTAGTTCATCTCTTGTATCCAATCTTGTATCCAAACCACAAATTGGTACCTGTGGGTTGCTAGTAGTGTTGATTACTCCTTTTAGTTGATGCTAATTGGTTTATTTGGTGGAAGATCATATGTTCAGATCCTTAATGCATAATAATACTCCTCTGATCATGAACATGAATATGCTTTGTGAGTAGTTACATTTGTTCCTGAGGACATGGGTGAAGTCTTGCTATTAGTAGTCATGTGAATTTGGTATTCGTTCGATATTTTGATGAGATGTATGTTGTCTCTCCTCTAGTGGTGTTATGTGAACGTAGACTATATGACACTTCACCATTATTTGGGCCTAGAGGAAGGCATTGGCAAGTAATAAGTAGATTATGGGTTGCTAGAGTGACAGAAGCTTAAACCCTAGTTTACGCGTTGCTTCGTAAGGGGCTGATTTGGATCCACTAGTTTCATGCTATGGTTAGGTTTACCTTAACACTTCTTTTGTAGTTGCGGATGCTTGCAATACGGGTTAATCATAAGTGGGATGCTTGTCCAAGAAAGGGTAGTACCCAAGCACCGGTCCACCCACATATCAAATTATCAAAGTAACGAACGCGAATCATATGAGCGTGATGAAAACTAGCTTAACGATAATTCCCGTGTCCTCGGGAGCGCTTTTCTCACTATAAGAAATTGTCCAGGCTTGTCCTTTGCTACAAAAAGGATTGGGCCACCTTGCTGCGCCTTATTTACTTTCATTGCTTGTTACCCTTTACAAATTATCCTATCACAAAACTATCTGTTACCTACAATTTCAGTGCTTGCAGAGAATACCTTACTGAAAACCGCTTGTCATTTGCTTCTGCCCCTCATTGGGTTCGACACTCTTACTTATCGAAAGGACTACGATAGATCCCCTATACTTTTGGGTCATCAAGACTCTTTTCTGGCACCGTTGCCGGGGAGTGAAGCGCCTTTGGTGAATGGAACTTGGTAAGGAAACATTTATATAGTGTGCTAAAATTTTCTGTCACTTGTTACTATGGAAACTAATCCTTTGAGGGGCTTGTTCGGGGCATCTTCGCCCCAACCAGTAGAGCAAAGAGTTGCTCCTCAACCTACTAAACCTACTAAAAATGTTTACTTTGAAATTCCTTCGGGTATGATAGAGAAACTGCTAGCTCATCCCTTTGCAGGAGATGGAACATTGCATCTCGATTTACACCTTATCTATGTGGATGAAGTTTGTGGATTATTTAATCTTGCAGGTATACCCGATGATGTTGTTAAGAGGAAGGTCTTCCCTTTATCTTTGAAGGGAGATGCATTGACATGGTATAGGCTATGTGATGATACGAGATCTTGGAATTATAAGCGATTGAAGTTGGAATTTCACCAGAAGTTCTACCCTATGCATCTTGTTCATCGTGATCGTAATTACATATATAATTTTTGGCCTTGCGAGGAAAAATCATCACTCAAGCTTTGGGGAGGCTTAAGTCAATGTTATATTCATGCCCCAATCATGAGCTCTCCCGGGAAATGATTATTCAAAATTTTTATGCTCGACTTTCTCTTAATAATCGCAACCTGCTCGATACTTCCTGTGTTGGTTCTTATATGCTGAAGACTATTGATTTCAAATGGGACTTATTGGAAAGAATTAAATGCAACTCTGAAGACTGGGGTTCCGAAGATGGTAAGGAGTCAGGTATGACACCTAAGTTTGATTGTGTTAAATCTTTTATGGATACCGATGCTTTTCGTGGATTTAGCGCTAAATATGGACTTGACTCTGAGATAGTAGCTTCTTTCTGTGAATCTTTTGCTACTCATGTTGACCTCCCTAAGGAGAAGTGGTTTAAATATAATTCTCCCATTGAAGTAAAAGTAGTTGCACCTGTTACAGTTGAAGAAAAGACTATCACTTATACTGATCCTATTGTTCCTACTACTTACGTTGAGAAACCACCTTTTCCTGTTAGAATAAAGGATCATGCTAAAGCTTAAACTGTTGTTCGTAAGAGTAATACTAGAACATATACACCTCTTGAGAAAATTAAAGTTGAACCTAGTATTGCTATGGTTAAAGATCTCTTGGATGATAATATAGATGGGCATGTTATTTACTTCTGTGATGAAGCTGCTAATATTGCTAGACCAGATGCTAGACCTGTTGTAGGCATGCTTGTTATTTCTGTTAAAATAGGAGATCATTGTTATCATGGCTTATGTGATATGGGTGCTAGTGCTAGTGCAATACCACATTCCTTATATGAAGAAATTATGCATGATATTGCACCCGCTGAAATAGAAGGTATTGATGTTACTATTAAGCTTGCCAATAGAGATACTATTTCACCAGTTGGGATTGTTAGAGATGTTGAAGTCTTGTGTGGGAAAGTTAAATACCCTGTTGATTTTCTTGTTATTGGTTCCCCACAAGATAGCTTTTGTCCCATTATATTTGGTAGACCCTTCTTGAATACTGTTAATGCTAGGATTGATTGCAAAAAGGATGTTGTTACAATTGGCTTAGGGGATATGAAACATGAGTTTAATTTGCTAAGTTCCGTAGACAACCCCATGATATAGAATTGCCTAGTAAGGATGAAATTATTGGTCTTGCTTCTATTGCCGTGCCTCCTACTGATCCGTTAGAACAATATTTGCTAGACCATGAAAATGATATGTTTATGAATGAAAGAAGGGAAATAGATGAATTATTTCTTAAACAGGGGCCTATTTTGAAACACAACTTGCCTGTTGAAATCCTAGGGGATCCCCCTTCACCCAAGGGTGATCCCGTGTTTGAGATCAAACCTTTACCTGATAATCTTAAATATGCTTATCTTGATGAAAAGAAGATATATCCTGTTATTATTAGTGATAACTTTTCAGAGCAAGAAGAGGAAAGATTATTGAAAACTCTGAAGAAGCACCGTGCTGCTATTGGATATACCCTGGATGATCTTAAGGGCATTAGTCCCACTCTATGCCAACACAAAATTAAATTGGACGAAGGCTCCAAACCAGTTAGAGATCATCCACAATGGTTAAATCCTAAGATGAAGAAGTGGTAAGAAAGGAGATACTAAAGCTCCTTGAGGCAGGTATAATTTATCCTGTTGCTGATAGTGATTGGGTAAGTCCTGTCCATTGCGTCCCTAAGAAGGGAGGTATTACTATTGTTCCTAATGATAAAGATGAATAGATTCCGCAAAGAATCATTACAGGTTATAGGATGGTAATTGATTTCCGTAAATTAAATAAAGCTACCAAGAAAGATCATTACCCTTTACCTTTTATTGATCAAATGCTAGAATGACTATCCAAACATACACATTTTTGCTTTCTAGATGGTTATTCTGGTTTCTCTCAAATACCTGTATCAGCGGACGATCAATCAAAAACTACTTTTACTTGCCCTTTCGATACTTTTGCTTATAGACGTATGCCTTTTGGTTTATGTAATGCACCTACTACCTTTCAAAGATGCATGATGGCTATATTCTCTGACTTTTGTGAAAAGATTTGTGAGGTATTCATGGATGATTTCTCCGTTTATGGATCCTCTTTTGATGATTGCTTGAGCAACCTTGATCGAGTTTTGCAGAGATGTGAAGACACCAGTCTCGTCTTGAATTGGGAAAAGTGACACTCTATGGTTAATTAAGGCATTGTCTTGGGGCATAAAATTTCTGAAAGAGGTATTGAAGTTGATAAAGCTAAAGTTGATGCTATTGAAAAGATGCCATGTCCCAAGGACATTAAAGGTATAAGAAGTTTCCTTGGTCATGCCAGTTTTTATAGGAGGTTCATTAAGGACTTTTCTAAAATCTCTAGGCCTCTGACTAATCTATTGCAAAAAGATATTCCTTTTGTCTTTGATGATGATTGTGTAGAAGCATTTGAAATACTTAAGAAAGCTTTGATCATTGCACCTATTGTTCAGCCACCTGATTGGAATTTACCCTTTAAAATTATGTGTGATGCTAGTGACTATGCTGTAGGTGCTGTTCTAGGGCAAAGAGTTGATAAGAAATTAAATGTTATCCAGTATGCTAGTAAAACTCTTGATACTTCCTAGAGAAATTATGCTACTACTGAAAAAGAATTCTTAGCAGTTGTATTTGCTTGTGATAAGTTCAGACCTTATATTGTTGATTCTAAAGTAACTATTCACACTAATCATGCTGCTATTAAATATCTTATGGAAAAGAAAGATACTAAACCTAGACTTATTAGATGGGTCCTCTTGCTCCAAGAATTTGATTTGCGTATTATTGATAGAAAGGGAGCTGAGAACCCCGTTGCAGACAACTTGTCTAGGTTAGAGAATGTTCTTGATGACCCACTACCTATTGATGATAGCTTTCCTGATGAACAATTAGCGGTCATTAATGCTTCTCGTACTGCTCCATGGTATGCTGATTATGCTAATTACATTGTTGCTAAATTTATACCACCTAGTTTTCACATACCAGTAAAAGAAAAAGTTCTTTTATGATTTAAAACATTACTTCTGGGATGACCCACACCTTTGTAAAGAAGGAGTAGATGGTGTTATTAGATGTTGTGTACCTGAGCATGAACAAGAACATATCCTACGCAAGTGTCCCTCCGAACCACATGGAGGACACCACGCGGGAGATAGAACTGCACATATGGTATTACAATCTGGTTTTTATTGGCCTACTATCTTCAAAGATGCCCGTAAGTTTGTCTTGTCTTGTGATGAATGTCAAAGAATTGGTAATACTAGTAGACCTCAAGAAATGCCTATGAATTATTCTATTGTTATTGAACCATTTGATGTTTGGGGCTTTGATTATATGGGACTTTTCCTGCCTCTAATGGATACACACATATTTTAGTTGTTGTTGATTACATTACCAAGTGGGTAGAAGCTATTCCAACTAGTAGTGTTGATCATAAAACTTCTATTAAGATGATTAAAGAAGTTATTTTCCCGAGGTTTGGAGTCGCTAGATACTTAATGACTGATGGTGGTTCACATTTTATTCATGGTGCTTTTCGTAAAATGCTTGCTAAGTATGATGTTAATCATAGAATTGCATCTCCTTATCACCCACAGTCTAGTGGTCAAGTAGAGTTGAGTAATAGAGAGCTCAAATTAATTTTGCAAAAGACTGTCAATAGATCTAGAAAGAATTGGTCCAAGAAACTTGATGATGCATTATGGGCCTATAGAACTGCATATAAGAATCCTATGGGTATGTCTCCGTATAAAATGGTATATGGAAAAGCATGTCACTTACCTCTCGAACTTGAACATAAAGCATATTGGGCTATTAAAGAGCTCAACTATGACTTCAAACTTGCCGGTGAGAAGAGGTTATTTGATATTAGCTCACTTGATGAATGGAGAACCCAAGCATATGAGAATGCCAAGCTGTTCAAAGAAAAAGTTAAAAGATGGCATGACAAAAGAATACAAAAGCTAGAATTTAACGTAGGTGATTATGTGTTGCTATACAACTCTTGTTTAAGATTTTTTGGCGGAAAACTTCTCTCTAAGTGGGAAGGTCCTTACGTTATCGAGGAGGTCTATCGTTCCGGTGCCATAAAAATCAACAACTTCAAAGGCACAAATCCGAAGGTGGTGAACGGTCAAAGAATCAAACATTATATCTCAGGTAATCCTATAAATGTTGAAACTAATATTATTGAAACCGTAACCCTCGAGGAATACATAAGGGACACTTTCCAGAATGTTTCAGACTCTGAAAAGGAATAGTTATGTGGTACGGTAAGTAAACCGACTCCAAAACAATTCTAATGGCAGCTTTTCTCCGTGTTAGAATATTTAAGAATTTAGGGAAGCAAGAAGTAATCCGGGAAGAACACGAGGCCTCCACGAGGGTGGAGGGCGCGCCCACCCTTACTGGGCGCGCCCCCTGCCTCGTGGGCACCTCGTGTACCTCCCGGACTCCGCTTTCTTGCACGTTACTTCTTTTGGTCGGTAAAAATTCATTATATAATCTCCCGAAGGTTTTGACCACTGTATCACGCAAAAAACTTCTGTTTTCGTTTCGAGCTGTTTTTCTGACAGATCTAGAGCACAATGACATCTCCAAGCGCTCCCAAGGACAAGTTTTTCAAGAGGGTTATCAATCCCTATCTCGCGGAGGTGCTGCAACACCCTCAAACCATTGAGATACGTGAGGGGGTGCTGCACATCCGCGATGTGGAGGGACCAAGGTGTACCAGAAGCATGGAGACAAAGCTCGAAGCTATGGAGCAGCAAGTTTTCAAGTGCCAAGGGATGGTGGAGCGTAGAATCAACGCTAACCAGATGATGATCGCGGAGTTCACCAACAACCACCAGCTGGACGTCAAGAACATTGGGGAGACCATCTTCAAGCTTCATGAGAAAATCGAGAACCTCCAAGCCCAGATCTATGACCTGCAATACCAAAACTGTGAGTATGAATATAGATTCAAGAGGATGAGTTTGGCTGCAGATTTGAGGATCCTGGAGACTCGATCATCCTTCTATGATGGTGAGCCTATGCCTTGGAATACGGACGACAAGCCTACATCACCAACAACTCCTTCTTCACCACCTCCGAGGACATAATTACATGGGTATGGGCACTCCCCTTTGGCAACTGCCAAGCTTGGGGGAGGTGCCCCCGTATCGTATCACCATCACACTCCTATATTTATAGTTTTACTTAGTTCGATCCCTTTGGTAATATCTAGATCTAGTATAATAAAGTTTTGGTTTGAATTAGTTTTGAGTTTTGCTTTGTGATCCGCTTATGTAATTGAGTCTGTGAGCTAATAATAAAGATTGGTGTTGAGTCAAGGGCTTTGCTATCTTGCTATAATCTTGAGAAAATAGAAAGAATAAAAAGGAATAAAAGAGTTCATATTGATCTTATGGATAGTAATGACTTCACATATAAAGAGTATGAGACTTAAAAGTTGTTGAAAGTTGACAAACATAGTTTTGGTCATCGTTGCAATTAATAGGAAGTAATAAAGAAAGAGAGGTTTTCATATATAAATATACTATCTTGGACATCTTTTATAATTGTGAGCACTCATTAAAGTATGACATGCTAAAGAGTTGATGTTGGACAAGGAAGACAATGTAATAGGTTATGTTTTCTCACATCTCAGTTAAAGTATATTGTCATGGATCATTCAAACATGTTGAGCTTGCCTTTCCCCCTCATGCTAGCCAAATTCCTTGCACCAAGTAGAGATACTACTTGTGCTTCCAAATATCCTTAAACCCAGTTTTGCCATGAGAGTACACCATACCTACATATGGATTGAGTAAGATCCTTCAAGTAAGTTGTCATGTTGCAAGCAATAAAAAATGCTCTCTAAATATGTATAACTTATTAGTGCGGAGAAAATAAGCTTTATACGATCGTGTGATATGGAAGTAATAAAAGTGACGGACTGCATAATAAAGGTTCATATCACAAGTGGCAATATAAAGTGACATTCTTTTGCATTAAGATTTTGTGCATCCAACCCTAAAAGCACATGACAACCTCTGCTTCCCTCAGCGAAGGGCCTATCTTTTACTTTATGTCTTTTACTTTATGCAAGAGTCAAGGTGATCTTCACCTTTCCCTTTTTCATTTTATCCTTTCGCAAGCACCTCGTGTTGGAAAGATCCTGATATATATATATATATATATATATATATATATATATATATATATATATATATATATATATCCAATTGGATGTAAGTTAGCATGAACTATTATTGTTGACATCACCCAAAGGTGAATACGTTGGGAGGATAAATAATAAGCCCCTATCTTTCTCAGTGTCCGATTAAAACTCCATAACCATACGTATTGCGTGAGTGTTAGCAATTGTAGAAGACTATATGATAGTTGAGTATGTGGACTTGCTGAAAAGCTCTATTCTTGACTCTTTCTGATGTTATGATAAATTGCAATTGCTTCAATGACTGAGATTATAGTTTGTTAGTTCTCAATGAAGTTTATGATCCATACTTGACATTGTGAATAGATTGTTACTTGAGCATAAGAAATCATATGCCAAAAATCTATATATGTTGCTGTTATAAGAATGATCATGATGCCCTCATGTCTGTATTTTATTTTTATTGACACCTCTATCTCTAAACATGTGGACATATTTTTCGATATCGGCTTCCACTTGAGGACAAGTGAGGTCTAAGCTTGGGGGAGTTGATATGTCCATTTTGAATCATGCTTTTATATTGATATTTATTACATTATGGGCTGTTATTACACGTTATGTCACAATACTTGTGGCTATTCTCTCTTATTTTACTAGGTTTATCATGAAGAGGGAGAATGCCGGCAACTGGGATTCTGGCTAGAAAAGGAGCAAATATTGGAAACCTATTCTGCATAACTCCAAAAGTCCTGAAACTCCACGAAAGTCATTTTTGAAATTAATAAGAATTATTGGGCAAAGAAAGTACCAGAGGGGACCCACACCCTGGCCACGAGGGTGGGGGGCGCACCCCCCCTACTGGGCGCGCCCCCCTGTTTCGTGGGCCCCCTGGTGGCCCTTCGGTGCCCATCTTCTGCTATATGAAGGATTTTACCCTGGAAAAAATCATAAGCAAGCTTACGGGACGAAACTTCATTGCCACGAGGCGGATCCTTGGCGGAACCAATCTAGGGCTCCTGCGGAGCTATTCTGCCGGGGAAACTTCCCTCCGGGAGGGGGAAATCATCACCATCGTCATCACCAACGATCCTCTCATCGGGAGGGGGTCAATCTCCATCAACATCTTCACCAGCACCGTCTCCTCTCAAAACCCTAGTTCATCTCTTGTATCCAATCTTGTATCAAAACCACAAATTGGTACCTGTGGGTTGCTAGTAGTGTTGATTACTGCTTGTAGTTGATGCTAATTGGTTTATTTGGTGGAAGATCATATGTTCAGATCCTTAATGCATATTAATACTCCTCTGATCATGAACATGAATATGCTTTGTGAGTAGTTACGTTTGTTCCTGAGGACATGGGTGAAGTCTTGCTATTAGTAGTCATGTGAATTTGGTATTCGTTCGATATTTTGATGAGATGTATATTGTCTCTCCTCTAGTGGTGTTGTGTGAACGTCGACTACATGACACTTCACCATTATTTGGGCCTAGAGGAAGGCATTAGGAAGTAATAAGTAGATGATGGGTTGCTAGAGTGACAGAAGCTTAAACCCTAGTTTATGTGTTGCTTCGTAAGGGGCTGATTTGGATCCACTAGTTTCATGCTATGGTTAGGTTTACCTTAATACTTATTTTGTAGTTGCGGATGCTTTCCATAGGGGTTAATCATAAGTGGGATGCTTGTCCAAGAAAGGGCAGTACCCAAGCACCGGTCCACCCACATATCAAATTATCAAAGTAACGAACACGAATCATATGAGCGTGATGAAAACTAGCCTGTCGATAATTCCCATGTGTCCTCGGGAGTGCTTTTCTCACTATAAGAAATTGTCCAGGCTTGTCCTTCGCTACAAAAAGGATTGGGCCACCTTGCTGCACCTTATTTACTTTCATTGCTTGTTACCCTTTAAAAATTATCCTATCACAAAACTATCTGTTACCTACAATTTCAGTGCTTGCAGAGAATTCCTTACTGAAAACCGCTTGTCATTTCCTTCTGCTCCTCGTTGGGTTCGACACTCTTACTTATCGAAAGGACTACGATAGATCCCCTATACTTGTGGGTCATCACTCCACAAGAGGGCCACGGTATCAATATCAAAGAATGTGGCAAAGCCCATGATTGCAAGTTGGCGAACGGAAAGTAAATTGTATGCAAGGGACTCAACATGCATGACTTCTCGATCGTGAGATCATGAGAAATAACCACCTTGCCAAGACCCATTACCTTAGAAGACGAGGTATCACCCCACTCGACATTGGTGGGCATAGATGGAATCTTATGCACATCCACCACCAAGTCCTTGCTTCCGGTCATATGATTTGTGGCTCCACTATCGAGCAACCATGATCCCCCACCGGAAGCAAACACCTTGCTGGTGGCTTTGGCCATGAGGCAGTTGGCGGTGATGTTCTCGTTGGGTGAATCAAAGAGGGACACTCGTGGAGTTGTGGCAATGGCAACGGAGGACAAGGCCATTGCTTCACCATCTTCATCATCATCATCATCATCCTCATTGTACTCTTCTTGTGCCACCAACCCTTTGGTCGGAGTCTTCTTGGTGAAGTTGTTCTTGTTGGGGAAGGACTTGGCTTTGTCTTTTCGGATGAGCTTCCCACCATTGTCTTCCTGCTTCTTGTAAGGGCACTCCGCAACAAAGTGGCTCACATTGCCACAGTTGTAGCATGTCATCATGCGTTGCTTGCCCTTGATGCCACTTGAGTTGTTCTTGTTGAAGTTGGGCCTTGAGTTCTTCTTGCTCCAAAATTGCCTTGAAGCGAGAGCCATGTGCTCATGGTAATCATATTTTGTATCTTCGGGGTTACTCTCCTCATCTTCCTCTTGTTGGGGAACGTAGCAGAAATTAAAAATTTTCCTACGTGTCACCAAGATCTATCTATGGAGAAACCAGCAACGAGGGGAAGGAGAGTGCATCTACATACCCTTGTAGATCGCTAAGCGGAAGCGTTCAAGAGAACGGGGTTGAAGGAGTCGTACTCGTCGTGATCCAAATCACCGGAGATCCTAGTGCCGAACGGACGGCACCTCCGCGTTCAACACACGTACAGCCCGGTGACGTCTCCCATGCCTTGATCCAACAAGGAGAGAGGGAGAGGTTGAGGAAGACTCCGTCCAGCAGCAGCACAACGGCGTGGTGGTGGTGGAGGAGCGTGGCAATCCTACAGGGCTTCGCCAAGCACCGCGGGAGAGGAGGAGAACTTGGGAGAGGGGGAGGGCTGCGCCAGAACTTGGGTGCGGCTGCCCTCCCACCCCCCACATATATAGGGGCAAGGGAGAGGGGGCCGGCCCCCTCAGATCCAATCTGAGGACGGGGCGGCGTCCAAGGGGGGGAGGAGTGCCTCCCAAGTCGAGTGGAGGCCCTCCCCCTTAGGGTTTCCCCTATCCCATGCGCATGGGCCTTGGGGGGGCTGGTGCCCCTGGCCCATTAAGGCTAGGGCGCCCCCCTACAGCCCATGCTGCTGTATTGGACGTGGTGGAACAATTTCCATACCTCCGGACCCCACCGGAATCCTCCGGAACCTTCTGGAAGCTTCCCGGTACAATACTGGAAAAACCCGAACTTTTCCCGAAACCCGAACAACAACTTTCCATATATAAATCTTTACCTCCGGACCATTCCGGAACTCCTCGTGACGTCCGGGATCTCATCCGGGACTCCGAACAACATTCGGTAACCACATACAAACTTCCTTTATAACCCTAGCGTCATCGAACCTTAAGTGTGTAGACCCTACGGGTTCGGGAACCATGCAGACATGACCGAGACGTTCTCCGGTCAATAACCAACAGCGGGATCTGGATACCCATGTTGGCTCCCACATGTTCCACGATGATCTCATCGGATGAACCACGATGTCAAGGACTCAATCAATCCCGTATACAATTCCCTTTGTCTAGCGGTATTGTACTTGCCCGAGATTTGATCATCGGTATGCCGATACCTTGTTCAATCTCGTTACCGGCAAGTCTCTTTACTCGTTCCATAACACATCATCCTGTGATCAACCCCTTGGTCACATTGTGCACATTATGACGATGTCCTACCGAGTGGGCCCAGAGATACATCTCCGTTACACGGAGTGACAAATCCCAATCTCGATTCGTGCCAACCCAACAGACACTTTCGGAGATACCTATAGTGCACCTTTATAGCCACCCAATTACGTTGTGACGTTTGGTACACCCAAAGCATTCCTACGGTCTCCGGGAGTTGCACAATCTCATGGTCTAAGGAAAATATACTTGACATTAGAAAAGCTTTAGCATATGAACTACACGATCTCTGTGCTAGGCTTAGGATTGGGTCTTGTCCATCACATCATTCTTTTTTTTTGAGGAATTAGCGACAGTGGGAGAGGCTCCCACTGACTTTGTATACTCACAACATAACAGTTACAAGTGTGTTACAATGGGTTTTAGGCCCCCCGGCCGTAAGTGTTGCAGAAGTAAAACTAGCTGTCCAAACTTACAATGAAGTCAGAGAGAAAAGGATGAACTTTCTCAGGACAGTTATGGATCACCAAACCCAACAGAAGTTTGAACCTAGCCAACCATGCCATGAACGAGCTCGGGATCCCCCTGAAATGTTGGTTGTTTCTTTCCATCCACAGACTCCAAGCAGCAAGCAGGAAGATATCCATGAAAAGCGGCCGACTCCAGCTCTCTCTCCCAGCATGCAGTATGGCTAGCCTATTGGTTCCTCCTGGCCAGGTCAGACCAACCTTACTCCAGCATTGTTTGGCAAAAGAGCACTCGAAGAAGAGATGTTCCACGGTTCCTCTGGCGGGTTTTGGCAGAGCATGCAAGTGTAGTTGCCCCCGGCTACAGCAAAGTGCCGCCTCTTCAGCATGTTCCTGGTGTTCAAACGATCGACCATAAGCAGCCACCCAAACATCTTGAACTTGATTGGGCATTTGGCTTTCCATAGCCAACCAAAGGCCTCATCAGCTTTCACCTGCTTGAAATAGTGGTTGTAGTATTTCTTTGACGAATAACGTCCTAGTTCGCAGACCCAAACGTCGGGCGAACCGTGTTCCAGACAAACATGCGAGGACCCTTGCTGTATCTCTCTTATCTCCTCCCTAGCCTGGGCCGAAAGAGGCAGACTGAAGATCATGGCTGGATCAGTGGTCCTGAGAACCCTAGCAATGGAGTCATCCTCGTTCAGAGCATAAGAGAAGGCTCGCGGATGCGTGTCTCGCAGTGCAGAGCCAGTGTCACTAAACCAGACATCTTTCCAAAACAAAGAGCTACATCCATCCCCGGGGATGACCCTGGCGACCCCACGGAAGGTTCCACTGAGCTGCATTACGTCTTTCCACCAGAAGGAACCCATTAGCTCAGTGGCGTGTGGCACCTTGTTCGGATAGTACGCCTCCCAGACTAGCTGAACCCAGGGCACATCCTCACGATTGTAGAACTTGAATAAGTACTTTAGGAGAAGCGCGGCATTTTGTATCTTGATATCAATAACACCGAGGCCACCACACCGTTTGGGTCGACAGACAAGCTCCCAGGCAGCAAGGGAGTTGGCTTTGATCCCATCGTCAGAATTTTTTGCCCAGAGGCAGTAGCGACGCAGTTTGTCAAGGTGCTCTACCACTTTAGGATGCAGCTTGATCGTGCACATTGCATAGATCAGCATGGAAGTGACCACCGAATTGACCAGCGTCAATTTGGCCCCCGACGACATCAGCGATAGGGCAGTGGATGTTTTCCTCTCAACCGAGTGTACCAATGGCATGAGATCAAGAACACTTGGCCTAGTCATCCCCATGGGGAGACCAAGGTAAGTGAATGGCAGGGTGCCAACAGAGCAGCCAAACACCCCTGCCAACCCACTAGCATGTTGGTGATCGGCATTAATGGGTATGAGGGTCAACTTTTGGAAGTTGATCTTGAGTCCCACCGAGGCCGCATAAGCCTCCAAAATAAGTTTCATGCGGGCGGCCTGTGTGGGACAAGCTTGCATAACCAGGATTGTGTCGTCAGCGTATTGCACTACCGGGAAGTCACCCGCATTTTCACGAGGAATAGGAAGCTCTAGCAAACCCTGAGTGTACGCGTCATTGATGGCAACTTGGAGTAGATCAGCCGCAAGGACAAAGATCATTGGTGAGAGAGGGTCACCCTGTCTCACGCCGCACTTGCATTTGAATTTCCGACCAGGAACACCATTTAAGAGAACGGACGAAACTCCGGAGCCAAAGATCGTTTCCATCGAGCCTAGCCACCTATCATCAAAACCCATGTGTTTCATAATATCCAGCATGGGGGCATGTTCAATCGTATCAAAGGCCTTGGAAAAATCAAGCTTAAGTAAAACAATCTCTCTCCCAGACGAGTGACATTGATGAATATATTCATATGACCACGCGAGACAATCCTGGATGGTCCTACCTTTGATAAATCCATATTGGTTCCTGTGTATGATTTTTAGAATGACTTTCTGCAGCCGGTTTGCCAAGATCTTTGTAATGATTTTCAGACAACAATTCAGTAAGGTAATTGGTCTGAAATCATTAGCCGTTTCCGG
This sequence comes from Triticum aestivum, assembly GCF_018294505.1. Lineage (NCBI taxonomy): Eukaryota > Viridiplantae > Streptophyta > Magnoliopsida > Poales > Poaceae > Triticum > Triticum aestivum. The sequence goes on from NC_057810.1 coordinate 689,495,725, forward strand.
AGAGGATATTTTTGGAATCAGGGTGATATATCCCGTTATCAACGACATCCAATGTCCATGGTCAGGACATCGTAACCATCTATTGATCAACGAGCTAGTCAACTAGAGGCTTACTAGGGACATGGTGTTGTCTATGTACCCACACATGTATCTGAGTTTCCTATCAATATAATTATAGCATGGATAATAAACGATTATCATGAACAAGGAAATATAATAATAACTAATTTATTATTGTCTCTAGGGCATATTTCCAACAGTCTCCCACTTGCACTAGAGTCAATAATCTAGTTCACATCGCCATGTGATTAACACTCACACGTCACATCGCCATGTGACTAACATCCAAAGAGTTTACTAGTGTCATTAAACTAGTTCACATCATCATGTGATTAAGACTCAATGAGTTCTGGGGTTTGATCATGTTTTGCTTGTGAGAGAGGTTTTTAGTCAACGGGTCTGCAATATTCAGATCCGTATGTACTTCGCAAATCTCTAGGTCATATTGTAAATGCTGCTTCCACGCTCCACTTGGAGCTATTCCAAATGGTTGCTCCACTATACGTATCCGGTTTGCTACTCAGAGTCACTCGGATAGGTGTTAAAGCTTGCATCGACGTAACCCTTTACGTCGAACTCTTTATCACCTCCATAATCGAGAAACATATCCTTATTCCTCTAAGGATAATTTTGACCGCTATCTGGTGATCCACTCCTTGATCACCTTTGTACCCTCTTGCCAGATACGTAGCAAGGCACACATCAGGTGCGGTACACAGCATAGCATACTGTAGAGCCTACATCTAAGGCATAGGGGATGACCTTCGTCCTTTCTCTCTTTTCTGCCGTGGTCGAGCTTTAAGTCTTAACTTCATACCTTACATCTCAGGCAAGAACTTCTTCTTTGACTGATCCATCTTGAACACCTTCAAGATCATGTCAAGGTATATGCTCATTTGAAAGTACCATTAAGCGTTTTTGATCTATCCTCATAGATCTTGATGCTCAATGTTCAAGTAGCTTAATCCAGGTTTTCTATTGAAAAACACCTTTCAAATAACCCTATATGCTTTCCAGAAATTCTACATCATTTCTGATCAACAATATGTCAACAACATATACTCATCAGAAATTCTATAGTGCTCCCACTCACTTCTTTGGAAATACAAGTTTCTCATAAACTTTGTATAAACCCAAAATCTTTGATCATCTTATCAAAGTGCATATTCCAACTCCGAGATGCTTACTCCAGTCCATGGAAGGATCGCTGGAGCTAGCATACCTTTTAGCATCCTTAGGATCGACAAAACCTTTCTGATTGTATCACATACAACCTTTCCTTACGAAAACTGGTAAGGAAACTCGTTTTGACATCCATGTGCCAGATTTCATAAATGCAGCTAATGCTAACATGATTCCGACGGACTTAAGCATCGCTACGGATGAGAAAATCTCATCGTAGTCAACGCCTTGAACTTGTGAAAAACTCTTCGCCACAAGTCGAGCTTCATAGACGGTGACATTACCGTCCATGTCCGTCTTCTTCTTAAAGATCCATTTATCTCAATGGCTTGCCGATCATCGGGCAAGTCCACCAAAGTCCATGCTTTGTTCTGATACATGGATCCTATCTCGGATTTCATGGCTTCTAACCATTTGTCGGAATTTGGGCCCACCATTGCTTCTCCATAGCTCGTAGGTTCATTGTTGTCTAGCAACATGACCTTCAAGACAGGATTACTGTACCACTCTGAAGTAGTACGCATCCTTGTCACCCTACGAGGTACGGTAGTGACTTGATCCAAAACTTCATGATCACTATCATAAGCTTCTACTTCAATTGGTGTAGGCGCCACAGGAACAACTTCATGTGCCCTGCTACACACTTGTTGAAGTGACGGTTCAATAACCTCATCAAGTCTCCACCATCCACCCACTTAATTCTCAAGACAAACCTTTCCTCGAGAAAGGACCCGATTCAAGAAACAATCCCTATTGCTTTCGGATCTGAATTAGGAGGTATACCCAACTGTTTTGGGTGTCCTATGAAGATGCATTTTATCTGCTTTGGGTTCGAGCTTATCAACCTGAAACTTTTCACATAAGCGTCGCAGCCCCAAACTTTTAAGAAACGACAACTTAGGTTTCTCCAAACCATAGTTCAAACGGTGTCGTCTCAATGGAGTTACGTGGTGCCCTATAAAGTGAGTGCGGTTGTCTCTAATGCCTAACCCATGAACGATAGTGGTAATTTGATAAGAGACATCATGGTACGCACCATATGCAATAGGGTGCAACTATGATGTTCGGACACACCAACACACTATGGTGTTCCAGGCGGTATTAATTGTGAAACAATTTAATGTCTTAATTGCGTGCCAAAGCTCGTAACTCAGACACTCATCTCTATGATCATATCATAGACATTTTATCCTCTTGTCACAATGATCTTCAACTTCACTCTAAAATTACTTGAACCATTCAATAATTCAGACTTGTGTTTCATCAAGTAAATATAGAACATCTACTCGAATCATCTGTGAAGTAAGAACATAACGTTATTTACTGCATGCCTCAGCACTCATTGGACTGCACACATCAAAATGTGTTACTTCCAACAAGTTGCTATCTTACTGAAAACGAGGCTTTTCAGTCATCTTGCCCATGTGGTATGATTTGCATATCTCAAGTGATTCAAAATCAAGTGAGTCCAAACGATCCATCTGCATGGAGTTTCTTCATGCGTATACACCAATAGACATGGTTCGCATATCTCAAACTTTTAAAAAATGAGTGAGTCCAAAGATCCATCAAATGGAGCTTCTTCATGCGTTTTATACCAATATGACTTACATGGCAGTGCCACAAGTAAGTGGTACTATCATTACTATCTTATATCTTTTGGCATGAAATTGTGTATCACTACGATCGAGATTCAACAAACCATTCCTTTAGGTGCAAGACCATTGAAGGTATTATTCAAATATATAGAGTAACCATTATTCTCCTTAAATGAATAACCGTATTGCGATAGACATAATCGAATCATGTCTATGCTCAATGCAAACACCAAATGACAATTATTTAGGTTTAATACTAATCTTGATGCTAGAGGGAGCGTGCGATGTTTGATCACATCAAACATGGAAACACTTCCAGCACATATCGTCAGCTCACCTTTAGCTAGTCTCCGTTTATTCCGTAGCCTTTTATTTCGAGTTCCTAGCACTTAGCAACCGAACCGGTATCTAATACCCTGGTGCTACTAGGAGTACTAGTAAAGTACACATTAACATAATGTATATCCAATATACTTTTATCGACCTTGCCAGCCTTCTCATCTACCAAGTATCTAGGGTAATTCCGATCTAGTGACTGTTCCCCTTATAGAAGCACTTAGTCTCGGGTTTGGGTTCAACCTTGGGTTTCTTCACTAGAGCAGCAACTGATTTAATGTTTCATGAAGTGTCCCTTCTTGCCCTTGCCCTTCTAGAAACTAGTGGTTTCACCAACCATCAACAATTGATGCTCCTTCTTGATTTCTACTTTCGTGGTGTCAAACATCGTGAATACCTCAAGGATCATCATATCTATCCCTAATATGTTATAATTCATCATGAAGCTCTAGCAGCTTGGTGGCAATGACTTTGGAGAAACATCACTATCTCATCTGGAAGATCAACTCCCACTCGATTCAAGTGATTGTTGGACTTAGACAATCTGAGCACAAGCTCAACAATTGAGTTTTTCTCCCTTAGTTTGCAGGCTAAGAAAATCGTCGGAAGGTCTTATACCTCTTGACGTGGGCACGAGCCTGAAATCCCAATTTCAGCCCTCGAAACATCTCATATGTTCCACGACGTTTCAAAAAAAAAACGTCTTTGGTGCCTCAACTCTAAACCGTTTAACTGAACTATCACGTAGTTATCAAAACATGTATGTCCGATGTTCGAAACATCCATAGACGACGTTTGGGGTTCAGCACACTAAGCGGTGCATTAAGGACATAAGCCTTCTACTGTCCGCATAATTGCTACTGACAACTTTCAACTATATTTTCTCTAGGAACATATCTAAAACAGTAGAACTATAGCACGAGCTATGACACAATTTACAAAGGGCTTTTGACTATGTTCAGGATAATTAAGTTCATCTAATGAACTCCCACTCAGATAGACATCCCTCTAGTCATCTAAGTGATTACATGATCCGAGTCAACTAGGCCGTGTCCGATCATCACGTGAGACGGACTAGTCATCATCGGTGAACATCTTCATGTTGATCGTATCCTCCATATGGCTCATGCTCGACCTTTCGGTCTCTTGTGTTCCGAGGCCATGTCCGTACATGCTAGGCTCGTCAAGTTAACCTAAGTGTTTTGTGTGTGTAAATCTGGCTTACACCCGTTGTATGTGAACGTAAGAATCTATCACACCCGATCATCACGTGGTGCTTCGAAACAACAAACTTTCGCAACAGTGCATAGTTAGGGGGAACACTTTCTTGAAATTTCAATGAGGGATCATCTTATTTACTACCGTCGTTCTAAGCAAATAAGATGTATAAACATGATAAACATCACATTCAATCAAATAGTGACATGATATGGCCAATATCATATTGCTCCTTTTGATCTCCATCTTCGAGGCTCCATGATCATCATCATCACCAGCATGACACCATGATCTCCATCATCGTGTATCCATGAAGTTGTCTCGCCAACTTATTACTTCTACTACTATGGCTACCGGTTAGCAATAAAGTAAAGTAATTACATGGCGTTGTTCAATGACACGCAGGTCATACAATAAATAAACACAACTCCTATGGCTCCTGCCGGTTGTCATACTCATCGACATGCAAGTTGTGATTCCTATTACAAGAACATGATCAATCTAATACATCACATATCATTCATCACATTCTTCTTGGCCATATCACATCACATAGCATACCCTGCAAAAACAAGTTAGACGTCCTCTAATTGTTGTTTGCATGTTTTACGTGGCTGCTATGGGTTTCTAGCAAGAACGTTTCTTACCTACGCAAAAACCACAACGTGATATGTCAATTGCTATTTACCCTTCATAAGGACCCTTTTTATCGAATTCGATCCACTAAAGTGGGAGAGACTGGCACCCGCTAGCCACCTTATGCAACAAGTGCATGTCAGTTGGTGGAACCCATCTCATGTAAGTGTACGTGTAAGGTCGGTCCGGGCTGCTTCATCCCACAATGCCGCCGAATCAAGATTGGACTAGTAACAGTAAGCATATTGAACAAAATCAACGCCCACAACTACTTTGTGTTCTACTCGTGCAAACAATCTACGCACAAACCTAGCTCTGATACCGCTGTTGGGGAACGTAGCAGAAATTCAAATTTTCCTACGTGTCACCAAGATCTATCTATGGAGAAACCAGCAACGAGGGGAAGGAGAGTGCATCTACATACCATTGTAGATCGCTAAGCGGAAGCGTTCAAGAGAACGGGGTTAAAGGAGTCATACTTGTCATGATCCAAATCACCGGAGATCCTAGTGCCGAACGGACGGCACCTCCGCGTTCAACACACGTACAGCCCGGTGATGTCTCCCATGCCTTGATCCAGCAAGGAGAGAGGGAGAGGTTGAGGAAGTGTAAGTGCATCTAGTGCCCCTTAGTGATTTTGGTGTATTGAAGACTTATAGGTTAAGGGACTAATGCGTTTGTGAGTGTACACAGGTCTATAAGTCTATGAGAAGTTTGATATTTACAGAGAAAGTCGACCCCTAAAAATGAAGTTCTTCAACTGAAGACTTTGATATTCTAGACTTTCTGAAGACTTTGAAATTCTAGACTTTCTGAAGACTTTGAAAGTGAAGAAATTGGTGTGACCTTGAAGACTTGGTGTCGGTGTCAAAACCGGCGGATCTCGGGTAGGGGGTCCCGAACTGTGTGTCTAGGCGGATGGTAACAGGAGACAAGGGACACGATGTTTTACCCAGGTTCGGGCCCTCTTGATGGAGGTAAAACCCTACGTCCTGCTTGATTGATATTGATATTGTGGATGTTTACAAGAGTGGATCTACCACGAGATCAAGGAGGCTAAACCCTAGAAGCTAGCCTATGGTATGATTGTAATGGTTGTTGTTGTTGTTGTTGTCCTACGGACTAGAGCCATCCGGTTTATATAGACACTGGAGAGGGCTAGGGTTACATAGAGTCGGTTACAATGGTAGGAGATCTACATATCCGTATCTCCAAGCTTGCCTTCCATGCCAAGGAAAGTCCCATCCGGACACGGGATGAAGTCTTCAATCTTGTATCTTCTTAGTCTTGGAGTCCGGTCGATGATGATAGTCCGGCCGATGATAGTTCGGCTGATGATGGTAGTCCGGCTATCCGGACACCCCCTAATCCAGGACTCCCTCAGTAGCCCCTGAACCAGGCTTCAATGACGATAAGTCCGGCGCGTATATTGCTTGGCATTGCAAGGCGGGTTCCTCCTCCGAATGATAGAAGATTGTGAACACTAGGATAGTGTCCGGCTCTGCAAAATAAATTCCACATTCTACCGTAGAGAGAATAATATATACACAAGTTCAATCTGCTGACGTTTTTTGCGGCATGACGTCACGCCACTACCAAGCCATTACTTGAATCGTTTTTTACTCTACCACCTCAGCGCATTTAGCGAAGTGGTTTCCTTGGCACGTCTTGTCGAAGTAGAGATCGTGTTCCCCCTTAATCCAGGATTCTCATCAATACGGACGTTGGTAACCCAACCGCGCCATTGATGGTGACGCTTGGGGGATAAGCGAGTTTTACCAGGCCGGTGGGGGACGCGTAGACTTCGCCCGCCCATATAAGGGATAAGGATTCACCTTTTCACCTACGCCTTCTTCCTCCTTTGCTTATCCATCTCCGCGCACTCGAGCTCCAGCGCCCAAGCCCGCACATCTTGTCTCAACCTTCCCCAGTTATGTCCGGAGCGGGAGGCAAGTGGATGACCTCCTCTGTTACGGAGGAGCACATCGAAAGACTGCGCAGCGCCGGCTACCTGTCCGGCGACATCGCGCACCGGCTGCCCGATGAGGGGCAGCTCATCCCCACCCCCAGGCCCCATGAGAGGGTCGTTTTTCTTCCCCACTTCCTCCGCGGACTGGGTTTTCCACTTCACCCCTTTGTCCGGGGGCTCATGTTCTACTACGGCCCGGATTTCCATGATCTGGCGCCGAACTTCATCCTCAACATCTCGGCGTTTATCGTCGTGTGCGAGGCGTTCCTCTGCATCCGGCCCCACTTCGGCTTGTGGCTCAAGACCTTCAATGTCAAGCCGAAGGTAGTGAAGGGCACTCAAGCGGAGTGCGGAGGCGCCATGTTGGGCAAGATGCCCAATGTCCTTTGGTTTGAAGGGGCCTTCGTGGAATCCGTCAAGGGGTGGCAATCAGGGTGGTTCTATATCACCGAGTCGCGCGACCCTAAGTGGGCGGCGGCCCCCGAGTTCAGATCTGGTATCCCCACACAGCTCACCTCCTGGAAAGAGACGGGCTTGCTGTGGGGTAGTTCGGAGGAGCTGACGGGACTGCAAGCCTGTATCCAGAAGCTGGTGAAGAAGCTCAGGCTGGTTAACGTGGTCCAAGTCATGCTCATCCGCCGGATTCTCCCATGCCAAGAGCGGGCATTCAATCTGTGGGAGTTCAATCCGGAACAGCACCAGGCGCTAAGCGGGCTCTTAGACACGACGTACGAAGGCGCCTGGAGGGTGCTATTTAAGGGCGCCGAAGCCCCCGCATCCGCGACTGAAGATCGCGGATTTCGCTCGCAGCGCCAAGCCGACGAGGTAAGTGATTCTACCCCTTTACGGGACACTTGCTTTTCATAGTTTGACTCTATGCGGGTTTTAATTTCCCCTTTTCCTTTGACAGGACTGGATGAGGAAGGCGGAGCAGATTATCTGCCCGGCTCCCATGCCAGAAAACCCAGTAGACGCCCATCTAGCGAGGCTGCTGGTTCCGGCACCGCACGTGGTGCCGGAGAAGAAGGCCAAGAAGGAGGCCACGGGTGCTCGAAAGAGTTCCCGTTTTCAGGTGTCCGACGACTCCGGGGCGGACTCCTCCCCCGAAAACGAGGAGGAGAAAGAGGGCTCTCTCCCAGAGGAGGGAGAGAGGAAGAGGAAGGCTTCCCCAACAGGGGAGGCCGAAGGGTCCAAGAGGGGAGGACTATTCCCCCGGACAGCTCCGCCAACATCAACGTTGGCGAGGAAGAATGGCCTTCAAGGGCCAGGCCTCGAGCGAGATCGTAAGTATCCGGATTCCTGAGTGATTTATAATTTCTTTTTCTGTGTCACATAGTGTCATTCTGATGCCGCATGCTGCCTGTAGTCCGGCCAATGATGATCTCCCCGCTTCATCGAGCGGGTCGTTGGCTCCGTCGGATGTAGACTCCATCCCGACCGCCTCCACCCCTCGCGACACCGAGGACGCCGAGGTGGGATCCCAAGAAGGGACCCATCAGGGGGAGGCTCCAGAGGCGCCACAAGGCTTCCTCCCGGACTTCGCGCCGGACTCCATATCAGAACCCGCAGTGGTTCCGGAGTCCGGCCGGCGGCCCCTTCGTACGAAGGGCAAGACCGTGACGCCGGCGGCTTCCGTCCAACCGGAGGCGCCAGACAATTTGTTGGAGGCGCTCCAGAGCGCTTCCATCGAGGAAGAACACCGCACTATTATGAGTGCGGTGATTCAGAAGGTACAGCTCGCCAAGAGCGGGCTGACCGAAGCCTGCAGTAGCCTTCTATCATGCTTTGAGGTAAGAAGTTAAAAATATACAATGTAATACCGCATAGACAGTAGCCCCTGATGCTCGGTTCGGTGTTCGGAAAGAAAAGCCGGTCTGAGGATCCGAAAAAAAAGAAGATATACGCAGGGTTGCTAAAAAATTATGTCAATATGGTTTGCAGGCTGCACTGCTGGCCTCTGCCGCACTGACTGTGGAGGTCGGTGCTTTGAAGCAGGAGCTCGAGCGGTCCGTGCAAGAGCTCGGCCGCGCCAAGAAGCAGCTCCAGGACAAAGAAGGTGAGTGACACCACTTTGAACTTGTACCTTACAGAAAAGGATTTAGGTTGCAACAAAAAATAACAAGGATAACATGGGTACTGCAGGGGCCACGAACGAGGTGGCGACCCTGAAGGAGGCTGTGTCTGCGGCCGAATGCAATGCGGCCGCGGAACGGGCAGAGCGAGAAAAGCAGGAGGCGCGGGTGGCGGTGGTTCGGCAAGATCTCCAGGCTCTCATGGAAAAGCATGAGAGTTTGGAGCGTGACTCAAAGACTCGAGAGTCCGAGCTTGCCTCGGCTCTCGAAAGTGTCAAGACTACCAAGGCCGATGCCCATAAGTCCCTTCAGGAGATTGAGTTGGTGAGGAAGATAGCGGCGGGTAAGGCATTTTTCATGCAAAGCAAGCATGTGAATGTAAGTTACGTGTTACTTACCCGAATTCGGAGCTCTCCAGGGGCGTTTGCAGATCTGCCTCGCAGCATGTCTGATGCGCCGCATTCTACCGAGCCGAGGAGGGGAGCTCGACGGAGAAGGTCTTCTGGTCTCAGTATGCTGAGGCCGGCCATCCGGTGCCCCCTAGTGACCAGCTGAAGCAGCTGGTCGAGCTCCACAAGGCGGCCGAGCAGGCCATGAAGGGCCTCATAGTCCGGCTGTGGCCTGGAGAGGCCATGCCTAGGAGCTACTTCGGCCTCGTGCGACGGTTGGTGGATGCGTTCCCCTGGGTGGAGGTTATCAAGCGCTCCGCCTGTATTGAAGGTGCTCGTCGGGCCCTTGCCCGCGCAAAGGTGCATTGGGGCAAGCTGGATGCGGAGAAGCTAATCACTGACGCGCCACCAGTGGGCAAGGAATATCGTACGCCCGAAATGTACTATAAGACTATCCTGAAGGGTGCCCGCAAGATTGCGGATGAGTGCCCCAGGGATGTAATTATTGAGTAAATTCGCAGTATGTTATCCTGTGCGCTGAAAACTTTGTTCATATGCGCTAAGCAACGCTTGTTAATTTAAAATATTACCTTCTGTGCGGCCGTTTATTAAATCTGAGAGATGGCAAGTCGTCGGCTTCAGCCCCCATGCCACGAGTGCTGGGGTGTTCGGGATAAACTTGAGCACTCTTGTTCCCATTTTTGGGTCCATCTAGGGAGGCGCTCAACACAACGAACAAGGCAACCGGACTTATAGTGCTTGAACACTCTCACTTAGCCATAGAATTCTATAATTTTAAATTTTGGCGAAGCCCCTAGTATTCGGAAGACCGAATTAGGGGTGCTATCCACGCCTTCGTCGGACATTATCCGGAACTTCGCTCGAAGCGGCGTAGGTCTTTAAGGATCCGAAAGGACCTCTCGAACAGCGACTAGTCTCTCGCCTTATCATGACAGTCAGTTTTAGCTTTCTCCACTGAGGCGTTAACCCGGCTCAACCGGGGCGCAATCGCAGTGGTTCTCCCAGTGCTACCTTAGCCGATAGAACGGAACGTAAGGTGCCAAACATGGGAGCCGGGCAAACCCAACTATTGACCCAAGACATGATTCGGAGCCGATTCATATAATGCTATAAGTTCGGGGTGCCGCACTTGTGAAAGTGTTCGGACTTTATCACACCATAATGCGGGGAACATAAGCCCCTGGTGTATTTGGCCGTACCAAAATGTACGGATGCAACATGTCGTTACTGAACATATATATATATATATATATATATATATATATATATATATATATAAGGTAATGCAATTATGGGCAAAAAGTGCTGCATTTTATTCAAGAAGATCTGCTATGAGTGCGGAATGATACAAAAAGTGCGGAAAGCAAGGGATTGGACGAATTAAGGGCGTCTCCCTCCAGGGGTAGGCCGCAGAATGGTGTATTTAACAAATTTAATGCTCGTAATGGAGACCACCTGAGTGTTCGTCGCGGCCTTTGTCCCTCCCTGGCTGTTGCATCATGAGTTCGGCAGGTTCGCCGCCGGACAGAGTTCTGTATAAAAAAGAGAGAAATAAAAGATAAAAAGAGCGACACACTTGGGAGCCCCTGGTGTGGTCGAACCGCACTCTGGGTCTGTTGTGGTTGTGCCTCTCCCCCTATGCCCATGGTATCTCTAGGGCGTAATTATGTATGCGGAGAGTTTGTCTTACAATTGTGCGAGGGCTGGGATTGAGGCCGCATTGCTACGCGTGCTCGGAATGTGCCAGGTGGTCTTGGTTGATGTTGCTCCGGGCGCGTTTGGCCGTGTCTGGTCGTTTAACGGCCGGACTCGAAAATTGCCTTAAAAGGCTGCTCTGTACTTCTGCCGTGAGAGCCGCTGTATGTTCCTCCGTTCGGAGGGAGCGTTCCGTGTTTCCATTGACCGTGATGACTCCACGAGGGCCTGGCATCTTGAGCTTAAGGTATGCATAATGCGGCACCGCGTTGAATTTTGCGAACGTGGTTCGTCCGAGCAGAGCGTGATAGCCACTGTGGAACGGGACTATGTCGAAGATTAACTCCTCGCTTCGGAAATTATCCGGGGATCCGAAGACCACTTCCAGTGTAACTGAGCCTGTACAACTGGCCTCGACACCTGGTATGACGCCTTTAAAGGTTGTCTTTGTAGGTTTAATCCCTTAAGGGTCTATGCCCATCTTGCGCACTGTATCCTGATAAAGCAGGTTCAGGCTACTGCCGCCGTCCATCAGGACTCTCGTGAGGTGAAATCCATCGACGATTGGGTCTAAAACTAATGCGGCGAATCCGCCTTGGCGGATACTGGTCGGATGGTCTATTCGATCGAAAGTGATCGGGCAAGAGGACCATGGGTTGAATTTTGGGGCGACTGGCTCCATCGCGTATACGTCCCTTAGGCACGCTTCCGCTCCCTCTTGCGGATATGCGTTGCGTATATCATGTTTACCGTCCGAACTTGAGGGGGGAATCCCTTTTGTCCTCTGTTGTTCGGCGGCCGGGTCTCTTCCTCGTCATCGTTGTGTAGCCCCTTGTCATTGTTTTCGGCGATTAATTTGCCTGCCTGCTTGAATACCCAACAATCTCTGTTGGTGTGGTTAGCTGGCTTTTCGGGGGTTCCATGTATTTGACAGGAGCGGTCGAGTATTCGGTCCAAATGGGACGGGCCCGGAGTGGTTCTTTTGAATGGCTTCTTCCATTGACCGGGCTTGGAGCCTCGGAATCCGGCGTTGACTGCCGTATCCTCATTGCTGTCGCCATTAATGCGGCATTTGTTTTTGTTTTGACGCGACCTGCCATTGCGGTCCTTGGTATCCGGACTGCCAGCATTTTTGCTGAGGTTGTTGCTGCGAGCTAGCCAGCTATCCTCTCCCGCACAAAAGCGGGTCATGAGTGATGTGAGGGCTGCCATGGATTTCGGTTTTTCCTGTCCTAGGTGCCGGGCCAGCCACTCGTCGCGGATGTTATGTTTGAAGGTAGCGAGGGCCTCTGGATCCGGACAGTCGACGATTTGATTTTTCCTTGTTAAGAACCGTGTCCAGAATTGCCTGGCCGATTCGTCTGGCTGCTGGATTATGTGGCTTAGGTCATCTGCGTCCGGTGGTCGCACATACGTGCCCTGGAAGTTGTCGAGGAATGCGGCTTCCAGGTCTTCCCAGCATCCAATTGACTCTGCGGGCAGGCTGTTAAGACAATGCCGAGCTGGTCCTTTAAGCTTGAGCGGGAGATATTTGATGGCGTGAAGATCGTCGCCGCGGGCCATATGTATATGGAAGAGATAATCCTCAATCCAAACCGCGGGGTCTGTTGTGCCATCGTAGGATTCGATATTAATGGGTTTAAACCCTTCAGGGATTTGATGATCCATTACTTCGTCAGTGAAGCATAGTGGGTGTGCGGCGCCTCTGTATTGAGCAATATCGCGACGTAGCTCGAGAGAGCGTTGTCTGCTGTGTTTGGCCCGGCCGGAGTAGTTGTATCCGGCGCGACGGTATTCGTTGTGGGTCTTGGGGCGCCCACGTGATCCATAGATAGATCTAGATTGTCTTGCCTTGTCCTCCAATATATCCCGCAAGTCCGGCGCGTTCCCCCGTGGCTTCATGCTTTTCGAGCGATGCCGGGGTACGGTTTTGGTGGAGGGCTTGCATGCCTCTCTGTCGCAGCCACGAGGTGGTCGGTCTGCCGTATTGTGCGCTGGTGATGCAGGTTTGTGCGCTTCCTCCTCTAGTCGGGGGAGCAACTTGCGTTTTGGGTAACTTTTGGAGGGGCATTCGAGTTCATACTCTTCGGCCGCGAGGACCTCGGCCCATCTGTCGGCCAGTAGGTTTTGATCAGCTTGAAGCTGTTGCTGCTTTTTCTTTAGGCTGTTTGCCGTGGCCATTAGCCTGCGTCTAAAACGCTCTTCTTCGACGGGATCCTCAGGCACGACGAATTCGTCGTCGTCGAGGCTTGCCTCGTCTCCGGAGGGAGGTAAGTAATTATCATCCTCGACCTCTTCGTCTGCCGCCCTCTCGTGAGGGCTTGCTTCTACCTCCTCCTGCGCTGGATCGTGCTGGAGGGGGTTGTCTTCGGCACTTTCTGGGGTGTTATCATCTCCTGTGCCGGAATCTCTATTCTTGCTGTGGTGGGATTTAGAGCGGCGTCGCTGACGCCGGCGCTTGGGCTATTTCTTTAAGGAATTGGCCTCCGTTGCTTCTTCGCCGTCCCCATCTTTTGGGGTGTCCACCATATATATGTCGTATGACGAGGTGGTCTTCCAGTGTCCTGTAGGCACTGGTTCTTGATAGTCTCCGGCATCGTCGTCCATACCGTCGATGTCTTCGGAGTCGTAGTCGAGTACGTCGGTTAGATCGTCGACGGTGGCTACGAAGTGGGTGGTGGGTGGGCTCTGAATTTCTTCGTTGTCCGTGTCCCAACCATCCTAGCCGTAGTTCGGCAAGTGCTCTCCGGATAGCGAGAGATGCTTCAGCGAATTTAAGATATCGCCGAAGGGTGAGTGCTGAAAGATGTCCACAGCGGTGAATTCCATGATCGGCGCCCAATCAGATTCGACTGGCAGGGGCGCAGGAGGTTCGGAGTCCGGCAGAGGGTCCGGCACCTCGGAGTCATGAGCTTTCTGCGGGACAAGGTAAGTATTCGGCTCCATCGCCATAGAAGTTGCAGCTCCCGAGGCGGTGTCCAGCCATCCGTCCTCGATATGAGCGATCGGCTCCGGACTATGGGTCGGAGCGGATTCGTGTGCGGCCTCCAAGGTGCTGTCCGACGGCAGAGTTAGCTCGTGCCCATCGTGACAGCGCGGCACGCTCGGCTGTGGCTCAGATCCATCGAAGATCAAGTCCCCGCGGATATCGGCCGTGAAGTTTAGGCTTCCAAACCTGACCTGACGGCCAGGGGCGTAGCTTTCGATCTGCTCCAGATGGCCAAGTGAGTTGGCCCGCAGTGCGAAGCCGCCAAAAACGAAGATCTATCCGGGGAGGAAAGTCTCACCCAGGACTGCGTCATTGTCGATTGAAGAGGCCATCAGGCCTATCGGTGACGACACAGAGGAACTCTCAATGAAAGCACCAATGTCGGTGTCAAAATCGGCGGATCTCGGGTAGGGTTTTACCTCCATCAAGAGGGCCCGAACCTGGGTAAAACATCGTGTCCCTTGTCTCCTGTTACCATCCGCCTAGACGCACAGTTCGGGACCCCCTACCCGAGATCCGCTGGTTTCCACACCGACACTTGCTATTCATTTCTGGAACATGAAGCGTGAAGACTTTTGTTTTCGTAGTTTCATTTTCTCTTTCTTGAGTCATAGGAAACACCGTACTGTTAAAGGGGTTCAAGGAAATACTAAGGAAAAATTTCCATGTGATGCTCAACTCAAAATCCTACACCTACCAATCCCTTCGAGTGAAGCCTTTGGAAATCTCATACAGTTCAGTCATTTTCTTCAGTGACAGAGACGAAGTTCTTCTGGTCACTGATGATTTTGTTCTGACTAAGGAGTTAGGAATTCGCCAATGCGAATTTCCTACACAGTGAGGAACATGATAGCCCTGAGGAATTTGAAAGTCAAATTTCTGACCGTTGCTGTGCTGCGCGCCAGCTGTCCCAAAATATCTTATCCACCTAACCGTCATATCATTGAGGGGCATTTATGTCTTATCATGTCGGGCTGCTCCCTAGGCTATAAATAGCCGCCCCCTACAACCACTAGTTGGTTGGCTGCTCCGAGAGAACTTGACACTTGTTATTTGAGAGCAACCCATCCTCCGAGGACTTTGAGCGAAAATCATCAAGTGAGGAAAATCCCAAACCC
The DNA here is from genome assembly GCF_018294505.1 of Triticum aestivum. NCBI lineage: Eukaryota > Viridiplantae > Streptophyta > Magnoliopsida > Poales > Poaceae > Triticum > Triticum aestivum. The sequence continues at coordinate 689,511,008 of NC_057810.1, forward strand.
AAACACCTACAAACCCCAAAGTGATTGAGCATCACTAAAGAAATTGATCCTGCGTGGATCCGACGCTTGTTACCTTTGAAGACTGTGCTTCTTCCAGACGGTTAGGCGTCAAGGTCTAGAGCATCCAAGAGGAATTGTGGATCGCCGAGTAACCAAGTCTGTGAAGGTTTGGAAGTCGCCTGAAGACTTACCACTAGTGATTGGACGGGATCTGTGTGATCTTAGTTCAAGGAGAATACGGTGAGGACTGGGTGTCCTGAGCTGCATGCTCAGAGACTGGGTGTCCGGGACTGCGTGTCCTCGAGTTTAAATACTCAGCCGCTCCAACCAGACGTACAACTGAGACAACAGTTGGAACTGGTTTACCAAATCATTGTCTTCACCAACCTACTGGTTCTATTTCCTCAACCCTTTCATTTCCTCATTACTGTGTTGAGTGTTTGTTCATATCTGTGTTTGAAGACTTTGACTGAAGACTTTCTCAATTTCCTCAGTTCAATTTCTTCAGTCTGTTTGTCTTCATCTTGTGTTATCCTGTGATTACGCTTTCTGTACTCTGTGCTAGTCTTCATTTCATCATGATGACCATGCTTGTATTCTGTCATACTTACTTCTGAGTGCTTATTCCGCTGCTAATAGTTCTTCGCTAAGGAATTTCCTCACCGGCAAATTCCTCAGTGAAGAATTCATAAAAATCGCCTATTCACCCCCCTCTAGTCGACATAACGCACTTTCAATTGGTATCAGAGCAAGGTACTCCCTTGTTCTGTGTGATTTTGGTTTAACCGCCTGGAGTTTTAGTTATGTTGACCGCAGGTATGATCAAGGTCTCGGCTGGGTGTCCTACCTTTGATGGAACGGACTACCCCTACTGGAAAAACAAGATGCGAATGCATCTCGAGGCAATTGACAACGATCTCTGGTATGTTGTGGAAAATGGTGTTCCCTTTGTTTCACCCTCACTGAACGCTACCGATGTGAAGAGATTCAAGCAACTCGATTCTCAAGTGAAGAATATCATATGTGGCCATCTGAGTAAAGGACAGTATGGAAGAGTGAGTGCTTTGGAAACTGCAAAGCTTATCTGGGATAGGCTGTCCAAAGTGAATGAAGGAGTCTCAACTCAGCGTGACTCTCGAGTTGATGTTCTTCGGAACCTCTTCAACCACTTCAAAAGACTCGACAATGAAAATGTCCAACAAACCTTCGATCGCCTCACTGACATCTCAAATGAGCTTCAAGCCCTCGGTGCCACTGACATCACTGACCATGAGGTGGTGAAGAAACTGTTGAGATCGCTTGATTCCTCATTTGATACTCTGGGTCTGATGATACAAGAACGGGCTGACTACAAGTCTCTTGATCCTGCTGATATCCTCGAAAGGCTAAATACTCACGAGTTCCAGCTTGCTGAAAAAAGAGATCTCTATGGTTCGAGCTATGGCAAACCACGTGCCCTAAAGGCCAAGGTTGTGTCTGAGTCTGAATGTGAGGACTCTGGTAGTAGCCTTGGTGATCCTGAAGAACTGAGCCAGGAGCTAGCACTGCTTGTGAAGAAATTCAAGAAGTTCTTAAGACGTGGTCGCTTTGGAAAATCCTCAAGAAGCAGTGATTCCTCATCAAGTGACTATAAGAGAAGGCTGTGCCACAAATGCAAGAAACCTGGTCATTATATTCAAGATTGTCCTTAGTGGGAAAAGGAATTGAAGAAGAAGAAATACAAGGATTACAGTTCTGATGATGCGAAGAAGAAGAAGAAATCATCAAAATCTTCGTCATCAAAATCCTCCAAGTCTTCATCTCACAAGAAGAGCAGCTCCAAGAAGGCTCGGGCTTTCATTGGCAAGGAAATGGACTCTGAAGCTGAATCGGAGGAAAATGAGGAAGAGGAGGTGTCTGAAGAATCCGAATCTGGTGTGGCGAGTCTGGCCTTCGCTACTGCTTTCGTTAGCAAGTCCATCTTCAACACTGAAGAAACTGACCCCACTGACAAGCCTGATGAAGATTACGATGACTACGCTCCCACCTATTGCTTCATGGCAAAAGGTGCAAAGGTACTCAAATACACCTCCTCTGAATCTAGTGAAAATGAATCTGATGAGAATCTCAAGCCCAGCTACTCTAAACTTGCAAAGATTGCTGTAAAACAACAAAGGGCTTTTGAAAAGGTTCAAAACATGCTAGACAAAAGTGATGATATGTTGGGTGAAGAAATGGATCGCACTAAAGCCCTGACTGAAAATCTTCAGAGACTTCAGTCTAGGTTTGATAGTCTTCAAAGTCATCATAACACTCTCTTATCTGATCATGAGAAACTTTCTTATGAATTTCTTCAAAGAAAGCAACATCTTGAGAAGCTAAGAGTGAGTTATGAAGATCTTCAGAAGGAGCGTGATTCATTACTTGCTCAACAAATCAGCACTTCTCAGGAAGAATTTGTTCCTCCATGCTTAAAGTGCATTGAACGTGAATCTGCCAATTCTTCACCTGAATGTTCAAATGCTTCAACTGTTACAAATTATTCACTTGCCTCTGCTATCACTAATTCCTCATCTAAGGACATTGCTAGTATCACTGACGATGCAGGGCTGAAGGAACTGTACACGACAGGCATGTACAAAAGCCTCAAAGGGCATCAGATTCTCTGTGATGTGCTCAAAAAGCAGGTCCTCGACAGAAACCCTAGGAAAGAGGGTATTGCCTTTGAGAGGAAACTTAATGCTGATGGAACATATTGGAAGCCCGAGCAGTACCCCAAAACCTCATGGGTTGCTGCAAAGGGACCTCCAGTTGATCCATCCATGTTATCTGGCTTTACATGTGAATCTCCTCATTCTTCTGATGAGTCATTTGACTCCAACTATAAACTGTTCAAAAATCAGAATGGTGAAGTATTTGCTAGATATGTTGGGACTAACTGCAGGAACGGTTCCCCTATGAAGAAAATCTGGGTTCCCAAAAGTTATGTTGAAAGTCTTCAAGTGAATGTCCTCATGACACCACCTGTGAAGAATGGGAACCCCAGAACAAACTCTTCATATGGACCTAATTCTTCATATGGATCCAAGTCCTCATATGGACCAAATTCCTCATGTGGATCAAATTCCTCAAATGGATCAAAGTCCTCATATGACTATCATCATACTAACAACTCTGTTTCGCAGGGTAAAGCTAAGGGCTACGAATATGCACATTATTCTTCAAATCATTATGTTCATAAGTCCTCGAAGAATTTCTCTGCTTACTCATATGCTTACCCTAACCCCTCTTATGTGAAACGAAATGGTTTGGCTTCTATGCCACCATTCTCGTATGGTGCTCGCAGAGTGATGAACTCTTTGCCACCCCTTCAGATGTGGGTGGTGAAGAAAAAGAACTAATCTCTTCTGCAGGGTCAGGTCTCCAGACGTGCCTTAACGTCTGAAGAATTTGCTGGGGACCTGACAAAATTGCCTGAAAGGATGCAGGCTAACCATGATGAAATGAACTTTCATTTCACACGTCCTCATACCGCTATATCTGTTTACCGCTTGATGAAATTCATCTGATGAACTTAATATCATATTCTTCATTGATGAAGCATATGAGATTGTAAGTTACACTAATTCATCTGCAGGATGACCAACCCAAAACCACTGAATGGGTCCTCGATAGTGGATGTACAAATCACATGACTGGTGACAAGAATCTTTTGATGGATGCTCCTTTATCACCATCACATCTGAAGCATATCATCTTTGCTGACAAAGGCAAAAGTCAGGTATTGGGTCTTGGTAAGGTTGCGATCTCTAAGGATAAACACATGGACAAAGTCATGCTTGTTGAGTCCTTAGGATACAATCTCATGTCAGTCTCAATGCTTTGTGATCTTGATATGGTTGTTGTCTTTGGCAAGTATCGCTGTGTTGTGATTATGGAAGCTGACAATTCCAAAGTCTTCGAAGGCTTTAGGAGAGGAGATTTGTATATTGTTGATTTCTCTATAGGACCACAACCAGCCGTGTGCCTACTTGCAAAAGCTTCAGAAGGCTGGCTATGGCATCGACGACTTGGTCACGCAGGCATGAGGAATTTGCACACGCTTGCGAAGAAGAAGCATGTCATTGGCATTGAAAATGTCAAATTCCTCAAGGATCACTTATGTGGAGCCTGTGAAGCTGGAAAAATGACCAAGGCCAAGCATCCAGCGAAGACTATCATGACCACTACTCGTCCATTCGAATTACTTCACATGGACCTCTTCGGACCTAATCATTACTCAGCAGTCACTAATGCTGCTTCTCTATATGGTTTTGTCATTGTTGATGATTACTCTCGATATACATGGGTACACATTGTTACTTACAAACATGAAGTGCAGGAAGTCTTCAAACGCTTTTCTTCGAGGGCTTCAACCAACTTTGGTGTGAAGATCAAGCACATCAGAAGTGACAATGGAACTGAGTTCAAGAATTCCGGTCTTGATGACTATCTTGATGAACTTGGTATTACTCATGAGTTATCTGCTCCTTATACTCCTCAGCAAAATGGCATCGTGGAGCGCAAGAACAAAACTCTTGTTGAGATGGCTCGCACTATGCTTGATGAATACAAAACGCCTGATCGTTTTTGGATTGATGCAATTGATACTGCGTGCCACATCATCAACAGAGTATATCTTCACAAATTCTTCAAGAATACGGCCTATGAACTCCTCACTGACAAGAAACCCAATGTGAGTTATTTCAAAGTCTTCAGTGCTAGATGTTGGATTAGAGATCCTCACCACAATTCAAAATTCGCACCGAAAGCACATGAAGGTTTTATGCTTGGTTACGGAAAGGACTCGCAGACCTACAGAGTCTTCAACATTGTTCTTCACAAGATTGTTGAAACTGTAGATGTGCGGTTCGATGAAACTAATGGCTCGCAAAGAGAGCACCTACCTTCTGTGTTAGATGAACCAGCACCTGAGGATTCTATCAAGTTCAAGGCAACTGAAGATGTCATTCCTACTGAAGAATTTGCTGAAGAATTCATTCCAGTACGCGAAGAACATCGAGCTGACGCACCTGAAGATAATGGTGCTGAGGAAAATGATCAAATACCTCGACGTCAACCAGCTCATCCTCGCGTTGCAAAAGAAGTACAAGTTGACAAGATCATCGATGACATTGAAGCGCCAGGTCCTCTCACACGCTCAAAAGCTTCACATTTATCTAACTTTTGTGGGCACTATGCTTTTGTCTCTATCACAGAGCCCACTAAGGTAGATGAAGCATTTTTGGAGCCGGAGTGGATTCAGGCTATGCAAGAAGAATTACACCAGTTCGAGCTCAACAATGTCTGGGAACTGGTCAAACGTCCAGATCATCACAAGCATAATATCATTGTCACAAAGTGGATCTACCGCAACAAGCAAGATGAAAATGGCCTTGTGGTAAGGAATAAGGCACGACTGGTAGCTCAAGGCTACACACAGGTTGAAGGAATTGATTTCGATGAAACTTTTGCACCTGTTGCTAGACTTGAGGCTATTCGCATATTACTTGCTTATGCTAATCATCATGATATCATCTTATATCAAATGGATGTGAAAAGTGCATTCCTCAATGGTAAGCTTGAGGAAGAAGTATATGTTGCTCAACCCCCAGGTTTTGAAGATCCAAAGAATCCTGACAAAGTCTTCAAACTTAATAAGGCCCTCTATGGCCTCAAGCAAGCCCCTCGGGCATGGTATGATACATTGAAGGAATTCTTCGTGAAGAATGGCTTCACACCCGGTTCACTCGACCCTACTCTCTTTACTAAATCTTATGATGGTGAACTGTTTGTGTGCCAAATATATGTTGATGATATTATCTTTGGCTGTACTGACCAACGTTATAGTGATGAATTTTCCTATATGATGAGTGAAGAATATCAAATGTCTATGATGGGAGAGTTGAAATTTTTCTTAGGTCTTCAAATTCGTCAACAGCGCAATGGCATATTCATATCTCAGGAGAAATACCTCAAAGATGTACTGAGGAAATTCGGCATGCAAGATTGCAAAGGCGTCAAAATTCCTATGCCCACAAAAGGCCATCTATGCACTGATGAAAATGGTATTGACTTAGATCACAAGGTATACCGCTCCATGATTGGTTCTTTATTGTACTTATGTGCATCTAGGCCAGATATAATGCTTAGTGTTTGCATGTGTGCCCGATTTCAAGCTGCACCGAAGGAATCACACCATAAGGCTGTGAAGCATATTCTTCGATATCTAGCTCACACACCAACACTAGGATTATGGTACCCCAAGGGCTCTGTCTTTGATCTCATTGGATATTCTGACTCTGACTATGCTGGTGATCGTGTGGACCGCAAGTCAACTTCTGGCACTTGTCATTTCCTCGGACGATCTTTGGTCTGATCGTCCTCGAAGAAACAGAACTGCGTATCACTGTCTACTGCGGAAGCTGAATACATTGCTGCTGGCTCTTGCTGTGCTCAACTGCTTTGGATGAAGCAAACACTCAAGGACTATGGCGTCAACATGAAGAATGTGCCTCTCCTCTGCGACAATGAGAGTGCCATCAAGATTGCTCACAACCCAGTTCAGCACTCGAAGACAAAGCACATTCAGATTCGTCATCATTTTCTTCGTGATCATGTGTTGAAGGGCGACATCTCCATCGAGCACGTGAAGACTGAAGAACAGTTAGCTGGTATCTTCACTAAGCCCTTGGATGAGAAGAGATTTAGCAAGTTGCGGTGTGAACTAAATATCTTAGAATCTTCGAATGTTCTTTGAAAAGGACACACATCCTAACACTTATGCAAAATTGATGACTTAGATGTGCAACACATGAAGAAACGTTTTTCTTCAATCAATGAAGAATAACACTCTAAGTGTGAAGAAATTAATGAAGAATTTGATTCTCAGAACCCTACGACAATTTTACGCGGTGTCTGAAATCATCATTCTTATACGGTGGGTCACGCCACCACAAAAAGTTGAAAATCTTCAATTTGAGTTTTTCCTCAGTTTTTGAAATTCTTCAATTTTTCAAATTCTTCAACTTTACAAAATCTTCACTGTTTCCTTTATTTTTCTTCATTGGCTATATATATATATATATATATATATATATATATGAGTTTATGTCCTCTACAGCATTCACTTATAGCTATTTCTTCAAGTTGTTTTTTTGCTAAGTGAATGTGATCGGACCCTTCCCCTCTATGCTATACTCAACCCAATCTTTTCACAAATTCTTCATGTGCATTCTATTTGAAACTCGTTCAAAATCTTCACTGTGTCCTTGGCAGCTGAAGAAATTGCGAACGAAACATTAAAACAAATCTTATCCAAATTTTTGGTTTTGCCGCTTAAACTGTTCCGCATCCCACTATGCATTATTCTATTCACCCACGATCGTACACGATCTCCACTACACAGTACGTGGGTGACACATGTCACGTGAAGGAGAAAGGGCAGGGGCATGTTCGTCCTAATTTTTCGGGCAAACAGTTTTTCACCGTGTCTATAAATACCCCTCTCCCCTTCCTCACTTCATTTACTCCGCTCGACCATCTCTCTCCCGCTCGAGCTCCTCAAACCCTAGCGCCACCGCTACTCCATCGTCGCTGGTGAGGAAGAGCTTCGTTGCCTCGACCTCGTCGCCGTCGTACTCACGCCGACCGCGAAAATCTTCACTCCGCCGCCGCCGTAGCTGTCTTCCTCCGCCGAGTTAGGGCAAGGAAGATCTAACCTGACGAACTTCCCGTCTGTTCTTCTCAGTTCGTCGTGTTCTTCATTTCGGGTAATTAAAAGTTACTTTTATTACTCATTTTGATTCTCAAGCTTTCCTGAAAATCTTCAAAGGTGTTTATTCTTCAAATCTTCACACATACGAACACCACACACTTCATATGATCTTGAACTTTTTCTCTAAGCAACCATTTTCTTCAAGATCCCCTAATTGTGTGGATCTTCGATCTGTACAACTCTGGAACCTAAGACAAGAACGCTTAGTGAAATTCCTCAAGGTTCATCTGGTCAAATTCCTCAAAACTTGTTCTTTTCAAAAATCTTCTCAGAACGCATATGACCTCTCCAAATTCCTCGCACCTGTACTCTGTTCACAGGTACTCATGTCTGCTGCTGAATCACTAGGTTCTCATCAACTTAACTCATTTGTAGCGTTCCTCGAAGAAAAATTGCATACTTCTTCAGAGAACTCATTTGTTCAAATTCCTCAACTGAAGAATATGGCAGACGGTAAGAAGCCGCAGAAAGGAGGAAAGAAACCTGAGGTTATAACTGCTTTTGAAATCCCTGAGGAAATTTATGCTGACTATTGCACACCTGATGAAGCAAAATATGGCAAAGAAAACAAAAATCAGCGCAAGGTGCGCATTCAGAAGATTGAACGGAGATGGGCAAGGGAATGGAGGGAATACAGATATGTGACTCCAAAGTACATGAATAAATTTGCCCTCAATCCTCCATGCCCAAGAGCTCCATTGGCACTTGGCCAAGTAGCTGACCCCACGAGCATCAAACGTGGTGAGGACTTTCCTGAAGAATGGGCTAAGCGCCAAGCCAAATTGGCAAGACAAGCCAAGGAGGCAGTGAAGAAATTCAATGAGGATTCTGCAACTACTACTGCTACTGAGGCCTCAGTCAAACCGAGGAAATCCATGCCAAAGAAGCCTGCTCGTAAGCCAAGTGCTTCACCAACAACGCCCTCACGGCCAAGTTCCTCAACAGCGCCCTCACGGCCAAGTTCCTCAGCAGCGCCCTCACGGCAAATTCCTCACACTGCTACTGCTCCTTCAAAGTCCTCAGCTCCTGTGCATCTGACTACATGTCAAAGGACTGCTGGTTTCTCAATTGCCTCTGGTGTTTCAGCAAGTTCCTCTGCTGCACCAAAGTCATCATCTGGCCCGACTCTGCTGAAGACCAAAGCAACAGCTGGACGAGGTCCTCGGCCAAGTCCAAAGAAGAAACATGTCGCATTCCATGTGCCTTCTGATGATGAAGCTTCTGATGATGAACTCGCAGAAATCATCAGAGACAGACAGGTAAAGGCCGCTAGAGCCAAAGGCACATCTGTGCCACTGCTGTTGGATCCGAGGAAAATCCTCGATTATATTGATCTCTGGCACAAGGATCCAAACACCCCCATGCCTGATTTTCATCTGACCGCTGGTCAAAGTCACATGCTGACCCATTTCATCACTGAAGAGAAATGGAAGTTTGAAAAGGCAAGAGAGATTAAGAAAGCTCAATACAGAAAGGAGAAGCTCTTGAAGAAAAACGTTGTCAGAATGACACCTGAGGAACTTCTCCAGGCTCAGTCTGAAATTCAAGCCCTCAGCAAGGATTTTGATGCCTACTATGCTGATTGGCAAGGAGCCAAAGTCAGATTCGTCAACCTGACGAAGAAATTCACCAATGTTGCTGCTCCAACGCAACATGAAATTCCTCAGGCTGAAGTCTCAGCTCAGCCGACTGAAGAACATGCCAGCACCGCTGATGAAGTTCAGGCTGCTGATGAAAATGCTAGTTCCAGGGCTGATGATCCTATTCCAGCCGCTGAAGAAATTGCCAGGGCATACACTAGTGGTGCGCCTGAAGAAACTGAAGAAGTCAGGGCAACTGCATCAGTTGCGCCTGAAGAAAATCAACCAGATTCCTCAGCTCCATCTGCACCTACACCAACTCCAATTCTTCCATGTGCATTTGATGTGAAGAAGACCAAGGCTGCAGAGCGAGCTGCAGTGAAGAAAAGGAAGGCATCAGCTGTGTCAAACTCTTCGGCTGCAAAGAAACTGAAGCCAATGACCAGTTCACTCGAAAATCCAATTGATGCTGTTCCGATTTCCTCCATGCCAACAAAGGACCTTGTTCCTTTTGGAGAAGACTATGAGATCCCCATCGGATCTGATGAAGAACATCATTCTGCTGCTTCGTCAGAGCAGATTGATGAAGAAATTGAAGTAGATGCAATCCCTTCAACGCCAATCATTTCCTCACCTATGCCTCAGTTCACAGCTGAAGAGGCTGGTGCTGAGGAAATTGAAGATGAAGATGTGGATATAGGGTGCACCACACCTGTGATGAATGATGACTTTTGGGAAAGTCAGCATCCCAATACTCCTCTCTTCACCCCGCTCCAACAGATTCCTCAGTCCCCTGCACCAACAGTTCAAGTGGTCTCTGAAGAAACTCAACCCACTCTCTCTGTGCATGAAGAAATTCTAGCCACTAGTGCTGATGAACCTGCTGCTGCTGATCCTCAGACTGCACCTGTTGAGGAACAAGAAATTCCTCAGCCTGAAGAACCTGAGCTCGCGATTCCTGAGGTGGTGATGCAACTCACTGACATCCCTCTGCCAAAGCAAAAGAATCTGTTCTCAAGCAAACAGAAGTTTAAGGCTGAAGATTTCTTTGCCGAGCATGTATTCTTCACTGATTATAATCCATATGATTCTGCTCGCATAAGGAAGAGGCGTTTCTGGACTGCCAGCCAAGCCAATTTCTATTCCTCACTTCAACAAAGACAAAGTCTTCGATCTTGCACATATTCCTCATGTGGACATGGTGTCTCTGCCCGGCTTTGAGCCAGTCCTCAGTGTTCTTCACGATGCAGGACTTCTACATTTCTGCATTGATATCTGTGACTGGAATGAAGAACTCATTCTTCAATGCTATGCAACTCTGCACATCACCGGAGACGCTGAAGGCGTGAACTCCTAGGTATTGGACTGGATGTCTGAAAATACTCACTACAAGGCACCTGCAACTGAATTGCTTCGTGCTCTACCACTCAGTCCTCCACTTGATGATGCTCGTTGTATCTACAACAAACCAGAACTTTCAAATCACTATATGCAAGTGGTGATGAAGCCATTGAAGCCAAGGCAGGCCCCACGAACCAAATTCCTCGTCAAGGAATTACTCTATGTGCCTCGGACTGTCTATCGAATTCTGACGAAGACAATGAGTCCCATCAAAGGCCACGACTCAAATGATGAAGAAGTCGTTGGCATCATGAAGAATATGGTTTTTAACATCATTCATGGCGTTCCCATAAACTTCCATGATTTCTTCATGAGGACTCTGGCCAATATTGCTATGTCACCATTCGAGCTGAAGCCCTATGCTCCTTGGATTATGAGATTCATCAAGGTAAGATCTTCACTGAATTACAAAGCTGACACTCTGAACCATGGTAGCTACTTGCCTCCCATTGAAGTCCTCAAACGGACAGTTTCATCAGCTGATGACAAAGGCAAGGCCGCTGCTGTGATCGATGAAGGCATTCGTCCTTTGGATGGTCAATTTCGCAAGGCTGCATCTTACTCTACCAATGACGATTCTGCCACACATGACTCTGCCGCCAATACCTTAGCCAAGCAAAATCCTCAAGCCACAGCGCCCAGGGTGATGACTGACCGTGAGTTACTCCTCAGTCTTCATCAGAAGGTTGATCGCAATCATAAATGGGTCAAGCGTCAGTTTGGTTCAATTCTTCACAACATGACCTCAACACACAATGCAGTGAAGAAAAACCAATACTACCTCCACGAAACCTTCAACCGTACCTGGGCTGTTCTCTCTCATGTCTACAGCGCTGCTGATCTGAAGAATATGGGTCTCAAGGAAGAATTTGACTGGTCTGCACCTCCACCGAAGAAATTCAAGAAGGTCAAAGTTCCTTCCTTGGTGGCCAGCTCTTATTCTTCATCACGTGACACTGATGAGTATGAAGATTTGGACGACACTGCGGCAGGCCCTGCTACAACAAACAACCCCGACAACGTTGGCGCTCCTCCATCGACTTGAAATTCTTCAGGGGCGTTAGTCCTCAGTTTCAATCCTTTTGGTCATTTGATGACAAAGGGGGAGAAATCTGAGTTAGTCTTCAAGCGGGTCTATATTAAGGGCATTTTTTAAGTTACAACTCTCGTTCTTCTGAAACTTTTACTTCGATCGAGTTGTAATCTTAAACCCGATGGTGCGCTGATACTTTTGTTGCATTATGCTTTGCATGCTTATTCCTCGTTAATGACATTGCACGCATGCTGAATCTCATCAGGCACCATATTTCATCATGCATTTCAAATTCTTCATATTATATATCAAATGCGTGTATGAATTACAAGATATAGGGGAATATCTCCATGATTCAACTCTTCAAATGTGCAATGCCTCAAAAGCAAATTCCTCACTATGCACATCTTCAGGGGGAGTTCTTCTATATCTTGCAATCAAATTCCTCAAAATCAGTATATACACTTCATATATTTATCCCTGTTGAAAACTTAACCTATGTTGTCATCAATCACCAAAAAGGGGGAGATTGTAAGTGCATCTAGTGCCCCTTAGTGATTTTGGTGTATTGAAGACTTATAGGTTAAGGGACTAATGCGTTTGTGAGTGTACACAGGTCTATAAGTCTATGAGGAGTTTGATATTTACAGAGAAAGTCGACCCCTAAAAATGAAGTTCTTCAACTAAAGACTTTGATATTCTGAAGACTTTCTGAAGACTTTGAAAGTGAAGAAATTGGTGTGACCTTGAAGACTTGGTATTCATTTCTGGAACATGAAGCATGAAGACTTTTGTTTTCGTAGTTTCATTTTCTCTTTCTTGAGTCATAGGAAACACCGTACTGTTAAAGGGGGTCGAGGAAATACTAAGGAAAAATTTCCATGTGATGCTCAACTCAAAATCCTACACCTACCAATCCCTTCGAGTGAAGCCTTTGGAAATCTCATACAGTTCAGTCACTTTCTTCAGTGACAGAGACGAAGTTCTTCTGGTCACTGATGATTTTGTTCTGACTGAGGAGTTAGGAATTCGCCAGTGCGAATTTCCTACACAGTGAGGAACATGATAGCCCTGAGGAATTTGAAAGTCAAATTTCCGACCATTGCTGTGCTGCGCGCCAGCTATCCCAAAATATCTTATCCACCTAACGGTCATATCATTGAGGGGCATTTATGTCTTATCATGTCGAGCTGCTCCCTAGGCTATAAATAGCCGCCCCCTACAACCACTAGTTGGTTGGCTGCTCCGAGAGAACTTGACACTTGTCATTTGAGAGCAACCCATCCTCCGAGGACTTTGAGCGAAAATCATCAAGTGAGGAAAATCCCAAACCCAAACACCTACAAACCCCAAAGTGATTGAGCATCATTGAAGAAATTGATCCTGCGTGGATCCAATGCTTGTTACCTTTGAAGACTGTGCTTCTTCCAGACGGTTAGGCGTCAAGGTCTAGAGCATCCAAGAGGAATTGTGGATCACCGAGTGACCAAGTCTGTGAAGGTTTGGAAGTCGCCTAAAGACTTACCACGAGTGATTGGACGGGATCTGTGTGATCTTAGTTCAAGGAGAATACGGTGAGGACTGGGTGTCCTGAGCTGCATGCTCAGAGACTGGGTGTCCGGGACTGCGTGTCCTCGAGTTTAAATACTCAGCCGCTCCAACCAGACGTACAACTGAGACAACAGTTGGAACTAGTTTACCAAATCATTGTCTTCACCAACCTACTGGTTCTATTTCCTCAACCCTTTCATTTCCTCATTACTGTGTTGAGTGTTTGTTCATATCTGTGTTTGAAGACTTTGACTGAAGACTTTCTCAATTTCCTCAGTTCAATTTCTTCAGTCTGTTTGTCTTCATCTTGTGTTATCCTATGATTATGCTTTCTGTACTATGTGCTAGTCTTCATTTCATCATGATGACCATGCTTGTATTCTGTCATACTTACTTCTGAGTACTTGTTCCGCTGCTAATAGTTCTTCGCTAAGGAATTTCCTCACCGGCAAATTCCTCAGTGAAGAATTCATAAAAATCGCCTATTCACCCCCCTCTAGTCGACATAACGCACTTTCAGGAAGACTCCATCCAGCAGTAGCACAACGGCGTGGTGGTGGTGGAGGAGCGTGGCAATCCTGCAGGGCTTTGCCAAGCACCGCGGGAGAGGAGGGGAACTTGGGAGAGGGGGAGGGCTGTGCCAGAACTTGGGTGCACCTGCCCTCCCACCCCCCACATATATATAGGGGCAAGGGAGAGGGGGGCGGCCCCCTCAGATCCAATCTGAGGAGGGGGCGGCGGCCAAGGGGGGGAGGAGTGCCTCCCAAGTCAAGTGGAGGCCCTCCCCCTTAGGCCTTGTTCGGTTGCGTGTGAATCCGAGTGGATTGAAGGGGTTTGAGGGGGATTTAAACCTCTTCTAAGTCAAAATATGAACCAATCCCTGCCAATCCCCTCCAATCCTCTTGGGGAGAGGATTAACCGAACAAAGCCTTAGGGTTTCCCCTCTCCCATGCGCATGGGCCTTGGGGGGGCTGGTGCCCCTGGCCCATTAAGGCTAGGGCGCCCCCTACAGCCCATGCTGCTGTATTGGACGTGGTGGAACAATTTCCGGACCTCTGGACCCCACCGGAATCCTCCGGAACCTTCTGGAAGCTTCCCGGTACAATACCGAAAAAACCCGAACTTTTCCCGAAACCCGAACAACAACTTTCCATATATAAATCTTTACCTCAGGACCATTCCGGAACTCCTAGTGACGTACGGGATCTCATCCGGGACTCCGAACAACATTCGGTAACCACATACAAACTTCCTTTATAACCCTAGCGTCATCGAACCTTAAGTGTGTAGACCCTACGGGTTCGGGAACCATGCAGACATGACCGAGACGTTCTCCGGTCAATAAGCAACAGCGGGATCTGGATACCCATGTTGGATCCCACATGTTCCACGATGATCTCATCGGATGAACCACGATGTCAAGGACTCAATCAATCTCGTATACAATTCCCTTTGTCTAGTGGTATTGTACTTGCCCGAGATTCGATCGTCGGTATGCCGATACCTTGTTCAATCTCGTTACCGGCAAGTCTCTTTACTCGTTCCGTAACACATCATCCCGTGATCAACCCCTTGGTCACATTGTGCACATTACGATGATGTCCTACCGAGTGGGCCCAGAGATACCTCTTCGTTACACGGAGTGACAAATCCCAGTCTCGATTCCTGCCAACCCGACAGACACTTTTGGAGATACCTGTAGTGCACCTTTATAGCCACCCAGTTACGTTGTGACATTTGGTACACCCAAAGCATTCCTATGGTATCCGGGAGTTTCACAATCTCATGGTCTAAGGAAAAGATACTTGACATTAGAAAAGCTTTAGCATACGAACTACACGATCTCTGTGCTAGGCTTAGGATTGGGTCTTGTCCATCACATCATTCTTCTAATGATGTGATCCCGTTATCAACGACATCCAATGTCCATGGTCAGGAAACCGTAACCATCTGTTGATCAACGAGCTAGTCAACTAGAGGCTTACTAGGGACATGGTGTTGTCTATGTACCCACACATGTATCTGAGTTTCCTATCAATACAATTATAGCATGGATAATAAACGATTATCATGAACAAGGAAATATAATAATAACTAATTTATTATTGCCTCTAGGGCATATTTCCAACACCTCTTCTTCCACACTTGCCTTGGCCTTCAAGGCTAGGTTGGGTTTCTTCAGCCATTGAGAGCGCATCACCGCATTGTTGGCGGTCTTGTCCAAGATTCTCATAGCAACAAACTCATCCAACACTTCACTTGAGGACAAGGTATGGAAGTCCGGCCTTTGACGGATGACGTATGACATGGCTTTGTGGTAGGGCATCATGGCCTTGAGAAACTTGCGCTTGATCAAATTGTCATCCGTGTCCTTGCTCCCATGATCTCGGAGTGAGACCGCGAGAGTGGTTAGTCTCCGGTAGAGCTTCGTTGGCCATGGTGATGGGTCGGAGATGAGCAATATCTTCGGGTGGAATTGCATCTTGAATGATGAAGAGAGCGGAATCGTTGAATTGATTATCCGCGGATTCTCTCGGGGTGAAGTTGCTTGGGTCATGCGGGTAGAAACCTTGCTCAATAATTCTCCAAAGGTTAGTGTTACTATTTTTCACAAACTTAGGAGGAGGACCAACATGATTCAAATGAGTGGAGGGAACCGGTCCTCCATAAGTGAGAGGTGGTTCAACATGGGAAAAGATGCCATTTCCACTTCTACTACTAGGCAATGGAAGTTTATCACTAGATGCTTCCCCCTTATCGGAGTTAGCATCTGCCACCTTGTTAGTGGGAGCGACCATTTCCAACGGTGCGGTGGATAACTTAAGACCATCAAGAAACTCTTTGAACATGCCTTTGACCTCAGTCGCCATGGAGGTTTTCAATGTGTCCAAAGACGCATTGAATTCCTCATGTGAGACCGGGGATCCCCCATCGGCCGTAGACGAAGAAGGATTCCCACCGGGGTGCTCCTCCTTACCGTCTATGGTGTCAACCATACTCTTCGAACAGTAAAGTCCTTAATAGAGAGACGAGGCTCTGATACCAATTGAAAGGATCGGTATAGTTTACTAGAGGGGGGTGAATAGGAAACTAACAATTTTTAGCTTTTCTTTACCAAATTAAACTTTGCATCAAAGTAGGTTGTCTAGATATGCAACTAGGTGAGCAACATATATGATGCAACAACAAGAAGCACACAAGCAAGCAAGGGATATAACACAATATAGCTTGCACAAGTAAAGGTGAGAGATAACAAAAAGTGGACCCGATGGAGACGAGGATGTGTTACCGAATTTCCTTCCCTTTGAGGGGAAGTACGTCTCCGTTGGAGTGGTGTGGAGGCACAATGCTCCCCAAGAAGCCACTAGGGCCACCGTATTCTCCTCACACCCTCACACAATGTGAGATGCCGTGATTCCACTATTTGGTGCCCTTGGAGGCGGCGACCGAACCTTTACAAACAAGGTTGGGGCAATCTCCACAACTTAATTGGAGGCTCCCATCGACACCACGAAGCTTCACCACAATGGACTATGGCTCCGCGGTGACCTCAACCGTCTAGGGTGCTCAAACACCCAAGAGTAACAATATCCGCAAGGGATTAGTGGGGGGGATCAAATTTCTCTTGGTGGAAGTGTAGATTGAGGCCTTCTCAACCAATCCCTAGAGAATCAACAAGTTTGATTGGCTAGGGAGAGAGATCGGGCGAAAATGGAGCCTAGAGCAACAATGGAGCTTAGGATGGAAGAGGTGGTCAACTCGGAGAAGAGGACTCCCCTTATATAGTGATAGGACAAATCCAACCGTTATCCACTTATCCAGCCCGCGACATGCGGTACTACCGCACCAGACATGCGGTACTACCGCAAGGGCCTGCGGTACTACCATGAGGCACCGCGGTACTACCGCTTGCGCGGAAGGAGCCAGACCAGTCCTGTTGCATCGAAGCAAGGAGCATAGAACCGCCGGAGCGGTACTACCAGGCACGGACGAAGAAATATACATCTGTTTCTACTTCCGCTGAGTTTTGATCTGTGCAAAAATCAGAGACGATACTACCGCATACAGGGAGCGGTACTACCGCATAGGGCGCAGATGTAAAAAATTACATCCGCCCCTACTTCCGCTCGTGTTGCTGTGCTGGGCCTGAGGCCATAGTACTACCGCGCCCGGGGAGCGGTACTACCGCAAGGACTTGCGGTACTACCGCATGACCGGCCGGTACCACCGTGGGCCTTTGTGGTACTACTGCTCCCTTGAGCAGTACTACCACATGCCACAACTCAATAACACTAGGAGGCCTTCATTTTGCAAAGACACAGATAAATGGTCGGTGCTCCAAAGATGCAAAGGAAAGGTGGTGCAAAGGAACAGACGTGTACGTGATGATTCCACCCTAACCTTTCCAAAGCGGACCCCCTCTTAATAGTACGGCTTTCCTACGACTCAAATCCACTGAAAAGAAACATAGAGAAACACCGTCTTCACTAGGCTTCAAGGGGAAACAAATCATCTTGTGCCTAAACATCTGAAATGCTCAAAGCACATGATTAGTCCGCAAAAGCATTGTCATCAATCACCAAAACTACATGGGGTGAAATATGCCCTTACAATCTCCCCCTTTTTGGCGGATTGATGACAATACATGATTTGCACATAAGAGTACATAAATGAATATAAGCAAACCCATCATCTAAAAAATATAGGCAGGCTCCCCCTAGATGTGTGCACTCTATATAAATGCTTTGGATTGCATGACACACATACTAGGATCAACACTCCCCCTATATTTTATAGATGAGGCATACCTTGCAACAATATAACTAACACTAAGTAGGGAGGCAAGGCAATGATTAAGAGCATAAAGTAAAGGGCACAAGATAGCATAGGATCACGAACTACTAAGCATGAAAGACAATAAGATAAGCTAGAGTGCATATGTCTTACACCATATGATAGGGAACCAGGTCTCACGAGCACAAACCAAACCAAAGAAACACAAACAAGGGCGCAACAAAACGAAAATGAAAACAAAGACACACAAACGCAAATCCTATGATCTCTCCCCCTTTGGCATCGAGACACCAAAAGGCACAGAGGACACCTACGACAAAGGTGGTAGCATCCTCTGCAGAGATCACTCAGCATGCTCCTCATCGGACTCAGCAACTGGGATGGTCTCCTCCTTTGACTCGGTCCACTGATAGCCATGCTTAGCTATCCATTTAGCCTCCGGAGTGATGTTCACCTCTGACCCGCTCTCCACATTCTCGTCGAAAGTCCTCAAGATCCTCTTGTCGCGTCGGCGACTCTCCTTGGAAGCAACATGGGTCCTGTACTGCCCGTTGGCTTGCATGCAGAATAGGGTCTTCATCTTTGCCTTCAACTTCTTAGCCCAAGAGGGCTCAGTAGATGGAGGAGCATACCCAGCAGAACTGTCCTCAGCCTCTTCCTTCTCCTTAACCTCGTCCTCATCCACATTCATCCTAGCAGCCTCAGCCTCAGCCCTGGTAGTGGTATTGGCCCACTTGTTCTTCTGATGCAGCTTGATAGGCTCATGACGAACCCAGTTACGAGCAGAAAAGTCTTCCTCCAGAAACATCGTGTCCCAAGTCTTCAAGATCAGAAGGTGCATGTATGGACCATCAATTGGAACTTTGCGGTTGTAGACCACAAACCTGAGATCATTCCACATGATATGAGAGATGTCCAGAGGCTGGGCAGCATGCTGACGTGCCTCCTCACACAGAAGCATCATATCCACGAGATAAGCATGCACCTTATCTTTGTCACTGACGCATGGAAAGAGAGTGTCGCGAAAGATTCGGTGCATGACATCGAGGAAGGGGTTGAGCACCCAAGACTGAGTGCCATTGGGTAGCTTCTTCTCCACAAGAAACAGCAAGAGCTTGTCCTTGTTGACGGACTCGGCGTTGCCGTGAGGGCGGGTGCCAACAGGCACATCAGGCCCCTCATTACGGACATTCAGTAGTGTCATGAAATCCTTCCAAGTAGCAGACAACTTCTTCCCATTGGTCATCCAAGACATAGTCTGCTCCCCATCAGTGTGGAAGTGGACGGAGGCAAAGAACTGCGCCACGAGCTCCAGGTCAAAGTCCATATGGAACGTGATGAAGTCTTCAATGCCAAACTGCTCCACCAAGTCCAATGCATCACCAAAGTAGTTCTGATCCTTCCTCAGATGAGTCATATCAATCCACTGCATTGGTACATAGAGGTTGTGCTTGGACTTGATCACATCGATGTATATGAGATTCTGCTCCTTGGTCCAAAACAACTCATTCCCCCTGACATTCTCACGAGGGTTCACATAGGGATTGATCCTCCTTCGAATGATGAACTTAGACAGAGGCATCTCATCCATGCTAAGAACTGGTACCTTGTACCTATTGGCGGTCTTCTTGACACTGCGGTGTTGGGCATTGGATCCCTCCGGTGCTTCTTGATTGCGCAGACACTTGGAGCTCGTGTCGCGGCTTGGGTTCAAGCGACGACATTGGAGCCACCACCTATGACACACAACACAAGAACACGCAAGAGAAACGAGAAGGATCAATGCAAAGACCACAGCCAAAACACGTAGACATAAGATTGGGTGGTTGCAACAAGGTAGCTTCGAAGTCAGCGGTAGTACCTCACCACTAAGCGGAAGTAAACATTTACTTCTGCTCTAGCCATGGTTGTACCGCGCCGAGATGGCACGGTAGTACCGCGCCCGGAGCAGAAGTAAAATTTTACTTTCGCGCCCCGAGTGGTAGTACTGCTCCAGAGGAGCGGTAGTACCGCGCGAGGCATATGCGGCCAGAGCGGTAGTACCGCACGGGAGGTGTGGTAGTACCGCTCGGAATCAAATCCGGCACAAAACGGATCTAGGCACATCCACAACTTTGGATCGGTACTATGGTTGATCAAAAATACTATGTGGCAACACACCAAATAGCATCTCTACTACACTGCTACTCTCCTACATCCTTATCTTGCAAAGATTTGGCCTAAAATCTCACGAACAACAAGCATCTCCCAAAAACCTAGAAGCAAAACTACGAGGAAAAGAGAAAGGGATTCGGGGAGAAACCTTGTTCCATGGCAAGAGGGCGAGGTGGGGATCGATCCCACCGGTCAGAATGCGAGGAGAGCGGCCAGAGATGAAGATCCGGCGAGGTCCTCCGACGCTGTTCTTGGGAAGGAGGGAGAGAGAGAGAGATAGAGAGAGACGAAGTGCAGAAACTAGGTTGAATGGGTATGTGGGAGTTGGAACTCCCCCTGCTTGTACTTAACCCCCACCCGCTCGCGATGGCGCGGTAGTACCGCGGGTCATCGTGGTAGTACCGCCCGGGCGGAAGTACCGCACGCAGGGCGGTAGTACCGCTCTTCCAGCGACAGTAAAAAATTACTGTCGTGCTGGTAGCAATAGTACCGTGCTCATCTCCTGCGGTACTACCGTGGCTTGCCACGGTAGTACCATAGACCCATGAAAGTGCATGTTTCGACAAAACAGAGAAGCATGGCCTTTGCACAAGAACCTTCAAGCGACCAATTCGACAAAACAGAGAAACATGGCCTTTGCACAAGAACCTTCAAGCGACCAAACACGCAAACACACACACACACACACATGAGGCAACTCAAACACAGACATGGCTCAACAATAAGGCAAAAGGCAACAAGGAACAAGCACTAACCAAAACCTCTCTAGAGGAGAGGGCGCTGGCCGAAGCCACCTATGTTTGAGTCAACTGGTATGGCGCCGTGAAGAATTATCCTTGGGCCCATGACCAAAACTCGTCTTTGAAGCACAAGTACCATAAAAAATGGCTAATGTGAAAGATTTGATCAATTTATGCATAATGGGGGGAGGGAGAGTTCATTGTGAGAACACCACTCCCCCTATGTCCATGCCTACACCTAAACAAGATATCAAGATGAGTATGGTGGGGTGTGTATGGGTTCAAGCTACATTGCTCGAATCAATGATATTTAGCTCATGCCTTAACTCGCGAAATCTTGCTTCATCCAAGGGCTTCATGAAAATATCTACAAGGTTATCATGAGTGTTGACATACTTGAGCTTGATCTCCCCTCGCCTAATGTGATCCCGGATGAAGTGATACCGAATCTCAATATGCTTCGGCTTGAAGTGTTGCACCGGGTTGAGAGAGATCTTGATGGCACTTTCATTGTCACACCAAAGAGGCACTTCATCACAGATGACACCGTAATCCTTCAAAGTTTGCCTTATCCATAGAAGTTGAGCACAACAACTACCGGCAGCCACATACTCCGCTTCGGTGGACGAGAGAGACACACAACTTTGCTTCTTAGAAGACCAACTCACCAAATAGCAACCAATAAATTGGCACCCTCCGGAGGTGGACTTCCTATCCACTCTGTCTCCCGCCCAATCAGAGTCTGAATAGCCCAAAAGGTTGAAGTTTGCTCCTCTTGGGTACCATAAGCCAAAGTTTGGGGTGTGAGCCAAATATCGAAAGATTCGCTTGACCGCCACATAGTGGCTTTCCTTACGTGCGGCTTGAAACCGTGAACAAATTCCCACACTCAACATGATATCCGGTCTAGATGCACAAAGGTAAAGCAAGGAGCCAATCATGGAGCGATATACCTTTTAATCCACCGCTTTACCATTGGGATCTATGTCAAGTTGGCATTTGACAGGCATTGGAGTGGAAGCTGGCTTGACATCACTTAGCTTGAATCTCTTGAGCATGTCTTGAGTGTATTTGGCTTGGTTGATGAAGGTGCCTTCTCTTCTTTGCTTGATTTTGAACCCGAGAAAGAACTTCAACTCTCCCATCATGGACATCTTGAACTCTGAGGTCATGAGAGCGGCAAATTCCTCATTGAAAGCTTTGTTAGGGGAACCAAAGATAATATCATCAACATATAGTTGGCATACAAACAACTCCACTTTGACCTTCTTAGTAAAAAGAGTGGGGTCAATTTTCCTAATTTCAAACCCACGATCTTGCAACAACTCGGTAAGGTGCTTATACCATGCACGTTGGGCTTGTTTAAGGCCATAGATTGCCTTGTCGAGTTGGTACACATGATCGGGGAAATAGGGATCCTCGAACCCCGGGGGTTGTTTGACATACACCAGCTCATTAATAGGACCATTATGAAAAGCACTCTTCACATCCATTTGTTGCAACTTGAAGTTATGATGAGAAGAATAAGCAAGCAACAAACAAATAGAGTCAAGGCGAGCAACGGGAGCAAAGGTTTCACCGTAGTCGATACCCTCGACTTGGGAGTAGCCTTGTGCTACCAAACGAGCCTTGTTGCGAACAATAATCCCGTGAGCATCTTGCTTGTTCTTGAATATCCACTTGGTTCCAATGACATTATGGTTCCCCGTTGGCCTTGGCACCAATCTCCACACCTTGTTTTGCTCAAAGTTGTAGAGTTCTTCATGCATGGCATTGAGCCAATCCGGATCCTCGAGCGCCTCATAGACCTTTTAGAGTTCGACACAAGAAACAAATGCATGATGTTCACAATAGTTTGCTAATTTTCTACGAGTGCTTAGCCCCCTTTCTTAGGCTTCCAAGCACATACGTCATGAGATGATCTTTGGTTGTGAGCTTGGATGCAATCTTAGCGGCACGACGCTCCAATTTCTCCTCAGGAGTGAGTTGAGGAGTGGAAACTTGATCATCTTGAGCGTCAACATGAGCTTGTTCTTGATCTTGATCTTGAACTTGCTCAGAAGGGAGAACTTGACCTTGGGCATCACTTGGTGGCTCACCACCATCTTGAGATTGATCTTGTCTTGATCTTGTTCACTTGGTTGAGGGCCTTCACTTTGTTCTTCAGAAGCGTGTGGGTCTTGGGTTGGTGATGGCTCCACTTGAGTGGAGCATTGTCCTTCTCCTTCAGCCACAAGGGGTTCCTCAATGGGTAGGATATGACCAACACCCATTCTTCTTATGGCTTGGGGAGGAATTTCATCACCTACATCACAAGTACCACTTTGCTCCACTTGGGAGCCGTTATTCTCGTCAAACTCCACGTTACATGTATCCTCAATGAGTCCCGTGGACTTGTTGAGGACACGGTAAGCATGAGAGTTTGTAGCATAAACAACAAATATGCCCTCATGAACTCTAGCCTCAAATTTAGACAAACAAACACCTTTCTTGAGAATGAAACACTTACAACAGAACACCCGGAAGTACTTGAGGTTGGGCTTGTTACCGGTAAGTATCTCATATGGAGTCTTGTTCAAGCCCTTGTGGAGATAGAGCTGATTGGATGCATGGCAAGCGGTGTTGATGGCTTTGGCCCAAAAGTTATAGGGAGAGTTGAACTCCGCCATCATGGTCCTTGCCGCGTCCATCAACTTCCGATTCTTCCTCTCTGCTACACCATTTTGTTGAGGGGTGTAAGGTGCTGAATATTGATGCTTGATCCCCTCATCACTAAGGAACTCATCCAAGGTGTATTTCTTGAACTCGATGCCGTTGTCACTCCTTATTGTCATGATCTTTGCATTGTGTTGACGTTGAGCTTCATTTGCAAAGTCGACGACGTTTGTTGAGTTTCACTCTTCCTCTTGAAGAAATATACCCAAGTGTATCTTGAATAATCATCCACAATCACTAAGCAATACTTCCTACCCTCAAGACTATCAAAGGATGGAGGCCCAAAGAGATCCATGTGAAGGAGCTCCAAGGGTCTCTTCGAGTAGATGATAGTCGTGGGAGGGTGAGCCTTCTCATGTAACTTTCCTTCGATACAAGCATTGCAAGCATGATCTTTGGCAAAACTAACATTTGTTAGTCCATGGACATGGTCCCCCTTGAGAAGACTTTGGAAATATATCATATTTACATGGGCTAAACGGCGATGCCAAAGCCATTCCACATCAACTTTAGCCATTAGGCATGTCGCGGTCTTAGTGGGTCGCTCTGAAAAGTTAATCACATAAAGACTGTTCTCGACATGCCCAACAAAGGCTACTTTAAGAGTCTTGCTCCACAAGAGGGCCACGGTATCAATATCAAAGAATATGGCAAAGCCCATGATTGCAAGTGGACGAACAAAAAGTAAATTGTATGCAAGGGACTCAACAAGCATGACTTTCTTGATCGTGAGAACATGATAAATGGTTGCTACCTCTTGAGCATTGCGTTGGTTTTCCCTTGAAGAGGAAAGGGTGATGCAGCAAAGTAGCGTAAGTATTTCCCTCAGTTTTTGAGAACCAAGGTATCAATCCAGTAGGAGGCTACACGCAAGTCCCTCGTACCTACACAAACAAATAAGAACCTCGCAGCCAACGCAATAAAGGGGTTGTCAATCCCTTCACGGCCACTTGCAAAAGTGAGATCTGAAAGAGATAATAATAAGTTAAATATTTTTGGTATTTTTATGATATAGATTGGAAAGTAAAGATTGCAAAATAAAGTAGATTGGAAACTTATATGATGGAAAATAGACCCGGGGGCCATAGGTTTCACTAGTAGCTTCTCTCAAGATAACATAAGTATTACGGTGGGTGAACAAATTACTGTCGAGCAATTGATAGAAAAGTGCATAGTTATGAGAATATCTAGGCATGATCATGTATATAGGCATCACGTCGGCGACAAGTAGAGCAAAACGATTCTGCATCTACTACTATTACTCCACACATCGACCGCTATCCACCATGCATCTAGAGTTTAAGTTCATAAGAACAGTGTAATGCATTAGGCAAGACGACATGATGTAGAGGGATAAACTCAAGCAATATGATATAAACCCCATCTTTTTATCCTCGATGACAATTTTACAATACGTGCCTTGCTGCCCCTGCTGTCACTGGGAAAGAACACCGCAAGATTGAACCCAAAGCTAAGCACTTCTCCCATTGCAAGAAAGATCAATCTAGTAGGCCAAACCAAACTGATAATTCAAAGAGACTTGCAAAGATAACCAATCATACATAAAAGAATTCAGAGAAGATTCAAATATTTCTCATAGATAAACTTGACCATAAACCCACAATTCATCGGATCTCGACAAACACACCGCAAAAAGAGTTACATCGAATAGATCTCCAAGAATATCGAGGAGAACATTGTATTGAGATTCAAAGAGAGAGAAGACCATCTAGCTAATAACTATGGACCCGAAGGTCTATGGTAAACTACTCACAACTCATCGGAGAGGCCTTGGCGTTGATGTAGAGGCCCTCCGTGATCGATTCCCCCTCCGGCGGAGCACCAGAAAAGGCTCCAAGATGGGATCTCACGGGTACAGAAGGTTGCGACGGTGGAAATAGGGTTGCATGGTGCTCCTCGATGTTTCCAGGGTATGCAAGTATATATAGGCGAAGGAAGTCGGTCAGGGGAACCACGAGGGGCCCACGAGGGTGGGGGGCGCTCCCACCCCCCTAGGGCGCACCCTCCTACCTCGTGGCCGCCTCGTCTGCTTCTTGACGTCCACTCCAAGTCTCCTGGATTGCGTTTGTTCCAAAAATATCTCTCGCGAAGGTTTCATTCCGTTTGGACTCCGTTTGATATTCCTTTTTTGCGGAACACTGTAATAGGCAAAAAAACAACAATTTGGGTTGGGCCTCCGGTTAATAAGTTAGTCCCCAAAATGATATAAAAGTTTATAGTAAAGCCCGTAAAGATCCAAAACGGGTAATATAATAGCATCGAACAATAAAAAAAATTATAGATACGTTGGAGACGTATCAAGCATCCCCAAGCTTATTTCCTGCTCATCCTTGAGTAGGTAAATGATAAAAACAGAATTTTTGAGGTGGAATGCTACCTAGCATATTTCTCAATGTAATTTTCTTTATTGTGGCATGAATGTTCAGATCCAAATGATTCAAGATAAAAGTTTATATTGACATAAGAACAATAATACTTCAAGCATACTAACAAAGCAATCATGTCTTCTCAAAATAACATGGCTAAAGAAAGCTATCCCTACAAAATCATATAGTCTGGCTATGCTCTATCTGTCGGGGGTTGGGTGCGACATATGCCAAGGGATGGCTTATCATGGTGGGAGCGAGTAGAACGTCGCCGGTGCCTAGAAATGGGATGAGGCGAAGGCATGCACGCCGGCGGATCTTACCCAGCTTCAGGGCTCTCCAAGGAGATAACACCCCTACTGCTGCTCTGCGGGGTCCCCGCATGATCACTATGGCAAAGTGAATACAAGGTTGCTCCTAGAGCTGTTTCCTGGAGGTAGGGGAAGGCAAGGCTAGCTCCCTCCTTCCTATATGGTCTGGTCTAGTGCTAAAGAATCTATTCCCCTTGCATGGGTGCCCCGGGGGGCTTATATAGGCCCGACCCCCAGGGATACAATGGTAATCTGGCTTCGTGCGGGTCCCAGCCATTTGTCTCTCAGGCCACCGTCTTCTCCGGCGACTGCCAGGGCCCGCCGACTGGCGGGCCCCGCTGACAGGCCTGGTACTGTAGCCGTGCTTCTAATGACGCTGGCTTGGTCATGGGGTCGTGGCAACAGTGCCGCCGCCTGACGGACGATCACTGTTGCCATTCCCTGTCTTGTCTGGTTAATGGCGCGTGGGGCCCGTGGGAGGGGCTGGCCGACT
This sequence comes from Triticum aestivum, assembly GCF_018294505.1. Lineage (NCBI taxonomy): Eukaryota > Viridiplantae > Streptophyta > Magnoliopsida > Poales > Poaceae > Triticum > Triticum aestivum. Next base: position 689,537,962 of record NC_057810.1, read on the forward strand.
TCCGGGGGCCGACTCCCAACGGGTCCGTCTTGTGGCGCTCTTGCCATCTTCTGTACCCCCACTGACGGGCGGGACCCGCCGTCTCTGGGCCGTACAGGTAGGCCATCGTGGGCACAGTGTGCCGCCCACGGGGGCTGAGGTTAGGGCAGGCATGGCAACAGTGCCGCGCCGGATGGAGGTCTCTAGCGATACAGCGCACTGTAGCCATGCCGGCCCTTCGTAAGCGGGCCAGGGACAACCACGCGGTGACCGTACCCCGTCCCGTCCATCGTGGCGAAGGCAGGAAGTGGTTGGAGTCGCGGGCCGACTCCCCATAGCCGGCTTCTCTAGAAGTCATCAGCTAAGAGTCGGCTTGTCTCGAAGTTGTCCCTGGGACTCGGCCGTGAGGGGCAGTTGTCGCCGACTCTCAGGAGGCGGCTCTTTATCGTGGGGTCTCGAGGGGCCCAGTCCGCCCCAATGTCTTGAAAGGTTCAGGGGCTCGGGTTAGCCTACCCGTGGCCCATTACTTCGACAGTAGTCCCCGAAGCTGGTGAGGCGCCGAGGGTGACACGTCGAGGAGTCTGAACAGTTTCCTCCTTCTGGTGATGGAATCTGGACCTTTCTCACCGTCTTCCTCTAGGCCGACTGGCTGGAGCCGGACTCGCAGAAGGCCGTCTTGCCCCTTAAAGAGTTTGAAGGTCGCAGCGGGATCCAGGCAGCATGCCTGATAAGCTTTCGGGCAGCCGCCCGTTGCGGATCCGTCGCGTGGCGCCACGTGGCAGGGTCAGTCTGCCCACCCACGCGCGCGACGGGACAGGACCTCAGGCGGGGCCCGCCACTACCACACCTCGGCATGCGAACGGATCCGTTGCGGCCGTGCGGACGGTTGGGATTCCCACGTCGTAACTGCGCATAGTTACTTCGTGTGGTAAATCGTGGGGGCGTGGGGTGCTGGGCACAGTTAATCCCACGCTCGCCCCATCGGCTTCTCAGCCCACGAGCCTATAAGTAGGCGGGAGGAGGGGGCAGCAGAGCACGCGCGCCCATTTCCCCTACTCCCCTTACTTCCTCTTGCTTCTTCTTCCTCTCGCTGCCACCGTGCCGGACCACGCCACGCCCGCAGCGATGAGCTCTTCCTCCGCCGCCGCACCTCCCGCTGTGCGCTCCGACGTGTGGGATGGCTCTAAGGTGGACGATGACCACATCGAGTTTCTCCACAAGACGCGCCGCCTCCCCGGCGTGGACCTAGTGCGAGCCCGTGCTGCACCGGAGAGGGAAGTGTCGCCGGCGCCAGAGGAGGGCGAGCGGGTCGTGTTCCGCTTGCACCTCATGCGCGGCCTGGGGCTGCCAGCGAGCGATTTCTTCCGCTCCTTCTTGGAGTTTCACGGGCTCCAGTCGCACCACCTTACCCCGAACACGGTGGTGCTCCTGGCTGCCTTCACCACCTTGTGCGAAGGCTTCCTCGGTGTTCTCCCCACCATCGAGCTATGGGGGGAATTCTTTCAGTCCAAGCTCGGCACGCACGTCGTCGGCGTGCCGGCCCAGTGTGGCGCCTTCATCGCGATGCGGAGATTGGTGGCCGACAACCCATTCCCCACCATTCCACTGATCAAGTCGGTGAAGATGTGGCAGCGGTCGTATTTTTACGTGAAGAACGTCACTCCAGACGGCGACTGGGTCAATCTGCCGCCTTACGAAGCCGGCGCACCGGCTGGAAGGCTCCCTAGCTGGTCCCACCGGGTCAAGATGCTGATTCCCGCTGGTGCCGCCACTGTCGCGCGACTCCGAGTGCTGACGCAGTCGGAGGGTTTGACCGGGGCCGACCTGCTGGCCGCCTTTGTGGCGCGCCGAGTCCTCTCGCTCCAAGGCCGACCTCATCTGATCTGTCAGATGAGTGGCCACCGGGACCCGAGTCGGATGTGCTCCAAGGACATGCCCCATGCAGAGGTGGCGGACACGGTGAATTACATTGCGCACTGCAGTCTCACGGTGGATTGGCGGTTCGGCAAGGAGCCGTACTCACGCGCCAACCCCCTGCTTGCTGTAAGTCGTCTCTCCTTTTCTTCTGTCTTCTTTTGCAGCCGAATCCGACTTCTGATCTTTCTTGATTTTTCTCGAGTCAGAACCCCCTCATCCAGCCTTCAGCCGGCACCGCGGGCCCGGCCTGTCAGTTCGTCTCTGACCGAGCGGAGAGCGATGTCGACGACCCTGACTTGGGGGCCGCGGCAATGGAGGCCGACACCGAAGCAGGAGGAGGAGGACGAGGAGGGGGCTTCAGGCCCTCGGCCACCTTTGCCGACTGGCCTGATGACGACGCCGAGGGAGAAGTCGCCCCGCGCCATCAACCAAGAGCCGGCCAGCCGAGCGCGAGTTCCTCCACTAGCATGGTCAAGGCGGTGCGAAGAGGCGCCGGGCCGAGCCGAGCTTGCTTGGCAGCCGGTCAAAGAAGTTCAAGGGGGCGGCCGCTGCGACCAAGCGGGAGGAGGCGATCGTGAAGGCCAACCGCTTCCGTAAGGAAGTGAAGAAGCCGCCGCTGGTCTCCGCGTAAGTACTTCCGCCCTTTGTCTTGTTTTCTACTGGTGAATCTTTCCCAAACCTTTTACACGCCTTCTTCGCTTCAGGGCTCCCCTCACCTTTGAGAGGGTCGCCGCCGCCTCCGTCATGGGGTCGGCAGAGACGTCCACCACTACTCGGCGGATTGACCCCGCCGCCGACCTCCGGGAGGCGACGGAGCGAAACACGCGGGAGAAGCGCGACGAGGACGAAGACGCTCGCTTGGAGAAGGTAGAGGCCGAGAAGGTGGCAGCCTCCGCCCAGAGGAAGCTGGACGAGGCCGATCTGAGGAGGCCGCGCACCGCCAATCGGCGCTGCTCGTCATCCCGCTGAACTCCGCGCCGCCGCCCCCGGAGTTCATGGGGCAGACTGGGGAAGCCGGCGGCGAGAACCCCATCATGGAGAGGGAAAGCAGCGAGGCCTCCATGTCGGACACGGCCGTGCCGCCACTGCCGCCTCCGCCGCCGTCTGGGAGTGCACGAGGTAAATAGCCGGCAGGCCCGCCGGTGCCGCCGACTGAGGACGAGTTCGTGGCGAAGCTGCTCCTTCAGGTCGCCTCACCAGCGCGCCGCCGTCTTGAGAAGGCGACTTCGGCGCCGTGCCCCTTGGAGACCGGTGCCCCCATCTCAGCTAGCCCAGATGCTGAGGCGACGAGTGCCGCGCCCGTTGGGTGGGTGCGAGGAGGCGGCACAGGCCCGTTGAACCAGGCGCTTCTGGATGTTCAGGCGAAACTACGAGCCGAGGGCGATGCCATCCAGAACTGCACCAAGGCGCATCTGGCGTCGCAAGCAGCCGTCCGGGTATGCTTTCATTTTGACTTTTGTTTTTCCCTGTTCTCCTCTGTGGGGGCGCGCCAGCGCACCCACTGGGTGTAGTCCCCGTGTTTCGGGCCGGCTGCTGAGCAGGCGGCTTGGAACTCCATCTAGCGAGTTCCAAATATTTACCTTTGTCTATAATTCTTATTACAGGAGTATCACAACCTCCGTGTCACTGCCTTCAACCGCAACGTTGCGGAGCTGGGCAAGCGGACTTTCGACTTGTCGGAGAGCCGGAGTGAGTCCTCCTTCTTCTTCGCGGGGTCACGCTGGCGCACCCACGGGCTGTAGTCCCCGAGATTCGGGCTGACTGCTGAGCAGTCGGGCCGGATCTTCCCGGCGACCTTCTTTGTTGACGACTTAGCGTCTTTTTCCTTTTTATTCTTCAGGGGCCAACGGCACTCTTCAGGAGCAGCTGGGTGAAGCCAACACCGCCTTGCATGCCAAGGGGGACGAGTGCGGCAAGCTCACCGTAGAGCGCGACCTGCTGGCCGCGCAGCTGGCGGAGCAAAGGGAGCTGCTCAAGAAGGCGCAGGACAAGGCGGAGAAGAAAGAGGCTGCGCTCCTGGCCGAGTTCGAGAGCGAGCGCTCCTCCTGGACCGACAAGGAGGCATTGCTGACCTCCGGCTTCCATGAGATTGAGGACATCATCGATGGTGAGTTTCTTTACTTTCTTTCTTTCTTTGAGCCGTCGACTATGGGTCAGGCTGACTCCTGATTTTTCGACTTGCTTCTTTTTTTGTCTTGGCAGACTTCTTCCCTGGCCACTCGCAGGCGGTCACTCAGGCCATCGAGGCTGATCGCGAGGCGCGGAGGGTGAATGGTGAGGAGATCGCTGCCAACGCCCCCTGGACCCTCGATGAGCAGCTTCTGAGCATCGAGGCTCGTCTTCGGACGGCCCATCGAATGCTGCGCCGGCTTCAACGTGCCGGTGCCCAGGCGGTTGCTGCCCTGTGGCCAGACATGCCGGTTCTGCGCACTCCCAGTCGGACTGCCGACTGGCTGGAGGTCGTGGTTGGTCGTCTTGAGGCTTGGAAGGGTTCCTCGGCCCGGGCCGGAGCGCGCCGGGCCTTGGAATTCGTCAAGGCGTGGTATCCAGGGCTGGACCTGGACCGACTGACCGCGTTTTGGTCAGAGGCCTAGGCGGAGCTGCTAGCTGTGGAAGATGCCCTCGTCGCGCGTGCAGCTGCGATCGCCGACTACGCAGACACCAGCGTCTTCGTCCCTGATCGGGCTGAAGACGGCAGGGAGACGCCGCCGGAGTGGTTCGGGATGAACCCGGATTATGACAAGGACTCGGCGGAGGTGATTGATTCCAGCGCCGAGGAGGAAGGTGAGGCGGAGGATGGAGGTGAGATGGAGGCGCCAGAAGACGGAGCGGGCAACCAGCCTCAGCTTGACCGCGCCTCCAGCAACGAACCTTGCCCAACCGAGCCGGCTGCCGCCGGAGATGATCAAACCGAGACTGTCCAGCTAGCAGCCCCGGCGCCTGACACCGCCGTCTCTTCCGACCTTCCGAACCCGTCTGCCGCTTCCTAGGCTGCCGTCGTACCTTCATTTTATCTGCTTTAGTAGTCTTTGAAGAACTTGTTAATTCAAACAATTCCACCCGCGGGGTGTATTTTGAACTTCTGCTTTAAGATTATGGGCCAAAGGCCTATGTTATGTAAATATTTATTTGAATTCTATCTTCCCTTGCTCATTGCTCTTTTGGCTTTTTCTTTTGCCGCCTTCCCTTAGTCGCCGCCTTGCCAGTTGGACAGCCGTTCTGCGGACTACCATTAGATCAAATGCTTGGCTACTTTGGGAAGGCAAGTACTTGGCCATTTTTAGAGTCTTTTTAACAAGTTGGATAGAAAGCGGCAAACCGACTACTCAAGAGTCGGCTTTGCTAAGAGAGGTAGGAAGCCGGCTTAAGCTATGTTTATGCTTTGAGTCCTTAGCCACTTTTCATGCGGGCGCCCATTCTTCCTTACTCCTGCCCACCAAACAGTCGCTCTGCAAGCTGTGGCTTTTGACAGGAGACGGCTTAGGCACCACACACTACTTGTCCGACTGCAGGAAGCATTCCATAGCGCAAGGCGGCGAGTCCCTGGGCCGACTAGTCGAGCCCGGTGCCAAACGTCATAACAAAGAGTAGTATACTCGAAAGCACAATTCTTATCATACAGATAACAAAAAAGGGCAGTCCCCGAGCTTGCCTCAGGGGGCCCGAAGTCTTGGTACTTTAATACAAAGGGTAGCGTGATACATACTGCATCAACTGTAAAATCTTCAGAGAAGATTTGCATTCCATGGGCGCTCCGTCTCTTTGCCGGAGTCGTCCCTCTTGCGTGCTCGGTGCTTCTGAGCGTCGATCAGGTAGTAGGAGTCGTTGCCCCAGTACCTTGCTGATAATGAAGGGGCCTTCCCAAGGCGCCGACAGCTTGTGCTGGCCGACTGTTCGCTGGATCAGCCAGAGCACAAGGTCGCCTTCTTGGAAAGATCTCGGCCTGACCTTCCTGTTGTAGTATCGGCGCAGGCTCTGCTGGTAGATGCTGGATCGGCTGAGTGCCAACAGCCGGCCCCCTTCCAGCAGATCGACGCTGTCTTGTCGCGCTTCTTCCGCTTCCTCCTTGGTGTACATGGTGACTCGCGGGGAGTCAAACTCTATGTACGTTGGGATGACGGCTTCAGCACCATAGACGAGGAAGAAAGGTGTGAAGCCGGTTGACTTGCTTGGAGTCGTGCACAAACTCTAGAGGACGGCTGGCAACTCATCAAGCCAACAGCCGGCCGAACGCTCCAGTGGTTCGACCAGTCGAGGCTTGATGCCAGACAGGATGAGGCCATTTTCTCGCTCTACCTGGCCGTTTGACTGCGGATGGGCAACGGACGCTAAGTCCAGTCGGATGCCCTATGTCGCGCAGAAACGGGCCAAGGCACCTTTGGCAAAATTTGTGCCATTGTCGGTGATGATGATGTGTGGTATGCCGTACCGAGTCGTGATGTCGGTGATGAAAGTACTGCAGTCGGACCATTCAACTTCTTGATGGGCTTTACTTCTATCCACTTGGTGAACTTGTCCACCGCGACAAGTAAGTGAGTTAGGCCGCCTCGTGCTGTTTTGAATGGTCCCACCATGTCCAGGCCCCAAACCGCAAAGGGCCAGGCGATGGGGATAGTCTTGAGTGCGGAAGCCGGCTGATATGGCTTGGAGCGGAACATCTGGCACCCTTTGCATTTTTGGACTAATTCCTTGGCCTTTTCCAGGGCAGTTGGCCAGAAGAAACCGTGTCGAAAGGCTTTGGGGACGAGTGCTCTTGAAGCCGCATGGTGGCCGCACTCACCTTGATGGATGTCTCTGAGAATTGCTTGGCCTTGCTCTGGCTCGACGCAATGCTAGTAAACATCAGTGACGCTACGCCTGACCAACTCTCTGTTGACTATGGTGTAGGCTGCAGCTCGGCGTTGTACTTGTCGAGCCAAGATTTCATCGGTTGGCAGCTCTTTGCTCACTAGGAACTTAAGGATGGGCTGGGCCCATGAGGGGGCTGCTATTTCTTCAACTTCCAGTACTGCGACTTGGACGAGGGCGACTGGGCTGGGAGGCGGTGGGCTGGAGTCTGCGGCCGCTTGCTGGATTGAGGAAGTCTCCGGGCCAACTGGTGCAGTCCCCGGGCCGAGTTCTGGAGTCTTCGGTTTGGTCATCGCAGTCCCCGGGCCGGGTTCTAAAGTCCCCGGGCCGGCTTCGACTGCGGCATTCTTGGAGTCGTTTGTAAGAACTCTCGCGCCGCCTGCTGGGGCTCTTGATTCGGATCCGACTTCTTCGGGTGGAGCCGGCACAAAGATGGAGTCTGATTCTGGTGAAGGTTTGACAGACGGCTTGAGGAGGCGCCGAAGGGCGACGCCAGATGGTATTGCTTGGCGGGTGGAGCCGATTCGTGCCAGGGCGTCTGCTTGGTTGTTGTCATTTCTTGGTACGTGAAGGAACTCGCACCCCTCAAAATATCCGCTGAGTTGCTGTACAAGGAAGCGGTAGCTCGCCATGTTTGCATCCTTGGCGTCCCAATCGCCAGATGACTGCTGGACCACCAAATCGGAGTCGCCATAACACAGGATCCGGTGAATGCCAAGTTCTTTGGCAAGCCGGAGCCCGTGAATGAGCGCCTCGAATTTAGCAACGTTGTTGGAGGCTGCGAAATGGATATGCGGTGCATATCTGAGCTTGTCGCCTTTGGGGGAAGTGAGGACAACGCCGACTCCCAAGCCGGTGCGCATTTTGGAGCCGTCGAAATGCATCCGCCAATGGGTGGAGTCGGGCGCTGGCGGTAGGTACTGGGTCTCGGCCCAGTCGACGAGGAAGTCGGCCAGTGCTTGCGACTTGATGGCGGTGTGGGGCTGGTAGTAGATGGTGTAGGGAGCCAGCTCAATGGCCCATTTGGCCACTTGGCCAGAAGCATCTCGGCTTCCGATGATCTCGGCTAGTGGGGCTGTGCAAACCACAGTGATTGGATGCTCCTGAAAGTAAGGCTTCAGCTTCTTGGCGGCAAAGTGCATGCCGTAGCACATCTTCTGGTAGTGGGGGTAGTTCTGCTTGTTGGTTGACAGTACTTCACTCAGGTAATATACCGGTCTCTGGACAGGTAGCGCCTTGCCTTCCTCCTTGCGTTCAACTACAATGACTGTGCTGACTACCCGGCTGGTGGCGGCAATGTATAGGAGCATGGGCTCTTTAGGAGTCGGAGCCGCCAGCACGGGGTGAGTAGTCAACATCTTCTTCAACTGGAGAAAAGCTTCGTCTGCCTTGGGGTTCCACTCGAAAAAGGTCGTCTTCTTCATGAGCTGGTATAAAGGGAGAGCCTTCTCGCCCAGCCGACTTATGAATCGGCTGATGGATGCCAAGCAGCCGGTGAACTTTTGCACATCTAGCAGTCGGCTGGGTACCTCCATCCTCTCGATGGCCTTGATTTTTACAGGGTTGCACTCTATGCCGCGTTCAGAGACCAGGAAGCCAAGGAGTTGGCCGGCTGGTACTCCGAAGACGCACTTCTCAGGGTTGAGCTTGATCTGGAATCAGCGTAGGTTCTCAAAGGTTTCCTTGAGGTCTTCCAGCAATGTTCCATGCTTTTCCGTCTTCACCACCACATCGTCCATGTAGACGTGGGCGTTTCTGCCGAGTTGCTTGAGGAGGCACTTCTGCATGCAACGCTGAAAGGTGGCGCCGACATTCCTCAAGCCGAACGTCATGGTCAGGTAACAGAAGGCTCCAAACGGCGTGATGAAGGCGGTCTTTAGCCTATCGGCCGGGTTCAGCTTGATCTGGTGATATCCTGAATATGCATCTAGGAAACTCAACAGCTCGCATCCGGCTGTGGAGTCTATCACCTGATCAATTCTCAGCAGAGCGAATGGGTCCTTGGGGCAAGCTTTGTTGAGGCTTGTGTAGTCAATACACATCCGCCACTGCTTGTTCTTCTTCAGCACCAGGACCGGGTTTGCTAACCACTCTGGGAAAAATACTTCCATAATGAAGCTGGCTGCCAGCAGTCGGTCTATCTCTTCCCCAACAACTCTTCTCTTCTCTTCTGACAGGCAGCGCAAGGGCTGCCTGACGGGCTTCACATCAGATCGGACATGTAACTTGTGCTCGGCGAATTCCGTCGGTACACCTGGCATGTCTTTAGGGGACCATGCAAAGATGTCTCGATTCTCACGGAGGAAATCGACAAGCTCGCCTTCCTATTTGCTGTCAAGGTTTGCACCTATGACAGCGTACCTCTCTGGGTGCTCCGGGTCCAAGGGTATCTTCTTTGTTTCTTTGGCCGGCTTGAACGAACCTTCTGCTTCCGACTCCTTGGGGTCGGGCGACATCTCGGGCTGCTTGCCGGCCATCGCCACAACCCGATCAAGAAGCCGCTTCTCAGCTGCGATCACCAAAGACTCGGCCAGCCGACTGCTTTCGGCCGCGCAAGCGGACGACTTTCTGTAGTCGCCGGTTATGGTCAGAATCCCCTTGGAACTCGGCATCTTCATCTTGAGGTAGGCATAGTGGGGGACCGCCATGAACTTGGCCAAAGCAGGTCGGCCAAGCAACGCATGGTATGGGCTTTCGAGGTTCACCACTTCAAACCAAACTGGCTCTCGGCGGAAGTGATGTTTGTCCCCAAAGAGGACGTCTATCAGGATCTTGCCAATTGGTGAGCAGGAAAGGCCAGGAACAATGCCGTGAAACATGGTCCGGCTGCTCTGAAGCTGTCTTTGCTTGATTCCTAACTTCTCCATGGTATCCTTGTACATGATGTTGATGCTACTGCCTCCGTCTATCAGCACTTGCGAGAAGCGAGCGGCCCGCCTATCCGTGGCAAAGGTGGCACCTAAGACCAGGGGGTAGGAGCCTGGACTCGGCATCACCTCTGGGTGATCGGCTCTGCTCAAGCTGATAGGCCTTTCGGACTAGTGCATGAACTTCGGAACACTTGACACTACTGCGTTCACCTCTTGCTGCTGCAGCCGCCTGCTGCGTCGATCGTCAGCCACACTGGTGAACACCACATAGGCTCCGTGCTCTTCTGGGTACTCGTCTTGTACTGCGCCGACTGGCCTGACAGCCGGCTGCTGGGGCGGCGATGGAGGCGGCGGCCTAGCAGGCGGGGGAGGCAGGAGGCCGTCTCCCTTGGCGATTGTGGTGAGCCTGTGGCATTTCCGAGTGGTGTGGTTCGACGGCTTCGCGCCGCTGTGGAACTTGCAGGGGCCATCTAGGGTCTACTCGTAAGAGAAGGCCGACAACCAGTTGTACTTGCCGCCTTTCTGTCGCTTGGTCGGAGGCTGCTCCTCCGGCTGCTGGTCTTCGACTGTCGCAACTTGCCAGCTGCTGGAAGCCGGCTATGGGGCTTTGTGCTTGGGATCGTTCTGCTGTTGTCACCGACTAGCGTCCGCAGCCGGAGTTCTGGGAGCCTGAGGGGCGACTTTGCCAGTCGCGCTAACTTGAATCTCCGCCTTCATGGTGGAATCGGCCGTGGCGTATTTGTCTGCTATGATCAGCAGCTCGTCGAGGGTCTCTGGCTCGTCGTAGAGGAGCTTGTGCTTGAGGAGGGTGCCTTCTCTACACCCGACAGTGAAATACTCGATAGCCTGCACCTCGTGCACGCCCTCGCAGGAGTTCCGAAGCTCGGCCCAGCATGTGAGGTAGTCGCGAGTCGACTCGTTGGGGCGTTGCATGCACAAGGAGAGTTGACGAGGCTTGGGAGGCCGCTTGTATGTGCTTGTGAAGTTGCGGACGAAGGCTTCGGTGAAGTCGACCCAGCTGTTAATGCTGCGGGGCTTCAGGCTGTTCAACCATGTCCAGGTCGTGCCCTGGAGCATGAGTGGAACATACTTTACGACAACATGCTTGTTGCCGTTTGCTATGTTGACGGCCGTGGAGTAGTCAACCAGCCAGTCTTCCGGCTTCACGGAGCCGGTGTACTTGGGCGTATCTCTTGGGGAGCGTGAACCCTTTGGGAAAGGGATCGTCTCGGATGCAGGGTCCGAAACAGGGCAGACCCAATTCGTCCTCTTCTTCTAGTGCCAAGGATCAGTGGAGTCGGTCGATCCGGTGGCGGGCGTCATTTTCTCCGACTCCCTCTCGGCGGCCAAGGCGGTCGCCGAGAGTCGGGTGCTCAACGAGTGGCGGGGAGACCCGTCTTTCTTTGCGAGGTGGAGGAGCCAGATAGTCGTCCCGCCGTTCCACTGCTTTGGGGCGGCCGTCTTGGTCGCGCTCGATGGTGATGCAGGTCCGACTGTGGCTGACAGCCGGATCCTTGTCTTTCCTTCCGCGGACACCGCCAGTTGGTGTCCGAGATGTCGCGCCTTGATCTCGTCGGGGAGGTAGGTCGTCGTTTTGTCGTTGCGGCGCCTCCGTGCGGCAGCCGGCTTCGTTCTGCGCGGCAGCCGCATCAAGGAGTTGCTGGACTCGCTCCGTCATCAAGCGGCGCTCTTCGCCCTCGAAGTTATCTAGCTCGTCTGCTGCCGCCTAGGCGGCGCGGATGTTCTCCGCGGGCGTGGCGTACACGGGGCGATTAGCCCCGAACAGGTTGGCAATGGCTACGCCGCGCTGTCGGACCGCGCCTAGGCGGCTAGGCCCAGTCGGGGCCGGCAAGCCGCCCACAGCGCGATCCATCTCATGCTGGTAGGCTTCTGACAAGCGTCTCATGCTTGCCAGCTTCTTCGCGCCTTCGAAAAGCTGAAGGCGGCGTGCCTCCAGCGTCTCGGCGTCAGCGTCTCCCGGAATAGGCATGATCAGGTCTTGCAGAGCCGCGTCGAGTGGATCATGAGCTCCTTCACCAGAGCGTTCGCCATGATCGAGGACAAAAACCTCTGTGACGGTGCTTCCGCCGCTCTCCGTGCAAGGAAGCGGCTCGTCGTAGACCACCACGTTGGTGGGGAATGTGTCGAGCGACGCGGTGTCGGAGTCGACCAGCATTGGGTCGGTGGAGCCTATGGACTCCAGGTCCACAGCAAGCTCGCCGGCGACGTGGAGTTGGTCAAGGAGGCCCGCGAGGAGGCTCTCGGGGCCGCTCGTGCCCGCGTCGGATGCAGGCTCGTCGGAGAGGCAAACCTTGCCGACAAGTTCGGCGAGGCAGCTGGCCGCGCAGGCGATCTCAGCACCATGCAGCGCGTCAGCGCAGACTCCGTCTGGCGTGCCGGGCTGGGTGATGCAGCAAAGGGTGATGCAGCAAAGTAGTGTAAGTATTTCCCTTAGTTTTTGAGAACCAAGGTATCAGTCCAGTAGGAGGCTACACGCAAGTCCCTCGTACCTACACAAACAAATAAGAACCTCGCAACCAACGCAATAAAGGGGTTGTCAATCCCTTCACGACCACTTGCAAAAGTGAGATCTGAAAGAGATAATAATAAGTTAAATATGTTTGGTATTTTTATGACATAGATTGGAAAGTAAAGATTGCAAAATAAAGTAGATTGGAAACTTATATGATGGAAAATAGACCCGGGGGCCATAGGTTTCACTAGTGGCTTCTCTCAAGATAACATAAGTATTACGGTGGGTGAACAAATTACTGTCGAGCAATTGATAGAAAAGTGCATAGTTATGAGAATATCTAGGCATGATCATGTATATAGGCATCACGTCCGCGACAAGTAGAGCGAAACGATTCTCCATCTACTACTATTACTCCACACATCGACCGCTATCCAACATGCATCTAGAGTATTAAGTTCATAAGAACAGAGTAACGCATTAGGCAAGATGACATGATGTAGAGGGATAAACTCAAGCAATATGATATAAACCCCATCTTTTTATCCTCGATGGCAATTTTACAATACGTGCCTTGCTGCCCCTGCTGTCACTAGGAAAGGACACCGCAAGATTGAACCCAAAGCTAAGCACTTCTCCCATTGCAAGAAAGATCAATCTAGTAGGCCAAACCAAACTGATAATTCGAAGAGACTTGCAAAGATAACCAATCATACATAAAAGAATTCAGAGAAGATTCAAATATTTCTCATAGATAAACTTGACCATAAACCCACAATTCATCGGATCTTGACAAACACACCGCAAAAAGAGTTACATCGAATAGATCTCCAAGAATATCGAGGAGAACATTGTATTGAGATTCAAAGAGAGAGAAGACCATCTAGATAATAACTATGGACCTGAAGGTCTGTGGTAAACTACTCACAACTCATCGGAGAGGCCTTGGCGTTGATGTAGAAGCCCTTCGTGATCGATTCCCCCTCCGGCGGAGCACCAGAAAAGGCTCCAAGATGGGATCTCACGGGTACAGAAGGTTGCGACGGTGGAAATAGGGTTGCATGGTGCTCCTCGATGTTTCCAGGGTATGCAAGTATATATAGGCGAAGCAAGTCGGTCAGGGGAGCCACGAGGGGCCCAAAAGGGTGGGGGCGCTCCCACCCCCCTAGGGTGCGCCCTCCTGCCTCATGGCCGCCTCGTCTGCTTCTTGACGTCCACTCCAAGTCTCCTGGATTGCGTTTGTTCCAAAAATATCTCTCGCGAAGGTTTCACTCCGTTTGGACTCCGTTTGATATTCCTTTTCTGCGAAACACTGTAATAGGCAAAAAAACAACAATTTGGGTTGGGCCTCCGGTTAATAAGTTAGTCCCCAAAATGATATAAAAGTGTATATAAAGCCCATAAACATCCAAAACGGGTAATATAATAGCATTGAACAATAAAAAAATTATAGATACGTTGGAGACGTATCAAGCATCCCCAAGCTTAATTCCTGCTCGTCCTTGAGTAGGTAAATGATAAAAACAGAATTTTTGAGGTGGAATGCTACCTAGCATATTTCTCAATGTAATTTTTCTTTATTGTGGCATGAATGTTCAGATCCAAATGATTCAAGATAAAAGTTTATATTGACATAAGAACAATAATACTTCAAGCATACTAACAAAGCAATCATGTCTTCTCAAAATAACATGGCTAAAGAAAGCTATCCCTACAAAATCATATAGTCTGGCTATGCTCTATCTGTCGGGGGTTGGGTGCGACATATGCCAAGGGATGGCTTATCATGGTGGGAGCGAGTAGAACGTTGCCGGTGCCTGGAAACGGGATGAGGCGAAGGCATGCACGCCGGCGGATCTTACCCAGCTTCAGGGCTCTCCGAGGAGATAACACCCGTACTGCTGCTCTGCAGGGTCCCCGCATGATCACTATGGCAAAGTGAATACAAGGTTGCTCCTAGAGCTGTTTCCTGGAGGTAGGGGAAGGCAAGGCTAGCTCCTTCCTTCCTATATGGTCTGGTCTAGTGCTAAAGAAGCTATTCCCCTTGCATGGGTGCCCCGGGGGGCTTATATAGGCCCGCCCCCAGGGATACAATGGTAATCCGGCTGGGTGCGGGTCCCAGCCGTCTGTCTCTCAGGCCGACGTCTTCTCCGCCGACTGCCGGGGCCCACCGACAGGCCTTGTACTGTAGCCGTGCTTCTAATGACGCTGGCTTCGTCATGGGGTCGTGGCAACAGCGCCGCCGCCTGACGGACGATCACTGTTGCCATTCCCTGTCTTGTCTGGTTAATGGCGCGTGGGGCTCGTGGGAGGGGCTGGCCGACTTCCGGGGGCCGACTCCCAACGGGTCTGTCTTGTGGCGCTCTTGCCGTCTTCTGTACCCCCACTGACGGGCGGGATCTGCCGTCTCTGGGCCGTACAGGTAGGCCATCGTGGGCACAGTGCGCCGCCCATGGGGGCTGAGGTCAGGGCAGGCATGGTAACAGTGCCGCGCCGGATGGAGATCTCCAGCAATACGGCGCACTGTAGCCATGTCGGTCCTTCGTAAGCGGGGCAGGGACAGCCACGTGGTGACCGTACCACGTCCCGTCCATCATGGTGAAGGCAGGAGGTGGTTGGAGTCGCGGGCCGACTCCCCATAGCCGGCTTCTCTGGAAGTCGTCAGCTAAGATCGGCTTGTCTTGAAGTCGTCCCTGGGACTCGGCCGTGAGGGGCAGTTGCCGCCGACTCTCAGGAGGCGGCTCTTTATCGTGGGGTCTCGAGGGGCGCAGTCCGCCCCGATGTCTTGAAAGGTTCAGGGGCTCGGTTTAGCCTACCCGTGGCCCATTACTCTGACACTATCTTCATCACACAAAATATTTAAATCATGCACAACCCCGATGACAAGCCAAGCAATTGTTTCATACTTTTGATGTTCTCAAAGTTTTTCAATTTTCACGCAATACATGAGCGTGAGCCATGGACATAGCACTATATGTGGAATGGAATGGTGGTTGTAGAGAAGACAAAAAAGGAGAAGATAGTCTCACATCAACTAGGCATATCAACAGGCTATGGAGATGCCCATCAATAGATATCAATGTGAGTGAGTAGGAATTGCCATGCAACGGATGCACTAGAGCTATAAGTGTATGAAAGCTCAACAAAAGGAACTCAGTGGGTGTGCATCCAACTTGCTTGCTCACGAAGACCTAGGGCATTTTGAGGAAGCCCATCATTGGAATATACAAGCCAAGTTCTATAATGAAAAATTCCCACTAGTATATGAAAGTGACAACATAGGAGACTCTCTATCATGAAGATCATGGTGCTACTTTGAAGCACAAGTGTGGAAAAAGGATAGTAACATTGTCCCTTCTCTCCTTTTCTCTTATTTTTTTTATTTTGGTGGGCTTCTTTGGCCTCTCTTTTTTATTTGGGCTTCTTTGGCCTCTTTTATTTTCATAAAGTCCGGAGTCTCATCCCGACTTGTGGGGGAATCATAGTCTCCATCATCCTTTCCTCACATGAGACAATGCTCTAATAATGAAGATCATCACACTTTTATTTACTTACAACTCAAGAATTATAACTCAATACTTAGAACAAAAAATGACTCTATGTGAATGCCTCCGGCGGTGTACCGGGATATGCAATGAATAAGAGCGACATGTATGAAAGAATTATAAAGGTGGCTTTGCCACAAATACAATGTCAACTACATGATCATGCAAAAGCAATATGGCAATGGTGGAGCGTGTCATAATAAACGGAACGGTGGAAAGTTGCATGGCAATATATATCGGAATGGCTATGGAAATACCATAATAGGTAGGTATGGTGGTTGTTTTGAGGAAGGTATATGGTGGGTGTATGGTACCGACGTAAGTTGCGCGACACAAGAGAGGCTAGCAATGGTGGAAGGGTGGGAGTGCGTATAGTCCATAGATTCAACATTAGTCATAAAGAACTCATATACTTATTGCAAAACTCTATTAGTCATCGAAACTAAGTACTATGCGCATGCTTCTAGGGGGATAGATTGGTAGGAAAGACCATCGCTCGTCCCCGACCGCCACTCATAAGGAAGACAATCAAAAAATAAATCATGCTCCGACTTCATCACATAACGGTTCACCATACGTGCGTGCTACGAGAATCACAAACTTTAATACAAGTATCTCTCAAATTCACAACTACTCCACTAGCAAGACTCTAATATCACCATCCTCATATCTCAAAACAATCATCAAGTATCAAATTTCTCATAGTATTCAATGCACTTTCTATGAAAGTTTTTATTATACCCATCTTGAATGCCCATCATATTAGGACCAATTTTATAACCATAGCAAATACCATGTTGTTCTAAAAGACTCTCAAAATAATATAAGTGAAGCATGAGAGATCAATAATTTCTACAAAATAAAATGACTGTCGTGCTCTAAAAAGATACAAGTGAAGCACTAGAGCAAAACTATCTAGCTCAATAGATATAAGTGAAGCACATAGAGTATTCTAATAAATTCCAATTCAAGTGTGTCTCTCCCAAAAGGTCTGTACAGCAAGGATGATTGTGGTAAACTGAAAAGCAAATACTCATATCATACAAGACGCTCCAAGCAAAATATATATCATGTGGTGAATAAAAATATAGCTCCAAATAAAGTTACCGATAGACAAAGACGAAAGAGGGGATGCCTTCTGGGGCATCCCCAAGCTTAGGCTTTTGGTTGTCCTTGAATTACCTTGGGGTGCCTTGGACATCCCCAAGCTTAGGCTCTTGTCACTCCTTATTCCATAGTCCATCAAATCTTTACCCAAAACTTGAAAACTTCACAACACAAAACTCAACAGAAAACCTCATGAGCTCCGTTAGTGCAAGAAAACAAACCACCACTTTAAGGTATTGTAATGAACTCATTATTTATTTATATTGGTGTTAAACTTACTGTATTCCAACTTCTCTATGGTTCATACCCCCCGATACTAGCCATAGATTCATCAAAATAAACAAACAACATATGAAAAACAGAATTTGTCAAAAACAGAACAGTCTGTAGCAATCTGTAACTTTCGAATACTTCTGGAACTCTAAAAATCCTACCAAAATAGGAAGTCCTAGGCAATTTGTCTATTAATCTACTGAAAAAATATAATCAACTCAAAATCACGTTTCCATGATTTATTAAAACTAGCACATATGCTTGTGGGTTGCAACGGGAGAGTTTTTTGCGAGAAGCATCAGAAGAAATAATTAATGTGTCCACCAAAACGGCCTCCACACAATAGTGGGGCGATAGAGCGGAGAGTTGTGGTGTTCTCGCGGGTCATGTTTGGCCCGCGAGATCTTTATAGTAATGGGGTGGGTGGGAGTGGCGGCCACTATCCAATTCGTGCATTTTTTTTCCTTCAGGTCCGCCTCCTTGTCGAGGTTGTGGTGACCTCCTGATATTTTTTAAAACTTGTGAGAACTTTTTTTCTCAAAAAAAGGTTAATTTCAAGAATAAGGAAAACAAAACTTGAAATAGAAAGATTTTCTTAAATTCACAAAAACATTGTGAAAACATGACCATTTTTAAGTCGGAGAACGAACATTTTCCGAATTTGTGAAAAAAAATTTAAAATGGAAACTTGTTTTGAACATTCAAATCTATTTTCAAAAATGTCTTTTTAATCACGAACATCATTTTGAATTTGTGAACATTTCGACAAAATAAATATTTTTCAAATTTCTACTGTTTTTTAAATGAAATTTATTTTAGAAATATAGAAAAAATTACAATTTTTTTGAAAATGCGAACATTTTTTTAAGTTCAAACAAATTTAGAAAAAAAAATAAAAAATTCAATTTCCAAATGTTTTTGAAAGTGGGAACAAATTTTGAAATTCTAAGATTTAACAAAAATAGTACAAAAAATGAAATTTTGGAAAATTTATTAAATTAATTTATGGGAAAAGGAAAAAATAAATTGGAAGGGCAAAAATAAAAATAGAAAAAGAACACAAAAAAAAATGGGCCGGCCCGGCGACCGATGGGAAGCTCCAACTATATGTCGCGCTGAGTGACAAATAAGGTTTCCCAGCTCCGTGCTGAGGATATATATGGGTGGCTTTTCTGGGCCTTAGTGCGTAAACTTTTTATTTTTTAGCAGATTGAGCTCGAAAATTTGGTACCACCTCGGATATAAGAAAAATATTTTCGATGGTGAACGGATGAAAAAATTGAAGAAACGGACCTTGCTTTATTAGTAGGTATAGATTATTCTCGTGCGCGCAAAAGTTTCTGTTTTTCAACAAGATGATCCTATAGATGATCCTATAGGTTCTACTTGCTTAAGATCATCCAGAGTGTATCCACTAGCAGCTCGGTGCTTCTTCAAAGTTTTCAATAATCTTTCTTCTTCTTGCTCTGAAAGATTAGCACTAATAATAATAGGATATATTTTCTTTTCATCAAGATAAGCATACTTACCAAGTTTCCATGGTGACAAGTAACAGAAAATTTCAGTACACTATATAAATGTTTCCTTACCAAGTTTCACTCACCAAAAGCGCTACATTCCCCGGCAACGGCGCTAGAAAAGAGTCTTGATGACCCACAAGTGTAAGGGATCTATCGTAGTCCTTTTGATAAGTAAGAGTGTCGAACCCAACGAGGAGCAGAAGGAAATGATAAGCGGTTTTCAGTAAGGTTTTCTCTGCAAGCACTTAAATTGTAGGTGATAGATTGTTTTGTGATAAGATAAATAGTAACGAGTAACAAGTAAACAAGGTAAATAAAGTACAGCAAGCTGGCCCAATACTTTATGTAGCAAAGGATAAGCCTGGACAATTTCTAATAATGAGAAAGGAGCTCCCGAGGACACATGGGAATTATCGTCAAGCTAGTTTTCATCATGCTCATATGATTCGCGTTTGGTACTTTGATAATTTGATATGTGGGTGGCCCGGTGCTTGGGTACTGCCCTTACTTGGACAAGCATCCCACTTATGATTAACCCCTATTGCAAGCGTCCGCAACTACAAAAGAAGTATTAAGGTAAACCTAACCACAGCATTAAACATATGGATCCAAATCAGCCCCTAACAAAGCAATGCATAAACTAGGGTTTAAGATTCTGTCACTCTAGCAACCCATCATCTACTTATTACTTCCCAATGCCTTCCTCTAGGCCCAAATAATGGTGAAGTGTCATGTAGTCGACGTTCACATAACACCACTAGAGGAAAAGACAACATACATCTCATCAAAATATCGAACGAATACCAAATTCACATGACTACTAATAGCAAGACTTCACCCATGTCCTCAGGAACAAACGTAACTAGTCACAAAGCATATTCATGTTCATAATAAGAGGGGTAATAATATGCATTAAGGATCTGAACGTATGATCTTCCACCAAGTAAACCAATTAGCATCAACTACAAGGAGTAATCAACACTACTAGCAACCCACAGGTACGAATTTGTGGTTTTGATATAAGGTTGGATACAAGAGATCAACTAGGGTCTTGAGAGGAGATGGTGCTAGTGAAGATGTTGATTGAGATTGACCCCCTCCCGATGAGAGGATCGTTGGTGATGACGTTGGTGATGATTTCCCCCTCCCGGAGGGAAGTGTCCCCAGCAGAACAGCTCCGCCAGAGCCCTAGATTGGTTCCGCCAAGGTTCCGCCTCGTGGCGGCGGAGTTTCGTCCCATAAGCTTGCCCATGATTTTTTCCAGGGTAAAATCCCTCATATAGCAAAAGATGGACACCGGGGGCCACCAGGCGACCCGGGAGACAGGGGGCGCGCCCAGTAGGGGGGGGCCTCCCTCCTGGACAGGGTGTGGGCCCCCTGGTGTACTTTTTCCGCTCAATAATTCTTATTAATTCCAAAAATAGGTTTCGTGGAGTTTCATGATTTTTGGAGCAGTGCAGAATAGGTTTCCAATGTTTGCTCCTTTTCGAGCCAGAATTCCAGCTGCCGGCATTCCCCCTCTTCATGGTAAACCTTGTAAAATAAGAGAGAATAGCCATAAGTATTGAGATATAATGTGTAATAACAACCCATAATGCAATAAATATTGATATAAAAGCATGATGCAAAATTGACGTATCAGTACTTGGTATGTCTTGACTTGTGCGAAGACCTCCCCGGCAACGGCGCCAGAAATCCTTCTTGCTACCTCTTGAGCACTACATTGGCTTTCCTTTGAAGAGGAAAGGGTGATGCAGCAAAGTAGCGTAAGTATTTCCCTCAGTTTTTGAGAACCAAGGTATCAATCCAGTAGGAGGCTACACGCAAGTCCCTCCTACCTACACAAACAAATAAGAACCTCGCAACCAACGCGATAAAGGGGTTGTCAATCCCTTCACGACCACTTGCAAAAGTGAGATCTGAAAGAGATAATAATAAGATAATGTTTTTGGTATTTTTTATGATATAGATTGGAAAGTAAAGATTTCAAAATAAAATAGATCGAAAAATTATATGATGAAAAATAGACCCGGGGGCCATAGGTTTCACTAGTGGCTTCTCTCAAGATAGCATAAGTATTACGGTGGGCGAACAAATTACTATCGAGAAATTGATAGAAAAGTGCATATTTATTATAATATCTAGGCATGATCATGTATATAGGCATCACGTCCGCGACAAGTAGATCGAAACGATTCTGCATCTACTACTATTACTCCACACATCGACCGCTATCCAGTATGCATCTAGAGTATTAAGTTCATAAGAACAGAGTAACGCATTAGGCAAGATGACATGATGTAGAGGGATAAACTCAAGCAATATGATATAAACCCCATCTTTTTATCCTCGATGGCAACAATACAATACGTGCCTTGCTGCCCCTGCTGTCATTGGGAAAGGACACCGCAAGATTGAACCCAAAGCTAAGCACTTCCCCATTGCAAGAAAGATCAATATAGTAGGCCAAACCAAAATTATAATTCGAAGAGACTTGCAAAGATAACCAATCATACATAAAAGAATTCAGAGGAGATTCAAATATTTCTCATAGATAAACTTGATCATAAACCCACAATTCATTGAATCTCGACAAACACACCGCAAAAAGAGTTACATCGAATAGATCTCCAAGAATATCGAGGAGAACATTGTATTGAGATTCAAAGAGAGAGAAGAAGCCATCTAGGTAATAACTATGGACCCGAAGGTCTGTGGTAAACTAGTAACTCATCAGAGAGGCCTTGGCGTTGATGTAGAATCCCTTCATGATCGATTCCTCCTCCGATGGTGCGCCGGAAAAGGCTCCAAGATGGGATCTCACGGGTACAGAAGGTTGCGGCGGTGGAAATAGGCTTTCGTGGTGCTCCTCGGTGTTTTCAGGGTATGCAAGTATATATAGGCGAAGGAAGTTGGTCAGGGGAGCCACGAGGGGCCCACGAGGGTGGGGGCGTGCCCTCCTGCCTCATGGCTGCCTTGTCTGCTTCTTGACGTCCACTCCAAGTCTCCTGGATTGCGTTTGTTCCAAAAATATCTCTCGCGAAGGTTTCATTCCGTTTGGACTCCGTTTGATATTCCTTTTCTGCGAAACACTAAAATAGGCAAAAAAACAACAATTTGGGTTGGGCCTCCGGTTATTAAGTTAGTCCCAAAAATGATATAGAAGTGTATAGTAAAGCCCATAAACATCCAAAACGGGTAATATAATAGCATGGAACAATAAAAAATTATAGATACGTTGGAGACGTATGTTGGGCCTGCAAGTGCACAGGTTTGTAGGACAGTAGCAAATTTCCCTCAAGTGGATGACCTAAGGTTTATCAGTCCATAGGAGGCGTAGGATGAAGATGGTCTCTCTCAAGCAACCCTGCAACCAAATAACAAAGAGTCTCTTGTGTCCCTAACACACCCAATACAATGGTAAATTGTATAGGTGCACTAGTTTGGCGAAGAGATGGTGATACAAGTGCAATATGGATGGTAGATAAAGGTATTTGTAATCTGAAATTATAAAAACACCAAGGTAACTAATGATAAACGTGAGCGTAAATGGTATTGCAATGATAGGAAACAAAGCCTAAGGTTCATACTTTCACTAGTGCAAGTTCTCTCAACAATAATAACATAGATAGATCATATAACAATCCCTCAACATGCAACAAAGAGTCACTCCAAAGCAACTAATAGCGGAGAACAAACGAAGAGATTATGGTAGGGTATGAAACCACCTCAAATTTATCCTTTCTGTTCTATCTATTCAAGAGTTCGTAGTAAAATAACATAAAGCTATTCTTTCCGCTCAATCCATCATAGAGTTCATACTAGAATAACACCTTAAGACACAAATCAACCAAAACCCTAATGTCACCTAGATACTCCATTATCACCTCAAGTATCCGTGGGCATGATTATACGATATGCATCACACAATCTCAGATTCATCTATTCAACCAACACAAAGTACTTCAAAGAGTTCCCTAAAGTTTCTATCGGAGAGTCAAGACAAAAACGTGTGCCAACCCCTATGCATAGGTTCATGGGCGGAACCCACAAGTTGGTCACCAAAACATACATCAAGTGGCACATGATATCCCATTGTCACCACAGATAATCACGGCAAGACATACATCAAGTGTTCTCAAATCATTAAAGACTCAATCCGATAAGATAACTTCAAAAGGAAAACTCAATTCATCACAAGAGAGTAGAGGGGGAGAAACATCATAAGATCCAACTATAATAGCAAAGCTCGCGATACATCAAGATCGTGCCATAGAGAGAACACGAGAGAGAGAGAGAGAGAGAGAGAGAGATCAAACACATAGCTACTGGTACATACCCTCAGCCCCGAGGGTGAACTACTCCCTCCTCGTCATGGAGAGCGTCGGGATGATGAAGATGGCCACCGGTGAGGGATCCCCCCTCCGGTAGGGTGCCGGAACGGGCTCCCGAGAGGTTTTTGGTGGCTACAGAGGCTTGCGGCGGCGGAACTCCCGATCTATCTTCTCTGTGGATGTTTTTAGGGTACGTGGGACTATATAGGCGAAAGAATTCGGTCGGGAGGTGCTCGAGGGGACCACGAGACAGGGGGCGCGCCCAGTAGGGGGGGCGCCCTCCTATCTCCTGGCCTCCTTGAGGCTCTTCTGACGTGAACTCCAAGTCTCCTGGGTGATATTCTTCCAAAAAATAACGCTGCCGAAGGTTTCATTCCGTTTGGACTCCGTTTGATATTCCTTTTCTTCGAAATACTGAAACAGGCAATAAAACAACAATATGGGCTGGGCCTCCAGTTAATATGTTAGTCCCAAAAATAATATAAAAGTGTATAATGAAGCCCATAATCATTCAAAAAAGATAATAAAATAGCATGAATGCTTCATAAATTATAGATACGTTGGAGACGTATCAGCATCCCCAAGCTTAATTCCTACTCGTCCTCGAGTAGGTAAATGATAAAGAAAGAATTTATGAAGTGTGAATGCTAGAGGTGCACAAGTTTGATCAATGATAATTTCAATCACCTTTACTAGCATCATTATATGTCATAACAATAGTTCATCTCATAAAACTTTTCATGATCAAGTAACAAGCTATTCACATGTTAAAGCATAGACCATAAACTTTCTTGAAAACTAGCAAACTTCATTCTTAGTCATCAAACAATTGCAATTCATCCTATTTTCATGAAGGGTCTATGTCAGAGCTTTGATTTAGCAAACTTCACATACTCAACTATCATATAGTTTTCTACAATTGCTAACACTCACGCAATACTTGTGGTTATGAAGTTTTAATCAGACACAGAGAAAGATAGGGGCTTATAATGTTGCCTCCAAAAGTAATCACCTTTGGGTGATGTCAACAATAATAGTTCATGCTAACGTACATCCAGTTGGATATATATATATCAGGATCACCCTAACACAAAGTGCTTGCCAAAGGATAAAATGAAAAAGGGGAAAGGTGAAGATCACCTTGACTCTTGCATAAAGTAAAAGACATAAAGTAAAAGATAGGCCCTTCGCAGAGGGAAGCAGAGGTTGTCATGCGCTTTTAGGGTTGGATACACAAAATCTTAATGCGAAAGAACGTCACTTTATATTGCCCCTTGTATATGGACCTTTATTATGCAGTTCGTCGCTTTTATTGCTTCCATAACAAGATCGTGCAAAGCTTATTTTCTCCGCACTAATAAGTCATGCATATTTAGAGAGCAATTTTTATTGCTTGCGCCAATGACAACTTACTTGAAGGATCTTACTCAATCCATAGGTAGGTATGGTGGACTCTCATGGCAAAAACTGGGTTTAAGGATATTTGGAAGCACAAGTAGTATCTCAACTTGGTTCAAGGAATTTTGGCTAGCATGAGGGGGAAAGGCAAGCGCAACATGTTTGAATGATCCATGACAATATAATTAAACTGAGATCTGAGAAAACATAACCCATTACGTTGTCTTCCTTGTCCAACATCAACTCTTTAGCATGTCATACTTAATGAGTGCTCGCAATTATAAAAGATGTCTAGGATAGTATATTTATATGTGAAATCTCTCTTCCTTCAATATTCTTTCATGAATTGTTCAAATGACCAATACAATGCTTGCTAACCTTCAATAAATTTACAACCTCTACTTCTTAGATGTGAAGTCATTACTCCCCATGGGATAAGCAAATGAAACATATAAAATTTCAGATTCATGGCATTCAACTCATTCAACCATTTACTCATAGGATATAAGTGAAGCACACGAGTAAATGACAAACTACTCCAAAAAGATATAAGTGAAGATCAATGAGTAGCTAAATAATTATGTAACTATGTGAAGACTCTCTCATTAAAGAATTTCAGATCTTGGTATCATATTCAAACAGAAAGCAAAACAAAATAAAATGACATTGCAAGGATAGCACAACTCATGTGAAGAAGCAAAAACTTAGGCTCAACCGATACTAACCGATAGTTGTTGAAGAAGAAAGGTGGGATGCCTAACGGGGCATCCCCAAGATTAGATGCTTGAGACTTCTTGAAATATTATCTTGGGGTGCCTGAGCATCCCCAATCTTGAGCTTTTGTGTCTCCTTAATTCCTCTCATATCATGGTTTCTCTTTTTATCAAATGCTTCATCCACACCAAACTCAACAAGAACTCGTGAGATAGGTTAGTATAAACCAATGCAAAACCTTGTCATTTTCTACTGTAACAAATCACTTAAATTATTATTCAACATTGCATACTAAATGCCTCTGCATATTTAATACTCCTATCCTCAAATAGAATCATTAAACAAGCAAACATATGCAAACAATGCAAACACAACAGCAATCTGCCAAAACAGTATAGTCTGTAAAGAATGCAAGAGTATCAATACTTCCCTAACTCCGAAAAATATAAGAAAAATACTAAGCTGTAGAAGATTTATCAGAGCTCAATATGAAAAAAGATTCAACATTATACCATTCTCTGACTTTTCTAGGGAATTTTTGCAACAGCGGTAAACTTTCTGTTTTGAAACAGCAACATGTATACTTGCAAAATAAGCATGGTAAAGGCTATCCTTGACATTTTTATTGAAAATAAAGATGCAAAACATTATTATAACTAACAGCAAGCAAATACTAACAAAACAAAATGACGCTCCAAGCAAAACACATATCATGTGGCGAATAAAAATATAGCTCCAAGTAAGGTTACCGATGGACGAAGACGAAAGAGGGGATGCCTTCCGGGGCATCCCCAAGCTTAGGCTCTTGGTTGTCCTTGAATATTAACTTGGGGTGACTTGGGCATCCCCAAGCTTAGGCTCTTGCCCCTCCTTATTCCGTAGTCCATCGAAACTTCACCGAAAACTTGAAAACTTCAACCACACAAAACTCAACACAAAACTCGTAAGCTCCGTTAGTATAAGAGAATAAATCACCATTTAGGTACTGTTGTGAACTCATTATAAATTAATATTGGTGTAAAACTGTATTCCAACTTCTCTATGGTTCATACCCTCCGATATTACTCATAGATTCATCAAAATAAGCAAACAACACATAGAAAACAGAATCTGTCAAAAACAGAACAGTCTGTAGTAATCTGTATCAAACGTATACTTCTGGAACTCAATAAATTATGAAACAAATTGCTGGACCTGAGTAATTTTTCTATTAATCATCTTCAAAAAGAATCAACCTAAAATCACATCCAGTAAAAAATGGCAGCTAATATCGTGAGCACTAAAGTTTCTGTTTTTTACAGCAAGATCATATAGACTTCACCCAAGTCTTCCCAAAGGCTCTACTTGGCACTTCATTCAAACAAAAGATATAAAACATGATTACTACAGTATAATAATCATGTGGACACACAAAAACAGTAAGGTTAAATATTGGGTTGTCTCCCAACAAGCGCTTTTCTTTAATGCCTTTCTAGCTAGGCATGATGATGACAATGATGCTCACATAAAAGATAAGAATTGAAACGTAACAAGGGCATCATGAAGCACATGACTAGAACATTTAAGTCTAACCCTCTTCCTATGCATAGGGATTTTGTGAGCAAACAACTTATCGAAACAATAATCAACTAGCATAGGAAGGTAAAACAAGCACAGCTTCAAGATTTTCAACACATAGAGAGGAAACTTGGTATTATTGCAATTCCTACAAGCATAAATTCCTCCCTCATAATAATGTTAAGTAGCATCATGAATGAATTCAACAATATAACCAACACCTAAAGCATTCTTTTCATGATCTACAAGCATAGGAAATTTACTACTCTCCACATAAGTAAAATTCTTCTCATTCGGAATAGTGGGAGTATCATAAGAGACTTGAACACTAAAAATTGTTTCCACATTAAAAGAGTAATGTTCAGAAAAAGGGTAATCATAATCATGACAAGTTTTATAAATATAATCATCACTACTTTTTATAGCATAAGTTTCATCACAATAATCATCATAAGTAGCAACTTCGTTCTCATCATAATCGATTGAAACCTCTCCCAAGATAGTGGAATCACTAAAGTTGACACTCTTCCAAATCCACTTTCGTATTCATCACAATAAAATTCAACATCCTCCAAAATAGTGGGGTCACTACTTCCTAAAGTTGACACTCTTCCAAACCCACTTTCATCAATATAATCATCATAGGTAAGAGGCATGCTATCATCATAACAACTTTGCATATCAAAACTTGGGATGCTAAAAATATCATCTTCATTAAACATAGCATCCCCAAGCTTGGGACAAACATTAATTTCAGCAAATATATTCTCAAATATTTCATCCTCATCAAACATATCTTCCCCAAGCTTGGGCCTTTTCATATCATAAGCATAATCACTCCCATCATTAATAGTATGGATAGCACCAATAGTATAGCAATTATCATCATCACAATGAGTAGTAGGAGCAACAACATTTGGGAGGGATACCTTTTTACCTTTGTTACCCCTTCCTTTCCTTTTCTTTTTCACATTATGTGTGGGTTCAACCTTCCTATTTAAGCTCCTTATTGACGAGATTGGTTGAATAGAAAGCTCCTCCTTGTTACCTGATTCATCATAAGAAATAATAGGAGGATATTGGGAAGTCTCTTCCCTTTCATTAGTACTCTCATAGTCTTCTATTTGCTTTCTTTTCTTTATGTAATTGGCAATATAAGGATTTTCAATGCAATTCACCGCACAATACAAATAAATCTTCTCTAGATCAATATCAAGGAATTTCTTATGGGCAAATTCTAGAAGGTCCTTAATTAAATGTTTCAATTCTTCATAACCCAAAAGTAAACTAAGTTCATTGTAATGTGCAAGGGAAATCAAATCATCAGAATTTTTAGACACGATTCGATCATGAAATAATTTGCATAGGAGATGTAGACGACCACGTTCATTGCATAGTTCACATGGCAAAGGAAGTGTAAATTTTCAGCACTCCCATTTAACTTTTCTTGCAACAATTTAGTTTCTAAATGCTTATGCCTCTTGCAATATATATCTTCTCTATTTGGTGTGTTCATGCAAACATGCACTCCACAAAAGTTGACATGCTTATCAGAGATATTTTCATCATGACTAGAGCAATCATCATTAGTACTATGGATATTCAAGGAGTTCATACTAACAACATTGCAATCATGCTCATCATTCAAACATTTAGTATCAAGCATTCTAATGCATTCTTCTTCTAGCACTTGAGCACAATTTTCCTTTCCATCAAACTCATGAAAGATATTAAAAAGACGAAGCGTATGAGACAAACTTAACTCCATTTTTTGTAGTTTTCTTTTATATTGCAAGATATAAAGATATACCTTCAAGCACTAACCTCCCCGGCAACGGCGCCAGAAAAGAGCTTCATGTCTACTACACAACCTTCTTCTTGTAGACATTGTTGGGCCTGCAAGTGCATAGGTTTGTAGGACAATAGCAAATTTCCCTCAAGTGGATGACTTAAGGTTTATCAATCCGTAGGAGGCGTAGGATGAAGATGGTCTCTCTCAAGCAACCCTGCAACCAAATAACAAAGAGTCTCTTGTGTCCCCAACACACCCAATTCAATGGTAAATTGTATAGGTGCACTAGTTCGGCGAAGAAATGGTGATACAAGTGCAATATGGATGGTAGATAAAGGTATTTGTAATCTGAAATTATAAAAACAGAAAGGTAACTAATGATAAATGTGAGCATAAATGGTATTGCAATGATAGGAAACAAGGCCTAAGGTTCATACTTTCACTAGTGCAAGTTCTCTCAACAATAATAACATAGATAGATCATATAACAATCCCTCAACATGCAACAAAGAGTCACTCCAAAGCAACTAATAGCGGAGAACAAACGAAGAGATTATGGTAGGGTATGAAACCACCTCAAAGTTATCCTTTCTGTTCTATCTATTCAAGAGTTCGTAGTAAAATAACATAAAGCTATTCTTTCCGCTCAATCCATCATAGAGTTCATACTAGAATAACACCTTAAGACACAAATCAACCAAAATCCTAATGTCACCTAGATACTCCATTGTCACCTCAAGTATCCGTGGGCATGATTATACGATATGCATCACACAATCTCAGATTCATCTATTCAACCAACACAAAGTACTTCAAAGAGTGCCCTAAAGTTTCTACCGGAGAGTCAAGACGAAAACGTGTGCCAACCCCTATGCATAGGTTCATGGGCGGAACCCGCAAGTTGGTCACCAAAACATACATCAAGTGGTGCATGATATCCCATTGTCACCACAGATAATCACGGCAAGACATACATCAAGTGTTCTCAAATCATTAAAGACTCAATCCGATAAGATAACTTCAAGAGGAAAACTCAATTCATCACAAGAGAGTAGAGGGGGAGAAACATCATAAGATCCAACTATAATAGCAAAGCTCGCAATACATCAAGATCGTGCCATAGAGAGAACACGAGAGAGAGAGAGATCAAACACATAGCTACTGGTACATACCCTCAGCCCCGAGGGTGAACTACCCCCTCCTCGTCATGGAGAGCGCCGGATGATGAAGATGGCCACCGGTGAGGGATCCCCCCTCCGGCAGGGTGCCGGAACGGGCTCCCGAGAGGTTTTTGGTGGCTACAGAGGCTTGCGGCGGCGGAACTCCCGATCTATCTTCTCCGTGGATGTTTTTAGGGTATGTGGGACTATATAGGCGAAAGAAGTCAGTCGGGATGTGCTCGAGGGGCCTATGAGACAGGGGGGCGCGCCCAGTAGGGGGGGGGCGCCCTCCTATCTCCTGGCCTCCTCGAGGCTCTTCTGACGTGAACTCCAAGTTTCCTGGGTGATATTCTTCCAAAAAATAACGATGCCGAAGGTTTCATTCCGTTTGGACTCGTTTGATATTCCTTTTCTTTGAAATACTGGAACAGGCAATAAAACAGCAATATGGGCTGGGCCTCCGGTTAATAGGTTAGACCCAAAAGTAATATAAAAGTGTATAATAAAGCCCATAATCATTCAAAATAGATAATAAAATAGCATGAATGCTTCAGAAATTATAGATACGTTGGAGACGTATCAACGTATCAATGACCACCTTGCCAAGACCCAATACCTTAGAAGACGAGGCATCACCCCACTCGACATTGGTGGGCATAGATGGAATCTTTTGCACATCCACCACCAAGTCCTTGCTTCCGATCATATGATTTGTGGCTCCACTATCGAGCAACCATGTGATACGTCCATTTTGCATCATGCTTTTATATCGATATTTATTGCATTATGCGTTGTTACTTCACATTATGTCATAATACTTATGTCTTTTCTCTCTTATTTTACAAGGTTTACATGAAGAGGGTGAATGCCGGCAGCTAGATACTGGGCTGGAAATGGAGCAAAATATTGGAGACCTCTTCTACACAACTCCAGAAGTCCTAAAACTCTACGAAAGTCAGTTTTGGAATTTGTAAAAAATATTGGGCGAAGAAAGCACAAGAGGGGGGCCACCCTCTGTCCACAAGGGTGAGGGCGCGCCCCCTGCCTCGTGGGCCACCTGGAAGCCCCCCGATGCCCATCTTCTGGTATAAGGTGTCTTTCGCCCTGGAAAAAATCAGAAAAAAGCTTTCGGGACTAAGCGCCGTCGTCTCAAGGCGGAACCTTGGTGGAACCAGTCTAGGGCTGTAGCGGAGCTGATCTGCCGGGGAAACATCCCTCCGGGAGGGGAAAATCATCACCATCGTTATCACCATCGATCCTCTCATCAGGAGAGGGTCAATCTTCATCAACATATTCACCAACACCATCTCCTCTCAAACCCTAGTTCATCTCTTGTATCCGATCTTTGTCTCAAAACCTCAGATTGGTACATGTGGGTTGCTAGTAGTGTTGATTACTCCTTGTAGTTGATCCTAGTTGGTTTATTCGGTGGAAGATCATATGTTCAGATCCTTTATGCACATTAATGCCCCTCTGATTATGAACATGAATATGATTTGTGAGTAGTTACATTTGTTCCTGAGGACATGGGAGAAGTCTTGTTATAAGTAGTCATGTGAATTTGCTATTCGTTCGATATTTTGATGAGATGTATGTTGTCTTTCCTCTAGTGGTGTTATGTGAACGTCGACTACATGACACTTCACCCTTGTTTGGTCCTAGAGGAAGGCATTGGGAAGTAATAAGTAGATGATGGGTTGCTAGAGTGACAGAAGCTTAAACCCTAGTTTATGCATTGCTTCATAAGGGGATGATTTGGATCCATATGTTTCATGGTATGGTTAGGTTTACCTTAATTCTTCTTTCATAGTTGTGGATGCTTGCGAGAGGGGTTAATCATAAGTGGGATGCTTGTCCAAGGAAGGGCAGTACCCAAGCACCGGTCCACCCACATATCAAATTATCAAAGTAACAAACGCGAATCATATGAGCATGATGAAAACTAGCTTGACGATAATTCCCATGTGTCCTCAGGAGCGCTTTCCTTTATATAAGAGTTTGTCCAGGCTTGTCCTTTGCTACAAAAAAGGATTGGGCCACCTTTCTGCACCTTAATTACTTTCATTACTGGTTACCCATTACAAATTACCTCATCACAAAACTATTTGTTACCGATAATTTCAGTGCTTGCAGAGAATACCTTACTGAAAACTGCTTGTCATTTCCTTCTGCTCCTCGTTGGGTTCGACACTCTTACTTATCGAAAGGACTATGATAGATCCCCTATACTTGTGGGTCATCAAGAATCTTTTCTGGCACCATTGCCGGGGAGTGAAGCGCCTTTGGTAGGTGGAAATTGGTAAGGAAAAATTTATATAGTGTGCTGAAATTTACACTTGTTACTATGGAAAATAATCCTTTGAGGGGCTTGTTAGGGGTATCTTCACCCCGACCAGTAGAGCAAAGAGTTGCTCCTCAACCTACCGAACCCATTGAAAATGTTTACTTCGAAATTCCTTCGGGTATGATAGAGAAATTGCTAGCTAATCCTTTTACAGGAGATGGAACATTACATCCCGATATGCACCTAATCTATGTGGATG
The DNA here is from genome assembly GCF_018294505.1 of Triticum aestivum. NCBI lineage: Eukaryota > Viridiplantae > Streptophyta > Magnoliopsida > Poales > Poaceae > Triticum > Triticum aestivum. The sequence goes on from NC_057810.1 coordinate 689,569,992, forward strand.
AAGTTTGTGGATTATTTAAGCTTGTAGGTATGCCCGAGGATGTTATCAAGAAGAAGGTCTTCCCTTTATCTTTTAAGGGAAAGGCATTGACATGTTTTACGCTATGTGATGATATTGGATCATGGAACTGCAACCAATTGAAACTGGAATTTCATCAGAAGTTTTATCCTATGCATCTGGTTCATCTTGATCACAATTATATATATAATTTTTGGCCTCACAAAGGAGAACGTATCACCCAAGCTTGGGGGAGGCTCAAGTCAATGTTATATTCATGCCCCAATCATGAGCTCTCAAGAGAAATTATTAGTCAAAAAATTTATGCTCAGCTTTCTCTCAATAACTCCATGCTCGATACTTCTCGTACTGGTTCTTTTATGATGAAGACTATTGAATTCAAATGGGATTTATTGGAAAGAATTAAACGCAACTCTGAATTTTGGGATCTCGATGAAGGTAAGGAGTCGGGTATAACACCTAAGTTTGGTTGTGTTAAATCTTTTATGGATACCGATGCTTTTCGTGAATTTAGCACTAAATATGGACTTGACTCTGAGATAGTAGCTTCTTTCTATGAATCATTTGCTACTCATATTGATCTCCCGAAGGAGAAGTGGTTTAAATATCATCCTCCCATTGAAGTAAAAGTAGTTGAACCTATTAAAGTTGAAGACAAGACTATCACTTATAATGTTGATCCTATTGTTCCTGCTGCTTATATTGAGAAACCACCTTTTCCTATTAGAATAAAGGATCATGCTAAAGCTTCAACTGTGGTTCGTAAGAGTAATGTTAGAACACCTACACCCCCTGAGCAAATTAAAGTTGAACCTAGTATTGCTATGGTTAAAGATCTCTTGGTCGATACTATTGATGGGCATGTTATTTACTTTTGTGATGAAGCTGTTAGAATTGCTAGACCCGATACTAAAGGTAAACATAGACATGTTGTAGGCATGCCTGTTGTGTCTGTTAAAATAGGAGATCATTGTTATCATGGCTTATGTGATATGGGTGCTAGTGTGAGTGCAATACCTCATTCCTTATACAAAGAAATTATGCATGATATTGCACCTGCTGAAATAGAAGGTATTGATGTTACTATTAAGCTTGCCAATAGAGATACTATTTCACCAATTGGGATTGTTAGGGTTGTTGAAGTCTTGTGTGGGAAAATTAAATATCCTACTGATTTTCTTGTTCTTGGTTCCCCACAAGATGACTTTTGTCCCATTATATTTTGTAGACCCTTCCTGAATATTGTTAATGCTAATATAGATTGTGAAAAGGATATTGTTACTGTTGGTTTAGGGGATATGTCTCATGATTTTAATTTTGCTAAATTCCGTAGACAACCCCATGTTAAAGAATTGCCTAGTAAAGATGAAATTATTGGTCTTGCTTGTATTGATGTGCCTCCTAATGATCCTTTAGAACAATATTTGCTAGGCCATGAAAATGGTATGTTCATTAATGAAAGAAGGGAAATAGATGAAGTATTCTTTACACAGGGGCCTATTTTGAAACACAACTTGCCTGCTGAAATCCTAGGGGATCCTCCTCCACCCAAGGGTGATCCCGTGTTTGAGCTTAAACCATTACCTGATACTCTTAAATATGCTTATCTTGATGAAAAGAAGATATATCTTGTTATTATTAGTGATAACTTTCAGAGCAGGAAGAAGAGAAATTATTGAAAACTCTGAAGAAGCATCGTGCTGCTATTGGATATACTCTTGATGATCTTAAGGGCGTTAGCCCCACTCTATGCCAGCACAAAATAAAATTGGAGAAAGACGTTAAACTAGTTGCTGATCACCAAAGACGGTTAAATCCTAAAATGAAGAAGTGGTAAGAAATGAAATACTAAAGCTTCTGGAGGTAGGTATAATTTATCCTGTTGCTGATAGTTAGTGGGTAAGTCCCGTCCACTGTGTCCCTAAGAAGGGAGGTATTAATGTTGTTCCTAATGATAAAGACGAATTGATCCCACAAAGAATTATTACAGGTTATAGAATGGTAATTGATTTCTTTAAATTGAATAAAGCTACTAGAAAAGATCACTACCCTCCGCCTTTTATTGATCAAATGCTAGAAAGATTATCCAAATATACCCATTTTTGCTTTCTAGATGGTTATTCTGGTTTCTCTCAAATACCTGTGTCAAAAGAGGATCAGGATAAGACCACTTTTACTTGCTCGTTCGGTACTTTTGCTTATAGATGTATGCCTTTTGGTTTATGTAATGCACCTGCTACCTTTCAAAGATGCATGACTGCTATATTCTCTGAATTTTGTGAAAAGATTGTTGAGGTTTTCATGGATGATTTCTCCGTTTATGGAACTTCTTTTTATGATTGATTAAGCAACCTTGATCGAGTTTTGTAGAGATGTGAAGAAACTAGTCTTGTATTGAATTGGGAGAAGTGCCACTTTATGGTTAATGAACGTATTGTTTTGGGGCATAAAATTTCTGAAAGAGGTATTGAAGTTGACAAAGCTAAAGTCGATGCTATTGAAAAGATGCCGTGTCCCAAGGACATCAAAGGTATAAGAAGTTTTCTTGGTCATGCCGATTTTTATAGGAGGTTCACTAAAGACTTCTCAAAAATTTCTAGGCCTCTGACTAATATATTACAAAAGGATGTTCCTTTTGTCTTTGATGATGATTGTGTAGAAGCATTTGAAATACTTAAGAAAGCCTTGATTTTTGCACCTATTGTTCAGCCACCCGTTTGGAATTTACCCTTTGAAATCATGTGTGATGCTAGTGATTATGCTGTAGGTGTTGTTCTAGGACAAAGCGTTGATAAGAAATTAAATGTTATCCAATATGCTAGTAAAACTCTAGACAGTGCCTAGAGAAATTATGCTACTACTGAAAAAGAATTTTTAGCAGTTGTATTTGCCTGTGATAAGTTCAGACCTTATATTGTTGATTCCAAAGTAACAGTTCATACTGATCATGCAACTATTAAATATCTTATGGAAAAGAAAGGTGCTAAACCTAGACTTATTAGATGGGTTCTCTTGCTATAAGAATTTGATTTGCATATTATTGATAGAAAGGGAGCTGAGAACCCCGTTGCAGACAACTTGTCTTCCCGCTTCTTGTAAGGGCACTCCGCAACAAAGTGGCTCACATTGCCACAGTTGTAGCATGTCCTCATGTGTTGCTTGCCCTTGATGCCACTTGAGTTGTTCTTGTTGAAGTTGGGCCTTGAGTTCTTCTTGCTCCAAAATTTCCTTGAAGCGAGAGCCGTGTGCTCATGGTAATCATATTTTGCATCTTCGAGGTTACTTTCCTAAACTTCCTCTTCTTCCTCTTATTCCACACTTGCCTTGGCCTTCAAGGCTAGGTTGGGTTTCTTCACCCTTGAGAGCGCATCACCGCATTGTCGGCGGTCTTGTCCAAGATTCTCATAGCAACAAACTCATCCAACACTTCACTTGAGGACAAGGTATGGAAGTCCGGCCTTTGATGGATGACGGATGACATGGCCTTGTGGTAGGGCATCATGGCCTTGAGGAACTTGCGCTTGATCCAATTGTCATCCATATCCTTGCTCCCATGATCTCGGAGTGAGACCGCGAGAGTGGTTAGTCTCTGGTAGAGCTCACAAGGTTCTTCATTGCAAACTCATTGCCTTCATCTTGCACCACTTCATAGTTGGAGCGTTAATGCTAGAGCTTCCTTTGTAAATGGAAACAACACGTTCCCAAGCTTCCTTGGCCATGGTGAAGGGTCGGAGATGAGCAATATCTTTGGGTGGAATTGCATCTTGAATGATGAAGAGAGCGGACTCGTTGAATTGATTATCCGCGGCTTCTCTCGGGGTGAAGTTGCTTGGGTCATGCGGGTAGAAACCTTGCTCAATAATTCTCCAAAGGTTAGTGTTACTATGATTCAAATGACGCTTAAAGCGATAGACCCTAGAGGCAAAATCCTATTTTCCACAAACTTAGGAGGAGGACCAACATGATTCAAATGAGTGGAGGGAACCAGTCCTCCATAAGTGAGAGGTGGTTCAACATGGGCAAAGATGCCATTTCCACTTCTACTACTAGGCAAAGGAACTTTATCACTAGATGCTTCCCCCTTATCGGAGTTAGCATCCGCCACCTTGTTAGTGGGAGCGACCACTTCCAGTGGTGCGGTGGATAACTTAAGACCATCAAGAAACTCTTTGAACATGCCTTTGACCTTGGTCGTCATGGAGGTTTTCAATGTGTCCAAAGCCGCGTTGAATTCCTCACGTGAGACCGGGGATCCCCCATCGGCCATAGACGAAGAAGGATTCACATCGGGGTGCTCCTCCTCACCGTCTACGGTGTCAACCATACTCTTAAAACAGTAAAGTCCTTAATAAAGAGACGAGGCTTTGATACCAATTGAAAGGATCGATATAGTTGACTAGAGGGGGGTGAATAGGCAACTAACATTTTTTAGCTTTTCTTTGCCAAATTAAAAGTGCATCAAAGTAGGTTGTCTAGATATGCAACTAGGTGAGCAACCTATATGATGCAACAACAACAAGCACACAAGCAAGCAAGGGATATAACACAATATAGCTTGCACAAGTAAAGGTGAGAGGTAACCAAAAGTGGAACCGACGGAGACGAGGATGTGTTACCGAAGCTCCTTCCCTTTAAGGGGAAGTACATCTCCGTTGGAGTGGTGTGGAGGCATAATGCTCCCCAAGAAGCCACTAGGGCCAACGTATTCTCCTCACGCCCTCACACAATGCGAGATGACGTGATTCCACTATTGGTGCCCTTGGAGGCGGCGACTGAACCTTTACAAACAAGGTTGGGGCAATCTCCACAACTTAATTGGAGGCTCCCAACGACACCACGAAGCTTCACCACAATGGACTATGGCTCCGCGGTGACCTCAACCATCTAGGGTGCTCAAAGACCCAAGAGTAACAAGACCCGCAAGGGATTAGTGGGGGGAATCAAATTTCTCTTGGTGGAAGTGTAGATCGAGGCCTTCTCAACCAATCCCTAGAGAATCAACAAGTTTGATTGGCTAGGGAGAGAGATCGGGCGAAAATGGAGCTTAGAGCAATAATGGAGCTTAGGGATGGAAGACGTAGTCAACTCGGAGAAGAAGACTTCCCTTATATAGTGATAGGACAAATCCAACCGTTATCTACTTATCCAACCTGCGACATGCGGTACTACCGCACCAGACATGCGGTACTACCACAAGGGCCTGTGGTACTACCGTGAGCCACTGCGGTACTACCGCTTGCGCGATAGGAGCCAGACCAGACCTATTGCGTTGAAGCAAGAAGTGGTACTACCACTCGCAAGAGCGGTACTACCGCTCGCCCTTGCGGTACTACCGCAAGCCAGGGTTGGCCCGGGCTGGGAAGGCACGGATGAAGAAAAATACATCTATGGCACTTCCGCTGAGTTTCGATCTGTGCAAAAATCCGACAAGGTACTACCGCATATAGGGAGCGGTACTACCGCGTAGGGCGCGGATGTAAGAAATTACATCTGCCCCTACTTCCGCTCGTGTTGTTATGCTGTGCTAGAGGCCATGGTACTACCGCGCCCGGGGAGCGGTACTACCGCAAGGACCTGCGATACTACGGCATGACCGGCCAGTACTACCGTGGGCCTCTGCAGTACTACTGCTCCCTTGAGCAGTACTACCGCATGACACTGCTCAATAACACTAGGAGGCCTTCATTTTGCAAAGACACGGATAAACGGTCGGTGCTCCAAAGATGCAATGGAAAGGTGGTGCAAAGGAACAGATGTGTACGTGATGCTTCCACCCTAACCTTTCCAAAGCGGATCCCCTCTTAATAGTACGGCTTTCCTACGACTCAAATCCATCGAAAAGAAATGTAGAGAAACACCGTCTTCACTAGGCTTCAAGGGGAAACAAATCGTCTTGTGCCTAAACATCTGAAATGCTCAAAGCACACGATTAGTCCGCAAAAGCATTGTCATCAATCACCAAAACTACATGGGGTGAAATATGCCTTACAACTACATACGAAGAAAAATGAATGAATAGATGTTCTAAAATATATTTATATACATCCATACGTAGTCCATATTGAAGTCTCTATTTGGATTTATCTCCACTCCTAATGTCTGAGTTGGTGAATAGTCTCTGCGGTTTATTTTTGTATGGCTTTTTTTCGTCCCACCACCCCCCCTCCCACCGGTTTTCCTCATTTCTCGTCTGGCCGGCAATACCCAACATATTTATGGTAATCAATCACAATTAATCCACGTATGGTAAGGCTATAAACTCAAAAATCTCAAATATGATAATTATAGTAATAAATCAATCCAGGTATGGTAAGGCCATAACTCAGGAATTTTCTAATATGATAATTATATGGTAATAAATTTTAATTACCCCAAAGGCTATCAATCCAGGTATGGTAAGGCCATAACTCAGGAAATTTTAAATGTGATAATTATATGATAATAAATTTAAATTACCTCAAAGGCTATCTCTACTCCTAAAGGAGGAGTACGTTGTCGTTTGGTCTCGTTAGCCTCCCACCTCACCGATCCAACCTCCTCCATCAATTTTCTGTCTTGCGTCGTCACAGCAGAAAAACCGGTGAAAAAGATTAAAAAACACGCATTGAAACCTACGTCGTATCTCCCTTTCCTTTTTTGATCTCTCTCTCTCATGCATGAGTTCCAATCGAGGGCCTCGAGGCACACAACCCACCGCCGCCGCCGTTGTCTGCTGGTGAGAGCTCCCTCGTTCGCGACCGGCCGACCTCCTTCGCCAGAGGACTAATCGTCGGCACTCTTCCACGCCCACCCCGGGGCTCTCCGCCCCACTCGAACACCGTCAGGTTCCGCCGCCGCCAAACTCCGCCATCACCGCGGGCACCATGCCTGCGGACGAGCTTGCCGGAGCTCACACGCCGCCCGCCACCAATCTAGATGAAGAAGCGGGAGGTGAAGGGAGCACATACGCATCGCGAGTCACAACTGGCATCGTGTTTCTTCCCTTTCTCCCCTCAAGTAGAGCTGCCGCTGTCAATCCAGTTGAGTCGAATCTTCACCGCCAGCATCTTCTTTTGCTGCCCATCTTCCCCTCAGCCGCCTTGTCTCCCTCCACCTGTTCATCCAGATTGGTGAAAATGTTTTAGTTCGGTCTTATTGCTTGCAGCTTTTCTGGTGCATATTTTGGTTCAGAATTCAACTCAGTTCAGACTTGGTTTATTGGCTCTCTTTGTATATGAAATGGCCTACATTCAATTGGAATGTTTAAAATTGGAAGAGAAGAGTGAGGGAGTCCTGGATTAGGGGTTATCAGACAGCCGGACTATATACTTTGGCCGGACTGTTGGACCGTGAAGATACAAGACTTCATCCCGTGTCCGGATGGGACTCTCCTTTGCGTGGAAGACAAGCTTGGCGATCCGGATATTATATTTCCTTCTTTGTAACCGACTCCATGTAAACCCTAGCCCCCTCCGGTATCTATATAAACCGGAGGGTTTAGTCCTTAGAGACAGAATCATAATCATCATAGGCTAGCTTCTAGAGTTTAGCCTCTACGATCTCGTGGTAGATCAACTCTTGTAACACTCATATCATCAATATCAATCAAGCAGGAAGTAGGGTTTTACCTCCATCGAGAGGGCCCGAACCTGGGTAAAACATCGTGTCCCTTGCCTCGTGTTACCATTAGCCTTAGACGCACAGATCGGGACCCCCTACCCGAGATCCACCGGTTTTGACACCGACATTGGTGCTTTCATTGAGAGTTCCTCTGTGTCTTCGCTGCAAAGGCTTGATGGCTCCTTCAATCGTCAACAACAACATGGTCCAGGGTGAGACTTTTCTCCCCGGACAGATCTTCATATTCGGTGGCTTCACACTGCGGGCCAATTCGCTTGGCCATCTGGAGTAGATTGATAGCTACGCCCATGGCCATCAGGTTAGGTTCAGAAACCTAAACTACACGGCATCCGCGGCGACTTGATCTTCAACGGATTCGGGCCTATGCCAGGAGCATCGGACAGTCACGATGAGCACGGCTTAGACCTGCTGTCGGACAATGCTCGAGATATCGCCACTGCAGGAGCCCCGGACCTAAATCCGGAGCAGATTGCATCGCCCGAGGACGGGTGGATGGACCCCGCCCCGGAGGCTGCACACCCATCGGCGGTAGAGCCGAACACAGACTTCACCCCCAAGGAAGCCTGTGACACCGGACCCCCGGACTCGTATCCGGCTGTAGGTTCCAGTCCGCGCACTCCCGAGCCCGCCGAACCTGGTTGGGCTCCGGTAATGGAGTTCATCGCCGCGGATATCTTCTAGTACTCACCCTTTGGCGACATGCTGAACTCATTAAAGTCTCTCTCTTTGTCAGGAGACTCTTGGCCGAACTATGTCCGGCTCAAGGGGGAAGAAGGTGAAGAAGAAATCCGTTGCCCACCCACCACCCACTTCATAGCCACTGTCAACGATGTAGCAGACATGCTTGACTTTGACTCCGATGATACCGACGGTATGGACGTCAGCGCAGGAGACGATTCAGAACCAATGGGGCGCTGGACTGCCACCTCGTCATATGATATATACATGGTTGATACACCTAGGGAGGACGACGGTGACAAACCGAAGGATAAAACCACCGGACAAAAGCCGAAACAACAGCGCAGACGCCGCTCCAAGTCCAACAACAGTCAAAATAGCGATAACGGCGCTAGAAAGATTGACACCCAGTCAAACTCCGAAGGCAACAACGACCATATGGACCCAGCAATGGAGCAGGATGAGCCAGGTCATGCCGAACACAGCTCGGAGCAGACGCCCGATCACAATGATCCCGAAGAACGAACTCATCAAACCGCCCCGGGACAAGAGCACAGTCCAGATGACGATGCACTCATCATCCCGGAAACACGTTTGGAACGAGATAACCTCCACATAAGGCTTATGGCCACTGCAAGAAGTCTAAAGAAGCAGAAGCAAAGGCTTGAGGCCACACAGGAAACACTCAATCATAGATGGAATAAAGTGCTAGACACTAAAGAAAAGTATGGCGACGATCGCCACACAAAGAGCTATCCAAAACGCAAGCTGCTGCCAGAATTCGACGATGAGGCCGTTCCACCGAAAAACAATATGGCCAGGAGGCCGGACAAACCACTTCGTAACCACAATAGAGCGGCTACCGACTCCACACACGATTTACGTGAGCTCCTGGATAAAAAGGCCGGTGCGGCTAGGTACATCTATGGATCTAAAGGACACACCCCGGCGCAAGACTATGGTCACCAAAACAATCATACCGATCGGATACCAGCTCAGAATCAGCACCGGACACAACAACAGCCGACGGCATGCCACAACACGTCCAGATACAGAGGGGTTGCTCACCCCCTGTGCTTCACCAAAGAGGTGTTGGACCATGAATTTCCACATGGTTTTAAACCTATGAACATAGAGGCATACGACGGAACGACAGACCCTGGGGTCTGGATTGAGGATTTTATCCTGCATATCCACATGGCTCGTGGGGATGACCTCCACGCCATCAAATACCTTCCCCTCAAGTTGAAGGGACCAGCTCGACACTGGTTGAAAAGCCTCCCCAAAAATTCAATTGGAAGTTGGGAGGAACTCAAGGATGCTTTCAGGGCCAATTTTCAAGGGACCTACGTCCGGCCTCCGGATGCAGATGATTTAAGTCACATAATTCAACAGCCTGGAGATTCCACCTGCAAGCTTTGGAACATATTCCTCACTAAGAAGAATCAAATTGTCAATTGTCCGGATGCCGAAGCCCTAGCGGCCTTCAAGCATAGCATCTGGGACGAATGGCTCGCCAGACACCTCGGCCAAGAAAAGCCGAGGACAATGGCAGCCTTAACAAGCCCTATGACCAGTTTTTGCGCAAGCGAAGATAGCTGGTTGGCCCGTAAAGGCACCAGCGACCCAAGTACATCCGAAATCAGGGATGGCAACGAGAAGCCACGGTGCAATAAAAACAAGCGTCAAAACAAGGAAGAAAATCCAGAAAACACAACGGTCAACGCCGGATTCAGGGGCTCTCGACCCGGTCAACAAAAGAAGCCAATTAAAGGCAACAAAGAGGGACCGTCCGGCCTGAACAAAGTCCTGGACAGACTGTGCCAAATTCATGGCACCCCCGAAAAACCTGCGAACCACACTCACAGAGAATGCTGGGTCTTCAAGCAGGCCGGCAAATTAAATGCCGAACACAAGGGAAAGGAAACACCAAGTGAAGACGAGGATGAGCCTCGCCAGCCGAACACTGGGGGACAAAAAATTCCCACCAGAGGTATAAACAGTAAACATGATCCACGCGACTCACATATCCACGAGAAGGCGCAAATGCACGCTCAGAGACGCATGCGCTATAGAGCCCGTTGCACCCAAACTTCACCACTGGTCGGCTTACCCGATCACTTTCGATCACAAGGACTACACGACTAGTATACGGCACGAAGGATCAGATGCCTTGGTGCTCGGCCCATTAATCGACGGATACCATCTTACTCACGTCCTCATGGACGGCGGCAGTAGTCTTAATCTAATATGCCAGGACACTGTCCGCAGGATGGGATAGACCCATCTAGAATCAACCACAGTAACACCACCTTTGAAGGGGTGATACCACGCGTCGAAGCCCACTGCAGGGGCTCCCTCGTACTAGAGGTGATATTCGGCTCCCCAGGCAACTTCAGAAGCAAAAAACTACTCTTCGCCATCGCCCCCCTCCAAAGTGGTTATCACGCATTGCTCGGGAGAACGACATTTGCCTGCTTTAACGCAGTACCGCACTACGCCTACCTTAAACTCAAGATGCCCAGTCCACGCGGCGTCATCACCGTTAATGGAAGTACGGAGCATTCCTTACGCGCGGAGGAATACGCGACGACTCCAGCAGCCGGACTCTAAGCAGCCTCTAATACCAGAAAGCATGATTGGTCGTTAAGACCACGGACACGGTTAGACGAGTCCGGCAGCCCAGATCAACCTGATCTAGGCGCCACACATGTAATCCCATAGAGGACACCAGGGGCTATAGATAATTAATAAAGCCCAATTCTCGGCCTGACCTTATTAACATGCCAATGTCTTACACTTTACTATCCATTAGTGATAGCCAACTTTTCGCACGCTTATGTCATACTCTTCTACATGAGTTTTTCTTTTTACAGACACCATTAGTGCGACACCCTCCCAGGACACGGCACAATGGGGACAAAGGCGCAGACGTGCAGCAGGGCCCCGCTCAAAGGTTTCTCTTTAGATTAAGCCCCTGTGTCAACCTTCTTTATTGTCTCTTGTTGCTTACACATCCCATGGGTACTACACCCGCAGAGGATACTACTGGCATTTCGCCATGACAGACTAATGCATGTACCTGGGAATACAGGGTTCATAATAAGGGGCGTTACTCAGCCCAGTATACGTTATAAAGTCCGAATACCTTCGGGAGCGGCGTCGCGAGTTTGGCCTTGTATGCATCAGCTTAGAATCATGTCTTTGGTCAAATGTTGGGTTTGCCCGGCTCCTGGGTTCGCTGCCTTACGTTCCATTCTTATCGGCTAAGGCGGCCAAAGGAGAACTACTGTGATTGTGCCCTGGTTATTCCGGATGAGCACCTCATTAGAGAAAGCTGAAAACTGACTGTCATGATATAGCGAGAGACTGTTCAACCACTCGAAGACTCATCGTAACCTTCAGGGTTCCTCCGCATTAACGAAGGACCGCTTACCGGTCATGTACACACGCGCCCGGATTCGGATGCACGCAAAGGTACAAGGTGCTACATAGTAGCCCCACCGTCAAACACCTATGGCTAAGTGAAACTGTTAAAGCTATATAGTCTGGTTGCCTAGTTCGACGTGCGATCACTTCCTTAATGGACCAAGACATTGGATCAAGTGTGATTACGCATATTGTCACGAACACCCCCGCATTATATGCGTGGGGGTTGAAGCTAACGACTGCTAACTTTCAGAATTGCACACACACACACACAATGAAATTTTCGGTACTGTTTTTGCTTCAGTTTTCTAACCATTTGTCGAAACGAGAATTATGATACGCCGTTGGAAAGCTACGGACAAGGCGCAACTTTCATATGTTGAAATGGTTTTGAAATTCCTTACGGTTTTTAGTTAATTTTGAAAATCGTGCGGCTGACTTCGAGAGGCAGCGGCTGTTTTTTCGCGAAATTTTTACGAACGGCTGGTCGGAATAATTCAAATCATATGCCGTTGGAAAGATATCGATGAGATGCAACTTTTTCATGTAGAACACTCTCTCTAGTTCCTTACGGTTTAAGAGCAGTTTTGATTTTACCGAAAAGCGGACACTCTGCTCTTCGCGAGACCAAAATTGTCATATTTACTGCATCGGACAGAAGAATGCATTGCTTCAGACAAAATACCGCACTGCATCAGATGGGCAAGTGCACTGCATGGTTTCTTTTTGTTTAGACGTATTTTTTCTCGGACGAGGAAAGAAGAACGCACTGCTTCAGATGAAATACCGCACTTCATTAGATGGGCAAGTGCACTGCATGGTTTCTTTTTGTTTAGACGTATTTTTTCTTGGACGGGGAAAGAAGAACGCACTGCTTCAGACAAAATACCGCACTTCATTAGATGGGCAAGTGCACTGCATGGTTTTTTTTGTGGGACGTAAATTTTCCCAAACGAGGTGGAGTGCACTGCTTCAGACGAAAAACCACACTGCATCGGACGAGCAAGCGCACTTCATGATTTCTTTTGTCGGACGTAAAAAATTTCAAGAGTGTGCTACAAAGTCCTTCGGAGCGGACTTTTTTAAAGACCGGAGTGCACTGCATTTTTCTTTTTCTTTTTCTCTAACAGAGTTTTGATTTTCCCGTAGTGCACTGCATATATATTTTTGTTCTAAATGGATTGTAATGAAGAGTCCTTTCGTAGTGGACCCTTTTTTAGACCAAAGTGCACAGGATGGTCGAAAAAAATGAACCACAACACCACGTGAGATGAACACCATTTTTTTATGAATAACCATCCATGCATACTAAAATGAATTTCTCAACAAATAATTAAACGCATTCCCAACAGCAACAAATCCCACAATAGTGAAGTGCACTCGCTGTGCGCCGAGCTGCACACACACAACATGTGAACCTTGTCTCGTATCCAAGGTAGATGTCGCCGGAGGAGAGGACTGCACGCGAGCCGTATTTTTCCCTGCACACTCGTGGCCCAACACAGCACACATAGATCAGATAACATAGCAAAAGAGACTGAAAAATAGCATGTATTAGGGCTGAACTAAACTGAATGCATCTAGCTGCCAAATCATGTGCGCACCGCCGACGAGCATAATACCAGCAGTCTTATCTTTTTGTGTGCGTTCTTTATTTTTTGCATCACAAAAAGTAGAGTGAACCGCAGTGGACAAAGCAACGAACCTCTGCAAAAAGACAGTGAAGCTTTTTCTTACCAAAGTAGAGTATTGCTTCATCCTTGCTCTGCAGTCCATACCGAAGAAAACTTCAGTGCACTGAACATTCCCATCCAAAAAGAAGAGGAAAGTGATATGAATGAGAGTAGTGAACTTTAGAAAAAAAAACACCAGACCACACGCTGATGGTTTTGCTCCCCGAAACCAGCTCGTTATCGCGTACTGCATAGGCCCGTGGGCAGAGCTGCACACCACTGTGGGGGCTGAACCCATGTTGTGGACTGCGCATGGGAGTGCCTACGTGCTGCATGCCCGCACGTACTTGACTGCATGCAGCCCCGTAGGAGAGGACGACAAGGAGGACCAGGGAGGCAGCCCCGCCACGCCACCACCGTCGGAGAGGACGGCGAAGACCAGGGAGGTAGCCCCACCACGCCACCACCATCGGAGAGGACGACGCGGACCAGGGAGGCAGCTCCCGTAGGAAAGATGCCCCGCCGAACTGCATGCACTCACCGAATGCATTGCACGCCCTTGGTGGCTCGAACTACACGGCGGTGTTGTCCCCTCTCTGCAGTTCTGATCGAGCACAGGTGCAGCTTCTTATCGTCATTGCGGTCCCCTCTGGCCTCGCCCACATTTCTGATTGGAGCTTGTTGAGTTTCAATCAGCAAAAAGTATGGACTGCACCAGGGAACTAGGATGCTGGCAGCAGCCCGCATCTAGGCGTCCTCGACCCTCATCCTTGCCAGGACAAGTGCCATGGGGCGACTGGGTAGTTGTTGGGATCCTCGCCGGAGGAGGAGCTCATGTCGTCGCCCTCCTTGCTTGTCGGTTGGCAGAGCGTCGGAGCCATCTCCTGTGGGCGCTCAGGGACCAAGTGGCGGCGCGTGGAAGAACCAAATCCGCTGGATCCAGCGTACAAGGCTCCATGGTTGACCGGGGCCAGCAACTGGGCGACTGGACGCTGCTTGATCCATCTCGAGCTTCTTGGGCCGCCACCGTGAACACCAGTGTCGCCCCTTATTTTGCCAGATCTGGGGAAGAGGATGGGGTCTGTCCATGTCGAGGAGGAAGTAGTGGCGGGTTGGGAGGGAGGAGCTCGTCGAGGCAGCCGGCAGGAGGATTTTGAGGCCGGAGCACAACCGCCCACAGCGAGGGGAGGAAGCCAGGGCCTGCCAGCGATGGGTGGCCGTGGCCTGGCACGCCCAGATCCGGTGGCAGGGCATGCAGGGGGGACCGGCAAGCTCGGATCCATCACCGCGGGGACAAGAAGAACTCGTATCCATCAGGCATGGGTGGGAGGTGGCCGGGGTTGGGGGCGCCGCCGTGGGATGGGAGGTGGCCGGGTTGGGGCGCTGCTGCGGGGTGGGAGGTGGCCGGGGTTGGGAGCGCCGCTGTGGGCTGGGAGGTGGCCGGGGGTGGGGCGCCGCTACAGGGTGGGAGGTGGCCGAGGTTGGGGCGTCGCCGCGGGTGGTAGGTGGCCGGGGTTGGGGGCGCCGCCGCGGGGTGGGAGGTGGGGGCGCTGAACGCGGGGTAGGAGGTGGTTGGGGGCGGGCGGCACTGGTGGGTGGCGCTGGGGTTGGTGGAAGAAGGTGGAGGAAGATTTGTGGTCATGCGGGAGGTGGGTTTGGTCGGGGGAGTAGTGGGTGGGGGTGGGGTGTTAGCAGAATAAGGGTTTGGTGTGCCAGAATAAGACTCTTAAGGGTGTTATCATAATAGACCCACCCTATATATATATATATATATATATATATATATATATATATATATATATATAACGGCCGCACAGGAGGCACAACAACACTTTTGGGCGAAAAGTATAAATATAGCCTCCATAATCAAAATAACATTATCTTTACAATCACACGATTTGTCACTCGAACATGACACTTTTCGAGCACTGAGCCTCTATTAAGCGAGCACCTTCTGCTACCTGCTCCAAGATGTGCTCGGCCGGATCCTGGCCCCCCGCCGGATTCTGGGTCGCAACGACGGTGGCCTCCATATCTGTCCAATATGCTTTAACACGGGTAAGAGCCATCCGTGCACCCTCTATGCACGCCGACCTCTTCATGACATCGATCTGTGATATGGCACCAAGGAATTGTTGCACTAAACCAAAATAACTGTCCGGCTTAGGCCCCTTCGGCCATAGATGGTCTATTACAGACCGCGTTGCAAGACCGGACAACCTGTGGAGCTCGGCCACAGCAGCCATCCTCTCACTCTGTGCACGTTGGAGCACTAAACTGCGACCAGAACAACTTTTCCACTTCATCATCTTTTTTATCCTCAAAAAACTTGGCCGCATCAGCCGCACTCTTTGCCAAATCCGCATAGGCGTCTGCAGGACTCCAGCGTCGATCCAGAGGAGCGTACTTCGGATCTAAAAACTACATCCGCAACAAATAGGGGTTTCCAGCCCCGATTTCTCCGGCCTGTCGAAGCTCCTCCCGCGCATCCCTAATGTTGGAACGCGTCTCCTTGGCCGCATCAAGGGCCTTCTTCAGGTCAGCCTTATTCGCGTGATTTTCTTTTTCAAGAAACTCATACCGGTTGGTGGCGTTTTCTAGCTCCACAGCCATTTCGGCTATTTTGTCTTCGCTCCGGCGACGAGTAGCCTGTTCGGCTCTCAACTCTTCGGCCGCCTTTAGGGCAGCCGCATTGCTCGCCCGGGCATGTTCCTTGGCCAGGGCAAGTTCTGCCCTCAGGGCTTCCACGGCAGCAGCACCGTCTGCAGTCCAAACATATAACATTAGCATTATGCTCCTCTCAGTTTTTCCTACAAAAAATAATAAGGAAAGTAGAGCACATACCTTGTGACTCGTTAAGCCGCTCGTTCACCAGTGTGATATCGGCATCAATCGCTCCAATCTGCCTCCTTAGTTCGGCAACTTCAACGGACCGGTCGGCTGCCGGATCCTTAGACACCTGCGCATAAATACAGTGTGATCATTACTTACACAATATGATCCTCTGTTTGCCGCCTAGGGCGGACAACCAGAGTCTCAGGGGCTACTATCCATATGGAGCACACCTAGCGCGTGCGTCACAGCCAAAAATTATGTATTTTTCATTACATACCTGAAAGCCTCTGAGCAGGCTCGTAAAGGCTTCATTCAACCCGCTTGTGGCGGAAGAAATCTTCTTGAGCACCGTACTCATTAATGAACGGTGCTCCTCCAAGAGAGCAGCTCGCTCTAGAAGGCCCGTTAGTGTGTCCGGCTGGATGCCGAATGGTGCCGGACCCTTCTTATCGCCCCCTGTGGGAGCCGAACGCTCCGGGCTCAGTGCGGCCGAAGTATTAGCTTCTGGCTTCGGTGGATCTGGACTCCTCCGTGACGACACCTCGCGGTCACCCGCCTCATAAGGCAGAGAGGTTGGTGGGGTCTCACTCTCCATTATCTCCGGAAGGAGATCCCCCAAAGATGAACTCTGTCGAGAAGAGCTGCTAGCCGGACTGCAAAGAATGGATCCTGGTTATTGTTCTCGGAGAAGGAAGCAGTACCTTCGAATTTATGATTAACTTACAGCTCGACTGAGGGCTAGCCCGTTGGCGGGCATGGCACAGTGAGGACGCCCTCCGGGGCAGGGCCCCCTGGTGAAGCTTTCTTCCCTTGTTTGGGCACCTCCGTCTCCAAGTCTTCGGAGACGGCCCTCTTCTTCCCACGAGGGGAGGAGGCCTTAGATTCCCCTCCCCGACTATCCTCCTTTGGGGAGGTAGCAATTCCCCCAGTTTGGATGCGCAATGTGTGAAGTTCTGCTTCTCTATTCTTCCCTTCGTCTTTCCCTGAGGGCACTTTACTTAGCACACGGCCAAGCATCTTGGCTATGGCGGGACTTGGCGAGCCTTCGGGAAGTGGCGCCGGACACCTGATTCTCTCCGCCTTGCTGAGCCATTCCTGGCCATGGAGGATTTTTAGAATAATGACTATGACAAAAATAGACGAAGTGTTCGGTTTCTGGGTTACTTACTTGGGTATCTGGGCGATTGCAGCTCAGGCCCGCATCCTCGGTGGTATCCGGACACTTTACTTGTGGTCCGAAGAATAATTTACACATCCCTTCGAGCGTCAGGCCGAAGAAGTGCAGAATAGTCCGCGGACCCTCCGGATTGAACTCCCACATCCGGAGAGGCCGGCGTTTGCACGGCAACATCCGTCGGATTAGCATTACCTAAATTATGCTGACGAGGCTAATGTCCCTCTCAAGAAGCTCCCGGATACGGCTCTGCAATGTTGGTACATCACTAGCAGATCCCCAATCCCGTCCTATATCGGTCCATGATGCCAGTTGAGAAGGAGGGCCCGAACGGAAGTCGGGGGGAGCCACCCACTTTGTGCCTCTGGGAGCCGTGACGTAAAACCACCTCCGCTGCCATAGATCGGACACCTCTGGGAAGGAGCTCTCTGGCCATGGGGCGCCAGCATTCCTGCTTATCACAGCACCCTCCGCACTCCGCATGTCGCCCCTCAGTCATCTTCGACTTCACATTGAAGGTCTTGAGCCATAAGCCGAAGTGTGGAGTGACATGGAGAAAAGCTTCACACACAATGATGAATGACGAGATATGGAGGATAGCGTCCGGAGCTAGATCATGAAAATCTAACCCGTAATAGAACATGAGCCCTCTTAGAAAGGGATCAAGGGTGAAGCCTAAGCCGCGGAGGAAGTGAGAAACAAATACGACGCTCTCGTTGGGCTCGAGAGTAGGGATGACCTGCCCTGGAGCAGGAAGCCCGTGCTTGATGTCGACGGTCTGATATCCGACCTCCCTAAGCTTCGCAATGTCCTCCTCTATGACCGAGGAGGCCACCCACCGGCCTTGAGGGTTGGATCCGGACATGGTGGAGGATCCGGGGTGCTTGAGCTTGGGTTTCGGGTGTTAGAACTCGAGATGCGAAAAGGCGCAAGGGTGGTGGAAAAGAGGGATAGGCCTCGGCCCCTTTATAAAGGGGGTGAATATCAAGCGTCCTCAGCGTAACCGCTCAGGACTTTCCTGAAAACACGGAGTCATACCAACAGGCGTCATGGGGTTGCACGCTCCCGTATTGATGGAAAATCTCGTGATAAGGGGAGCATGATCTCTGCTTTGGCAGGATGTGCCAATAAAACCGCCTTGCAACGTGTATCGAGGCAGGCCAAGAAAAAACGGTTCGTGTTGGACCAGACCACGGCGTAAGAGCACACCATACAAAAATTGCCAGTGGATCAGATTTATGAAGTGCTATGCTCTCTACAAAGGTGTGTGGAAATTATCTCGCAAAGCCAGACACAATCATCGATCTACTTTGGAGTATTCGAAGATGGAACCCGCCTTGCAATGCCGAAGACAAAACTGCGCGCCGGACTCATCGTCATTGAAGCCTGGTTCAGGGGCTACTGAGGGAGTCCTGGATTAGGGGGTATCCGGACAGCCGGACAAATGTCAGTATTAGCAGTTACAAATAATTACCATGAGGCTAACAATAAAGAAAGATCTACCAGAGTGCAAAGATGGTGCAAACCAGAACCCAGGTGTGTGAAGGTAAATGTGGACGCTGCCTTCTTTGTGGAGGAAGGTGTGGGAGCTACATCAGCTGTTATCCGAGATGAGAGAGGGAACTTTCTAGCGGCACAATGTAAGCACATCACCATGTGGCAGATGTGGTGACAGCTGGAGCAATGGCCATGCGAGATGGCCATGTCCTTGCAAATTCTCTAGGGTTTCCTCGGGTGGAAGCTGAATCAGATTCCCTAGACATGATCAGTTTCTGTAATGGGTGGTCCGGATGGTGGGATACAACAACAACTTTATTCACGAAGTGTGTGGATGTGGCCTCGTCGATCGGGAAGGTCGTCTTTAGGCACTGCTACCATTCTAGTAATCAAGCAACGCGTGTGCTAGCTAAGTTTTGTTTTTGCAATAAGACCGATGAATTGGACAGATGAATAATCTCGTAGATGATGTACTTCCTTTCGTGCCGTAGATTAATAAAACTAGTCATGATGACCTTCCCTCAAAAAGAAGTAGCACCTTTGGTTTGGTTTCACAACCATCACCTGAACACGAAGACATAGACATGCATCTTCTTGCTTAGTTAAATTTGTTTTGATCTTCCATTTGTTAGCCTTGAGACGATATCCAAGTTTAGTGCTTCGCTTCATAGATTGATCGGCCTTACCACGACCTCGTGGCTTGTCTTTTTCTTTGCCTTTTTCTGTGTGTCCGCTACGCTTCCCATGACTCGAGCCCTCATACCGTCACACATTCCTTGCGCGCGATTATAGGAGTTGGTCACCTTATTAGTCACCGAACTGGAAATTTTCTCCATAATCTCAACTTCCTCAAGTTTTACGCCAAGCGCACGGATCTTTCCAACCAAAGTAGTGAGATGCATGACGTAGTCGTTCACCAACTCAGTTTCCTCCATCTGCAACCTGTGAAAAGTGACGCTTCAGCACTTGCCCGAGCCTTTATGACACGATCATCTCCAATCCTCATTTGCTTGCACGCACTCTTGTTGTTTCGAACTCCGCCAATGTAATCAACACGAAATCCGATAGAGACTATGTTGTGGTGGCCATGGCACCTTCATCACACTCCACATCTACGCCGTCGCCCCGTGATTTTCTTGCCATGCTCGGGGAATTTGGAGAATAATCTTCATCTTACTGTCCACACGTTGTAGCTAGGGTTGGTCAGCATCAAACACCGGATGAGAAAGTTGTGATGCGATGTTGGTGTCGCTCGCTCCACCAATGGTCGCTGATTTGACGCCCTTCTTCACCTTGTCTGGTTGTCCCCAACCTTACCATACAAGTTGCCGGAGCTTGCTGCTGGGCCGCCCGACACGATGGGCTTGTATTTTTTTTAGCAACACGCGATGGGTTTGAAAGGCCCGCAGACACAGAAACTACGGCCGTATTGGGCCGATGTCAGCCCACTGCAGGCCGCAAATGGCCGATCGCTCGACCACTCCACTGATCCATTCCCCTCCCCCCAAAACCCTATTCCACGTCCACCGAGGAAGAGGAGGCGGAGGAAGGAGTGAAGCCCCACCTCCCGCCGCCGCCGCCGCCGCCGCCATGGCGCTCCGGCTGATCAATCCGAGCAGGAAGCCCCTCCTCCACGTGCCCCGCCCCTCCTCCTCCTCCTTCTCCTCCTCCTCGTCCTCCTCCAACAACAACAGCCCCCCCTTCCCTCCCCCGCCGCCGCCGCCCTCCGACGACCCCGGCTACCCGCCCCCGAACCACGGCGAGGGCCCCCAGAGGCCGGCCGCCTCCTCGATCTTCCTCGACATCCGCGAGCGCCTCAAGTCGTCCCCGGCGCCGCCCCCGCCGCGCCGGATCCCGGCCAACCCGCTCCGCCCCGGCGGGGCGCCCGCGGCCCCCTCCGTCGGCCTCGACGACGTCAAGCGCAGCCTCGAGTCCTTCCGCGCCGGCTCCCCCCGCTTATCCGGCCCCGGCGTTGGCGGCGGTGGCGCCAACCCGTCGTTCCAGGACTTGCTCAAGAACAGCGCCGCCGCCCCGGCGGGTCGCCCCCAGGGAGGAGGAGCCCCCAACGCCGGCGGCGGCAAGCCGTTCAGCTTCAGCTTCGATTCCATCCGCGAGAGCATCCGCAAGATCGACCCGCAGCAGGAGAGGCAGCGCCAGCCGCCTTTGCGGTTCCTGAACAACACCCCGGACAACATCTTCGGGAGGGAGATGCGCCAGAGGGCCGGGAAGCCGCAGCCCGGGGAGGGGAAGGAAGACGAGGACGACGGCGTTTTTCTCGCGAATGAATACAATCCCGAACAGCTTGGGCAGATGCTCAGGGAGCTCCGGCCGGCGGACGCAGGGAAGGACGGGAAGGAGTGGTTCTCTCTCCAGGAGCTGCAGGGGCGGATCGCCAAGATCGCGGAGCAGGAGAGGGCCCAGGCTGACCCGCGGTATGGCGGCGAGTTTGGTTATCTCCGGCAGACCTTAACGAGCCTCCATAAAGATCAGAAAGGGCAGAAGAAGCATGTTACAAATGGTAATCCCGCCCAACATTGCTTGTTTTTCTTTTTCATTCACCTCTTTTACCTCCGAGGGCAATGGAACTGATAAGCTTGTGCTGTATTGTTCTTGATCGGGAGCAGTCCAGCAAATGTCAATATTTGCAAACATTGGTGGAAAGCCGCTGCCGGAGTACATGCTGAGCAATCTTCCGCCGCAGGAGGAGTTGCTAGAGAGGGTGAGATTAGCCTTTTGCCTTTTCATCTATTTTTTGGTTGTGGGAGGACTTCTCCCCTGTTTGTATCTGTTCTGAGACTGCGATTGACTGATGATTATCGGTGCCTGCTGTCTTCAGTATTTCCATCCTGACCACATGTCAGGCGAAGAGAAGATGAAATTGGAGCTTCAGAAGGTGAGGGATGAGTTCAAGATGTCCGAGAATGACTGTGGTTCTGCACGAGTTCAAAGTAAATTTCTTACCCCTTGCTTGCATAATACCGGAAAACTGTGACGTACAGTTAGAACACACTGACCTGCTAATATAGAACACGGACTTGCATGATATACCAGAAAATGGTGATAGATAGTAGAACACAGACTTGCCAACAGTGTCACAATGTTGTGCCATATCTAGTGTAATATTGATAATTAGTGATTGTTACACTTTGCATCACCTTTCTGTCTGGAAAAGAAGGCAGCCATGATTTTGGTATGAGGGCTAGGACTAACTCAAGGGATTTTTTTTTCTTTGCCTGAGTAGCTGATATAGCCTGTGCTAGACATAGCAGTAAGGAGTATTCAAAATTCCACTTGAACACCTAGTATTTTTGTGAACTGTAATGTAATATAATGAAGACATGATTCTGTTAGATTCAACTGAAGCTATGGTTCAGTTAACCTCAACATTACGTTTTGGACGGTAAGAGGTTATCTTTTCATATTCTTCTGTAGCTAGTTATTGATTAGTCAGAAAAGAAGTCTGGCTGAATATTGTTTTGAAATTCTGGCTCTTCTAGATTTTGGTTAGTGCAAGTTCTTATTTGCCTTACTTCGAAGCATATCATTATACCTACCACTCCTAAGTTTGTTTACTTCTCTATGGCTAGTCGGCAATCTTCTTTCGCTATCCTTATAGCTGCAGGAAGCAGCTTGTACATGTACTCCTAGAACTAAATACCTTTTGAGCTTTCATGCCTTTTGATCCTCTACTTCTTGAGGTCTTGAGCAGTTATGATTTATTTTCTGTTGAGCATTTTATGCTGTTAGGCTCTGCTTGCACTTTTTGTAGGCGCATAGTGTGTGTTACTGATATGCCGCGTCTTTGTGTTTTCAGTAGCCCAACTGACGCTAAAAATCAAGCACTTGTCATCTGTTCTACACAAAAAGGTACATGCAATGTTGAACATCCCGTGTCCATACCCATGCGGTATCGGTGTTCTACCTCCACAACACTTCTGGAATCGCACAAATATCAGTTTGGTCAAGTGATCCGTCGACTCTGCTGTGATGCAGGATAAGCACTCTCGAAAGGGGCTCCAGGACATGGTCCAGAGGAGGAAGAAGTACCTCAAGTACCTGCGCAGGACCGACTGGGACTCGTACTGCCTCGTCCTGTCGAAGCTGGGGCTCCGCGACACGCCCGAGTACAAGGCGCCCGACTACAAGAAGACCCAGCCGACCAAGGCGCAGTCGAAGAAGAGCAAGAGCAAGAGCAAGAGGAAGAGAAAGATGAAGGCGTAGAGCTCCGCTGCCCGGGACAGATGATGATTTTCCACACTCTTCTCCTTCTCTTTGGCCTTGAGAACTCCGTTGGCGGTAGAATCCATCGGGTCGACAGGCACCGAGGCTCAACATGTCTCGGCCCGGCCCGGTCTTTGCAGTGTTGTAATTTTTTGA
The DNA here is from genome assembly GCF_018294505.1 of Triticum aestivum. NCBI lineage: Eukaryota > Viridiplantae > Streptophyta > Magnoliopsida > Poales > Poaceae > Triticum > Triticum aestivum. The sequence continues at coordinate 689,593,293 of NC_057810.1, forward strand.
TCCACTTCTGTAATAACCAGTCGCTTGACATAGCTGCATGTTTTTCTTGTTCTGTAGCAACAGAATGTTTGTTGATCCGAGGTCTCAGCTCTCCCCTGCCCTGTTATCAGGCGAATGGATTGAGGGACAAACGGGATGATTACTTGTTTCTTCATTTAATCATATACGGGGGTTTCTTATCTTGTTGGTTTGCTTTGCCATATCTTGTTGGTTTGCTTTGCCATGTCTGCAATCCAAATTGATTAACAGCGGAAAGGAAATGCTGTAAGAGCATCTCCAACGCTGGCCCACAAATTTACTCTGGCATTCGTACGCGAACTGGTTGGATGTTGGTGGATAGAGGACTAGTCCGTGAACACGGATCCGCAAGTAAAGGGCACATTGAAATTCAAATACAAGTTTGATCCATGGCGTGCGCCGGCTCACATGCTCGATCACAACCAAAAAGAGGCAAGTATGTTTAAGGTTTTACATGCCTGATCACATAAGAATATCAGTCCGTGCAAAAAAAAAAACGAGTGCTGCCTTGGTGGACCGGCAATCCGAGCCTTCTCAACGCTCAAGGTGTCGTTGTCGTCGTGAATGCAGCTTCCTTCTTTGCCTCCTCTACCCATCTCCATCTTCGCAAGGTCCTTGTCTAGTTCCATGCGTTGGTGGCGGCGGCGAAGAAGAAAGTGAGAGAAAAGGGCGGGAATTGGGTGGAGAGCGGCGGGACGAAAGAAGAGAGTGGGGGATTTAGCGCTGAAATAGTGCGGGAAGCTACAAAAGACGGGCTCCGCTTTCCTTTTAGGTGGGCCAGGGGTGTCAGAGTCCGACTTGTCTCGTGTCTGGACTCCCGCAAAGCCCCCCATGCTTGGTTCCAGTTTGCGGAAAAAATGTGGTCTGAACCGCTCGGCGGATCGATACATTACCCGTGTTGGATGGCTTCCGGCGTCCAGACCACGCGGTTCGGATGTATGCAGGCGGTTTGAGGGTTGGCGTTGGAGATGTCTTGATTTGCTTAAAGTTTTCGCCGACGGATTTCGCATAGCTAACACCCACTCTTCGCCCTCACACAATGTTGTCGCCTTTGCGGTGGCGGATCTAGGATATACATTGTGAGAGTAAACATGGACAACATTCCAATGGTTAGAATTTTTTTATTGCACTGCACCCAAATTAATATGATGAACAAACATTGCACTAGTATAAGAAAAAAATTGTAAATTCACGGGGGGGTGGCATATGACCCCACCCCCTAAGATCGTCCATTGCGCCTTTGGATCATTGTGATCGGAACCACCAACGTTGGATTAAGCCTTCTATTTAACCTTCTTGCTCGCACTTCGATGAAAAACCAGCTGAAAAACCCCTAAGGCCTCATTTGGTCGTTGGGGATTGTCGGAGTAATGGGCCACGGGTAGGCTCACCCGAGCCCCAGAACCTTTCAAAACATCGGGGCAGACTGCGCCCCTCAAGACTCCACGATGAAGAGCCGCCTCCTGGGAGTCGGCAGCAACTGTCCCTCACGGCCGAGTACTGGGGACGACTTCGAATTAAGCCGACCCTTGGGTGCCGGCTTCCAGATGGGTCGACTCTTAGCTGACGACTTCAAGGGAAGACGACTACGGGAGTCGGCCGGTGACTCCAACCACCTCCTTCCTTCGCCACGATGGACGGGGCGGAGTACGGTTGCAGCATGGTCGTCTCTACCCCGCTTACGAGGGGCTGGCATGGCTACAGTGCGTCGTATCGCTGGAGATCTCCATCGTGGTGCAGCACTGTTTCCATGCCTGCCCTGACCTCAGCCCCCGTGGGCGGCACACTGTGCCCACGACGGCCTGCATGTACGACTCAGAGACGGCGGGACCCGCCCGTCAGCGGGAGTGCCGAAGGCGGCGAGAGCGCCACGAAGATGGCCCCGTGGGAGTCGGCCCCCTGGAGTCGACCGGCCCCTCCCACGGGCCCCGCGCGCCATTAATCACACAAGACGGGGAATGGCGACAGTGATCGGTCGCCAGATGGCGGCACTGTTTGCCATGACCCCGTGACCGAGCCAGCGTCATCAGAAGCACCGCTACAGTACCAGGCCTGTCCGCGGGGCCCGCCAGTCGGCGGGCCCCAGAAGTCGGCGGAGAAGACGACGGCCTGAGAGACAGACGGCTGGGACCCGCGCCAGCCGGATTACCATTGTATCCCTGGGGGGGCAGGCCTATATAAGCCCCCCGGGGCACCCATGCAACGGGGATAGCCTCTTTAGCATTAGGCCGATCACATAGGAAGGAGAGAGCCAGCCTTGCCCTCTCCTACCTCCAGAAACAGCTCTAGGAGCACCATTGTATTCACTTTGCCATAGTGACCATGCGGAGCCCCCGCGGAGCAGCAGTAGGGGTGTTATCTCCTCGGAGAGCCTTGAAGCTGGGTAAGATCCGTCGGCGTGCATGTCTTCGCCTCATCCCGCTTTCGGGAACCGGCAACGTTCTACTCGCTCCCACCATGAGAAGCCATCCTTTGGCATATGTCGTACCCAACCCCCGACATTTGGCGCCCACCGTGGGGTGAGGTGCACCGTCGTCCGGGGACCTGCTCTGGACGGGAACCCTTTTCCTCCCTGGCGAGCACAGCCAGCTCGGCACGCCAGATGGAGTCTGCGCTGACGCGCTGCACGGTGCTGAGATCACCTGCGCGGCCAGCTGCCTCGCTGAGCTTATCGGCGAGGTTCGCCTGTCCGATGAGCCTGCGTCCGACGCAGGCACGAGCGGCCCCGAGAGCCTCCTCGTGGGTCTTCTCGACCAACTCCTCGTCGCCGGCGAGCCTGCCGTGGACCTGGAGTCCATAGGATCCACCGACCCGATGCTGGTCGACTCCGACACCGCGTCGCTCGACGCGTTCCCCACCAACGTGGTGGTCTACGATGAGCCGCTCCCTTGTGTGGAGAGCGGCGGAAGCACCGTCACTGAGGTCCTCATGCTCGATCACGGCGAGCGTTCCGGCGAGGGAGCTCACGACCCGCTCGACGCGGCTCTGCAAGACCTGATCGCGCCCATTCTGGGAGACGCGGACGCGGAGACGCTGGAGGCACGCTGCCTCCAGCTCGTCGAGGGCACGAAGAAGCTGGCAAGTATGAGACGCTTGTCAGAAGCCTACCAGCGTGAGATGGATCGCGCTGTGGGCGGCTCGCCGGCTCTGATTGGGCCTAGCCGCCTAGGCGCGGTCCGGCAGCATGGCGCGGCAATCGCCAGCCTGTTCGGGGCCAGTCGCCCTGTGTACGCCACGCCTGCGGAAAACATCCGTGCTACCCAGGCGGCCGCAGATGAGCTGGACAACTTTGAAGGTGAAGAGCGCCGCCTGGTGACGGAGCGAGTTCAGCAGCTCCTTGACGCGGCTGCCACGCAGAACGAAGTCGGCTGCCGCACGGAGGCGCCGCAGCGACAAAACGACGACTTGCCTCCCCGCCGAGATCAAGGCGTGACGTCTCGGACACCAATAGGCGGTGTCCGCGGAAGAAAAGACAAGGATCCGGCTGTCAGCCATAGTCGGACTCGCATCACCATCGAGCGCGACCAAGACGGCCGCCCCAAAGCAATGGAACGGCGGGACGACTATCTGCCTCCCCCTCCTCGCAGAGAAAGGCGAGTCTCCCCGCCACCTGTAGAGCATCCAACTCTCGGCGACCGCCTTGGCCGCCGAGAGGGAGTCGGAGAAAATGACGCCCGCCACCGGATCGACCGACTCCACCGATCCCTAGCGCTGGAAGAAGAAGACGAGTTGGGTCCTCCCTGTTTCGGGCCCCGCATCCGAGATGAGCCCTTCCCCAAAGGGTTCACGCTCCCCCGAGATACACCCAAGTACACTGGCTCCGTGAAACCGGAAGATTGGCTAGTTGACTACTCCATGGCCGTCGACATAGCGAACGGCAACAAGCGTGTTGCCGTGAAGTATGTTCCACTCATGCTCCAGGGCACGGCCCGAACATGGTTGAACAGTCTGAAGCCCCGTAGCATCAACAGCTGGGTCGACTTCACCGAGGCCTTCGTCCGCAACTTCACGAGCACGTACAAGCAACCTCCCAAGCCTCGCCAACTCTCCTTGTGCATGCAAGGCCCCGACGATTCCACTAGCGACTACCTCACGCGCTGGGCCGAGCTTCGGAACTCCTGCGAGGGCGTGCACGAGGTGCAGGCTATCGAGTACTTTACTGCCAGGTGCAGAGAGCTCCTCTGCGACAAGCCGGAGACCCTCGATGAGCTGCTGAGCACAGCAGACAAGTACGCCACGGTCGACTCCTCCATGAAGGCGGAGATTCAAGTTAGTGCGATTGGCAAAGTTGCCCCTCAGGCTCCAAGAACTCCGGCTGGGGACACCAGTCGGCGGCAGCAGCAAAGCAACCACAAGCGCAAGGCCCCACAGCCGGCTTCCAACAGCCGACAAGTGGCGACAGTCGAAGACCAACAGCCGGAGGGGCAGCCTCCGACCAAGCGACAGAAAGGCGGCAAGTCCAACTGGTTGCCGGCCTTCTCCTACGAGCAGACTTTAGATGGCCCCTGCAAGTTCCATAGCGGCGCGAAGCCGTCAAACCACACCACCCGGAAATGCCACTGGCTGACCAGAATCGCCAAGGGAGACGGCCTACTCCCTCCCCCGCCTGCTGGGCCGCCTCCTCCACTGCCACCCCAGCAGCCGGCTGTCAGGCCAGTCGGCGCGATACAAGACGAGTTCCCAGATGAGCACAGAGCCTATGTGGTGTTCACCAGTGTGGCTGACGATCGATGCAGCAGGCGCCAACAGCAGCAAGAGGTGAACGCAGTCGCGTCAAGCACTCCAGAGTTCATGCACTGGTCTGAAAGGCCTATCAGTTGGAGCAGAGCTGATCACCCAGAGGTGATGCCGAATCCGGGCTCCTACGCCCTGGTCTTAGGTGCCACACTCGCGACAGATAGGTGGGCCGCTCGTTTCTCGCGAGTGCTGATAGACGGAGGCAGCAGTATCAACATCCTGTACAAGGATACGATGGAGAAGTTAGGAATCAAGCGAAGATGGCTTTAGAGCAGCCGGACTGTGTTCCACGGCATTGTTCCTGGCCTTTCCTGCTCACCAATCGGCAAGATCCTGATAGACGTCCTCTTTGGGGACAAAGATCATTTCCACTGAGAGCCGGTTTGGTTTCAAGTGGTGGACCTCAAAAGCCCGTATCATGCGTTGCTTGGCCGACCTGCTCTGGCCAAGTTCATGGCAGTCCCCCACTACGCCTACCTCAAGATGAAGATGCCGAGTTCCAAGGGAATTCTAACCGTGGCCGGCGACTACAGAAAGTCATCCACTTGCATGGCCGAAAGCATTCGGCTGGCCGAGTCCTTGGTGATCGCGGCTGAGAAGCGGCTTCTTGATCGGGTTGTGGCGATGGCCGGCAAGCAGCCCGAGATGTCGCCCGACCCCAAGGAGTTGGAAGTAGAAGGATCATTCAAGCCGGCCAGAGAAACGAAGAAGATACCTTTGGACCCAGAACACCCAGAGAGGTACGCTGTCATGGGTACAAACCTTGACAGCAAATAGGAAGGCGAGCTCGTCGATTTCCTCTGTGAGAATCGAGACATCTTTGCATGGTCCCCTAAAGACATGCCAGGTGTACCAACGGAATTCACCGAGCACAAGTTACATGTCCGATCGGATGTGAAGCCTGTCAGGCAGCCCTTGCGCTGCCTGTCAGAAGAGAAGAGAAGAGTTGTTGGAGAAGAGATAGCCCGGCTCCTGGCAGCCGGCTTCATTATGGAAGTATTTTTCCCAGAGTGGTTAGCAAACCCTGTCCTGGTGCTGAAGAAGAACAAGCAGTGGCGGATGTGTATCGACTACACAAGCCTCAACAAAGCCTGCCTCAAGGATCCATTCGCTCTGCCGAGAATTGATCAGGTGATAGACTCCACAGCCGGATGCGAGCTGTTGAGTTTCTTAGATGCATATTCTGGATATCACCAGATCAAGCTAAACCCGGCTGACAGACTGAAGACCGCCTTCATCACGCCGTTTGGTGCCTTCTGCTACCTGACCATGACGTTCGGCTTGAGGAATGCCGGCGCCACCTTTCAGCGTTGCATGCAGAAGTGCCTCCTCAAGCAACTCGGCAAAAATGCCCACGTCTACGTGGATGATGTGGTGGTGAAGACAGAAAAGCGTGGAACACTGTTGGAAGACCTCAAGAAAACCTTTGAGAATCTGCGCCGATTCCAGATCAAGCTCAACCCCGAGAAGTGCGTCTTCGGAGTACCAGCCGGCCAACTCCTCGGTTTCCTGGTTTCTGAATGCGGCATAGAGTGCAACCATGTGAATATCAAGGCCATCGAGAGGATGGAGGCACCCAGACGACTGCTAGATGTGCAAAAGTTCACCGGTTGTTTGGCGTCCATCAGCCAATTCATCAGTCGGCTGGGCGAGAAGGCTCTCCCCTTATATCAGCTCATGAAGAAGACGACCTTTTTTGAGTGGACTCCCAAGGCGGACGAAGCTTTTCTCCAACTGAAGAAAATGTTGACTACGCCCCCTGTGCTGGCGGCCCCAACTCCCAAAGAGCCCATGCTCCTATACATCGCCGCCACCAGCCGGGTAGTCAGCACAGTCATTGTAGTTGAGTGCAAGGAGGAAGGCAAGGCGCTACCTGTCCAGAGACCGGTATATTACCTGAGCGAAGTACTGTCGGCCTCCAAGCATAACTACCCCCACTACCAAAAGATGTGCTACGACGTGCACTTTGCCGCCAAGAAATTGAAGCCTTACTTCCAGGAGCATCCAATCACTGTGGTCTGCACAGCCCCACTTGCCGAGATCATCGGAAGCCGAGATGCTTCTGGCCGAGTGGCCAAATGGGCCATCGATTTGGCTCCCTATAGCATCTACTACCAGCCCCGCACCGCCATCAAGTCGCAAGCACTGGCCGACTTCCTCGTCGACTGGGCCGAGACCGAGTACCTGCCACCAGCGCCTGACTCCACCCATTGGCGGATGCATTTTGATGGCTCCAAGATGCGCACCGGCTTGGGAGCCGGCGTCGTCCTCACTTCCCCCAAGGGCGATAAGCTCAGATATGTGCTACAGGTCCATTTTGCCGCTTCCAACAACGTCGCTGAGTACGAGGCGCTCATTCACGAGCTCCGGCTTGCCAAAGAACTCGGCATTCGCCGGATCCTGTGTTATGGCAACTCTGACTTGGTGATCCAGCAGTCATCTGGCGATTGGGACACCAAGGACGCAAACATGGCGAGCTACCGTTTCCTTGTGCAGCAACTCAGCGGATACTTCGAGGGGTGCGAGTTCCTCCACGTGCCAAGAAACGACAACGACCAAGCAGACGCCTTGGCACGAATCGGCTCCACCCGCCAAGCAATACCATTCGGCGTCGCCCTTCGGCGCCTCCTCAAGCCATCTGTCAAACCTTCACCAGAATCAGACTCCATCTTTGTGCCAGCTCCACCCGAAGAAGTCGGATCCGACTCCAAGAGCGCTCCAGTCAAAGCCGGCCCGGGGACTTCAGAACCCGGCTCGGGGACTGTGGCGAACAAACCAATGACTCCAGAACTCGGCCTGGGGACTGTTCCAGTCGGCCCGGGGACTTCATCAATCCATCAAGCGGCTGCGAACTCCAACCCGCCGCCTCCCAGCCCAGTCGCCCTCGACCAAGTTGCAGTATTGGTAGTCGAAGAAATAGCAGCACCCTTATGGGCACAACCCATCCTCAAGTTCCTGGTGAACAGAGAACTGCCGATTGATGAAACCTTGGCTCCGCAAGTACAACGCCGAGCGGCAGCCTACACCATAGTCAACAGGGAGCTGGTCAGGCGCAGTGTCACTAGCGTCTACCAGCGTTGCATCGAGCCAGAGCAAGGCCAAGCAATTCTCAGAGACATCCATGAAGGCGAGTGCGGCCACCATGCAGCTTCGAGAGCACTCGTTGCCAAAGCCTTCCGACACAGTTTCTTCTGGCCAACTGCCCTGGAAGAGGCCAAAGAATTAGTCCAAAAGTGCAAGGGGTGCCATATGTTCCGCTCCAGGCCACATCAGCCGGCTTCCGCACTCAAGACTATCCCCATTGCCTGGCCCTTTGCGGTTTGGGGCCTGGACATGGTGGGACCATTCAAAACAGTACGAGGCGGCCTAACTCACTTACTTGTCGCGGTGGACAAGTTCACCAAGTGGATAGAAGTGAAGCCCATCAAGAAGTTGAATGGTCCGACTGCAGTGACTTTCATCGCCGACATCACGACTTGGTACGGCATACCGCACAGCATCATCACCGACAATGGCACAAATTTTGCCAAAGGTGCCTTGGCCCGTTTCTGCACGACTCAGGGCATCCGAATGGACTTAGCGTCCATTGCCCATCCGCAGTCAAATGGCCAGGTAGAGCGAGCAAATGGCCTCATCCTGTCTGGCATCAAGCCTCGACTGGTCGAACCACTCGAGCATTCGGCCGACTTTTGGCTTGACGAGTTGTCAGCCGTCCTCTGGAGTCTGCGCACGACTCCAAACAAGTCAACCGGCTTCACACCCTTCTTCCTCGTCTACGGTGCTGAAGCCGTCATCCCAACGGACATAGAGTTCGACTCTCCGCGAGTCACCATGTATACCGAGGAAGAAGCAGAAGAAGCACGTCAAGACGGTGTCGATCTACTAAAAGAGGGCCGGCTGTTGGCAATCAGCCGGTCCAGCATCTACCAGCAAAGCCTGCGCCGATACTACAACAGGAAGGTCAGGCCGAGATCTTTCCAAGAGGGCGACCTTGTGCTCTGGCTGATCCAGCGAACAGCCGGCCAGCACAAGCTGTCGGCGCCTTGGGAAGGTCCCTTCATTATCAGCAAGGTGCTGGGAAACGACTCCTACTACCTGATCGACGCTCAGAAGCCCCGAGCACGCAAGAGGGACGACTCCGGCAAAGAGACAGAGCACCCATGGAATGCAAATCTTCTCCGAAGATTTTACAGTTGATGCAGTATGTATCATGGTACCCTTTGTATTAAAGTACCAAGACTCCGAGCCCCCCGAGACAAGCTCGGGGACTTCCCTTTTTTGTTATCTGTATGATAAGAATTATTCCTTCGAAGTATATTACTCTTTGTTAATGCCGCTTGGCACCGGGCTCAACTAGTCGGCCCGGGGACTCGCCGCCTCGCGCTATGAAGTGCTTCCCGCAGTCAGACAAGTCGTGTGTGGCGCCTAAGCCGTCTCCTGTCAGAAGCCGCAGCTCGCAGAGCGACTGTTTGGTAGGCAGGAGTAAGGAAGAACGGGCGCCCACACGAAAAATGGCTAAGGACCCAAAGCACAAACATAGCTTAAGACGGCTTCCAGCCTCTTTCAAGCAAAAGATGACTCGTAAGTAGTCGGCTTACCGCTTTCTATCCGACTTGTTAAAAAGACTCTAAAATGGCCAAGTACCCGCCTTCCCAAAGTAGCCAAGTGTTTGATCCAGTGGCAGTCCGTAGAGCGGTTGTCTGACTGGCAAGGCGGCAACTAAGGGAAGGCAGCAAAGGAAAAATCCAAAAGAGCAATGAGCAAGGAAAGATAGAACTCAGATAAATATTTACATGATATAGGCCCTTGGCGGAATCTTCAAGTAGAAGTTCAAAATACACCCCGCGGGTGGAATTGTTCGAATTAACAAAGTTTTCAAAGACTACTAAGGCAGATAAAGTGAAAGCAAAGACGGCAGCCTAGGAGGTGGCATCCGGGTTCGGAGGGTCGAAGGAGACGGCGGCGTCAGGCGCCGGGGCGGCCGGCTGGGCAGTCTCAGCTTGATCGTCTCTGGTGGCAGCCGCCTTCTCCGGACGCGGCTCGTTGCTGGAGGCGTGGTCGAGCTGAGGCTGGTCGCCCGTCCCTTCTTCTGGCGCCTCCGTCTCACCTTCGTCCTCCGCCTCGCCTTCCTCCTCGGCGCTGGAAGCAATCACCTCCGCCGAGTCCTCGTCGTAATCGGGGTTCATCCCAAACCACTCCGGCGGCGCCTCCCTGCCATCTTCAGCCCGATCAGGGACGAAGATGCTGGTGTCGGCATAGTCGGCGATCGCCGTAGCACGAGCGACGAGGGCGTCTTCCACAGCTACCAGCTCCGCTTGGGCCTCTGACCGGAACGCGGCCAGACGGTCCAGGTCCAGCCCTGGATACCATGCCTTGACAAATTCCAAGGCCCGGCGCGCTCCATCCCGGGCCGAGGAACCCTTCCAAGCCTCAAGACGACCGGCTGTGACCTCCAGCCAGTCGGCAGTCCGACTGGCAGTGCGCTGAACCAGCATGTCTGGCCACAGGGCGGCAATGGCCTGGGCGCCGGCACGCTGAAGCCGGCGCAGCATCCGATGGGTCGGCCGCAGACGAGCCTCGATGCTCAGAAGCTACTCGTCAAGGGTCCGGGAGGCGTTGGCGGCAATCTCCGCACCATCTGCCCTCCGCGCCTCGCGATCTACCTCGATGGCCTGAGTGGCCACCTGCGAGTGGCCAGGGAAGAAGTCTACCAAGACAAAAAAGAAGCAAGTCAGAATCAGGAGTCGCCCGACCCGCAGTCAGCGACTCAAAGAAAGTAAAGAAACTCACCGTCGACGATGTCCTCAATCTCATGGAAGCCGGAAGTCAGCTGCGCCTCCTTGTCGGTCCAGGAAGAGCGCTCGCTCTCAAACTCGGCCAGGAGCGCAACCTCTTTCTTCTCTGCCTCCTCCTGCGCCTTCTTGAGCAGCTCCTTTTGCTCTGCCAGCTGCGCGGCCAGAAGATCATGTTCCGCGACAAGCTTGCCGCACTCTCCCCCCTTGGCGCGCAAGGCGGTGTTAGCCTCGCCCAGCTGCTGCTGAAGAGTGGCATTGGCCTCTGAAGAATAAAAAAGAAAGACGTTAAGTCATCAATAAAGAAAGTCGCTGAGAAGATCCAGCCCGACTGCTCAACAGTCGGCCCGAATCTCGGGGACTACAGCCTGCGGGTGCGCCAGCGTGCCCCCACGAAGAAGAAGGAAGACTCACTCCGACTCTCTGACAAGTCGGCGGTCCGCTTGCTCAGCTCCTCAACATTGCGGCTGAAGGCAGTGACGCGGAGGTTGTGGTACTCCTGCAACAAGAATTTTCAGACGAAGATAAGTATCGGAACTCGCCAGAAGGAGTTCCGAGCCGCCTGCTCAGCAGCCGGCCCGAAACTCGGGGACTACACCCAGTGGGTGCGCTGGCGCGCCCCCACAGAGAAGGACAAAGAAAAGCAAAGTCAAAAATGAAGCATACCCGGACGGCTACTCGCGATGCCAGATGCGCCTTGGTGCAGGCCTGGATGGCGTCGCCCTCGGCTCGCAGCTTCGCCTGAACATCCAGAAGCGCCTAGCTCAGCGGACCTGTGCCGCCTCCTCGCACCCACCCAACAGGCGCGGCGCTCGTCGCCTCGGCGTCTGGGATGGCCGAGCTGGCGGCACCGGTCTCCAGCGGGTGTGGCGCCGAAGTCGCCTTCTCAAGGCGGCGGCGCACTAGCGAGGCGACTTGAAGGAGCAGCCTCGCCTCGGACTCATCCGTAGTTGGGGGCGCCGGCGGGCCCGCCGGCTATTTACCTCGTGCGCTCACAGACGGCGGCGGGGGCGGCGGAGGTGGAGCGGCCGTGTCTGACATGGAGGCCTCGCTGCTCTCCCTCTCCATGATAGGGTGCTCGCCGCCGGCTTCCCCAGTCTGCCCCGTGAACTCCGGGGGTGGCGGCGCGGAGTTCAGCGGGATGACAAGCTGCGACGATTGGCGATGAGCCGCCTCCTCAGCTCGCTGCCTTGCCGCCACGGCGGCTTCAGCCTCGTCCAGCTTCCTCTGGGCGGAGGCAGCCGCCTTCTCGGCCTCCGCCTTCTCCAGACGGGCGGCTTCGTCCTCGTCGCGCTTCTCCTGCGCGTTCCGCTCCGTCGCCTCCCGAAGGTCGGGGGCGGGATCGATCCGCCGAGTATTGGCGGAAGTCTCTGCCGACCCCATGACGGAGGCGGCGGCGACCCTCTGGTAGGTGAGGGGAGCCCTGAGGCAAAGAAAGCATGTAAAAGATTTGGACAAAAATCCACCAAGGGCAAAACAAGTCAAGGGCGGAGGCACTTATGCGGAGACCAGCGGCGGCTTCTTCACTTCCTTGCGAAAGCGGTTGGCCTTCGCGAGCACCTCTTCCCGCTTGGTCGCGGCGGCCGCCCCCTTGAACTTCTTCGACCGTCTGCCAAGCAAGCTCGGCTCGGCCCAGCGCCTCTTTGCGCCGCCTTGGCCGTCAAAGCCGGCGGAGGAGCCCGTGCCCGGATGGCCAACCCTCGGTTGATGGTGCGGGATGACTTACCCCTCGGCATCGTCATCAGGACAGTCGGCGAAGGTGGCCGACGGCCTGAAACCTCATCCTCCGCCTCCTTCGGTGTCGGCCTCCATCACCGCTGCCCCCAAGTCAGGGTCGTCGACGTCGCTCTCCGCCCGGTCGGAGACGAACTGGCGGGCCGAGATCATGGTGCCAGCTGAAGGCTGAATGAGGGGGTTCTGACTCAAGAAAAACCAAAAAGATTAGAAGACGGATTCGGCTGCAAAGAAGACAAAAGAAGAAGAAAGACGACTTACGACAGGCGGGGGGTTGGCGCGTGAGTACGGCTCCTTGCCGAACTGCCAAGTCGCCGCGAGGTTACAGTTTGAGATATGGTTCACCATGTCCACCACCTCCGCGTGGGGCATGTCCTTGGAGCAGAGCCGACTCGGATCCCGGTGGCCGCTCATCTGACAAATCAGATGAGGTCGGCCTTGGAGCGGGAGGACTCGGCGCGCCACGAAGGCGTCCAGCAAGTCGGACCCAGTCAGGCCCTCCGACTGCGTCAGATCTCGGAGTCGCGCGACGGTGGCGGCACTAGCGGGAGTCAGCGTCTTGACCCGGTGGGACCAGCTAGGGAGCCTCCCAGCCGGTGCGCCGGCTTCGAAAGGCGGCAGGTTGACCCAGTCGCCGTCTGCGGCGACGTTCTTCACATAGAAGAACGCTGCCACATCTTCACCGACTTGATCAGCGGGATGGTAGGAAACGGATTGTCGGTCGTCGACCTCCGCATCATGATGAAGGCGCCGCACTGGGCCGGCACGTTGGCAACGTGCGTGCCGAGCTTAGACTGAAAGAACTCTCCCCACAGTTCGATTGTGGGGAGAACACCGAGGAAGCCTTCGCACAAGGTGGTGAAGGCAGCCAGCAGCACCACCGTGTTCGGGGTGAGGTGGTGCAGCTGGAGCCCGTGGAACTCCAAGAAGGAGAGGAAGAAGCTGCTCGCCGGCAGCCCCAAGCCGCGCATAAGGTGCAAGCGGAACACGACCCGCTCGCCCTCCTCCGGCGCCGGCACTATCTCCCTCTCCGGCACGGCACGGGCTCGCACCAGGACCGCGCTAGGGAGGCGAGGCATCTTGCAGAGGAACTCGATGATGTCGTCGTCCACCTCGGAGCCGTCCCACATGACGGAGCGCACGGCAGCAGGTGTGGCGGCGGAGGAAGAGCTCATCATCGCAAGCATGGCATAGCTCGGTACGGTGGCGGCGAGAGGAAGAAGAAGCAAGAGGGGAGTGGGGGAGATGGGCGCGCGTGCTTCGCCGCTCCTCTCCTCCCGCCTACTTATAGGCTCGTGGGGCTGAGAAGCCAATGGGGCGGGCGTGGGAATAACTGCGCCCCGGCCCCCACACCCCCCACGATTTACCACACGCAGTAACTGCATGCAGTTACGGCGTGGGAAACCCAACCGTCCGCACGGCCGCAGCAAATCCGTTTGCATGCCGAGGCACGGTAGTGGCGGGCCCCGCCTGAGGTCCTGTCTCGTCGCGCGCGTGGGTGGGCAGACTGACCCCGCCACGTGGCGCCACACGATGGACCCGCAACGGGCGGCTGCCCGGAAGCTTATCAGGCACGCCACCTGGATCACGCCGCGGCGTTCAAACCCTCTAGAAGGCAAGACGGCCTTCTACGAGTCCGACTCCAGCTAGTCGGGCTGGAGGAGGACGGTCAGCAAGGCCGAGATTCCACCCCCGGAGAGATGAAACTGTTGAGGCTCCCCGGCGCGTCTTCTGCGGCGCCTCACCAGCTTCGGGGACTACTGTCGGAGTAATGGGCCACGGGTAGGCTCACCCGAGCCCCAGAACCTTTCAAAACATCGGGGCAGACTACGCCCCTCAAGACTCCACGATGAAGAGCCGCCCCCTGGGAGTCGGCAGCAACTGTCCCTCACGGCCGAGTACCAGGGATGACTTCGAATTAAGCCGACTCTTGGGTGCCGGCTTCCAGATGGGCCGACTCTTAGCTGACGACTTCAAGGGAAGACGACTACGGGAGTCGGCCGGTGACTCCAACCACCTCCTTCCTTCTCCACGATGGATGGGGCGGAGTACGGTCGCAGCATGGCCGTCTCTACCCCGCTTACGAGGGGCTCGCATGGCTACAGTGCACCGTATCGCTGGAGATCTCCATCGTGGTGCAGCACTGTTGCCATGTCTGCCCTGACCTCAGCCCCCGTGGGCGGCACACTGTGCCCACGACGGCCTGCCTGTACGACTCAGAGACGGTGGGACCCGCCCGTCAGCGGGAGTGCCGAAGGCAGCGAGAGCGCCACGAAGACGGCCCCGTGGGAGTCGGCCCCCTAGAGTCGGCCGGCCCCTCCCACGGGCCCCGCGCGCCATTAATCAGACAAGACGGGGAATGGCGACAGTGATCGCCCGCCAGATGGCGGCACTGTTTGCCATGACCCCGTGACCGAGCCAGCGTCATTAGAAGCACCGCTACAGTACCAGGCCTGTCTGCGGGGCCCGCCAGTCGGCGGGCCCCAGAAGTCGGCGGAAAAGACGGCGGCCTGAGAGACAGACGGCTGGGACCCGCGCCCAGCCGGATTACCATTGTATCCCTGGAGGGCAGGCCTATATAAGCCCCCCGGGGCACCCATGCAAGGGGATAGCCTCTTTAGCATTAGGCCGATCACATAGGAAGGAGAGAGCCAACCTTGCCCTCTCCTACCTCCAGAAACAGCTCTAGGAGCACCATTGTATTCACTTTGCCATAGTGACCATGCGGAGCCCCCGCAGAGCAGCAGTAGGGGTGTTATCTCCTCGGAGAGCCCTGAAGCTGGGTAAGATCCGCCGGCGTGCATGTCTTTGCCTCATCCCGCTTCCAGGCACCGGCGACGTTCTACTCGCTCCCACCATGATAAGCCATCCTTTGGCATATGTCGTACCCAACCCCCGAAAGGGATAATTAACCCTGGGCAGTAGACCCCCATGGGGGTTTTCCCTGCTCACCTGGGAACCCCATGGACCACCACGGGAAATCACCCCGTTGTTGTTTGGCCACCAAGGTAAAAGAGGGGAATTTGGAAAGTTCAAAAACGGATCATTATAATCAAAATTGACAACAAGTAACTTCATTTTTTTAATAATAGTGCCAATCCCAGTATATAAACTGCCCAATTTCTCAAAAATTGAGCAGTTTGAGAATAAAATTAATATAGAAATTTGGAGGAAAATCAGAAAACACATGTAATTAAAAAACAACAAAATATTCAACTCACATCAACACATGTGTATCGGTCTTACATGTCACAACAAACAAATTATGCGCCATCGAGGACAAGCATAGTATGTCGATCATGCTTCAAAAGTGAAAATGCTAATTATAGTTACAAGTCCAAAAAGGATACAATATTTTGTCCCATTTAAAAAAATCAGCCATGTAAACTCTTCATGCTAAACCTGGAAACTTCGATCATCAACTTATCGAACATTCGCATCGGCTTGCAGCAAGGAACCTGCAGAGAAAAAATAATCATGATTTTTATAAGCATGTTTTTTATTTTCACTTCTTAATAACATAATCAATTTCACGTCAAAAGAAAGCATGATTTTTTCTATACAAGTGGTTATACAAAGCTGAAACCTCTCTACTGGATGACAAGACACACATATCATCTGCACAAGATAAATCGATCATGGAAAGGTCCAATTGGTTATGGACATCTCCGATCTACCTACAGTTCAACCCAACCTTTTTAGTTTAGAGATGTAACTACATATTAATTAACATAAACCAAATGATGACAATGGACTCATGTAAGTTAGCAAATAAAGCATCACTAGGCAGACTTTTTGGCACAATAGACATGGTAGGTTTTTCCACTGCATAATGTAGAATTATACTTTATAAAGACCGAGAAAAAATACATTGATACTATGTATGACCTTTAATCTGCTGTAGTGGTAACAGAACATGCATCTCCAATAAAGGGGTTAACATGCATCTCCAATAAAGGGATTAACAGGAAGTAGTACCTGCACATGCATGAGATTGTACCTCTCCTACAGTTGGCTAAAAGAAAACCAATCAGCTCCAAATTAGTCAAGCAATCAAGCAACTAGTTCAATTTCATTTCCATACGTAAGGAAAATGATACAATCTGGTATAAACTTAGGCAGTCAAAGAAGAAGAAAAGATAGGGAGGCATTTGGTCAGCAGAACAGAACAAAAAACACATTACAAGATGAATATGATATTACTACTGCTACTATGTGACAATGATGCGAGGAGCATATATATACACTATATTATTATTATGACAAACCTTGACTATATATTTTGGAAGAAGCTATATAGATTTTTTTGTTAGGCATAAGTTAGAAGAGGATCTCAATAGCACATTAATGCTGCCAATGCCTCCAGATATTTTCTACAGGTAGTTTCACTCCTTTCTCAAGAAACACACCTTACCTCTCATGCATGTAGTAGCAACATTGTTTGTCTGCAAGCTTCACTGCCCTTTGGACCATTTATTTAATAAAGCAAATAGAGGAATATATATTAGGTTAATAATCAAGTCTAAAATTTGAGTGACGATCAAGTCTTTAAGCCCATTACAAAACCATGTTTGGTTGAGCTTCACTACCAAAACTAACAAAACAAGAGCGGCCTAATCGGTTGAAGCCTGAAAATGCAGGACACATACACAAGAAACAGAGCAAGCTTCTTTAGTGGCTTCCCTGGACAAGGAAACTATCACCTTTGATGAACTGAACAATCAAAGAAATCAAACTAGAAGACTGGATCAGCCAGCTCACGGGATTATTTGGTTGGACTGAAGATTATCTTAAACAATCCAAATTTGTAAGATACATCCCATAGCTACATGACCAATAACCAAACTTGCATACAGATATGAAAAGGGGTAGCAAACTTAGTAAGTTACATGAAAAATATCATCAGACTGCATGCTCTGATAAAGAATTTGTATTTTTACTATATAGGCTGGTTCCTCACAATTCAGTGTCACTGGATATACTAGCAATGTAGTTCTGATCTGAATTTAGTGCATAGCGGTAGTTTGAGTGCTACCCCACAAATACCAGCCTTTTTCTCTAGCCTGTCCTGGAAATATATTTCTGTCCTAAATTTTCTTTAATGGTAAT
Source organism: Triticum aestivum (assembly GCF_018294505.1). Classification (NCBI taxonomy): domain Eukaryota; kingdom Viridiplantae; phylum Streptophyta; class Magnoliopsida; order Poales; family Poaceae; genus Triticum; species Triticum aestivum. Next base: position 689,610,683 of record NC_057810.1, read on the forward strand.
CCTGTTAAATAATGCAGGACTGGAACATCTTCGAATACAGAGTCGTATGCAAGTTATTACAATCAGTTCATGTTGTCAATGTCATCCAAGTACTTGCCCTTTCAGATGCATATACAGCTATATGTAGGAGAATAACAGAGTAGTGGCCGCACCTGCTAGATGTATTTCAGAACGAGAGGTCAAAAATAGGTAAAAAAACTGATGCAAGCTTTGCTCTACAACAAGTTGATAACCCACAAGTGTAGGGCATCGCAACAGCTTTCGAGGGTAAAGTATTCAACCCAAATTTATTTATTCAACACAAGGGGAGCCAAAGAATATTATTGAGTATTAGCAGTTAAGTTGTCAATTCAACCACACCTGGATAACTTAGTATCTGCAGCAAAGTATTTAGTAGCAAAGTAGTATGATAATAAAGGTAACAGTGGCAAAAGTAAAGATAATAGTTTTGTAGTAATTGTAACAGTAGCAACGAAAAAGTAAATAAGCAAAGCACAATATGTGAAAAGCTCGCAGGCATTGGATCAGTGATGGATAATTATGTCGGATGCGATTCCTCATGTAATAGCTATAACATAGGGTGACACAGAACTAGCTCCAATTCATCAATGTAATGTAGGCATGTATTCCGAATATTGTCATACGTGCTTATGAAAAAGAACTTGCATGACATCTTTTGTCCTACCCTCCCGTGGCAGCAGGGTCCTAGCGGAAACTAAGGGATATTAAGGCCTCCTTTTAATAGAGAACCAGACCAAAGCATTAACACATAGTGAATACATGAACTCCTCAAACTACGGTCATCACCGAGAAGTATCCCGATTATTGTCACTTCGGGGTTGTCAGATCATAACACATAATAGGTGACTATAGACTTGCAAGATAGGATCAAGAACACACATATATTCATGAAAAAATAATAGGTTCAGATCTGAAATCATGGCACTCGGGCCCTAGTGACAAGCATTAAGCATAGCAAAGTCATAGCAACATCAATCTCAGAACATAGTGGATACTAGGGATCAAACCCTAACAAAACTAACTTGATTACATGGTAAATCTCATCCAACCCATCACCGTCCAGCAAGCCTATGATGGAATTACTCACGCACGGCGGTGAGCATCATGAAATTGGTGATGGAGGATGGTTGATGATGACGACGGCGACGAATCCCCCTCTCCGGAGCCCCGAATGGACTCCAGATCAGCCCTCCTGAGAGAGATTACGGCTTGGCGGCGGCTCCGTATCGTAAAACGCGATGAAACTTTCTCTCAGATTTTTTTTCTCCGCGAAACAGAATATATGGAGTTGGAGTTGAGGTCGGCGGAGCCTCAGGGGGCCCACGAGACAGGGGGCGCGCCCGGGGGGGTGGGCACACCCCCCACCCTCGTGGACAGGGTGTGGGGCCCCTGGTCTTGATTCTTTTGCCAGTATTTTTTATATTTTCCAAAACTTGCCTCCATGGATTTTTAGGTCATTCCGAGAACTTTTGTTTTCTACACATAAAACAACATCATGGCAGTTCTGCTGAAAACAACGTCAGTCCGGGTTAGTTTCATTCAAATCATGCAAGTTATAGTCCAAAACAAGGGCAAAAGTGTTTGGAAAAGTAGATACGTTGGAGACGTATCAACTCCCCCAAGCTTAAACCTTTGCTTGTCCTCAAGCAATTCAGTTGATAAATTGAATGTGACAAAGAAAAACTTTTACAAACTCTGTTTGCTCTTGTTGTTGTAAACATGCAAAGCCAGCATTCAGGTTTCAGCAAATATTATGAACTAACCATACTCACAATAACACCTCGGTCTCACAATTACTCAATCAATGGCATAATCAGCTAGCAAGCCATAATAATAAAACTCGGATGACAACACTTTCTCAAAACAATCATAACATGATATAACAAAATGGTATCTCGCTATCCCTTTCTGAGACCGCAAAACATAAATGCAGAGCACCTTTAAAGATCAAGGACTGACTAGACATTGTAATTCATGGTAATAGAGATCCAGTCAAGTCATACCCAATATAAACCAATAGTAATGAATGCAAATGACAGTGTGCTCTCCAGCGGGTGCTTTTTAATAAGAGGGATGATGACTCAATATAAAAGTGAATAGATAGGCCCTTCGCAGGGGGGAGCAGGGATTTGTAGAGGTGCCAGAGCTTGATTTTAAAATAGAGATTGAATAAAATTTTGAGCGGCATACTTTCACTATCAACGCAACAACTATGAGATGGTTGTATCTTCCATACTACATGCATTATAGGCAGTTCCCAAACAGAATGGTAAAAGTTTATACTCCCCCACCACCAACAAGCATCAATCCATGGCTTGCTCGAAACAACGAGTGCCTCCAACTAACAACAGCCCTGGGGGAGTTTTGTTTAATTATATTGATTTTCTTTGATCTTTTTGGATCATGGGACTGGGCATCCCGGTTACCAGCCCTTTCTCGTGAATGAGGAGCGGAGTCCACTCCTCTTAAGAATAACCCACCTAGAATGGAAGATATAGGCACCCCTAGTCGAAACATGAGCTGCTCGAGCCTACAAAACAGAATTTCATTTGAAGGTTTGGAGTTTGGCACATACAAATTTACTTGGAACGGCAGGTAAATACCGCATATAGGAAGGTATGGTGGACTCATTGGAATAACTTTGGGGTTTAAGGAGTTTGGATGCACAAGCAGTATTCCCGCTTAGTACAGGTGAAGGCTAGCAGAAGACTGGGAAGCGACCAAGTGAGAGAGTGACAACAGTCATAAACATGCATTAAAATTAATTCACACCGAGTACAAGCATAGTAGGATATAATCTACCATGAACATAAATATCATGAAGGCTATGTTGATTTGTTTCAACTACATGCGTGAACATGTGCCAAGTCGAGTCACTCAATTCATTCAAAGGAGGATACCATCCCATCATACCACATCATAATCATTTTAATAGCATGTTGGCACGCAAGGTAAAACCATTATAACTCATAGCTAATCAAGCATGGCACAAGCAACTATAATCTCTAAATGTCATTGCAAATATGTTTACTTCATAATAAGTTGGACCAGGAACGATGAACTCATCATATTTACAAAAACAAGAGAGGTCGAGTTCATACCAGCTTTTCTCATCTCAACCAGTCCATCATATATTGTCATTATTGCCTTTCACTTGCATGACCGAACGATGTTTATAATAATAATAGTGCACGTGCATTGGACTAAGCTGGAATCTGCAAGCATTCAACTCAAGAGAGGAGACAAGGTAATATGGGCTCTAAGTTAAATAAACAATCATGCATATGAGAGACACTAAACATTTTCAATATGGTCTTCTACTCTTGACCCCCAAACAAAAAAATAAAATAAAATTATTTACACGGGAAAGCTCCCAACAAGTAAGAAGAAGAACGAGAAATCTTTTTGGATTTTTCAATTTAGGGATGCGATTCTATGATTGACATCATACTTAGCAAGCATCTTATGGAAAGCACCATGAATAAAATGTGAACCACCATCAGTCATAAGATATCTAGTGACTCCAAACCTCGGAAAAATAACTTCTTTAAGCATTTTAATAGAAGTGTTATGATCAGCACTACTAGTTGGAATAGCTTCTACCCACTTAGTAACGTAATCAACAGCAACTAAAATATGTGTATAACCATTAGAGGCCGGAAAAGGTCCCATATAATCAAAGCCCCAAACATCAAATGGTTCAATAACAAGAGAATAATTCATAGGCATTTCTTGACGTCTACTAATGTTACCTATTCTTTGACATTCATCACAAGATAAGACAAACTTACAAGCATCTTTGAAGAGAGTAGGCCAATAAAAACCAGATTGTAGTACCTTGTGTGCAGTTCTATCTCCAGCGTGGTGTCCTCCATAAGCTTCAGAGTGACACTTACGCAGAATCTGTTCCTGTTCATGCTCAGGCACACACCATCTAATAACACCATCTACTCCTTCTTTATAAAGGTGTGGATCATCCCAGAAGTAATGTCTTAAGTCATAAAAGAACTTTTTCTTTTGCTGGTATGTGAAACTAGGCGGTAAATATTTAGCAAAAATGTGATTAGCATAATCAGCATACCAAGGAGCAGTATGAGAAGCATTGATGACCGCTAATTGTTCATCAGGAAAGCTATCATTAATAGGCAGTGGGTCATCAAGAACATTCTCTAACCTAGACAAGTTATCTGCAACGGGTTTCTCAGCTCCCTTTCTATCAATAATGTGCAAATCAAACTCTTGGAGCAAGAGAACCCATCTAATGAGTCTAGGCTTAGCATCTTTCTTTTCCATAAGATATTTAATAGCAACATGATCAGTGTGAATAGTAACTTTGGAATCAACAATATAAGGTCTGAACTTATCACAAGCAAACACAACTGCTAAGAACTCTTTTTCAGTAGTAGCATAATTTCTCTGGGAAGTATCAAGAGTCTTACTAGCATACTGGATAACATTCAATTTCTTATCAACTCTTTGCCCTAAAACAGCACCTATAGCATAATCACTAGCATCGCACATAATTTCAGAAGGTAAATTCCAATGGCTGAACAATAGGTGCAGTGATCAAAGCTTTCTTAAGCACTTCAAACGCTTCTACACAATCATCATCAAAGACAAAAGGAATATCTTTTTACAATAGATTAGTCAGAGGCCTGGAGATTTTAGAAAAGTCCTTAATGAACCTCCTATAAAAACCGACATGACCAAGGAAACTTCTTATACCTTTTATGTCCTTGGGACATGGCATCTTTTCAATAGCATCAACTTTGGCTTTATCAACTTCAATACCTCTCTCGGAGATCTTGTGCCCCAAGACAATGCCTTCATTAACCATAAAGTGACACTTTTCCCAATTTAGGACGAGACTAGTGTCTTCGCATCTCTGCAAAACTCGATCAAGGTTGCTCAAGCAATCATCAAAAGAGGATCCATAGACAGAGAAGTCATCCATGAATACCTCACAAATCTTTTCACAAAAATCAAAGAATATAGCCATCATGCATCTTTGAAAGGTAGCAGGTGCATTACATAAACCAAAAGGCATACGTCTATAAGCAAAAGTACCAAAAGGGCAAGTAAAAGTAGTTTTAGATTGATCCTTCGCTGACACAGGTATCTGAGAGAAACCAGAATAACCATCTAGAAAGCAAAAACGTGTGTGTTTGGATAGCCTTTCTAGCATTTGATCAATAAAAGGTAAAGGGTAATGATCTTTCTTAGTAGCTTTATTTAACTTACGGAAATCAATTACCATCCTATAACCTGTAATAATTCTTTGCAGGATCAATTCATCTTTATCATTAGGAACGACGGTAATACCTCCCTTTTTAGGGACACAATGGACAGGGCTTACCCATTCACTATCAGCAACGGGATAAATAATACCTGCCTCAAGGAGCTTTAGTATCTCCTTTCTTACCACTTCCTTCATCTTGGGATTTAATCGTCTTTGAGGATCTCTAACTGGTTTGGCATCATCCTCCAATGTAATTTTGTGTTGACATAACGTGGGACTAACGCCCTTAAGATCATCCAGAGTATATCCAATAGCTGCTCGGTGCTTCTTCAGAGTTTTCAATAATCTTTCTTCTTCCTTCTTTGAAAGGTTAGCACTAATAATAACAGGATATATTTCTTTTTCATCAAGATAAGCATACTTAAGATTATCAGGTAATGGTTTGAGTTCAAACACGGGATCACCCTTGGGTGGAGGGGGATCCCCAAGAATTTCAATGGGAAGGTTATGTTTCAGCATAGGTTCCTGTTTAAGGAACACTTCATCTATTTCTTCCCTTTCCTTCATAAACATATCATTTTCATGGTCTAGTAAATATTGTTCTAACGGATCAGTTCGAGGAACAACAATGGAAGCAAGACCAATAATCTCATCCTTGCTAGGTGGTTCCCTTTCACGAGGTTGTCTACTAAACTTAGCGAAATTAAACTCATGAGACATACCATCTATGCCAACAGTGACAATATTCTTTTCACAATTAATCTTAGCACTAGCAGTATTCAAGAAGGGTCTACCAAAAATAATGGGACAAAAGGCATCTTGTGGGGAAGCAAGAACAAGAAAATCAGCAGGATATTTAACCTTCCCACACAAAACTTCAACATCTATAACAATCCCAACAGATTTAATGGTATCCCTATTAGCAAGCTTAATAGTAACATCAATGCCTTCTAATTCAACGGGTGCAATGTCGTGCATAATTTCTTTATATAAATCATAAGGGATAGCGCTGACACTAGCACCCATATCACATAAACCATGATAACAATGATCTCCTATTTTAACAAAAATAACAAGCGTGCCTACGACAGGTCTATGTGTCTTAGTATCTGGCCTAGCAATATTAGCAGTCTCACCACAGAAAGAAATAACATGCCCATGTAAGTCCTCATCCAAGAGATCTTTAACCATAGCAATACTAGGTTCAACATTAATTTGCTCAGGAGGTGTATAAGTCCTAGTATTACTCTTATGAACAACAGTCGAAGCTTTAGCATGATCCTTTATCCTAAGAGGGAAAGGAGGTTTTTCAACATAAGCAGTAGGAACAATAGGATCACTATAGGTAATAGTCTTTTCTTCAACTGTAATAGGTGCAACTACTTTAACTTCAACAGGAGGATTATATTTAAACCACTTCTCTTTAGGGAGATCAACGTGAGTAGCAAAAGATTCACAGAAGGAAGCTACTATCTCAGAGTCAAGTCCATACTTAGCGCTAAATCCACGAAAAACATCGGTATCCATAAAAGATTTAACAAAATCGAACTTAGGTGTCATACCTGACTCCTTACCATCGTCGGAACCCCAATCTTTAGAGTTGCGTTTAATTCTTTCCAATAAGTACCATTTGAAATCAATAGTCTTTAGCATATAAGAACCAGCATAGGAAGTATCAAGCAGGTTGCGATTATCAAGAGAAAGCCGAGCATAAAAATTCTGAATAATCATTTCCCGAGAGAGCTCATGATTGGGGCATGAATATAACATTGACTTAAGCCTCCCCCAAGCTTGAGCGATGCTTTCTCCTTCGTGAGGCCAGAAATTATATATGTAATTACGATCACGATGAACAAGATGCATAGGATAGAACTTCTGGTGAAATTCCAACTTCAATCGCTTATAATTCCAAGATCTCGTATCATCACATAGCCTATACCATGTCGATGCATCTCCCTTCAAAGATAGAGGGAAGACCTTCCTTTTGACAACATCATCGGGAATACCTGCAAGTTTAAATAATCCACAAACTTCATCCACAAAGATAAGGTGTAAATTGGGATGCAATCTTCCATCTCCTGCAAATGGATTAGCTAGCAGTTTCTTTATCATACCCGAAGGAATCTCAAAGTGAATATTTTCATAAAGTTCAGTAGGTTGAGGAGCAATTCTTTGCTCTTCTGGTTGGGGTGAAGATACCCCAAACAAGCCCCTCAAAGGATTAGTTTCCATAGTGACAAGTAACAGAAAATCTCAGCACACTATATAAATGTTTCCTTACCAAGTTCCACTCACCAAAAGCGCTACACTCCGTGGCAACGGCGCCAAAAAAGAGTCTTGATGACCAACAATGTAGGGGATCTATCATAGTCCTTTCGATAAGTAAGAGTGTCGAACCCAACGAGGAGCAGAAGGAAATGATAAGCGGTTTTCAGTAAGGTTTTCTGCAAGCACTGAAAATGTAGGTGATAGATAGTTTTATGATAAGATAAATAGTAACGAGTAACAAGTAAATAAACTAAATAAGGTGTAGCAAGGAGGCCCAATCCTTTATGTAGCAAAGGATAATCCTGGACAACTTCTAATAATGAGAAAGGAGCTCCCGAGGATACATGGAAATTATCGTCAAGCTAGTTTTCATCACACTCATATGATTCGCGTTCGGTACTTTGATAATTTGATATGTGGGTGGACCGGTGCTTGGGTACTGCCCTTACTTGGACAAGCATCCCACTTATGATTAACCCCTATTGCAAGCATCCGCAACTACAACAAAAGTATTAAGGTAAACCTAACCATAGCATGAAACATGTGGATCCAAATCAGCCCCTAACGAAGCAACGCATAAACTAGGGTTTAAGCTTCTGTCACTCTAGCAACCCATCATCTACTTATTACTTCCCTATGCCCTCCTCTAGGCCCAATAATGGTGAAGTGTCATGTAGTCGACGTTCACATGACACCACTAGAGGAGAAGACAACATACATCTCATCAAAATATCGAACAAATACCAAATTCACATGACTACTAATAGCAAGACTTCACCCATGTCCTCAGGAACAAACGTAACTACTCACAAAGCATATTCGTGTTCATAATCAGAGGTGTAATAATATGCATTAAGGATCTGAACATATGATCTTCCACCAAGTAAACCAATAAGTATCAACTACAAGGAGTAATCAACACTACTAGCAACCCACAGGTACCAATTTGTGGTTTTGGATACAAGATTGGATACAAGAGATGAACTAGGGTTTGAGAGGAGATGGTGCTGGTGAAGATGTTGATGGAGATTGACCCCCTCCCGATGAGAGGATCGTTGGTGATGACGTTGGTGATGATTTCCCCCTCCCGGAGGGAAGTGTCCCCGGCAGAATGGCTCTGCCAGAGGCCTAGAATGGTTCCGCCAAGGTTCCGCCTCGTGGCGGCGGAGTTTCGTCCCGTAAGCTTGCCCACGATTTTTTCCAGGGTAAAAGTGATGATATAGCAGAAGATGGACGCCGGAGGCCTACCAGGGGGCCCAGGAGATAGGGGCGTGCCCCTGTCTCCTGGACAGGGTGTGGGCCCCCTGACCTATTTCTTTTGCTCAGAAATTCTTATAAATCCCAAAAAGTTGTTTCGTGGAGTTTCAGGACTTTTGGAGTTGTGCAGAATAGGTTTCCAACGTTTGCTCCTTTTCCAGCCAGAATTCCAGCTGCCGGCATTCCCCCTCTTCATGGTAAACCTTGTAAAATAAGAGAGAATAGCCAGAAGTAATGAGATATAATGTGTAATAACAGCCCATAATGCAATAAATATTGATATAAAAGCATGATGCAAAATGGATGTATCACCACTCTATATCTTTGACGTGGGCACACACAAATTCGATGGCACTCTTTATCGATCATGCGCGCGCACATACACACACACATCATCTCTCTCTTCGATTCTATGGACACCTCAAGCCGATGATGCCTCCACTCTCTTCTCGTGGATTGCCCCCTCTATATACATGTTATATCCAGGACTCTATTTCACACACATTGCATATGTTACATTTTTTGATTGACCCCCCCCCCAAAAAAAACTCCCAAGAACCCACACACTATATCTCTCTAGGTTTGTATCTCTCTCACACAACCCCACGTAGGTGGTGTACGTATACAAGAAGAGAATAGGTGCACCGTGCACGTACTCATGCTTTGTGCCCAGCCACACCCGCGCGGGTACACGGTGGAGCTCATTTCTTTATGAAATGGCAGCCCACGTGCTAATTTGAACGCGTATAGTGGTTGTTTACCTAGGGAGGTCGTGTACCACGCGTGCACGAAACAAAGTTCGACTTGACGCGTTGCTACGTTATTTTAAATAAAGTTATAGCGCTCAATGGCACGTACACAGAATATAAAACGATTTTTATGGAAAAAGGTAGTCCGCTCACTATATACAATGGAGCCTGCCTGCCTGGTTTGTCTCTCTTCAGAGTATCTCACACAAGGCTGTGGTGGCCTCTCTCTCTCTCACCGTTGGTCACTGATCCGGCCGCATCCCGTCCGCCGGGGGAAAGGGAGGAAGTGCATCATTTCTCCGTTCGACGGCGCCGAGGCAGCACGTCCCGATCTGTGGTACACGTTGTTCTCTCTAACCAAGCTCCGGCGCGGCAGGGCCTATGCCACCTGCTCGCAGATTCCGCCCGCCGCCGCTCACCTAGTTACATCCCGACGACCTCCAGGTATCCCCTCCGGCCTTGCTCCATTGCCCGTCTTCCCATGTCGCTGCATGTGGATCTTCCATAGTTCTTTGCCCAAAACGTAGCTCGTCCGGCGTACTTTCCATATTGCATTCTCGTCCTCACACCGTTTTAGACAAACACAACCGTGTTGTTATCTTCCCTTAGGACAAGGAATATGCTTCTTTTTTGTTGTCACATGTGTCATCAACTGTTATTGGCCAGTAATTGTTTCCTTTCTACCTCTTTTTTGCAAACAGGGCTATCCATTTCACCTCGTTGCTATTGTGACCTTTTGGTGAACTGCACAAATCACTTTTTTCTTAAGAGTGTTTTGTGCAGTTGTACTAAAATGTCACACGGGCAACGTCTCTACATTTCAGTGCGACTGCACAAAGGGAGATTGGTTTTGCTCTATCCTCCTCATTCAACTCCGAGCCTAATCTTCTCCAACTAGTTAGTCTTAAGAGAGACTGCAAAGGTGACCGACTTCTATTTGTGTGTTTATTGTTTCATCAGCAGTCCTCTATTATCGTAATCACACTTAATATCTTTGGAACAGGGACGCTCAGCTCTATTTTAGTGGAACTGCACAAAATGATCGGAATGTTGCATGCTCCAAACAGCTACTTTTTTCCCAACATGCCTTGTTGATTTAGACAGAGCTGGGGGGACGTTGCTGCCAATGAAAGCATGGATCAATTTTAATTTAACACCTTCTCACAACTCTATTTTCAGTTGTGATGTAATTATTAGCTCTGATCTGCTAATAATTGACATGCATTAACAAGGAAGTTAGTTTTTTATTGTTTCCGAAAGAGCATCAATGGCAAGACACGCGAAACAAAAGCTGAAAGCTCACACCATTGTACAATTTCATGTCGCTGGAAAATTATTTGTATAGTACGTCAATTATGTAAACAAATGATGGAAGCTTGATAGCATTGCCAGAAGCCTCTTCATCATCTGGGTCCATGTGCCATGCACAAAATTATACTCCTTGGTTCCTAAATATTTGTCTTTTTACAAATTTCAAACAGGCATATTTTAGAGTGTAGATTCACTCATTTTGCTTCGTATGTGTACTCCCTCCATTCCTAAATATTCTATTCGTTTTTCTAGAGATTTCAACAAGTGACTACATACGGAGCAAAATGAGTGAATCTACACTCTAAAATATGTCTATATACATCCATATGTGCCAGTCCATTTGAAATCTCTAAAAAGACAAATATTTGAGTAGTCATTCATTGAAATCTCTAGAAAGACAAATACTCCGGAGTATATTTAAGAATCGAGGGGGTAGTGCACAACCACATGGGAGACTCAGCCCGATCATTGCGTCGCATTAATAGTGAGTAATGAGCAGTCAAATCGTAAGCTCCACCTTTCCCACTGTAAGTTGCTCTGAAAAAGCAACCATCAATATGCTCTTCTTTGAATCCGCTCATACTACTCCATCTGCCACTGTTTATACATCGCGCTTCAGAAAAAAGAAAAGAAAATCTGTGGGACCAAGGCGACTAGCGATCGGCCTGAAAAATAGCATTGGTAGTTATAGCACGGCGTCTATTACTAGAGGGAATAATGCGTACACACATGCATGCAGTGCTTCCACCCCGGGGTACACACATGCATGCACTTACTCCACTCCGTAGTAGTACAGAGTACATGGATAGAAAATTGTGGACTTGATTGCAGTTTTCACGCCCTAATTAATTGAGCATTAAACCAAACGCATCTAAAGTCTCTCTGGTGGTGGAAATGCATTGAGAGAAATGCATCATAATGAAGCGCGCCCGGTAAACTGTGACGGAGGGAGGAGTAGTATGAAGGTGCAAAACCAAGTACGCGTATGGCCAGTTGGTCAACGCACCTCATCTTGGCATATCACTGACATGTGGGACAGGAGTGTGAGCAAACCGATCTCAATTCACGGCAAAGAGCCAACCCGCCGTTCCTTGAGAGAGACGAGGAGCGAGAACACACAGATGGGCTTGCACGGAGGCCAAGATATATTCGAGCATGGTTGGTTGATCAATATCATTCATTACATGTCGGGTTTCCATTTTCCGCCCTTCTCCGGAATAAACATGTACTTTATCAGAGATAAAAAAATAAGAGTACAAACGCTCCACCATGCGGTTCTAGTAGTAGTACTACTCGTACTACTGCGCTTGGCTCTTTGCCTCTTCGTGAAGTCGAACAATGATGGTACTCCGCATGTTTGGTACTAAAGTGTATGCCTCTGACAATCTAACACCGAATGGACTGATGCATGTCCACCGAGGGTAGGTTGCGTTAGTCAAAAGGTGTAAGCAAGCTTCACCTTGTCCTGCAAGTTTCTCCTGGTTCTGCGAGTTAACAGGACACACCAAAAAGTAGTGCTAGTCCATACTCCCTCCTTTCCGGTTAATATGGCTTAATATTTTTTGCGGGTAAATGAGAGAGCTTTATTCATATATAAGCATTCTTAGGACGATCAGCCAAGACACTAGTCGTTGGACTTCATAATACGCTCATTGCGCTCAATATATATATATATTCCGGTGTTTATACGGTCACTAGCTCACCCTGACCGAGTATGTGTGTGCATGCATGTGTAGGTTGAGCACTTGTGTTCCGTCGTGTGCTCGGACATGCATGCATTAGGGCGTCGCGCGCGTTTTTGCACCCATGTGTATGTGTGACTGTTGCATACACGTAGGGGGAGTACGTGTAGGGGCCACTAACGAGCAGTCAAATCACACAGTAAGTTAGTCGGAAGAAGCAACCATCATTTCACTCTTTAATGACACGTACGCAATATAAAATGGTTGATATGGAGAGAAAAAGAAAACCACTATATATACACTAGCAGGAGCCTAAGCTACAAGCCTGCTTGCTTAGGTTGCTCTCTTCACAAGCATAGAACGACGGGCCTGATCCCGCAGCTGGGGGAAGGGAACGATGTTCTGCGTAGACGCGGTCGACATCGGCGAGGGAGAAAACCCACAGTCGGTGCGTCCCAATCGGGGGTCACCGCGGTATGGGCCGATGCCGCATCCCAACCGCCCTTCTAGCTACAGCCCGACGTCCCAGGTATAGTCCATCTTCCTTTTGGAGCCGGCTTGCTCCACTGCCATAGCTCCATCTTCATGTCGATCTTTCTATACTTCTACCGGCTTCTACTTGTGATGAGTTTATGTCTCATGAACTAGTGCCAGTACTATTATTCTAATCACACTTCTTCAATATCTTTGCCATCACGGATGCTCGGGTCGATTTTAGTGGAACTGGACAAAAGCATCGTATGATCCGAGGGTGCCAGCCGTCTTTCCTTCGACAGGTTCTACCTGGCCAGGAAATTAAATCATGTTTATGGTTTAGGGTTTAAGTCGTAGTGAACCCATCGGTAGTTTTTCTTTCGTACACGCTCTCACAACTTTTTTTCTTTAGTTGTGAAGTAAATATTGGCTATGATCTGTGAATCATTGAGATGCATCAGCATGCGTGTTAGTTTTCCTTTGTATTTGATGGAATGTTGTAACGGCGCAACCTTGGAATAGGAATGAAAATGGAGTGGAAAGTTTCCGTTTTTCCGGAGAAAAAATGGAAACGGAGAGAAACCAACATTTTGTTTCTTTGGATCGCGCCATCGAGAACCAACGTTTAAATCACGTCTGTCGTGTTCGTGTCTCACCCTCCTCCATGGCTCGACCCCACACGGTCGCTCGGCATGCCACTCACCGCAAACCGAGTAGTATACGATAACTTTCATGCCTGCTTGTCGATGGACCGCGCCATGGAGTACTAGCACTATTGGAAGAGATTGACGAGTTGGGGGAGGACAGCTAGCTGTAGCACGAACTCCCAAGAACTTTTTACATGTATGTTGTAGCCAGTTATTGCGACCTTTGAATGCGGAGCAGCCGCGTGAACCCGGAAGCGGCGCGGGCGACGCTCTCTCGGCCGACACGCCGCTTCAATGCCGGCGCCAGTGAGAGGTCGCGTCCGCTCTGGCCAGGCATGAATGCGGCACTGACCGTTTCGGGCAGGAAGCACGCGCGGGTGATGAAGAGGGTTCGGGTTGGTCAGGACCGGCCGTGGCAGCGGTCCGGACGTGCGCAAACAAGAGATGTTGTACGTTAATATTGTTGCGTATATAATTAACAACGTAAATAATGTGCCAGTTGGACAAATATGATTATAGATGGAGATGGAAATGGAATTTTATATAAACACGGATATGCATGTCTATGTCTATGTGTGTGTGTGCAACGACTCTCGCGGCCTGGAAGCGGGGGCGTGTTTTTGCTCAAGTTTTCTTTCTTGGTATGTTAGAAAATCAGTTTGTCTAATTCACATCTAGATGTTATTTAAGGATATCACATCTAAGCTCCCACAAGTATATAATGTACTCCCTCCGTCCAGGTGTGTAGGCGTCTAAGAGAGTCCATTTTTTCCAAAAAATTTAGTCGCATATAGGTAGTTAAACCAGCCTCGTTTTACAGTCTCTTGTTCTAGCTCCCCATGCAGCCATTTTTAAATGTCGTGTTAATCAAAATTGATGACCCGCGGTATGTGTTAGGCCAATGCATGCACAATTAGTTAGTTGATTATTGGTCAGCCCGAGCAAAAAAATCGGAAGGCAATTAACTAGCGCGAGTATTGTTGCATGCATGCGCAGCTCGTTGAGGAAGGGAAAGGTCAGGCAATAAATTGGCGTGTCTGGCGAGATTTACCAGCGAGAATTAAGGGCTAAACTTGCTCGGTAACTGGCTATTTTCCTGGTTTAAATTTTCCCTTCGCCCACTCCACTCGCGCCTAGATCATGCTGCCCTTCCCTTTTTTTGAGGGAATCAACCTGCCCTTCCTTAGACACCCTACACACCTGGATGGAGGGAGTAGCAACAAGAAACAAAAAAAACTAGGACAAAAAAAATAGACCACAAACAGAGTGGACATCAACTTAGATGTGACATAACTATGTCACATCTAGATGTGTCCTAGACAGACCCTTAAAAAATTGTCCGTCGGTTTTTTTTCCAGGAACGCGCGTATTCTATTTAAAACCACTGCTATGGAGAGATTTTTTTACTCCATTATAGCCTCTTGTTTGATAGAGTTTCTCGCGTCTCGCTCTCTCACCCTCTCCATATCAAAACAAGATGACAGTGTCCACTCTATCTCTCTCCTCACCGATGGTCAGAGATCCGGCCGAATCTCGTCCGCTGCGGGAGGTCAGGAGGTGCAGCGTTGACGTTGTCGCCGTCGGCAACAGAGGAAGCTGATGCACACCGTCCTCTCGGAGCCGGCGCTAGCGCGGACGAAGATCCTCCGCGCCCTTGTTCGCTGCCGTCGTGTGGGCAAATCCCGCCCGCCCGCCTAAACGACATCTCGCCCACGTGAGGTATAACTTCTTGTACTGGTCCAGCTCCCTAGGTTGCTGCGTGCGGATTTTCTTCTATGCGACTACTCCCCAGCTCCCCATGCATAGTAGTAGCTAGGGTTCATCGGCTGGTCCAACGTCACCTACTAGTACTATTATAGAGAAAATGCCACTCGAAAAGTTGTCCTGATTTATGCCTCAGTGAAGGTATACATGTTGTTTCGAAAAAAAGTACATGGTGGTTGTGCGGTCATTGTCCATACGGTGGTAGTACTATCACTGGTTAAATGAAGAAACGCTTTTTTCTCGGTTATCCTGGTTTAGTTCCCATCAAGATAATTATGATGCTTCTGTTTGTTGGTGTACTTTTTATTAATTCTTATTAACAATTGAGATGTCGTTGCTAACCCTTTTTTATATTTTTGGAAACAGTGACATGTGTCTCCATACCCGGGCATGTCTTCCTCAATTTTAGTGGAACTACACAAAATTGGATGGCCATTGTTGTTCCGCCTCACTGTCCTCTGCCACGTGGTTCTTCCTTCCTCGAGCTTGATTACTGAGAAGAAACAGACCACAGTGAGGATTTGTCGAACTTCATAGGTGCCTCACCCAAACTTGATGCCAAATGGATGATGCATCACCACGATGACCTATCGATGCTCATGGTAGCGCCTCATGGTTGCGTCGGCTGGTGAAGCTGATCGATTTTCAATGAAAAACAAGTTGTCTTCCATCAATGCTCTTTGCTTGTTACGCACAAAGATGATATCCTTCATCAGTTCACCTTGGTTGCGTTGGAGACGCAGTCATCTTTCACGTTGGTGCAATTTTATCACACAATTGGCTATGAACCAAATGTTTCCTCGAAGAAGGATCGACGTTGGTACTAAGAGCATAAGTTTTGTATTGATTTCTAAGCCTTCTCACAACTTTGTCTCCAGCTCCCCTGTAATTTTATTTGTCTAGCTATTAATTTTGATTTAAAAAATGGTGTGGACTAAAAACCCGGATGTACGTAGTAGCCCTCCATTTTTATTTACTCCGCATATTAGATTTGACTGAAGTCAAACTTTGTATAACTCTCAAACCTTTCCGATAATTGAAATTAAAATTCTTTATTTGTACACACTCTCACACGTTTCCGATAATTTGGCGCATGTGTGGTTGTTCACTTAAGGGAGGGTAGTGTACCACACGTGAAGGACAGGAAGTGCAACCAGGACGCGCGGGCGTGGATCGTTAGTTCATTAGAAGTAGTACTACTAGTTTTCTTCACTTTACATTAAATAAAGAGTTTCATTTCGTACTTACACAATTTAAAACGATTGTTATGGGGAGAATAAGAAAACCACTCCACTATATATTAGTTGTATACACGGGAGTACTATATGGACACAGCTTCATTGACTTAGTGCACCTGCCTTTGGGTTTATGATAGGTGGGCCCAAAATGTGGCTGGCTCACCTGTCATACAGCCAAAAGCAGGTGCAGTGAAGGCACCGGAGCTCAGTCCGTACTACAGTAGTATATATATAAGCGGGAGCCTCAGCGCTTGTTCACTAGGGTTTCCACTCTCCACACGCTCGCCGCACTACATATATGTTACACGCTGGAGGCTCAGCGTTCATTTGCTAGGGTTTGCTATATTCACAGTCTCTCACCCTCTCTTCACCAGATCTAAACAAGACTGTGTTGGCCTCTTGTCTCTCTCTCCCCCCTCACAGCTGGTGAAGGAGGCGTCCGTATCCCGTTGCACCGGGAAGGGGAGGAGGTGCAGCGTTCACTCTATCGCCTTCGGCGAGGGAGGCAATCCACTGTCGGCTGCACTGTTCTCTTTCACCCAGCGCCTGTGCGGGAGGGCCACTGACCCCTTCTTCCTCGTTGTCGTACGTAGTGTGGGCAGATCCGGCCTCCCGCCGCACTCCTTGCCACATCCCGACGAACCTAAGGTATAAGTTTCTTTGAAACCGTCGTTGGTCTAGCCGCATGTGGATCTTTTTCGATCTGTAGTCGAATCTAGGTCTTGGTTCAAAGAGGAAAGAAGGGTGCGGTGGGCTGGAGCAAGAATCTAGGATGTGGTTCAATGAGGAAAGGAGGAGCGAAAAGTAGTATAGACTGGCTATCCAGCCACTTTGTAGGTCGAAAAGGGAAAAAGGGGGTAACCCAGTACACACATCTGTAAGGAACCGATCTCTTTGCTGAAAAGGGAAAGAAACTAGGGGGTCAGGTAGTTTGCAGGACTAGATTTGCTGCCCTCACATAGAAAAAAGGTTCAAAGAGAACAAATATGGGACCAACGCATATAGGCTGCTTGGCTACATACTCTGCATCACCCATTTATACGTGTGGACGCACATGGTGTTGGCATGTCCCATACAGCTATTTTTCTGTTGTTAATCTAAGAATGCCACCGGAAAATTGAAGCAATGCCACTGTTAAAGTAAATTACATTTTTTAACGAATGTCATTTCAAGAGAATGTCTCTGTTAATATGAATCAATGCAACCGTTTTAGAAATGCTACTATCCTACTTTGTTTTCCATCCAAGATAAGTTAGATGCTTCTTTCTGTCACCGTTTGTTTCATCCTTCTTTATCGGCAAGTAATTGTTTCCTTTTTTGCCTCTGTTAAAACAGGGGTATCGATTCAACTTGTTGCTATTGCGACATTTTGCTTCGCTACTCGAAACACTTATGTTTTAAGAGTGTTTTGTGAAGTTCAATTTGAATGTCACACTGGTGACTTTGCTTAATTTTGGTGGAACTGCACAAAAGGAGATCAAGATTTGTTTCCAGTCTTCATGGCGAGTTGTTTCAAATCTTGGTCTCATCCACATGATATGCAGTGTGCTTGAGATGTTGTGCTACTTGTTTTGGTATTGTTTTAAATAAATATTGAATTGAAGCTATTGTATTGCTGTCTTTTCCCATTAAGTAGTGAACAAAATGGAACAAAAATGGGACCACCCCCTTTATAAGCGAGTAATTGATGCCACTCTCAGAATTAACTACTGAATCTTATTTCAAAACTGCAACACTTGTTAGGGATTGGCGGGATTACCATTTTTGTGGCCGCATGTTTCATCCTCCTTTATTAGCCAGTAATTGATTCTTTTTTGCCTCTGTTTAAACAGGGATATCTATTCAACTTGTTGCTATTGCGACATTTTGCTTCGCTACGCGAAACACTTTGCTTGATTTCAGTGCAACTACACAAAACGAGATTCGATTTCCTATTCGTGTTGGCAGATTCGTATTTTTTTTGAACCGGGCATAACCCCTTTCCATTACTGCGACATAACGGAAATACAAAGACAAGTCCACAAAATGAGACGGGAGAGGGGAGAGCGAGTTCAAGCATCGTCGGGAAACCTACTGTGAGCACTCGCCATCGAGATAACCCACTGTAGGGAAAAAAACCCGGCGACACCAAGTCATTTAGAGTTTCAGACGGGCCAACCCCCCAGACAGCTCACAGGCGAGCACCAAAATGACAGTCCCGCACAGGGGGAGAAACTTCAGGAATGGAACATAAAACCGAGGCAAAAGACGACCATCAGAAGCACGCATCTTCTTGTGAAGACGCATCACCATTCCCTCTAGCAACTCTCCAATGAGCTTCTCAGTCTTCATTTGCAGCGCAGATGCGCATCAGCCTCGATGCACTATTCTTCAGCATGTCCACACCTGCTCGCAGGTCCACCGCATCCTCTTGCTTCAACAGTCCTGCCCAGTAATCAAGAAAAGCACACATAGAGAAGCAGCATTCAAAAGGTGTTTGCAAACGTTTAGATTCGAACGTAGAACCATTGTGACATGTCCAAATAGCCCAGCACAGAGCAGCTATGCCAACTGTGTAGAAAGTCTCCCCACTTGGGAAGTAAGCATAACACCAGGAGTAAGCATGCGATAAACTGTTTGGGCACAGATCAGTGCTGAGCATATAGGCAACACATCTCCAAGTCACCCTAGCTATAGGACAGGTAAAGAAGAGATGCTGAGATGTCTCATTCTCTCCACAGAATGAACACTTCGGGCTTCCTTTCCACCCTCTTTTTTTCATCACCTCCCGAGTAAGGATAGCATCCTGGAAAAGCTGCCACATAAAAAATTTAATCTTTAAAGGAATGCCAGCTTTCCAAACCCACACAAAATTGCACCCTGTGATGTTTCTTTCCAAGAAAGAATAATCCGATTTGGTTGTAAAGACTTTTTTGGGACCCAGGCCCCACTTAATATAATCTAATTCATCAGATACACAACTACCTCTAGCAGCGGCGACCACCAGCTGCCATTGCTCCTTGAGCTCATTACTTAATCTCCTCTGAAAGAAGGTTAAAGGATCTGCCTCCCAGCATTTTCCCATAGTGCAATCAGGGGAATTGCAGATCGAGAATAGCTGAGGGAACTGGTCCTTAAAAGGTTTCTGATCACCAATGGGATCGACCCAAACCCTTGCTATATTCCCAGATTGAATAATGATTCTTCTACCAGCCATATAAAGGTCTTTCACCTTCATAATAGCTTTCCAGCAAGGCGAGTCATTCACCCTTGTTTTGACAGAAGCTACCGTGTCTCTACCCAGGTATTTAGCTTTAATAATCTCCTGCGAAAGACCAGTTTTGGTCTCCAACTTACACCACCACTTAGTCAGAAGGCTTAGGTTTTGCTTATGTAAGTATTTCACACCCAAACCTCCTTTCTCCTTCGATCTACAGATACGAGTCCATCGCACAAGATAGTAAAGTTTTCTCTTTTTACACACTTGCCAAAAAAATCTTCTGCGGTGTTTATCCAACCTGTCAATAATAGTCTTCAACAGGAGGAACATAGACATGTAATAATAAGCGATACTGGATATATTGGCATTCAGCAGCGTCAGTCTACCCCCGAGGAAGCATTACATCCTAATCCAGAATCACATCTACTGACATATTTGGCTTCCAAAAAGTCCCAATCCACCCCTCGAATGGATGAATAACTGACTGACACCCCCAAATATTTCATAGGGAAGTGGCCAATCTGACAGTTGAAAATGTCAGTATAAGTTTGCAAGATATTGTCCTCCCCTCCACACAGAGAATCTCACTTTTCTGGAAGTTTATTTTCAAACCTGACATGAGCTCGAACATATAAAGAAGAAGCTTCAGATTCACAGCTTTACCAGGGTCGTGCTCAATACAAAGGACTGTATCATCTGCGTATTGCAGGATTGCTACCCCATTCTCAACTAGGTCCGCGGCCAACCCAACAAAGAGATTGTTTTTTTGTGCTTGCAACACCATTTTACATAAGCACTCAGCAGCAATATTAAACAAGAACGGGGAAACAGGGTCTCCCTGCCTAACCCCTTTATGGCTTTGGAAGTATGGGCCCACTGTATTGTTTAATTTGACACAAACTGTGCCATTATGCATGATCTTTCTCATCTACTCACACTAGGTCTTCCCAAAGCCTCTGTCTTCAAGACACTTCAGAAGGAAGTCCCAGTTAACCTTGTCCTACGCTTTCTCAAAATCGAGCTTAATGACAATACCACATTTTTCTTAACATAGTTATGATGAAGAACCTCGCGCAAAGATAGAACCCCATCCATAATATTCCTGCCTTTGATAAAGGCATTTTGATGTTTGCTAAACAAAACATCAGCAAAAAGGGCCAGTCTATTGTCTAGAACTTTTGTAATCAGTTTATAAGGGCATCTCAACAAACATATTGGCCTGAATTGTTGAATCTTATCTGCTCCAAAAATCTTGGGAAGAAGGGTAATGATGCCATAGTTCAACCTATAAACATCCAACCTCCCTTCATGAAAAGCATGAAACAAACTCATGATGTCATTCTTTACTATCTCCCAGCAATGCTGGTAAAACTCGGCTGGAATGCTATCCGACCCAGGAGCCCTATTACTATTCATAGAAAACAGAGCTTTTTTCACCTCCTCTTCAGAGAAAGGCCTAATTAGCATCATATTATCATCCTCGCTAATCCTCTCCCCCTCACCCCAAACCTCAGGGTCCATTTGGAATAAATTTCCAGGGGCAGGTCCAAATAACTCTTTGTAAAATTCAGTTGCATGTTCAAGAAGGTTCTCAGTCCCTTCAATGACCTGGTCACCAACCTTCAGAGAGTGAATGGTGTTTTTCCTCTTATTACCATTAGCAATCTTCTGATAGTAAGTTGTGTTAGTATCTCCTTTAAGCAACCATCTCTCTTTAGATTCGTATTTTATCCTGGTCTTCTCATGAAAGGTCAGTACATGCCTTCATCCACATGATTGTGCAGTGTGCTTTGAGATGTTGTGCTACTTGTATTGGTGCTGTTTTAAATAAATGTTGAATTGAAGTTATTGTATTGCTGTCTTTTCCCATTAAGTGGTGAACAAAAATGGGACCAACCCAGACATGATGCTTGTTGCTTTGTTACAACAAACTCTGCATCACCCCCTTTATAAGTAGATGGAAGCACATATTGTTCTTGCGCCCACTCTCCCCTAGAACTGTTTATGCTTTTTGTTAATCTAACGCCGCTGGTAAAATTAAGCAATGCCACTCTTAGAATTAATTAACTACTGAATCTTAGTTCAAAACTGCAACACTTGTTAGGAATGGTACTATCCTGCTTTGTAGTTCTTTCTACATGTTTAACCAAGGTATTGTTAAGATAATGTCTCTGTAAAATGAATCAGTTGCATTGTTTTAGGAATGGTACTTTTCTGCTTTGTCGTTCTTTATACATGTTGAAACAAGGCATTGTTAAGATAATGTCTCAGTCAATATGAATGAATCACACTGATGGAGAATTTCTACTCTCCTGCTTTGTTTCCCATTAAGATAAAGTATATCAGTAGATGCTTTTCTTCTGGGAGTACAAGTCATCAACCGTTATTTATCAGTAATTGTCTCCCTTATACCTATTGTTGCTTACAGGGATATCAAAATTAAAGCTTGGTTTTATTCCGACTTCGATTTTAGTTGAACTGCACAAAAGGAGCCAATGTGTCCAAGGCAAACTGCTGCATTACTGGGTCCAGTTGGTCGTTCCACTTTGCAGAAAGAAGCAGTCACTGTTTGCGCTACATTACAGAAGGAATGACCGAGAAGCTTTACAGAGTATTATTAGACACCGGTGGCATGACTAGTCTGCAGAGACCATTGGCAATTTAAGAAGCTACGACAGGACTCCACGATCATAGGCATTACATATTTTGAATGGGAAAAGCTTGTCAAAGTTTAATCATTGATGTTAGCAAGAAGACATTAGTTTAATATATTGGAATTGGAAAACCTTGTCAAAATTTGCTCATTGATGTTAGCCAGAAGACATGCATTTGATATTTTTTAGTGGGACGCCCTTGCTGTGAGCAGCGTCGAGTGTTTTTTCCTATTCCTGTGTTCAGTTTAGAAGTAAATAGTTACTCTGCTGAGATATTCCTGTGTTAAGAGTTTGTTCTGAATATTTTCTATGTAATGTCAGGCCTTGTGTTTGATTGCAAAGTTGAGCTTGGAATGTTGTGGCATGCGGCATCATGAGCTGTTCACCGTGCCTCCTGGGAATAATGCTTCGTATTGTTTTGCATGTCGATCTAATGCCAGTGATTTTCTTGTTAAGAAGATCATCCTCTTCTGTTGTTTCTGTGCTTAAGAAGTTCATCGTCTGATGTTTCATTCATAGCCTATACGACAAGTCGGGTAGGTTAGACGTGAAACCATATGATCTTCCGACCAATTCATGATATTAGGCCGTGATTGGATCGTCGTTTTCCAACCAAAACCGCTTGTAAAACTGACGCTTGTAAATTAAAGCAGATGGTCTCGGGCGAAGGCGCTTGGTTGGTCGATTTCGACTAGTAAAATATCGGAAGTACTTCACACGCAATAAAATTGAACGACACTCGGACGATTGCTAATCCAGCCGTTAGCTGCTGTTTCAGCCTTGCCTATGGATGGCATGATACGCACGTCGTGCATGTATCGTCTGGTAATGTCGTCCATATAGCAGTGCTCGTAAAATATACACTGGTCTCTCAAATTACACGCGTAACCCACCGGTTTTACTTACAGACCTCGGGCCCTTGGTTTCATTACGTCTGTATTTTACGCGTTGTTTCCGATGACGAGTAAATTACACTTGTGTATGTTAATACAGGTTTGAAATAAACCAGAGCTCCCAAGCGCGGCCTTACCGTTTTATGGCATCTCAGTTTCTCGAAGGTGCTCATAGGTGTCCGATGATCCTGGCTTCCTGAATGAGCAGCGGGCGCTGTATTAGACCATCCGTAGGGCCCGCGAGGCCCTCTCCGTTGTCCTTCGAGTTGTTGCGCTCGCCGTGGTGCCGAGCATTGCTAACATCGTCAACGAACATGAGGATTCAGGAGATGACTTTATTTTGACTGGATGACACTAGGGACACACTAGGGCCATAGCCGTACGTACTTTTTTTTGCTTTCTCCTGGTTTCCTGACATCACGGTCCCACACCATTGTCAACATATGTAGTCAATATAAACGAGAGAATTGCACAAGGTGCGGCCGAGACCAAGCAACTCGAGCAGTATTTGTGTTTTTGAGGCGTGAGCGCTGCAGTGTTTTTCTTGGCAATGATTTAGTTGTTGTTCAGAGGAGAGCAGGGTATTAACTGGGCGGGCTGTGGCCCGTCTAGTCCAGGCCAGATATCCAGCCCAGATACTAATTTTTTCCAGATGAAAATGGCTAGCCTAGCTATACGTCTTTTTGAGGAATACCCAGGCAAGGTCAACTTGTTATTCTCCGCCCCGCTGGGCTGCAAATCTTTTCTAGGAGGGATGCATTAGGCTTAACAGGAAAATGGGCTTTAAAAAATAATAAATGGGATGTAATTATAAAAACTGGGCAGTAACTATAAAAAAATGCACCAAACACGAAATTAGTTTATAAAATATTATTTATGGATTTTGAAAATCTTAAATTTTCATTGTTGCGCGCGCAATGTTTCGTTGGATTTTTACCTAATACAAATTTATATTTAATCTGACTAGAAATTTCGAGATAAAAATATTTCGGATCCCATCAAAATGTGGGAAACTTTATTGAATTATGTCTTCAACGGTTGGTTGAAATTATTAATCGTTGTCCTAGCTAGAAAATGGGATGTACTTTTAACAAACTCTAAATGGGCTGTTATAAATTCCATTAGAATTCAAGAATGGGTTGTACATTCTTAAAAAACGCAAATGGGCTATAAGTTCTCTGCCACACACTTGTGGGCCTACTAAGTGACGCGTCCCCTAAAAAAATAAGTTGACGCGTATGCAAGGCTTTGTCAACTTATTATAGTCAACACACGGTTCTAGCAGCAGTGGCCGTTGGATGTCTATCCAATGGATGTCGTGCTTCTTCTTCAATCTCGGATATTCTTAGCTTCGGCCGCCCAAAAAATGATTCCTCCCCCTGACATCTGGGGTGCACTGTTTCGGAGGCTGACCTGTGGGCCTACTAAGTTGGAGCGTACCAAGGGCTTTATAAACTTAGTCAATAATAAACGATTCTAGCTTCAATGACCATACGATGTCCATCCAACCGTCGTAGTGCTTCTTCAACCTCTGGTCTTCTTGGTCCAGCCACCCAAAGCAACGCCGGTCGTGACGCCTGCTCCTGCCTCCTGTGGCCGGCCGTGCTGCCGCGGAGGCCTCACCGCCCCCATACTACTCCCATCACTGGCCAGGCCATCCCTCCACTCACCCACACCCCCTGTTATTCTGCGGCGATGGCAGCCTCACACCGCAGCCAAACCAGTGAACCCTCGTACTCCTCTCCGCGCGGGCTTCCACTGCTGCGTCTTCCCCGGCTCCGCGTCGTCCCCTTCCTAGGCCTCGCCGTCGTCCACCGCCCTGGTGCTCTTGGTGCAGCGTGGTCAACGTGGTCAACGACCGACTTCCATCGGAAGAGTACTGTACATGGAGAGGCTGATAGTTGGGTCCATGGCGGCCGCAAGGAAGTGCCTCCTTATTACGCGCAAAATAATTATTCCTCCACCTGACAGCAGGCACCCACCGGACGGGCCACCTTATTTCGCGAAAAAAGCGTTTCCCCCCTGACCGCTGGGACCCACCGGACGGGCCACCGTATTTAGCGAAAAAACGTTCCCCCCGCTGTCAGCTCGGACCCACCGGAAGTGCCTCCTTATTACGCACAAAAAAATGAATACTCCCCTGCTAGCTGGGACCCACCTTGGTGGGAGGCTGACTTGTGGGCCTACTAAATTGACGGGGCGGAGGGCTTTGTCAACTTAGTCAATATGAACGATTCTAGCTCCAGTGACCATACGATGTCCATCCAACGGCCGTAGTGCTTCTTCAACCTCTGGTCTTCTTGCTCCAACTGCTCAAAGCAGCGCCGGTCGTGCCGCCTGCTCCTGCCTCCCGTGGCCGGCTGTGCTGCCACGGAGGCCTCACCGCCTCCTACTATTCCCACCACTGGCCAGGCCCTGCAGCGACGGCAGCCTCACACCGCAGCCGAACGAGTGAACCCTCATACTCCTCTCCGTGTGGGCATCCACTGCCGCGTCTTCACCGGCTCCGCGTCGTCCCCTTCCTAGGCCTCGCCGTCGTCCACCGCCCTGGTGCTCTCAGCGCGGCGTGGTCAACGTAGTCGAGGAATGACTTCCATCGGTCGTGGACTGTACGTGGAGAGGCTAACAGCTGGGTCCATGGCCGCAGCAAGGAAGTGCCTCCTTATTACGCGGAAAATAATGATTCCTCCTCCTGACTACTGGGACCCACCAGCTACACCTTCGCACGCAAGGAAGTGCGTCCGGGCAAAAAAAATGATTCGCCCCCTGACTGTTGGGACCCACCAGATACATCTTCACACGCAAGGAAGTGCGTCTGGGCAAAAAAAATCGCCCCCCTGACTGCTGGGACCCACCAGCTACATCTTCGCAGGCAAGGAAGTGTCTGACAGTCGGGACCCACCTGGTCGAAGCGTACGTAGCGTTGTCATTCTGGCCGCGAACGTGTACGTTCATATATACTGGTGGATGTAGAGGCGCGCACGTGTCATAGTAGAGGCGCGCACGTGTCGTAGTAGAGGCGCGCGCGTAGCATGTACACGTACGTACAACGGCCAGGGTGCAAGAAAGAAAATATGGCCACGTATGTGTACATACGGGCGGGGTCTCGAATGCCTACTCGCGCATATATACGTACGGCCAGGGCTCGTGTACATTGGCTGGGTCGGAACGGAGAAACAGCGTCGTCGTCGTGTTCATGGGGAGGCAACGGAATGCGTCGTGTTCATCGGGAGGCAACGGAATGTGTAGTCGTGTTCATCGGGAGGGCTTGGACGGAACAGGCGATGGAAACGAGGCCTGGCGTACCGCAGAACAAAGGAAACGGCCTTGTGTTCCACCGGCCATGTTCGAAACGGGATCATGTTCATTGGGAGGGATCTGGCGTACCGCAAAACGGAGGAAATGGACTTCCTACGGTCGAAACGAGGGTCCTGTTGATCGGGAGGGGTGTGGCGTATCGCAAAACGGAGGAAACGGACCTCCTAAGGTCGAAACGGGGTCCTGTTGATCGGGAGGGGTGTGGCGTACCGTAAAACGGAGGAAATGGACCTCCTACGATCGAAACGGGGTCCTGTTGATCGGGAGGGGTGTGGCGTACCGCAAAATGGAGGAAACGGACCTCCTACGGTCGAAACGGGGGTCCTGTTGACCGAGAGGGGTGTGGCATACCGCAAAACGGATGAAACAGACTTGTGTTGGAGCGCTACGGTCGAAACGGGGGTCCTGTTCATCAGGAGGGGTGTGGCATACCGCAAAACAGGACTCCACGGGATATTGTTCATCTCCATCGTCGACCTCCACCAGCCTCCACGGGCTACCGTCGACCTCCTCCAGCCTCCACGGGCTCCTGTTCATCCAGCCTCCACCGTGCGCTACTCCACCGGCTACTGTTCAACCACCCCTCCACGGGTACCCCTCCACCGTCTACTGTTCATCCAGCCCTCCACACCACGGGGTCCTGTTCATCCACCCCTCCATGGGCACCCCTCCATCGTCTACTGTTCATCCAGCCCTCCACACCACGGGGTCCTGTTCATCCACCCCTCCACGGGCACACCTCCACAGTCTACTGTTCATCCAGCCCTACACACCACGGGGTCTTGTTCATCCAGAGGCAACGCCACCGCTCAATGTTCATCCAACCCCCGCCCTCCCGCAATGCTCACTGTTCATCCAATCGATCGGCTTCAGTTAGCAGCAGTAGCGAAGGAATCGTTCGATCGGGTTCAGTTAACAGCCATCGATCGATCGCTCGGGTTCAATAACGCGTAGCCTGCAGTGCAATCGCTCGGGTTCAGTTAGAGCCCAACGCCTCGCTCGGGTTCAGTTAAAGCCAATGCCTCGCACACACGCGCGTACGTGTACGAGAGAAACGCGCATCGCTCGGCCCCCGACCTCCCACTATAACCGGGAACTCCCCGAAATTTTCCTCGCCCTCGCTTCTACCACGGTTTTTTCCATCATGGACGGCCCAAAGAATGTCATGCAGCTACGTCTCCGGCCCGCCCAGGATGAAAAGCCCATTTTCTGTCATGATTTTTTGTCATAGAAGTAGGAACCCATCACATCTATGATGATACCAGGTTTTGTCATAATTATCGTCATAGAAGTGTCATATGTATGATAGAAAAAAATTTGTTTGACCCAAAATGTCATGGATGTGTCTTTTTTTGTAGTGGGATCCACAACGTGAATGAGATAAACAAAAAGTTTGATTACAAGAACCGTCTCGACAAGAAAGACTTGGTGAGTGTTGTGCCCACATGATCCATCTCTTTTAGTTGGCACCCACAGCATGTTCAGTTGCACATGACACATTTGTTAGTTGGCACATACTTGTTGCAACCTGTTTTTAACTTGACCAAGTCTTTTACTGTTTTTTCGTAGCTACAGCCTGTATCTGTGTCTGAAATCGTTCACGCTTGCAGGTCATGCTGCCAGTGCTCGAGTGCGCTGATGTAACCGATAAGAAGGGAGGGAGGCATTATTGGGTCTTCAATGTCAACTTGAGGGATGGACGCTTTGAATTTCTTAACTCAAACAGGATGCTGGACAACATTGAGCTGATGACTGCCGCCTCTACCATCGCGGGGGCAGTACGCCAGCTATGGAGGAAGTATTACCCAAAGTTCAGCATCGAGCACTTCCAGATTATTGACATTGACGTACCGAAGCAGCTCGGCAAGTAAGACAATAAGCATGGCTCTCTTCTCAATATCTTACCATCATTTTGTAGTTTTTAAATTTTTAAGCATGTGCAATCTTTAGTTTTTTAAGACACAGTACTAGTCTGCAATCTGTTTATCATTTTTATGAGTTTCTAATGGATTATCTAGCCAGTTGCAGAGTGGCACAGTTGCACAGAGTGCATTATCTTTATTGGTTTTAATTTTATGTGACAAATTTTCTTTTCTTGCCCATCGCAGTAATGAGTGTGGTTTGTTCGCACTGCTTAACGCCACCGAGTGGAACGGTAGCCAACTGCCCAACTACGAACCCAAGGAAGTACTCAACATCAGGAAGAAGCTGGCATATGATTGGGTCACCAACACGCACAACACCACCCCATGGAGGAAGTTGCTGAGATACGACAAGGACTAGGTCAGTACTCTTTTTCTTTCTCTGCTCCATGGAGGAAGTTGCTGGTTTGCACAATTTTTAAGCAGATTTTGTAGTTGCACACTAGTAGTAATTTCGTTTGCAAGTCAATATCATCACTTTTGTTGATACATTAGGAGCATTGGACATACAATTGTTCAACAACTAAATATTTAACCAGTTGCCAACAAAGGCACAAATAGCAACCTTTTTTACACAGTGCATGAACTAATTCAAGGAGCATAAATTAGATGAAGAGAAATCATAGATGTTGAATGTGTCCACTTGGTCCCAACATTGCTAAAAAAACATCATTCTTTTCCTTTTTTGTCTCAAAGTTAAAAACGATGAAACAGAATCACAGTAGCCTGAGTGGACACACACCAGCAGTGTGATCTGTAGATTAGCACTGGCTGCATTTGTTTTTCTTCTTTGGGTGTAGCTCCAGTGCCGATTTGTACCATCGACTCTTTGCCCTATCCTTTGTAGTAGACCTTGGAGGATCCCTGGGCACAAAATCATCAGAAGCTTGTGCAGGGGATGCAGCCTCCAACGGGGCAGTAGGACCATCACGATCACCTGTGTAATAATCATATAAAAAATTAGTATTTTTTTGTTGTGCAACCAGCACTGATGTTCTCTGCAACCACACAGCCCATGTTGTGCAACTAACTGGTTGTTGTGTGTAAGTTAAGTTGAAAAAAAAACACATGTAGTAGCACGGCCCGTCATGGTACTTGGATTGTAATTGCCTATGGGCAGAACAGGAAAAACTTAGATTTTTAGCTTGATCCTCAAACTAACACAGCGCACGCAATAGGGCAGCATGTTCTGTGCAACTGGGCACTATGATATGTGCAACTGAAGTCACACACCCTAGTTTTGTTGGGAGTTGGGGAAGGTATTTTACCTGGGTGATGAGCCCCCTGAGTCCTGCCTGTAGGTCCATTGGGAGTAGCACGCAGGGCACTGCTAGTTGGGCCAGGCGGGAGAGGAGGTCTATGAGGGTTGGCATCACCTATAGCCAGAACAGGACAAACAAGTTAGTTGTGTTATCTTTGACGCTCGAACTAACACAGTGTGCGCAACTAGGTAGCCTGTTTTCTGTGCAACTAAGCACCATGATGTGTGCAACTGGAGTTACAGACCTAGTTTAATGGGGAGTTGGGGCAAGTAATTACTTGGACGATGAGCCCCCTGAGTGCTGCCTGTAGGGCCATTGGGAGAAGCACGCGAGGGAGGAGGTGGCAGAGGATGCCGTGTACAGCCAGGAGGTGGAGGAGGTCCTTGAGGGTTAACATCACCTATATCCAGAACAGGAAAAACAAGTTAGTTGTGTTATCTTGATGCTTGAACTAAGACAGCATGCGCAACTAGGCAGCCTGTTCTATGCAACTGGCCACAATGATGTGTGCAACTGGGCACAATGATGTGTGCAACTGAAGTTACACACCTAGGTAGATCAGGAGTTGGGGCAGGTAATTACCTGGATAACGAGCCCCTAATTGCTGCTTGGAGGTGGAGGAGGTCCTCGAGGGTTGCCATCATCTGATGGCCCCGTGGCAGCAGTCGGTTTTTTTTCTTGGACTTGTTCAGGTGGCCGATCTCGGTACGTGCTGCGCGCATATGCTTGTATACAATAGCTTGTGCTAGATCAGAACCACTCGCAAACTTTGCTAGTTTCCAAAAACCGTATATCATGTTCCTCTCCCTTATCTGCTTCTTTGATTGAGGAGGCATTTCATCCGGTTGCTCATAACCAGTCCCTGGCGCACTAGGTACAGCAGTAGGTGTCCACCGTCTTAGCAGGTACCTTTCCAGTATGACATCAACTCCAATATGGGTGAACACCTTGAGGATGTGGCAACAGAGGATGCCGTCCTTGTCCATTTTACAGCACTCACACAAATAGGAACCCTCCTCCACCCTTGCCTGCACCAAGTAGTTTCGAGAACCATATTTGGCAACAAATTCCTGGTTCGGTCTGAGCTCAAATATATCTGCACCAACTTGGAATGCATTATAACGTCCAATCAGCTCAAACTCTTCTCTGAACTTGCGGTAAAGGTCCCTAGTATAGGTTTTGTAAGCTTGCTTCTCTATTGGACCACAGCTCAATCTCAAGGTGTTCTGTCCTGTAATCATTGCAGCCTTCCTTGGCAAGGATGTGGTTCTGGATTTTTTTTCATATTGCTTGACGAAGTTCAGCATTGAGTTGTCTGGGTTCACATATCTTTTCAGGACGGCGTTGAACCCCTGACTACGCTGTGTAGACTGTAGGAACGGGAAGAACATGTGTTTGAAGTAGCACGGCACCCAAGTTGACCTGTATTCGTACAACTTCTCAAAGTGCATGTGTGTCATAGCCTCGTACTTCACCATTAACCCAGCCCAATTCTGCTCAAACTTGTCTATAGTGAAGCTGAATTCAACACGCTTGTTGAAATCATCAGAGAGTCCTGGATTCCGGCACAGCAGCCAACCAACTTTTTCCTGAGCCTTTTTCATGATGTGCCATCGACAACAGCGGTGCACTGTGGTTGGAAAGATGCTCTGTATTGACTGCCTCATTGCACCATCCTGATCGGTGATGAAGTTGTCAGGAGGTTTGCCATCCATAGCCTCTAGGAATGCTCCAAAGACCCAATCAAAGCTCGATGCCAACTCCTGCCTCACAAACGTGCAACCCAGCATGAAAGATTGGCCATGTCGGTTTATTCCTATGAAGGGCGCAAACGGCATATTGTACATGTTGGTCATGTAGGTGGTGTCAAACGATATACAATCGTGGTACGCCTCCGCATAAGCTTTTCGAGCTAAGCCATCCACCCAAAATATGTTGACAACTCTGTCCTCTTCATCATATTTCACCTTATAGAAGAAGTCTGGATCGGTTTTTTGTATGTCCTTGAAGTGCACAATTGTCTCAATCAGATCACCCTCCTTTGTGTCATCTCTACGGAAACTTGTACAAAGATTTGTTATTGCCTTTGGTACGAATGGCACCATCATCTCAGATCCATAGAACTCTGCCATTACATGCATCATACGTCCTGCATAATACAAAAACAAACAGTATATCCTTTTTTTAGTTGCACAAATGCACACATCCAGCTGCACAGTAATAGGACATGTGTTGGCACAAAAGATAATCGCAGGAAATGGACACCTAGTTGCACCTTTTTAAAAACACTTTTGCACTTTTTGCATACAGGACATTGTGTAGTTGCACAGTAAAGATATCTAGTTGCACAACAAGCACCAAAAGTGATATACAAACAGCATGGGAAGTTGGACACCAGTTGCACAGTTAAGTCATTTCAGTTGCATAGTAGTACCATAACAGTTGCACACTGGACTGCCTAGAGGAAAACTTAATTCTTTAAGGGATGGATCATGTGCACGAATGCGCACATCCAGCTGCATAGTAATAGGACATGTGTTGGCACAGAAGATAATCGCAGGAAATGGACACCTAGCTGCACCTTTTTAAAAACACTTTTGCACTTTTTGCATATAGAACATTGTGTAGTTGCATAGTAAAGACAATCTAGTTGCACAACAAGCACCAAAAGTGATATACAAACAGCATGGGAAGTTGGACACCAGTTGCACAGTTAAGTCATTTCAGTTGCACAGTAGTACCATAACAGTTGCACACTGGACTGCCTAGAGGAAAACTTAATTCTTTAAGGGATATAGAAAAACACCACACCTGTAGTCAAGTTGCAGTTATACAAGATGCGCAGAAACTCCTTTTCATCAGGTGAGATGCCTTGGTGGGATCTCAAGTATTTGGACAATGAAGGTTTGTTCATGAGCGGATGATTGTGGTCACGAACAAAGTGCGTCACCTCCCATCGCCCATCTATCAGCTTCAACAACATTTTTGCTTTGCACTGAGTCTGCTTTATTGTCTCACGTTTGTGCTTCTTCTTCTTCTTACTAGTACCAGCCTCCTCTTCAACAAATATTGGAGGTTCTTCTTCCATCTCCTCATCACTGTCAACAGATTTTGGATCTGGAATAGGGTCCAGGACAGGAGGAGCCTCAGCTCCTCCATCATCAGCTTTGGGCTTCTTGAACTTGTTGCAGCAAAACTGTTGTTTTATCAATTCATTGGTGCGGGGTGTCCGTCTAGATGTGTTCATCTTGATAGAGAAACCCATCCGTAGTGCGTAGCTGTTGTAGTGATCCTTAGCAATTTGAAGGTTGTCAAACCTCATGCCAACATAGGGTTTCATAGGTTGAGAACCAGCCCCATCCTCTCCTTCTTCTTCTTGCACAGCTCCGTCAACAGCCCCAGCTCCTAGCTCAGTCCTGGTTGGACCAGGAATATTTGCCTCGGTTCCCGTGTCATCTAGAGTATGGCTCTCTGACTGCAAAGACACCACTACAGGGGCACCACGGTCTGATGACTGGCCTGCCACATTGTCATGGCCCATAGGGTTACCATCATGACTTGCATGCGTGTAGTAAACAGATCGACCATTTTCTGTCCATTTTCCTTGTTGTATGTTGGGTTGCTGCTGATCCGTATCACGAGGAAGCTCATTGAGATCAGGAGGCAACTCATTGAGATCAAGCATTTTTTTTCCTTTTTTTGGATGCTACCACACACTCCCTGCACATATTAAAAAAGTAGAAATTGATGTCATCTATTGGTAACCACAGAAAAGAGTGTTTCAAACAACCTAAAAACTTAGTAAACAGGCAGTTGCACACCATTTTGTGACAATATTAGTTCTAAAAGCAACATGACTATAGCATAATCTTTATTATAACAGTTATGAATTTTTTTGTTTGCACAGAGTTGTTGTGTTAGTTGTACAGTTTGCAGTAAATAGCTGGCAAGAGCATGACTTCTTTTTACTACAGAGTTTTCTGACTTTTTCCCTTTGTTTTGTTGCAATGATCTGTAGGTTTTCTGTGTTGGCAAGGAGCTGTTTCAGATTTTTCTGCACATAATTTGATGTTACATTTGAGACGGAAAATCCAGGTGAAAGAAGAAGAATTGGAGGACAGATTATAGTTATGTATTTTCATCGTTGTTATGTTTTTAGTTCCAGTATATTGAACATATTTTTACACTATAGCTTTGTAATAGGTGCGGGACCAGAATATATGTGTGGGACAAGATTATATGCATGAATATGTTAATATGATTTGTGGCTTCATTAGCCATGGACAAAAGTTCTTGTGTTTTTGCTGTCGCACTACGGATTTCTGGTTTCGCTAGAATAGACGTCTCAATTGCCAGCATGCATTTTTTCCACTTGGCCAGCATGCATATTCAGTTGCACATTCAATGTTTTTAGTTGGCTAGAATAGATGTCTCAGTTGGTCAGATTGCATTTATTTCAGTTTTTGGCCAATATGCATGTTTAGTTGGACAGTTAATGTATTCAGTTGGTTAGAATAGATGTCTCAGTTGGCCAGGATACATTTTCTCAGTTTTGGCCAACATGCATGTTTAGTTGGCTAGAAAACATGTTTTTATTTGCACATATACTACAGTTTTGGCTAGCATGCATGCCGAGTACACGTGAGGTACAATGCTTGTTTTAGTTTTGGCTAGCATGCATGCCGAGTTGCCAAAATATAGGTTCAGTTGGTTGGGATGCATGTTCAGTTGCACATTTATGAATTTTTCGTTGCACATATCTATTGGACAGTCAATTTGTTCATTTGCAAACAATAACTACAAGTTGGTAGAATGCATGTTTAGTTTTTTGCTACAATGCTTGTTGAGTTGGCTTTAATCATGTTTTAATTGGCCAGATAACTGGTTTTTAGTTGGCTTGTTTAACACATTCAAGGTGGGAGAAACTTGTTTGGCATGCATCAAGTAGTTTTTGGCTTGTTTAACACATCCAGCAGTAACATCAAGTAGGCTGGTGTGATGTGCCAGATTCACCTCTTTTTTGAAGCAGCTTCTCCATGGATTTGTCCTAGACCCATGAAGAAGGGGGTTTACATATGCCTACATATATGCAGTAGAAGAAAGGGGGGAGTGAAGAGGGGCAGAGGGGGCTTACCTACTTGATGTTACTGCCTGGTATGGCTCTGACCACCCTGCCCTTAGATCTCCTTTTTTGAAGCAGCTCCTTCTTCTACTTTGGGGCTCCCATGGCGGCTGTGTAGGAGGAGGAAGAAGGGCTGGGGGCGATTCTGTTGGATCTCTTTCTGGCGTGCAGAAGAAGAAGATGGCAGCATGGGAGGGGTTGGGGCGAGCGGGCGTGGGGGCGAGCTGGGGACAGTTGGCCACGTGGGGGGGGGGGAGATTCTGTTCGATCGGTCGATTTGGTGGTCGCTCGATTGGTCGGGATGGTGGCCTCTTCCTTTTCTGTTTCACGGGGGACAGGAAATTACCTTTTTCGGCCAGCCGCTCGATCGCGCTAGTGGGCAGCCGGCCGCCCACTAGACGCGTCCTAAGAACATTAGGCCGGGTGGAGCGGTTTCTATGAGATAAGGCGCCATCATCACCCGCATCCGGCGCTTTCGCTCGATCCCTCGCGAGCTGAGCGTGCGTAGGCTACCCCGCTTCCGTTGGATCCACACGCGATGGGCACGCGTAGGCTTGATCCCACCACAGGTCGTCCGCGTGGCCCACTTCGCCTGAATCGAGCGGCCGCCACATCCGCTAGCTTCCGACGGCGCGACGCATCCTCTCAAGTCTCGACCACCCTGATTCGCTCCTGTGTTGAGGAACGGGAGCGCTTGTATGAGTGGGCCTTCCCTTTGTTGGGCCGAGGGAAACCCAATTAATCATAGGGGTCCAAAATAGCTACCGGAGTAGCTGCCCATGCGACTTCAGGCCCAGTTCGCGCTAAACTTCAGATCGACGACCAGGAACGTTTAACAACAGAAATCAAACAGCCAGAAATGCCTAATTCGTGAGAGGGCAGGGATTAGGTGCAGTTTTACTATTCTTAATAAGCAAGGGTGACGCTGGAAAGGAGCCGGCGGCCGGTAGGACGTCCTGGAGACGGGGCGGTCGAGGGCGGCCACCGGCAAGCTGGTTGACGTCTGGGAGATCACGGGAACTGCTCGTGATGAAAATACGCCATGGTGTTTCTAAAACTAGCAAAAGCGGTCAGGGGAAGAAGGCATCTAGGGCTATTATCAAACGAATCATACGTACCCGGTGCGACCGGCCGAAATTTCTCAAGATAAGAAATGTTTCCCCCACAAGAAAAAAAAAGAGATAACAAATGTTTGCTGAACCAAGTCGGACATGAAACAACATCATGAGTTGCAATTCTCAAACCATGCATGGCCAGAATGCAAGTGCCATAAAGATTATAAATAGATGCTTCTCATCTTGTGATTCAGTCTCAATATATCAAGAAGATTTTTGCATCAAGCTGACCAGACCATTTAGACAAAAATGTTTTGCCTGGCCTTTGTTTCTGTCACGGCGGTAATTTTCTCCAGCAAACTTCCTGGATGGTGCCATCAGACAGGCAAACTCGAAGATTTGAAACATGGACACTGCAACAGGGTAAAGAGAAGATGCAACAAAAGGTGTTGCCTCCTGGTTTTAAACCAAGCTCAGGTCCAACTACTCATCCAAAAGAACGCGCAGCAGCTAAAATCCATTTTCATGAGTTTCACCAAACAACAAACACGCAGGCTTCCAGTACAGTACCAAAGGATAGAAAGCTGGAAACTGATTATGGCGGTAACAACTAACAGGGCTGTCGTTACAGACATATTCAGAGAGACATGAGGCTTCAGACCACCATCACAAGCGAGCATGTATCGCATCCCAAGCGGTGTCAGGGGGACGCCTGGTTCTGCGGTAGACCGAGGCAAGGGACGCATAGGCTTCTGGAAACTGAAACCTATACAAAACATGACGATGCAATAAGTTTGGTTTCGAATTCCAAGATCTCAACTGACATAGACGGATAATAGCTTGGCTAGCAGTTTGATGTAGAAGAACTATCATGCAACTTTAGCAACTGTTTTTTCTCTCAATGTGGCATCGACCAAATTTTATTTTTTTACACAAAAGTTTAGCATTGTGACAGCAACATATTACGTATATGATCACTCAGATACATCAGCACTCAAGAGGGTTTCAGACTTCAGACACTAGTGAGACAGGCATGCAATTTGGCCATCAAACACTAGTCATGAAACTGACAACAGGCTAGTAAGAACACTGAAACAAATGAGGCAGTACACTATCACCCCTCAGTTGAAGATTTTTAGAAAATTTAATGTGCCAACTAGAGAAGGGGAGCCTTGGCGCAGTGGTAAAGCTGCTGCCTTGTGACCATGAGGTCATGGGTTCAAGTCCTGGAAACAGCCTCTTACAGAAATGTAGGGAAAGGCTGCGTACTATAGACCCAAAGTGGTCGGACCCTTCCCTGGACCCTGCGCAAGCGGGAGCTACATGCACCAGGTTGCCCTTTTTTTAATGTGCCAACTAGAACAAGAGCAAAGATAAAACTCAATTTCAAGACGAAAATGACTACTATTTCCATCAGTAATTAAACAGTAAAAGAACACAGGATCAAACCCAAATGATTTTTTTGCATGGATGGAACAGATTTAAGACACAACCGATTTATAGGCACAACGGCAGCAGTAACTATTGTATTATCACCAGTAATAACAAAGCAATTAATTTCGGTGAAACCTAACAGTCGTTCTGAACTACGCCAGCACACAATCCAATAATGGACACTGAATATAAATAGATTTCAAAAGGGTCTCATAAACTCGAGTGTTATTTAATTCCAACAGAGGTGATAAAACAAGTAGGAATATCATAGGAAAAAATGAAGAAATGACAAAGGTTACTTACAGTATGAGTGATGCTAATTTGATCACGAAGTATGCCACATGTACTCAAGAACTTCAGAATTTTGTGAACTCCCTCATCGACCTTTCTACATTCAATGTTGACAACCTTAAGGTGGGAGCATACAAATGATTGTTCTATCTTTTCTTCTGCTCCTGTTGCTCTAACGAATTTCTGTGATACAATTTAGTTAGATCAACAGAATATACATAACAGTTCCTTTAACAATACAACAATGTCTTCATATATATATATATATATATATATAGGTTATACCTCAGTGCTACCAAGCTGAAGAGTGAGCACCTCAAGAACTGGAGAGTGTTGGAGAATGCACAGTAGGTCAATAGTCGTAAACCACTCATTGAGTGATAGAGTCTTTAGTTTGTCAAATATGGGGCAGCATTCTAAATCCCATCTATAGATAAACTGCACAAATAGCAAGCAAACAAAATGGAACTTTGAGACTCTAGAAGAAATCATTTCCGGTAGTAGGAACATTGGGTAGATACTTTAATTTCAAACTACCAAATAGCAAAGGAACAAAAAAGAACAGTGAGACTCAAGAAGGCGAAACAATTTAAGTAAGTAGGAAGTTTGGGTAGATACTTTAATTTCAGGCATAAGGAAAGACAGAACTACAGCTCAAGCCCTGGAAATACATTTTATCCAATCAAGCTACAATGTTATAAAAATTATTAATTTAAAACCCATTGGTAGAGATAAAAGTAGCAACCTGTGGTAATGAGAACAAGTATATGCAGGTCTAACAGTGGACAGAGATGTTACAGAGAATCCATGCTTGGCACATAACAAAAAGAGTGAAAAAGGAAGTAAGTGTAAATGTACCAGTTCTAAATAAGCATTGCCTACCAACTCCAAACTCACAGCATTGGACAAACCATGGAGAAGCACACCCTCGTCAACTGGTAAGCACGACAGCTGCAGTCCTCATACTCACAGTTCTGCCGGTTACTATGACAAGAATAAAAAGGGCAACCTGGTGCATGTAGCTCCCGCTTGCGCAGGGTCCAGGGAAGGGTCTGACCACTTTGGGTCTATAGTACGCAGCCTTTCCCTACATTTCTGTAAGAGGCTGTTTCCAGGACTTGAACCCATGACCTCATGGTCACAAGGCAGCAGCTTTACCACTGCGCCTATGACAAGAATCATAGCAACTATTGTGAAGCCAAACATAAGCTGTTTCTAGAGATGGCATGTATTCAAGGGAAGGGGTCAAGCCATCAAAATTATCAAGTTGCAGTGAGATAAGACCCGGGGTAAATATCCGAATGTGAAACTTCGTAGGGAAGGAACAGAAGTCGGTAATGCAGAGACGCTTTAGCGATTTGGAAGATATCCTGCGTGCATCAATGTAGCAATCTTGCATCTCTAGTTCCTCCAATACCGAGCAGCGCGAGAAATTCAGAGTGGAGCGTTTTAGGTCAACCCGTTTAAGGTGTAGGATCTTCAAGTGCTGGGAGATGAGAGGCACATCGAGTACTAGTGGGTCATACTCGACGTCATTATCATCATCTTCTTCAGTAGCAACACTGAGCAGGAGCTCCTTAACTTGGCACTTTAGAGCGTACTGGATCAACAGCATGGTGTTTGTGTATGTGCGCTCATCATCATCATCATCAAGACAGCCAACGATCTTGCACTTGTCGAGAGGTGAGTCCCCGCGGAGGTGGATGAAGAGGTTCACCAGCTGTTTGAAACGTTCGGAGCTCGGGAAACTCGACTGGTCAAAGATGAGTGGCAGGCTGGTGGTGCGCCTCCAATGGTCACGCCACCCGGTGTCGAGCACGCAAGTCTGCAGGGCATCAGCCGCAGGCAGAAAGGACAGCACGTGCCGAAGGAGGTCGTCAGGGAGGTCACCGAATTGACCCTTGCCGCTCGCCGCTGTCTTGCTGAGCATTCCGTCGAACAGGTGACGCGCCCTGCTGGAGCGGAAGAAAGAAGGAATCAGCAGAAGAAAAATGGGGAATGCAGAATCACCAGATCGGGGAATCCAACAGGCAGCACCACCTGAGCTCGACCCGTGAATCCGAGAGCAGGCGGGCACCGACGTCTCCAAGCTCGTCGAGGGGAGCTCCCGCGGCCAAGCCCTGCCCCGATTTCTTCCGGAGCCGCCGGAGCTCGCCCCGTCCGTGAGCGAGAGGTGGGCGGCGCGAGCAGACGAGCAGTTCGAGCGCGGAGCAGGTGGGGCGGGATTCAACAATGAGGAGGAGCGCCGCCGCGGGTGGATACTGGAAAGTGAAAATGGCCGCGGCGTTGTGGTGACGGACACAGAATCCTATTTTGTCTAGGCAGGCCCGGTCTAGCGAGCGGCCGGCTGCTGGCTACACTTTGCGAGCGAACGGCCTAAAATTGCAAGTTTTGGTCCCTTGATAATCTATAAATAGCAATTATCTAGTGTGTGTTTTTTTTTGTCACTTAGTGAATATTTTTGTTAGTATTAAATGTGTACAGCAAATGCGTACAGACTAGTACTCCCTCCGTTTCAGTTTACAAGTCATGCGCGTATACCTAGGTTGTCAATTTTATCACCCTAATATAAACTATATAACGCAAAAATTATCCCTTTTGAAAATAGACAATCTGAAGTTTATATTAATATACTTTTTATAATATATGACTTGTATTAGGTTGGTCAAATTGATGACCTAGGGGTACGCGCACGCCCTGTAAACTGAGAGAGAGGGAGTATGTGAAACACATTTATTCTCGCCTCTTAAATCTTTAAAAAGTCATATCTTTTAAACCACAGGTTGGAATTCAGATCCGTTTTCACATTTGGATTAATCGCAACGAGATCTTCGAAACTAGATCCCGCATGAGTATGTTTTGACGAATTTTTTATGCCAATTTTGGTGCTATATGGTGCAAGTAAAGTACTGCACTGTGCAACTAGACTATATTGCCGCGCCAATCGAGTATATGTGTGTAACTAGTCCTGCCGACTAAATACCAATACGTGTGCAACTAGTGTCCTGTCAACTAAACATCAATGTGTGTGCAACTAGACTATATTACAAGCCAACTAAGCATATGTGTGTGCAACTAGTCTTTCTGCCAACTAAACATCAATGTGTGTGCAACTAGACTATGTTACAAGCCAACTAAACATCAATGCATGTGCAACTAGACTACATTACAAGCTATGACAATTCATATGCGACTCTGCGGACCAGATTGTGCAACTCTGTGGCCATGCATGTGCCAACTAGGACTACTATGTGTGCAACTACAACTACTGTGGATGCAGCTCTAAAAAACTGGGTTTGAAAAAATTGCACCATACATTACTAAAGTTGCACAGTGCAGTACTGAAGTTGCACAATATAGCGCCAAAGTTGGCATCAAAAAAATTCGTCGAAACATACTCATGGGGGATCTAGTTTCAAAGATCTCGTCGCAAAGAATCCAACGATAAAAACGAAACTGAATTCCGACGTGTGGTTTAAAAGATATGGCTTTAAAAGAATTTGAAATCCCAAAATAAAAGTACGTGAATCTGTTTTCTTTAACTCATGAGACTAGTGTGAACACATTTAATGCCAGCACCCACATGCGCTACGAGACAAAAAATACACATGCATGTGTGTGACAGACGTGGCCGCTCGCGAGCGCCAGATAGTGCGCGTGCACTTTCTAGTATTTAGGTTTTGTCTAAGAGCATCTCCAGCCGTTGGCCCACCAGGAGGGGCTAAAAATCGCCCCTGGGGCGCACCGGCGCTAACCCGCGCGCTGGGGGCGTGATGCCCCCCAGTCGCTGCTCCCCGCCGCCCGCCCTCGCAGTTCTACATGCCGAGTAGGCTATAGAACCGCGTGTAGTCGTCGCCGTCGTCATCGTCGTCATCGTCGCCTCCTCCGCCGCCGTCGTCCCTGCTGCATCCCTCCCCCGGTTGGCGCGGCGGGTTGGACGGTTCGGGGGCGGCCTCCTCGTCGTCGCTGTCGAGGATGAAGACGTCGTGCTCGTCCTCGCGCCCGCGCTTGCGGGCTTCGATATCCTCCAGGGCCCGGCGCTGCCGGACCATCTCGTCGCGGAGGTAGTCGTTCCGCGCCCACTGCAGGGCGTCCTCGTCAGAGAAGCCACGCCGGGCTATCTCCTCGTACTTCGAGGGGAGGCTGGGCTCCGGCTTGGGCTCGACGAGGACGAAGCGGCCGGATGGGGGGTTGGAGTCGCTGATGCGGACGCGGGAGGAGCTGCGGGTGCGCGCGCTGACCGGCGTGTCCTGGGGCTCCGGCTTGACAGGGCGGAGGCAGGGAGAGCCCGACGAGCGGCCGGACGAGGAGGAGGACGCGTCGGGCCGCTCCATGCGCCTCGGCGTCCAGGAGCTCCCACGGTGGCGTGAGAAGGTCGGGGGAGCGGGGTACTCGAGGCGCGGCATGTTGCCGCCCTCGATGTACTCGAGGACGGCCTCCAACGTGCGGTCGGGTACGCCCCACCACCGGCGCTGGCCCTCGGAGTTGAGCCTGCCGGAGGGCACGACGCCGTTCGTCGCCTCGAGCTGCTCGGCGTGTCGGCGGAGGAAGTAGGGCTCCCAGAGCGGGCTGTCGGGGGTGTACCGCGGGCCTTCCCTCGCCGCCCGTGGCAGGGACGCGCGGATGCGTGCGATCTCCGCACGCCGCGCCACCCCGGTGGGCGGTGGTGGCACGGGCACGCCGGCGGCGCTGATCCTCCATGACCCGGGCACCCACATGTCCGGCGGGGCCGGGTACTCGGCCTCGATGGCGGCGGCCGAAACCATTCGCCGCCGCGCCGTCGCCTGGGAAGCGCTCGGCCATCCTTCTGAGCTGGAGAGGGCGAGAGGAGGAAAAGGGAGAAGTGGGCGCGTTGGCGGTGTAGTGTGCGTGCGTATCTCCGGCGCGCTGGTCCTCGGCTTATATAGGCGGAAGCGCCGCGCGGTAGGCTGGCTGGCGCGTTACGCGTGGCGGGAGACGTGGCGGCCGAGGGGACGCGCGTCGCCCGGACTTCATTGCGCCGCCCGTGAGGCATCAATGGAGGCTGACCGGCGCGGCAGCGCGCGCAGCTTTGGCATTGATTCGCCGCGGGAAACAAGGCGATGAGGACGACGAAACGGCGAGAGGGGAGCCGAGTCGCTGACGCGGCTGGCCCACGGCGCTTTAGCGCCATAAAAGATTCTCCCGGCGCCCCCAAGCGACCCCCAGCGCGCCGGGTTTGGGTTGGGTCCGCCGGCGCCAATTTCGCCCCGAGCCGGCGAAAAATGGGCCCCTGGGGACGCGACTGGGCCGATTTTTTGGCGTCG
This sequence comes from Triticum aestivum, assembly GCF_018294505.1. Classification (NCBI taxonomy): domain Eukaryota; kingdom Viridiplantae; phylum Streptophyta; class Magnoliopsida; order Poales; family Poaceae; genus Triticum; species Triticum aestivum. Next base: position 689,653,768 of record NC_057810.1, read on the forward strand.
GCGGCCGAAAAATCGTCTGGGGGCCTTGTTGGGGGCGCGGCTGGAGATGCTCTAATGCGTTTGGTTGCTCGAGCCGATTTCGGCGTGTTTACATAAGACTGAGGAAAATAGCCTATAAATTAGGGATTGCATACTGTTTGGTTACCCGTATATATAGGTTAGCTGTATGAGGCAACAAATTTTGACCCGTTGTTTGGTTGGCCACATAGCATTAGGCACACATATGACATGTTGTTTGTGTTGTCATCACTTCTCATTAGTGATGACCTTACCACACACAATCTTAACAATTTCACTCATAGCTACGAAACAAATTATGGTTCGTTCTAACTACTATCAAATGAAAATACACATTATTAAGAGCGAAATGGCTAAATGGGGAAAGTTCATCATCCCTCCTCTTCCTCTTACCTCTTCCGCTGTTGTTGTTATTCCTCTTCGTCTTCCTCTTCTGCTGTTGCTCTTACTCTTCTTCTTCTTTAGATTCTTGTCTGACCTCTGTTATCCCACATTGCGTGTGCCCACTCCAGCCTTTTGTTCTTCCAGGCTTCGTTGTCAAATGACTCAACACCATTGCCACCGAGGTCAAGATCGTTAGGCGTCACCTCTCCTTCCTTGGGCACAAGTTCATCAACACCTCATTGGAGGATCCAGTTATGCAGAATGCAACATGCAAGAACAAGCTTGACCGGGTAGGGTAAGGGTGGAATGGCTTCTGATCCAGGATTTTAAACCTATTCTTCAGAGCTTCAAATGCCGTCTCAACTGTTACTCTAAGGCTGGAGTGTCTGAGATAGAACAGTTCCTAAGGAGTCCTAGGATAGTTCCTACCAGAGACCTCGTTCAGATGGTACCTAGTTTTCCTGAAGGGTGAAAGAACACCTGGCCGACATGCATAGCCAGCATCTCCTAGGTAGAACTTGCCATCAGGACGACAGATGTTTTCACTGAGTATGTTAGCATCATGTGCTGACCCTTCCCAGTCAGCCAGCACATAGGTGAACTTCAGATCGAAGTCAACAACAGCAAGCACATTCTGACATGTGTAGTGCTTCCTCCCCCTGAATGTTGCAGCTTGTGACCTCGGCACTCTAGCAGTGACATGAGTATCATCTATTGCCCCAATGCAATCCTGAAACAGCAATACAATATTGTGTTAGTGCTCACCTTGAACTATCCAAGCATATCAAGCAATGAACTACATACGCAGTGCTCACCTTGAAGTATGGATACCATCTTGAGCTTGTGCGAATCTTGGTAGGAGTCTGACCAGTTGGTGACTTGATCATCTCTCCTCTGAGCTCCCCAACAGCGTACGACACTTGCTTAAAGTACCTTGAGATGGTCTCCATTGACCTCCTGAACGTGTTGTGGATAACCCTAAACCTATGGTTAAGGCCAACAATATGAAGGAACATGACGACTTGCTCTTTCACACTGGCGGATGCTATCTTCTAGCAGCCCCCTGGTCCTAAAGGTCTGAACAAGTCTGGCAAATGGTGCCTTTCATTCTAAGCATCCACAGATCATGTGTGTCGTTGCAGTTGGATATGTAGTTCAGATTAGCGATCATCTCCTGCTCCCGCATAAGCAGTCGAGCATATCTGATGAGAGGCCTCTCAGCACGACGAACAACTCGCTTGTGCATGAACATGACCCATGCCTGAATCACAGCTATCATTGCTCCTTCCTGAAGTACCAGCCGCATCCGTGCATCCATAACCTAGTCTACATCGAGGGTGCGTTGAGCAACGGGGAAATCGATCCTACACCTTGCCTAACGGCCTAACAACGCACTTAACATAGGGGAGAGGCGGTGTTGCTTACCGGTATCGGAGACGAGGACGATGAAGTGGGGGGGGGGGGCATGGCTGAGTAAAGGACAATCAGATGGTGGCCAAATGGAAGGGCAACATCAGCTCTTACTGTCGGATCTGCCGCCGCCGCCGCTTGCACAGATCTGAGTCGCTGTCGCCAGTGGTGGTGAGGCTAGAGGAAGTGGTTGTCCTAGATGCAGCGGTGACCGAATAAATGGGCGGGGGTGAGCCTAGATTTAGCATCGTGCCACCGCACCCGATTTCCATCTCCTGGCACCCCCACTCGCTTTTGCCTTGCCCCCCCCCCCCGGTGTGCGAGCCAGGCTGAAGGCTGCTTTAAGCTTCGTGCGGATGCGAGCAAGGCCATTGCATTCACAACCAAACGCACATCTCGTGGTCCAAGCGGGCCTGGTTGCGATTTTGTGGGCAACCAAACGCATCCTTAGACTCGCGTCTTACTTACGCCAACTGGTGCCTTTCTCTAAGAGTGTTTTCATCCAATCCAAAAGCATAAAAGGCCACTATGGAATATACATGAGGTAATATCACCACAGGTCATAGAAGTTGTGTTGGATGTTCAGTTTGGTGATAGAACTTTAAAAATATGGATTTGTGGTCATTTAACTTGCATTCTCGTGCAAATACGGTCACTTTATTCGTATCTGGACGTATCCTGCGGTTACTTGGCAAGCCAACATGGCTATGGTCCACTGTCATTGACCGGAACCATTTGTGCAGAAACACCCCACGTTTGTATTTAATTGCACAGAAGCCCCCTTATCAGCACATGTGGGTCCTGCTTGACAGTGAAATGAGAACTAAAAATGTGCCGTGCACGTCACGCTTGACATAGAATTGAGAAACAAAATGGCAGCTTGGGGCTCGAACTCGCGATGCCATGCAAGCACATGGCCTGTGCCAACCACTACACCAAGCACGTCTTTAAAAAGAATTAACTTACCTCTCAGAAAAAAGAATTAACTTATTTTTCTATATAGTCAAAGCAAAGTTTAGATGGTCACCTACTTGATGCGCAGTACTAACGACTGGAACGTGCCCAAGCTTTGTTCTTTTCTAGTTTCAATTTATATATTTTAACGCAAAAAATTGAATTTTAAACCCATTTGAACAAATTCTGGTGAAAAATATCCGCTCATCCTCGAGTTGTCGTCGTTGCCAACATATAAAATTCTATGTTTCTCCTTAGACACATGAATAAGTACGAATTTCTAAATGGCAAAAAAATCGCTCACCCTCGAAATGGTTAAAAGTTCTTTCAGGCAAATCATCTATTTTTTGTTTGAATTGAAATAATTTAAAATTGAAAAGTCTAGATAAAATAAAACATAGCGCTTAATGAATATATCATTTTTATCCTGATGTTAGTCCATTAAATACTAGCAACTGGCCCAGGTTTGAATCTTGTGTAGGTTATATTTTTGGCAAAAAAAAAACACATTCGGTACAAAAATAATCAAAATGTTTGTGCCTCATGATTTGAATTCTAGACCTAGAGGTGTGAAGGAAACTAATCTACCGCAGCAGTACAAAATTGAATTTTATCTTTAAGTGATCCAAGTCCATTTTGACACAGGAGTTCAAATCAACCATAAAATATTTGAGCGGAAATTTAAAAAAGTTGTGCACCCTCTAAATTCGTTTAGATAACTTGATATTAGAGCAAGCTTATTGTTAACATCATCGTTGTCTTTGTATATGCTTGAAATTATTGTTGTCCAGGCTGAAAAAATGCCGACCACCCCGTCGAACCCTAACCCGCCCCTAGGCTGAAAGAATGAATTTATTTGTCGGGTTAAACAATATAACAACAGATGCATCTCATTACTAGACAGCAAAGGACCAACGGTGTGGTGTTTAGCACGTGAGACCGTAGTGAAGAGGTTGATTAATTTTTAAATCTTCAAATCTTTCTCCTGTCCACTGGCAGGTGGGTCACACATAGACATACTTAATTACCTATATTTATTAGCATGTGCGAATGAATTACACAGACATAATTATCAAAAAGAGGGTGTTTCTGTAAAAGGACATCACACATGTCACACTAACACATCCGCCCCCAAGAGTCACTGAGAGTTGGCTCATGCATGTGTGGCGCCGCCGCACGCAAGCAGCGGATACGCCCACGTACACGTTTGTGACCGTATTTGCACCAGAACACAAGTTGGGTAACCAGAAATCCGTATTTTTAAAGTTCTAGCACCAAACTGAACATACAGAGCAAGTTCTATGACTCCCGGTGATATTACCTCAATATACATTTTACATCTATACAAGGCCACCAACAGTAATCGAGGCAAAATTAATGATATTTCCTCGTACTAGCAACATGTTTAATACTTGCATGCGAGTAGTCATAATAACAGACAGTTGTTTCTTCCACTCAGTTTCCTTGCATGCATGTGGCGTATGAATGATTCCAGTAAACGAAAAGAAAAGCTGACTTGCAAAGCAGGCATTAAATTTTACATTGATACATGTAATCTAAGTTTGTAGCTTTGTATATAAAAATGAAGGGAGTAACTTTTTTGTTTGTTAAGAATGCCGTCTCTAACCCGCAGAAACACAAGGAGCCTTTTAACTCGGTGTCTTGGATTTATTGACTGGGAGTTGGTTTGGCATCTGGTGGTGTGGTATCATTTGTCTACTCTGGGCTACTACTTCCTCCTAGGTCATGGCTAACGGGGAATTGGGCCCGAGATTCTTTCACCGGCGAGGCATCAGACAAGGCGACCCTCTCTCCCCGAAGCTCTTCAAGATAGCAATGCTCCCTCCACTAGTTGTTCAACAAAGCTTGCTCGGTTGGCACACTTGCCCCAATTCAGCTGCCAACTTCACTTATGCAATAAGTTACGGGCATATCTTGTGGTTGAAACATCACTTTTGCTAGACTTGTTGGGGACATTTCAACATGATATCCCAAATTCCACATGCCATGCATCCCAATTTAAATGTGATGACATGATAATACAAGCTGATGCAGTGTAGATTTTATTTATAGATAAATGAATTTGCGGAAACAGACCACTGCATTGCTGTGCATAATGAAAAGAATATGCTTACTTTCAGTTCATCTATATCATCTTTGTGATACATTGATGCACTGCTCAATATATCTTTTTCGAAAGTGCCTTGTGTTGTGTTACCAAAATATCCCATAAGAGAAGCTGCCTCCCTCCTAGATAACACAACAATTCCACTAAACTCAATCCGCTAATAACCTCCCGCTGGAATTATCGAACATTTGTACAGTGTGTTTTGCAGAATAAATTATATCAAAAATTGCTTGACAGAATAAAGCCAGGGGCCTGAGCCTTTCCTGGCATTTGCTATATTCTTCCTGTTGTCTACAAAATTGTCACGTTAGTGCAACCTAAAGAGAGATTTGCACGACCAAATGAACAATCAAGAATGACGGACCCGAGCTGTGCCATCACAAAAAACAGAGTTGGGAAATCTTTTACCCTGTCTTGAGAAGAACCTATGATCTCTTTACAACTGCGACCGCAAAGTGGGGGTGGTGCGTAAACTCAAACGAAACCCTCAGTTTCGGGTCGCTAGCACCGACGTGGTTGATGATGTTTAGGGCTATCCTATTGTGCTCGGCAACCTGTTCAATCTGGCGGAGCTCTGCAAGCTTTTCTGGTTCGCTCGCAAAACTACCTTTCAAGGAGGGGATGATCTTCTGGATTTCCTTGAAAAAGTTGTACTTCATTACGTCCTGTGAAAAATATTGCACGGTTAGGTTCAAATAAGCAGAGGAAAAGACTAGTGAAAGGGGGATTTCAAGGCTGAGTACTGACTGCCATGTGTGCCTGGGCGGCCGCTTCCTGAAAACTGTAGTAGGTAATGCACTCGGGGATTTGTGCTTTCTGGAGAAGATCGAAATGCTGCATGAATCTCTGCAAAGAGTGCTTCAAGATTCGTCAAAGTCATCTAAAGACATGTTAAGAAGGATCGGAATTCACAAACACTAAATCTGACCCACCTCTTGTTCAGTATTGAAGACACTTGGTAACTGGAATGACTTGCTTTCCTTTCTCAGGGCAGCCAGCAACTGCATTAGCAAACAGAAAAATGTTGTTTAGTTGCAACAGGGAACGGTGGTATATTATTATTATAATATACACTCTGTGACTGTTCTACGCTGCCGGGGAGGGAGGGGGCATTAGTGCCATATGTACCATTGAAAGTCCTTCTGATAATAGAACATAGCACTGAAGCAATAAACATGAAGGAGGAAATGGTGCGTCTCGTACAGAGTCCTTTGAGTGATCCTTCTTCTTTTTCCCTTTTCTTCGCGCTGAACCAATAACAATAAGGACCATTTAGAAACCCCAATCTACCAAGAGAATATTGATAAAGATGGCATGGTATTTTATAGAAACTGGTTAGGAAACAACATCGAATGAATTTTCTCCATAATGGTTGTTACCACTTACCAGTAACAACACATGAATATTATAACCAAATATACCCCCAAAACAGGAGGTTTTGATTTGATGTAATTACATATTTCATTCTGTCTAATCTCCTTTTCAACTTCAGGATGACAATGTGTGCTTATTTATTTATAAACTGCCTCCCGTTTGAATTCTGCAAATTATTTTCCTGTAGTCTTCTTGTTCTCTTAATTCTATTGTTTCCCAAATGGATTCTAAGAGGCAGATACATGAAGCAGTAAGATGCACAACATGCAACTCAAACCATCAAGGTGCTGACATATCTGATAGACATCCAGAATGCTACATGGTCATTTTTATAGTATACCCTGCTAGATTGGAAATCTACCAGCACATCATCTACCTGTAAGTCTAATGACAATAATCTAATGAAAAATTCTGAACAGGCATGATAACTTACAGTTTTCGTTGCTAGCAAGGATTCGTAACTGCATCTTCTCTATCAGCTTTATAAACACCACATGCATATACCAGTACACCATACAGTATTCACTCGGAGAATAGAGGTCAAGCTCAAACCCCAATATGAGAAACCGAGAAGCAATCCAGTATGTATGTTCTTGAGACCAAACAAGTAGTTGCTTTGATACTCTCATGCACATGTTCTGCACCACCAACAAAACAATGTCAAAATATATGACAACTGATTACTACAGCAAGCACTTGAAACCAGACATACCTCATCGGCCAAGACATTTCTAGTTTCACCAAACTCTCTTTTCAATGCAAGCTCCAACTGCAATATGTATAGGAACAAAACAATATATGTGTAAGATCTAGAGATGACCAATGGTAAACTGTCACAATCATAGAATGCTCAGTCTCAAACTAGAAGTGTAATCATCATAATCCCTTAACAGTTGGCTGAATAATAGTAGAAGTAAAACAGGGCACATTTGACACTACCAAAATTACTGCTTTCCCATTTGTGATTGATCCCTTTCTTTCACCTTGTCATAAAATGATAGTCCTAGTAGGGCATTTCCTCTATCATTACTCAAGAATCAATTTACCAATAGTGACAGAAACATGCAAGTGCTCAGTACCACGATGAAGTGAATACTCACTCAACCCAGTAGGGAAAGGTTAATTCAGAAATCCAGTTTTTTTTCTGTATGATTATGAAAGATATAATGGCATTCGTAGCTGACATAGCAATAGCCAATTTTAGAGACAGAACTGCAGCTTAGCATGAAACTGCATTCAGAATATCACTAGCTAAGTGTGCTTGATCAAAGGTAAGTTTCACTAGCTAAGCGTGTTTGATCCAGAGTCATGTTAGAAAACAAAGCAAGAAGACAGGTATTGATGATGTGTAACTTATGGGAAACGGCAAAAGGGAGCAAGCAGAAAATTGTATGTGTAACAAACCTGTATGGAAATGGTACTCCAATCCTGCAAGCTCTTCCCAAGCTTGCGCCGTTGCCATGCAGTGTTTGTACAGAGAATTTTGAGCAAGTTGATAACCAACTACAAGGTCATTAATGCACTTAATCAATGATATGCACGGAACTCCAGATATATATTTTTATGACTGCATGAGTAATATATATGACGTGAAGGTTGAAAAAGGAATAATCCTGGTGGCTGACCTGACCTAGCTGCACTACAAACTCATTAGACTGGAATTCCTTATCTCCTATAATATCCGGTAATGACAAAGCCCTTGAAATTACATCGCAAAACAAGTCTCGCCCATAAAGCTTGCCATCTTGAACCAATAAAGTCTGTTTCAATGGATTTTCACATCATTGTTAATGTAAGTGGGAAACAACAAACTATAACATAAGTAACTCACTGAATACATATTTGCCAGGATGAGACTTAGGATTGGGAAACAAATCATATTTCTACAAGAGAGGGCCTAATGGAACAGAAAATGAGCCGGCTAACAGCAATTCAGTGTTACAACATAAATGAATCCTTTACTGGACTAAGAAAACCTCAAAGCTATTTATATACCACCGAGGGATCAATTTATAAAGAAAAATAGTAATGAAACAGCAGTCTCCTAAAAATCAGTTATGGGTATAGGAACGAAACAAAGAAGGACACTCATAAAGTTGAAGTTCCCAAATCATACCAAATGAGAAAAAAAATCGAAGAGTAGCACTTACTGCATAACTACAACGTATGACATACTCCACAACCACAGAAAGCAATGGTTCATAACCAAATTTGTACAACAATCAGTTAAAGAACAGTTCATACACATATACAAATACAATTGAAAAACAGATGTTAAATGATAGAATCTACAAAACCTTTTCTATATCTAACATAGCAGACAGATATTAGTCATTTTTTGCAATCCGGGGGAAATAAAACACTAGTGTCAGATCAGTCAAAACATCTACAGCATAGCAGTGATAAAGATGGCCCTTGAAGCATGTCAGTGTGACCCACCTGAAGAAATGCTCTAGGAACCAAATCAGGTACAGATTTTTGGAACTGCGCAATGAAGTGAAGAACATTCTCAAGCACGGGATCAAGAGACAGAGCACAAATGATATCTAGATCATGCAGAAGCTTCTCAAAGTACCTAATTGCCTGTAACAATGAAGTTGACGCAATGCTTATGAAGTTGAAAAGGAGTATACAGAAGCTATTCAGTAGTATGGAAGTTTAAGCATCATTTATGGCACCGATGTGAACTTACATCACTCCAGGCAAGTATTTGAACAGCACGCGGTGGTGCTGGACTCAGAAGTCTGCTATTCAGACTGACATCAAAGCCAATAGGGCAGCAACCTGATGCAGTGGTGCAGCTTTCATCACCTTTTTGCGATGCAATGTCAGACCGAGACTTAAGGAACTCTTGGGACTTCAGCATTAAACTAAGCTCAGCCAAGCATGATGTAACATGCTTGCGAGCCAAATCCAATCCTCTTCCTTGAGGTTTCCTCATGCACGTAACCGCATGGTGAAAATGCTACATAACAACAAAAATGTGAAGACAGTCAGAAATCAATTAAAAACCTCTTACGTATCATCTTGCATGAGGTTTGCTCATGCACATGATGACATGGTAAAGTGCTACACGGCCATACAGACGTGTGATGACATTTAGAAATTGATGAAAACCCCTCTTAAGCATCATTCAGATGATCACCCAGAACTAAACTTGGCAATCATTTACGCAATCAGCTATGGTGGTCCTTATTTTCACATTCCCATATACTGAAAAATCAGGCGCTCCTAGGCGCGTGCTTAAGAGCGCCTAGGCGCTGGGCTGGAGGCGAAACGCCTAGCGCCTAATTGTGCTTAAGCATGCGTTTTGGTCAGAAACGGTCAAGACGGAGGCAAAACGCTCGCTCAGCGCGCAGCGCTTAAAAAACACTTGTTTCCCTATGATATATAAACATAACATTTAGTTTTAGCAACAATATCATAATTGCAATCAAAAAAGGCTTAGTTGTTGTTGTTGATCATAATCGCAATCAATGCATATAGTGGGTAAAGTGCTGTAATGCCGAAACAAACTCTATGTCCCTCCCCTCTCACTGACAAATTAAAGAGAGAAGTGAGAATTGCCACTCAATTCAATGACATTTCAGTCTCACTCAATTGTCTCAATGACAGTTGGTCAGAACCATCGAGTGGTAAATCGAGGTGCCAATGAATGCAGTGGCAAATTCTTAAAAACTTCCCAATTTAGATAGCACCAGTTTATAGCTTGACTTCCCATTGCTTAATTTGAAACCACCACGTTATCACAATAACAGAGCATAAGCTTAGATAATCAACATGATACACACATCAAGTATCAGCATTGACGAAATTAGACTGAACAACTGAAGTGAAGAATTGGAAAGGAAACATGGGTTAAGACCTTACGAAAACGTAATCTGCACAACAAGGCTCTGCAGTAACCCTCTTCCAGCTCAGGATTATCCTGCAGTGATTCAAACTCTGCAGTAATAAACTTTTTAGTTAATAACACAAAGCCTACAGCATATGTTCAAATCAAATAAGCAATTCAATAACTTCGCTTTTATTTCAAATGCCCAGCGTCCAAATTCTTTTATAATTTGGTGTCGCAATCTAAAGACTAAGTGGTATACATTTTAAGATGATGCACCAACTTACTTAGAAACTTCATATACAAAACAACTTGATGCAAACTAAGCAGCAGTCCGCAAATTTCCAAGCTGAAGGAATGTTAGTTGTAATTTTTTTTAAAAGCAGGAATATATGTTTAGTTGTATGTTTTGTAAAAGGCTGCAATTTCTCTTGGTATCGGCAAACTTATGTAACAGCTCAACATTACTACTGAAGCTAGGACTGAGGACCGTGACATACAAATTGATAAAACAAGGAACAAGGTTTTACACAATGTAAAATAATAAACATTTAATTGAATCAAAGGATATCTGCAATGGCAATACAAGTACCTTCTAGTGTTTTTTTCTTGGATAATGCTTGGGATTTACATGCACGCAATTGACGAGATATTGTTTCTTCGACCGAGTTCAGAACTGACAAGCACTTATCATCTCCTTCACCATTCAAAGGCAGTCCAAAAGACATCGTAAAGAGGTCTTCTTCCTACAAAAGCATACGATGAAGATCATATCTTATGTAATAAGTGGAAGTATGGGACTTAGATTAAAAACTAGATAAAAATGACTCATATTAACAAGACCAACCTGTATTCAAATTCGATTTTCATGCCATCCTCTAAGTTATGTGAACAGAACTCAACCGACAAAAAACCCTAGGTTGGACAGGAAAGCCAAAATCGGAACAGGACATCAAACCAAACAAGCCAAATTTCCAGTTAATTCAAGGTATGTTTTTCATTTCTTTTGGCAGTTAATGAAAAACAAATTCAGGTTTGCCGAATTTTGTTGTTTGGGCTGTGAGAAACCAAATTCACTGAAACAACCGAACTACCAGATTTACATCTTAATGAAGGTGCCTGTATTCAGTCCTAATGAAGTTCACCAAGATGATAAATATTTTTGAATCACCTTTTTAGGTATAGTAGATGAAAGAGCAGAGCACATACGCATTTCACTGGAAACATTGATCATACAGACAAAAAGATGAAAAGTGACGCATTACATATTCCGCTCATGAAGAGGTAGTCTGACATGGGGGGCGATGTTTTTGTTGCACAGGAATCTCCGCATTTCAACAATAACAATATGCGCCTACTCTTCGTATATAAAATTAATTACGAGCATAAACCAACATGCGCGGCTTCCTTATGTCAAGACTCAGTACACATAAATGAAATCAGGAGGAATGGCGATAGAAAAATTCCAAAAAGTACCTCATGAGTTCGGGCGGTCGAAACGACAGAAATGACAGAATTACAAGTAGCACGCAAAATCCTGCAGAAGCTATTTAGGACAGCATGCGATGAAATTCTCTCCATTTTCATAAGGTAGATACATGTGAAGACGGTTTGTGCTAGAGTGTGACCCTTGTGCCAGGTTGCCTGAAAAATAAAGCAGTCCCATAAAGTAGTTTAGCATAATTGAAACACCTGCTTATTAGACATGGTTGCACTGAAGTACCTCACATGAGAAAAGATGGTCGATGACATCAAGAGTTAGTTGAATGTCATGTGTTCTGTCCAAACTAAGTGGAACTGGGGCAATGCCATCTTCTATGGCTTCATCGATGGAATAATATCCACTTCTCTCGATTCCGGAATCCATTTTAGGGTCCATTATCTGTATCAAGACGAAATAGACGCAGAGAACCCAATTAAGCAATGGATCTAAATAATTAAATTGACATCCCACAAATTAAATGGTAAATGAGCCACTCGACAGGCCTATAATACCAAAGTATCCTGAAATAATATAATCAAAATTCTTTTATTTGCCTTTGTCACTATGAACTTGAAAGTTTGTACAGAGTCGTGATCAGTTGTAGTGAGGCTCAGCACTCAAGAGTAATTCCAAGCCTAAGGTGTACATCCAGAATTCAGATCAAAGCAACTCAAGTGCAAGTTTCATGCAACAAACTTGCATATCCAGAACTCATTATCAAAGCAACTCCAGTTCAAGCTTAATAGGGAAAAGTTTAAAAGCATCTACCGGTGACTTAAAAAATACCATGTCTACTCCCTCCATAAAGAAATATAAGAGCGTATAGATCACTACTCTAGTGATCTAACGCTCTTATATTTCTTTACAGAGGGAGTACATGTCAACTAATTAGAACCACTGGTTGCGTAAAATAATTTAGTAAACACAAAAACATCATTTGACACTCTGAAGTTTGCAACAGAAAAAATGAGAGTTGAAACACAGCAAAAGAGTAGGGGAGATAATGAGGTCCTTACTTCCAATGCAGACATTGCGGCAAACAAACTGAAGTTCTCCCCATGAACAAGTTCCCCATCTTGGAGATCTACAAGAATGAAGAAATTAGAAGGAGAACAGTTGATAAATATAAATTAACTAGCAGATATCAGCATCGACTCGATTTTCAGGTATCTGCTCAAATATGACAGTCCTAGATAGATTCACATCAAAAATTGTTTTGGAGTTATTTTGGGGAGACACATACCAATGACGGTGTCGTCACGCACAGGGCTAATCGAACCCAAGAGTCCACAAATCCACAACACTAGCCATAATAAGTTATATTTGGTTTCTAGTTTCTATAATCCAGTTGGGAAGCTATACATTATATCTTAATCAATCTTTTAGGTCCATATTATTGGAATTCTCTCTTATCAGGTGTTCAAGACACTGGTCTATAAAGAGAGACACCATTCATTACGAGCTCAAGCAAAAAATTAACAGATAACTGCCCCCACATTGGCACACTATGCGCAATTCAACTCAAAATAGGCACATAACACAGATCTAAGATAGATGCAAGCAAATAACGCGACTCCTAAGCCCTAAACTTAAGCTCAAGCCTATAATCCTAAATCCTAACATGAGTGAAGTTCTCTATTCTCAATGAGGTTACTCACTTCCTGTCTGTCCAGAATAAATGTTCTCTCAAAAATGACTAATGTCCTGTCTATTCTCAATAAGGATTGCATCAACAGAGTAAATTTTCAGTTTGTCCAGTCAGCACTAGTAATATAATATTATCCTGACCAACAATTCATATCATGTTGTTGAGAACAGACTTTGAACTCCTTCCCACCAACATAAATAAAAGGAGCGATCAATAGGTACGATTCACAAAAGTATTCATGTGTATCCTTCTAGGTAATCGTGGCTTGTGGACGATAGCTCCCTCCACCCCTCTAGCTCAACCCCAGGTAAGCCAAACCAGGGGCAGATCCAAGGGGGTAGATGAAAGCTCAGACACCACAAGCTTTGCCCCTTTCCAAATTCAGTGCATCCCTCACTGCACTGAGCTACAGTTGACTTCCACAATGGGGCACCAAAGAATAAGAACTAGTATGAATAGGCAACCAGCAAGGTTTTTTATTCTAAAAATCCCCATTACCATGCACAAGGCAATCTTGTGAAACCACTAAATGATAACATGAGTAATGGTATTTATCTGTTTTCAGCATTTAACAAGAGGAAGACGTGAAAATGTGATGTCATTATGTCCCATTCTGCTTGCATACCAAAGCAGAAGTCAAAATTTCAAAATATTAGGATCACGATCAGGTGACGTCACATAGTAGACACCCCAAACATGTTATCCATATGGCCATACCTCTCAAGTAGGGCAACAATTTGGTCACACATTAAAATTCTCAAGGCACTGCATGCAGCAACCTGAGGGCTAGTTGGGATAGGCATGGTTTACACTCAATCGCTTCAGATGAACAGGGATTTCGATTCAATTTTCCAGCCCATCCAAAGGTTGAACCGACTCCATCCAAACAAGCACCAAATTGGTTTGAAGAACCAAATAGATGCATACTTGGCGCAAACCACAATTTACACATCACCTAGGAATTACTCCCTCCGTCCGGAATTACTTGTCGTGGGAGTGGATGTATCTAGACGTATTTTAGTTCTAGTTACATCCATTTCTATCTATTTTTGCGACAAGTAATTCCGGACCGAGGGAGTACAAGAAAGCAACCCAGTGTCGGCATGTCTCTCATCTTCCGACCACTGGCCGATGCAAACCTGCTCCAATACATGAAACTGCATGCTCGCGGCAATGCATCCATGATACATGATACCGCATAAACTCACGCACACAGGACCGACTCCTAGGGACCTTGGTAATCGATTCTGTCAGGACGAGATCGATCGAGCCACTGTCCGTAGACCTGCTAACGCTCCCCGCTCTTCAAAATAGCTTGGTAGTAGTAGCTTTCAACGTCTCAGCAAATACGGCGGGGAGGCGGGTTACGGCGGTGGCTTACCAGCGCAGGCGGCGGCGATGAGCGGCGAGACGTCGGCCCAGACGGCCTGGTCGCCGGAGGGGGGTATGGAGGGCGGCGGCCCTGGCGCGGGGCCCGCGGGCGAGGAAGAGCTCGCCTCCATCGGATCTGGCCGGATGCGACTCGACTGCCCACGGCAACAATGGAGGTGAGCACAGCGGAGCGAAACCCGACGGCGGCCCGGGGAGAGCTAGGGCTTCCCTTACCAGCAGAAGATGGAGGGATCTTCGCTCCGCCTCGGCCCAGGCCAGCCGAGGGCTGAGGAGGGCGCCGGCGACGAGGGGCGATTCCTCCGCTCTCTCGCGCGGTCGAGGTGGAGGTGGAGGTGGAGGCGCCGCCGCGCCTGGGTGGGGGTGGGGGTGGGAGGGGGGGCTTGTGGAGGCGGCTTTGGCGGCGCGGGGCGGAGGGGTTTCGGCGGCGAGGCTTTTGCGTGCCGTGGAATCTGTGGGCGCACTCTCCCACCCAGTGAATCTCCTTCCACCTTTTTGATGATGAGTACGCACTGTTTCTTTTTTCCAATTCCACAGAGAATTTTATTTACTCTGCAGTGTATTTGATGCGCTTAGATTTATTTATTCACTCATACAAATATTGAAGTACTCCCACCGTTTCATAATGTAAGGCATGATAATAGAGCCGATAAAAAACTAGAAACCCTATACCTATTAGGCCTCGTTTGGATTCAAGGGACCCGGGGGATCCTCGCTATTTCCCGGGGTCGAAGAGCCACGGGCCGGGTTGGCCCAGGAAGATCCACTACGTCATTTGGACTGCATCGTTCTCGGTGTAACCCTGCCTGACCCACGTCCTTTCCACGGGAAGGAAAACCACGACCCCAGAGCTAGGGGAGGAAACCCACGGCTCGAGCGAGACGAGCGAATGACTGCGTCGTCGACCAAGATCCAGCGTCCCCGACCTCCGAGTTCCCCCGTCGGCGACAGAAGTGACGCCCCCGACCCCCTCCCTCTAGTGCTGAGGATCCAAGCTCCGCCCCTCCAGCAATGGCGACGGACCGCGGGCGTAACTGTTTCCGCTTCCCCTGATCTCCCCTCCGCCTCCAAGCTCTGATCTCCTCCTCCTCCGACGACGACGACGGTTTCATGAACGTATTCATCTCATCTGATGAAGGGTTAGCCCCACTCCCCCCCTCCCAAATACATTTTTCTTCAGTCTATGCCTTCACCTTCCCTGATCTTGAACCACCAATTCCATAGGACCTTGTATTTTTCTTGTGTAGCTGCTCTGCACTTGTGATACGTCTCCAACGTATCTACTTTTCCAAACACTTTTACCCTTATTTTGGACTCTAACTTGCATGATTTGAATAAAACTAACCCGGACTGACGATGTTTTCAGCAAACTGTCATGATGTTGTTTTATGTGTAGAAAACAAAAGTTCTCGGAATGACCTGAAAAATCCATGGAGGCAAGTTTTGGAAATATAAAAGATATTGGCGAAAGAATCAAGACCAGGGGCCCACACCCTGTCCACGAGGATGGGGGCGCACCCCCCCGGGCGCGCCCCCCTGTCTCGTGGGACCCCTGAGGCTCCACCGACCTCAACTCCAATTCCATATATTCCGTTTCGCGGAGAAAAAAACAGTGAGAAAGTTTTATCGCGTTTTACGATACGGATCCGCCACCAAGCCCTAATCTCTCTCGGGAGGGCTGGTCTGGAGTCCGTTCGGGGCTCCAGAAAGGGGGGATTCGTCGCCGTCGTCATCATCAACCATCCTCCATCACCAATTTCATGAATATATGTGTGTTCTTGGTCTTATCTTGCAGGTCTATAGTCACCTATCATGTGTTATGATCCGACACCCCCGAAATGACAATAATCAGGATACTTCTCGGTGATGACCGTAGTTTGAGGAGTTCATGTATTCACTATATGTTAATGCTTTGGTCTGGTTCTCTATTAAAAGGAGGCCTTAATATCCCTTAGTTTTTGCTAGGACCCCGCTGCCACGGGAGGGTAGGACAAAAGATGTCATGCAAGTTCTTTTCCATAAGCACGTATGACTATATTCGGAATACATGCCTACATTACATTGATGAATTGGAGCTAGTTCTATGTCACCCTATTTTATAGCTATTACATGAGGAATCGCATTCGACATAATTATCCATCACTGATCCAATGCCTACGAGCTTTTCACATATTGTGCTTCGCTTATTTATTTTTCCGTTGCTACTGTTACAATTACTACAAAACTATTATTTTTACTTTTGCCATTTTTACCTTTATTATCATACTACTTTGCTACTAATTACTTTGCTGCAGATACTAAGTTATCCAGGTGTGGTTGAATTGACAACTCAATTGTTAATACTCAATAATATTCTTTGGCTCCCCTTGTATCGAATCAATAAATTTGGGTTGAATACTTTACCCTCAAAAGTTGTTGCGACCCCCTACACTTATGGGTTATCAAGACTAATTTCTAGCGCCGTTACCGGGGAGCATAGCTCTATTCTTTGAGTCACTTGGGATTTATATCTGTTGATCACTATGAGAAACTTGAAAGATGAAAGAACCAAGATTTTGCCCTCAACTACGAGGGAGGTAAGGAACTGCCATCTAGCTCTGCACTAGATTCTTCTTATGTTATTAGTAAGCTTGCGACACCTAAACCTGCTACTGCTATGAATTCTGATATGTCGCATGTTATTGATGATGCCACTTCTGCTATACATAATACTTACGATGAAACTACTTCTGTGTGTGATACCACTTTGCCATTAGGTGAATTTCTTGATGAACAACTTGCTAGGGTTAGAGAGAATGAAATTATTGAAGATGCTATTATTGATGATAGTGATGATGAAAGTTCTCCCCCTGATTATGAATTACCTGTTGTTCCTGAGGGTTATGTTATGGAAGAGGAAGCTGCTAGAGCTATTTTTGCTTGTAAAGATAGATATGATCTTTAAAAAATAATGGAAGCAACAGTCTCTTAATGCTAGAATGAAACCTGACCCTGTTTTTGCTACTTCACCTATCTGTGTTACTGTAACGACCTAGATTTAGTAAAATCCAAGTCTCTGTGCTTACTGTGCTATCCCTGGATCATAGCTAGCACACATAGTAACAAAAATGAATATCAGTAAAACATACATCATTTTACGACAACGATACATCCAAAATTAAATAAATACATACAATTGGCACAGCTCAATGATGGCACATAATACAGCGGAATAATACGTAGTCGCTAAGTTAGGGCTCCATCAACGCCACGCTCGTTGAGTGTAGACCATAACCCTAACATCTCTTAATATGTTGAGATCTGCACATGACAGGTGCAAGTGAGTACGTGGAATACACTAGCAAGTTGCAAAGGAAAGTTTAACAGAATATATATGCAGAATAAGTATTGATGGAGGTTTCCTTTGCATAAAGCCAATTTTCTTCTATACTAAAATTTGCAACTTCTTTTGAAATAGAAATAGTTTTTAGTATAAAAGGTAGGATGAGACACTTAGATATACGCACCAGTGCTCATTCCCCAAAATAGTTTTAAAACATACATAAGGTTGAAGTGAAACACACTCACTGTGCTCATTCCTCAACTTTAACCCTTAAAACAGATTTTTAGAAAAGAGAGGGGAGATTCTTCTTCAGTTGCTCAAAATTGCCTGTAACCGGGGGCACGACTAATCAATTAGGTTAAACTCTCTGCAGAGGTCGTACACGTTCCCCACATGACACAACCAACCCCGTTTTATCGTTACACACTTGGGTGTACGACTAGGAGAAGATTGCGACGAAGCCATTCCGTAACAACCCCCTATATCTGACCAAGCCGCCCGCAACTTAGGCAATGAAAGCCCCTCTCCGATGGCGGTCCTGAGGTAAGGGTTTCCCGTTAGTACTAAGCTAAGCCAGAGCCCATAGTAGCATGTGGCTATACTGGAAGCTACATCAAACTGTACCTGGAAGATCTCAGTCCCCTGGACGACAATCCCCACCAAAAACCTATGTGCAAGACTCCAGTCGGGCGCATTCACTGCAAGACCCCGATGGGCGCAATCACTTATAGACGCTCCCGTCAATACCATTCCGCCCAGGGAGTAGAAGTAAAATAGTATATAGTTTTTTTTGTTTTTTTTAAGTTTTCACAAAACGTTACCCCAAAAAGGGCAAGTTTAAACATTTAAAACTTATTTGATTCCCAACCCTTTTCTTTGTAAGCATGGCTAAGCATATCTACAAGTTCCTAGGGCTTTAGCTAGCAATAATACTTTACAAAACTTTTTAGTAAAACATGCATACTAGTAAATTTTAAAGAGATCATGCATCTTTCAAAAGCATAGGACAAAGTATGATCAAATTGCAACTTGCTTGTGTCTTGAAGTTGATTCTCTATCGTTATCGTCACTCCTTCACTTTACGATATATCTATCGATAAAACAAAATACTTCAACACACAACACATCCAAATGAAAGATTCAAATTTAACAATATAAATGCATTCGTAGGATAATTATCATGTCGTGGCTATGGTTGAGATAAGAAGTTCCATTTGGGAATATGTCATAGATTTTATTCTAGGGTGGGTCAAGTTGGTTCGAAGGAAGATCATGGTGTCAATATATAGAGTGATTGAGAGACAAGTTTTGATAACCAAATTTCCATAAAGAAACTATTTAAAATATTAGACTCATGGTCAACTATGGGAATTGAAGGTTATGAGTTTAGGGATTTGAAACTAATAATTTACTAACTCCAATTTTTTGTGGTAGTAACATATGATCACAGAGGTTTTCTAGGGATCAATCTAAGATATTTATCTAAGCATAAAATTTAATTGATCGAAGATGTTAAATTATGAGTAAAGAAAGTGATTTTATGGTGTGGAGGCTAAAACATAAACTAATCATGGTTGAAGAATTAAGTTATGAGTCCTAATAGATAGGTATGGTTCTAATGACCAATTTTTATATAATAAGTTTTTTGGTATGAATTATAGATTAAAAGATATAGCAAAAATATTCGATTTACCATTCAAATCAAAAATAAATTTTAGTTTGCTCAAACGTTAAATTTTATAATTTCATTAAAAACTACAGGTTCCCACGAATCCAGGGATATCTTATTTGTCGAAATCGGACATATGGTTTGGAAGATACGAATTTCCAAAGTTTGGATTATTTTCTGAAAAAAATTACGGGATTTAGAGAGAGCTCACCGGAGTTGGTCGCCGGAGTTGGGGAAGAAGGTCGCCGGAGTTGTGGAAGAAGCTCCCTGACGTCAAGTAGAAGGAGGACAGCGAAGATCTGGACGAGGTAAGTCCGTTGGGCAATGTCCCGGGCTCAGCCTCGTCCCGTGGCGGCGTGGAGCGGCCGCCGGAGTTTCAGAACTCCGACGAGCAATTGCTCGCAGAGGAGGGCGAGGTAGAGAGGAGTTTTCTCGGGAGGGGATGAGGACTGTGAAGTTCACCTATGAGTACTATTTATAGGAGAGGGGGAGGTCAGAATTCGAGCAGGTGGTGGTGCTTAATGGTGGCTGTTTCTCTGCCTTGTAATGGCCACTACGGGAGTCTCCAATGCGCACTGAGCAGGCAAAGGGTCGAGGGAGGGCGTGGGTGACGATTCAGAAGGTCAGATGGTGCAGGGAGTGAAGGGAGAGGAGGGGAGGAAGAGGTACAGGCGTCCATCTGTAGCATCTGTAGGTGATCCTGAGGTAGAAGATGGAGTGGAGGTGGGCTAGATCGGCCGGCCCATGCACAAGGAAGACAGAAAAGAAAAACAAATGAGAGAGAGGAATATATGGGTCAGGCCCAATTAGGACAGGCTAGGATTTATTAGTTATTTATTTAACTATGCGAAAAGTTTCATTAACAAGATTTAAAAAAAAGTATATGTTTACATGTTTATTATTTGGAGTCTACGCACATTAGTTTCAGAATTCATTAAACTTATTTTCGTGCACAGACTTATTTTTAATAATGCATTATGGGCTTCATAATTGCCGCATCATATGTTTTAGGTTTTATGAATACCCAAATGACTAACAAGAAATATTGAATATTTCCAATAATAGTTTTGGAGAAGTCATATTGTCTCCTCTCATAATTTCATTATATGTTTTTTGAAAAAGAGAAAAAAAATACAAATAAGTTCCAACTTCAAAAGAGAAGCTCAAATAAAATCCCTATGAAATATTTTTACACCACAACTGAGAAAGTCATTTTATTCTCACTCATTCATTTGAATGTGGTTTAAAAATATTTCGGAAAGTTAATTACACTTTTAAGGGTGGAATACCAAAGAAACTTGGAGATCCGGGGGTACCAACTATACCATGCTCTATTAAAAGAAATTATGTCAAAACTGCTTTATGTGATCTTGGAGCCGGTGTTAGTGTTATGCCTCTCTCTTTATATCGTAGACTTGAATTGAATAAGTTGACACCTACTGAAATATCTTTGCAAATGGCTGATAAATCAACTGCCATACATGTCGGTATTTATGAGGATGTGCCTGTTGTGGTTGCAAATATCACTATCTTAACGGACTTTGTTATTCTTGATATTCCCGAAGACGATAGTATGTCGATTATCCTTGGTAGACCCTTTTTGAATACTGCAGGGGCTGTTATTGATTGCAACAAAGGTAGTGTCCCTTTTCATGTTAATGCTAAGGAGCATACGATACACTTTCCGAGGAAACAATCTCAACTATCAGTACACTTTCCCCCTGGGCGCGCCCCCCTGTCTCGTGGGCCTACGGTGCCCCCCCTCCACTTATGCCAGCACCCACACAGTCCATCTTCTTCCCAAAAAAATCCCCATCCAGCTCAAGCACGAGTTTTAGCTCATTTTGCTGCGATTTTTGATCTCCTTGCTCAAAGCTTCATTCACAAAACTGCTTTGGGAGATTGTTGCTTGGTATGTGACTCCTCCATTGGTTCAATTAGTTTTTGTTCTAGTGCTTTATTCATTGCAAATTTTTACTGCATATGTGACCCCGTTCTTGAGCTTGCATGTCGAATTTATGAGGTCCCAAGTAATTCTAATGCATGATATAGGTTCTGGGCATTTGTAGGAGTAGTTGCTACCAATCTTGTTTAGTTTTATTCACTTTTATTTTGAAGTTACTAAAATTTCAGAAATTTTCAGAAAATGTTAAGGAGATTTTTGAGGGGCTCTTCTAGCCAAGGCTGACAGGAAAAACAAGCTAAAGAGAAGGAAAAGACCAAGTATAATCTTCCTCGCATAGCGGAAGTACGGTCGTGTGAATGGCCATGCGATAATTTCTTGCGAGAAGCTGGAATTTATGAAGACTTTTATTCTTTGATCGAGAATGCAGGCCTCACCGATTTCCTCCATGACCGGATCGATCAGTATCTCTTACTAACCAACACTTTCGTGCAAAACTTTTATTATTATCCTAAGAAGTCACCGCCTTCAGTATCATTTCATTTATATGATGAATTCAGGGAAATGTTTTTACGTAATTTTTGCGCGGTATGTAAGATACCCTTTGAGGGAAAATTAGAGGAACCACATCGTAAAGATGTGGATGGCTTTGTTAACACTATCACTGTAGGGGATCCAAAGAAGGGTTCCGATACGAGAATCTCTAGCATACACTTTCCTGTTTTACGCTACTTTTGCCATATTTGCTAGTAGATGCTTGATTGGTCGCAGAAATAGTGGAAACTTCAACGTTCCTGATATTATCATTCTTCACCATGCCTTGTTTGGAGATAATAGTTTTAGTATGGGTTCCGTTATTGCTAAACGGCTAAGTCTGAATCGTACAAAAGGTCCCATCTTTGGGGTATCTATGCTGCACGTCTTGCTAGACATTTTGAGATACCTATTAGGCACCATGAGAAAGAGGAGACAAAATTGCCTCCTTACATTTTAGATTACAAGAGTATGGTAGTGTTGGAAATATGCCCTAGAGGCAATAATAAAATGATTATTATTATATTTCCTTGTTCATGATAATTGTCTATTATTCATGCTATAATTGTATTAATCAAAAACCGTGATACATGTGTGAATACATAGACCACAACATGTCCCTAGTGAGCCTCTAGTTGACTAGCTCGTTGATCAACAGATGGTCATGGTTTTCTGACTATGGACATTGGATGTCATTGATAACGAGATCACATCATTAGGAGAATGATGTGATGGACAAGACCCAATCCTAAGCATAGCACAAGATCGTGT
This sequence comes from Triticum aestivum, assembly GCF_018294505.1. Lineage (NCBI taxonomy): Eukaryota > Viridiplantae > Streptophyta > Magnoliopsida > Poales > Poaceae > Triticum > Triticum aestivum. The sequence goes on from NC_057810.1 coordinate 689,676,590, forward strand.
AGTTCGTTTGCTAAAGCTTTTCTAATGTCAAGTATCAGTTCCTTAGACCATGAGATTGTGTAACTCCCGGATACCGTAGGAGTACTTTGGGTGTACCAAACGTCACAACGTAACTAGGTGACTATAAAGGTGCACTACGGGGTTGTTTGGATACGGGATTTATGCCAAACCTGTTTCCACTATTCGCGTTTAGGATTCTAACCGCCTAAAACTACGTTTGGTTGGTCCAACAAATCTCAGGATAAGGAAAACTTTGTTTCCCATAAACCAGGAAAACGAGTATTTGGAAAAACGACTAATACTCGTTTTTCTACAAACCAGTTTACTTTATCGTTCATTTCAATCATAGACTCTAGTTTCCATGAGACATGCGCCGGTGGGTAGCGTTCAAGTACGTCTACTTGGGCAAGGTTAGCCCCGTTCCAGGTGCCCTGGCTGCTGCTCCTCGGCGAGGACGATGGTCGCGTTTCTCCTGTGAGCGTGGGCGTGCTCGGTGGCACTGCGGCCGTCGTGTGTGTGATGAGACGAGATGTACATGGCTTTGCTGGAAATGACAGCGTGCAGCGCCCAGTACAACAAGGTCGCATTCCGATTCCAGGTGCTGGTGTGAGTGGCCTGGCTGCTGCTCCATCGACCGTCATCCATCAACAAGGTGCGCAAATCCAGCAAGTTGGTGCCGCCGGCGAGCCCACCATTCTTACCGTCGTGAAGTAACAGGTGAGGCAAGCGACGGCCTGGGACCTCCTCAAGGAGCGGCTACTCGAGCAGTCGAGCGCTGTCTCGTGCCCACGTTGTTCAGCCTCGACAACACCTACCTCGCGTGCAGCTGGCCCCCGGCATGCTCTTTTGCGTCGCGTAGATCAGCTGAAGACGAGGCCGACGGAGAGCAGCATGGTGGGGTTGATGGTGGTGGTGACGCCATCGAAGACCAGCTTGTCGCCACCGGTGTCCCGGCCTGGTCAGATGCGAGGAACAGTGGGGCCTCCGTCACGTCGACCGCGCGCAGCACCTTCCCACGCAGCATGTTGTGCGTCTCTGTCATGGCCTCTTACTCCTCAGCGCTCACGGCCACCACGGCACAACTCAATGACGTGGCGCCTGAGTTCCCCGGCGGTCGCATGCACCAGGCCCAGCAGCGGCCATCAATTTGATGGACATGATGTGATCAAGCACGCCCAACTCCATGTTCATGATAGGCCCGTCGAGAGCTACGGAATGTGACGTGGTCGACGTGCTGGGCGCGGTGCTTCCCATGTGAACAGCTTGGAATCTTTCTCAAGGTTGAGGATGACCCAAAAGAGACGTCCAAACAAAGAATTCTACAAACTAGTTTTAATAAAACAACAACTTAAAACTGGTTTTCCTAAAAATACTCCTAAAATTGATTTAGCTAAAACTGGTTCCAAATACTAGTTATCCAAACAACCACTACAGGTATCTCCGAAAGTGTCTGTTGGGTTGGCACGAATCGAGACTGGAATTTGTCACTCCGTATGACAGAGAGGTATCTCTCGGTAATGCATCATCATAATGAGCTCAATGTGACTAAGTGGTTAGTCACAGGATCATGCATTATGTAACGAGTAAAGTGACTTGCCAGTAACGAGATTGAATGGGGTATTGGGATACCGATGATCGAATCTCGGGCAAGTAACGTACCGATTGACAAAGGGAATTGCATACGGGACTACATGAATCCTCAACATCGTGGTTCATCCGATGAGATCATCGTGGAACATGTGGGAGCCAACATGGGTATCCAAATCCCGCTGTTGGTTATTGGCCGGAGAGCTGTCTCGGTCATGTCTGCATGATTCCCGAACCCGTAGGGTCTACACACTTAAGGTTCGATGATGCTAGGGTTATTAGGAAGACTTGTATGTGATTACCGAATGTTGTTCGGAGTCCCGGATGAGATCCCGGACGTCACGAGGAGTTCCGGAATGGTCCGAAGGTGAAGATTTATATATGGTAAGTTGTCATACGGTCATCGGAAATGTTCGGGGGCATGCCGGTATTGTGCCGGGGCCACCGGAGGGGTTCCGGGGGTCCACCAGGAGGGGACACCTCTCCTGGAGGGCCTCATGGGCTATAGAGGGAAGGTAACCAGCCCTTGGAGGGCTGGGCGCCACCCCTTGGGCCCATGCGCCTAGGGTTGGGGGGGGGAAACCCTAAAGGGGGCGCCTCCCTTGGTTGGGGGGCAAGCCCCCTCCCCTTGGCCGCCGCCCCCCCCCCCTATATCTCATTTAGAGGGGGCCAGCCCCCTTCCCCCTTCTCCTATAAATAGAGGGGCGAGGGGAGGGCTGCAGCAACACATCTAAGCCGCGACCCCTCCTCTCCCCAACACCTCTCCTCCTCCGTAAGAGCTTGGCGAAGCCCTGTCGGAGTACTGCCACTCCATCACCACCACGCTGTCGTGCTGCTGTTGGAGCCCTCTTCCTCAACCTCTCCCTCCTCCTTGCTGGATCAAGGCGCGAGAGACGTCACCGGGCTGCACGTGTGTTGAACGCGGAGGTGCCGTTGTTGGCGCTAAGATCGGAATCCACCGTGATCTGAATCGCTTCGAGTACGACCCCTTCATCCGCGTTCTTGTAACGCTTCCGACTCACGATCTTCAAGGGTATGAAGATGCACTCGCCTCTCTATCGTTGCTAGTTACTCCATAGATTGATCTTGGTGATGCGTAGAATTTTTTTAATTTCTGCAACGATCCCCAACAATGGCATCATGAGCTAGATCTATGCGTAGTTTCTATGCACAAGTAGAACACAAGTTTGTTGTGGGCGTAGATTTTGTTAATTTACTCGACACTACTAGTCTTATCTTGTTTCGGCGGCATCGTGGGATGAAGCGGCCTGGGCCGACCTTACACGTACGCTTACGTGAGACATGTTCCATCGACTGACATGCACTAGTTGCATAAGGTGGCTAGCGGGTGTCTGTCTCTCCCACCTTAGTCGGATCGAATTCGGTGAAAAGGGTCCTTATGAAGGGTAAATAGAAATTGGCATATGACGTTGTGGTTTTGGCGTAGGTAAGAAACGTTCTTGCAAGAACCCTATAGCAACCACGTAAAAACATGCAACAACAATTAGAGGACGTCTAACTTGTTTTTGCAGCATATGCCTTGTGATGTGATATGGCCAAAAAGGATGTGATGAATGAAGTATATGTGGTGTATGAGATTGATCATGTTCTTGTAATAGGAATCACGACTTGCATGTCGATGAGTATGACAACCGGCAGGAGCCATAGGAGTTGTCTTTATTTATTGTATGACCTGCGTGTCACTGAATAACGCCATGTAATTACTTTACTTCTTTGCTAAACCGTTAGCCATAGTAGTAGAAGTAATAGTTGGCGAGACAACTTCATGGATACACGATGATGGAGATCATGGTGTCATGCCGGTGACGATGATGATCATGGCGCCCCGAAGATGGAGATCAAAGGAGCAAAATGATATTGGCCATATCATGTCACTATTTGATTGCATGTGATGTTTATCATGTTTTTGCATCTTATTTGCTTAGAACGACGGTAGTAACTAAGATGATTCCTCATAATAATTTCAAGAAAGTGTTTTCCCTAACTGTGCGCCGTTGCGAAAGTTCGTTGTTTCAAAGCACCACGTGATGATCGGGTGTGATAGATTCTAACGTTCGCATACAATGGGTGTAAGCCAAATTTACACGTGCAAAACACTTAGGTTGACTTGACGAGCCTAGCATGTACATACATGTCCTCGGAACACAAGAGACCGAAAGGTCGAACATGAGTCGTATAGAAGATACAATCAACATGGAGATGTTCACCGATGATGACTAGTCCGTCTCACATGATGATCGGACACGGCTTAGTTGACTCGGATCATGTATCACTTATATGACTAGAGGGATGTCTATCTGAGTGGGAGTTCATTAAATAATTTGATTAGATGAACTTAATTATCATGAACTTAGTCTAAAACTTTTGCAAAATGTCTTGTAGATCAAATGGCCCACGCTCATGTCAACCTCAACTTCAACGCGTTCCTAGAGAAAACCAAGCTGAAAGACGATGGTAGCAACTATACACACTAGGTCCGGAACCTGAGGATCATCCTCATAGCTGCCAAGAAAGCATATGCCCTAGAAGCACTACTAGGTGAAGCACCCGTCCCAGTGAACCAAGATGTTATGAACGCATGGCAGTCGCGTGTTGATGATTACTCCCTCGTTTAGTGCGGCATGCTTTACAGCTTAGAACCGGGGCTCCAAAAACATTTCGAGCAGCACGGAGCATATGAGATGTTCCAAGAGCTGAAAAATGGTTTTCCAAGCTCATGCCCGGGTCGAGAGATATGAAGTCTCCGACAAGTTCTACAGTTGTAAGATGGAGGAAAATAGTTCTGTCAGCGAGCACATACTCAAAATGTCTGGGTTGCACAACCGCTTGTCCCAGCTGGACATTAACCTCCCGGATGAGGCGGTCATTCACAAAATCCTTCAGTCACTCCCACCTAGCTACAAGAGCTTTGTGATGAACTACAATATGCAGGGGATGGTGAAAACTATCCTTGAGGTATTTTCAATGCTGAAATCAGCGGAGGTAGAAATCAAAAAGGAACATCAAGTGTTGATGGTCAATAAAACCACTAGTTTCAAGAAAGGCAAGGGTAAGAAGAACTTCAAGAAGGACGGCAAGGGAGTTGCCGCGCCCGGTAAGCCAGTTGCCGAGAAGAAGCCAAAGCATGGACCCAAACCTGAGACTGAGTGCTTTTATTGCAAGGGGAACGGTCACTGGAAGCGGAACTGCCCCAAGTACTTAGCGGATAAGAAGGCCGGCAACACCAAAGGTATATGTGATATACATGTTATTGACGTGTACCTTACTAGTACTCATAGTAGCTCCTGGGTATTTGATACCGGTGCGGTTGCTCATATTTGTAACTCAAAACAGGAGCTGCGGAATAAGCGGAGACTGGCGAATGATGAGGTGACGATGCGCGCCGGGAATGGTTCCAAAGTCGATGTGATCACCGTCGGCACGCTACCTCTACATTTACCTATGGGATTAGTTTTAAACCTCAATAATTGTGATTTAGTGCCAGCTTTGAGCATGAACATTGTATCTGGATCTCGTTTAATACGAGATGACTACTCATTTAAATCCGAGAATAATGGTTGTTCTATTTATATGAAAGATATGTTTTATGGTCATGCCCCGCTAGTCAATGGTTTATTCTTAATGAATCTCGAATGTGATGTTACACATATTCATAGTGTGAACACCAAAAGATGTAAGATTGATAATGATAGTCCCACATATCTATGTCACTACCGCCTTGGTCACATTGGTGTCAAACGCATGAAGAAGCTCCATGCAGATGGACTTTTGGAGTCTCTTGATTTCGAATCATTTGACACGTGCGAACCATGCCTCATGGGCAAAATGACCAAGACTCCGTTCTCTGGAACAATGGAGCGAGCAACCAACTTATTGGAAATCATACATACTGATGTGTGCGGTCCAATGAGCGTTGAGGCTCGCGGTGGCTATCGTTATGTTCTCACCCTCACTGATGACTTAAGTAGATATGGGTATGTCTACTTAATGAAACACAAGTCTGAGACCTTTGAAAAGTTTAAGGAATTTCAGAATGAGGTAGAGAATCAACGTGATAGAAAAATAAAGTTCTTATGATCAGATCGTGGGGGAGAATATTTAAGTCACGAGTTTGGTATGCACTTAAGGAAATGTGGAATTGTTTCACAACTCACGCCGCCTGGAACACCTCAGCGTAACAGTGTGTCCGAACGTTGTAATCACACTCTATTGGATATGGTGCGGTCTATGATGTCTCTTACCGATTTACCACTATCATTTTGGGGATACGCTTTAGAGACAGCTACATTCACTTTAAATAGGGCACCGTCTAAATCCGTTGGGATGACACAGTATGAATTATGGTTTGGAAAGAAATCTAAGCTGTCGTTTCTAAAAGTTTGGGGATGCGATGCTTATGTCAAGAAACTTCAACCTGAAAAGCTCAAACCCAAGTTGGAAAAATGCGTCTTCATAGGATACCCTAAGGAAACCATTGGGTATACCTTCTACCTCAGATCTGAAGGAAAGATTTTCATTGCCAAGAACGGGTCCTTTCTGGAGAAAGAGTTTCTCTCGAAAGAAGTAAGTGGGAGGAAAGTGGAACTTGATGAAGTACTACCTCTTGAACCGGTAAGTATCGCAACTCAGGAAGATGTTCCTGTGGTGCCTGCACCGACTAGAGAGGAACTTAATGATGATGATCAAGGTACTTCAGATCAAGTTACTACTGAACTTCGTAGGTCCACAAGGACACGTTCCACACCAGAATGGTATGGCAACCCTGTCCTAGAAATCATGTTGTTAGACAACGGTGAACCTTCGAACTATGAAGAAGCGATGGCGGGCCCAGATTCCCACAAATGGCTTGAAGCCATGCAACCCGAGATAGGATCCATGTATGAAAACAAAGTACGGATTTTGACAGACTTGCCCGATGATCGGCGAGCGATAGAAAATAAATGGATCTTTAAGAGGAAGACGGACGCGGATGGTAATGTTACCATCTATAAGGCTCAACTTGTCGCTAAGGGTTATCGACAAGTTCAAGGTGTTGACTATGATGAGACTTTCTCTCCCGTAGCAAAGCTGAAGTTCGTCCGAATCATGTTAGCAATTGCCGCATACTATGATTATGAGATATGGCAAATGGACGTCAAAACGACATTCCTTAACGGCTATCTTAAGGAAGAATTGTATATGATGCATCCGGAAGGTTTAGTCGATCCTAAGAATGCTAACAGGTATGCAAGCTCCAGCGATCAATTATCGGCTGGTGCAAGCATCTCGGAGTTGGAACATTTGCTTTGATGAAATGATCAAAGCGTTTGGGTTTATGCAGACTTATGGAGAAGCCTGCGTTTACAAGAAAGTGAGTGGGAGCTCTGTAGCATTTCTCATATTATATGTGGATGACATACTTTTGATGGGAAATAATATAGAGCTTTTGGACAACATAAAGGCCTACTTGAATAAGTGTTTTTCAATGAAGGACCTTGGAGAAGCTGCTTATATATTAGGCATCAAGATCTATAGAGATAGATCGAGACGCCTCATAGGTCTATCACAGAGCACATACCTTGATAAGATATTGAAGAAGTTCAATATGGATCAGTCCAAGAAGGGGTTCTTGCCTGTGTTGCAAGGTGTGAAATTGAGCTCGCTCAATCCCCGACCACGGCAGAAGATAGAGAAAAGATGAGTGTCATCCCCTATGCCTCGGCCATAGGGTCTATTATGTATGCCATGCTGTGTACCAGACCTGATGTAAACCTTGCTATAAGTTTGGTAGCAAGGCACCAAAGTAATCCTGGCATGGAACACTGGACAGCGGTCAAGAATATCCTGAAGTACCTGAAAAGTACTAAGGATATGTTTCTCGTTTATGGAGGTGACGAAGAGCTCGTCGTAAAGGGTTACGTCGATGCTAGCTTCGACACAGATCTGGATGACTCCAAGTCACAAACCGGATACATGTATATTTTGAATGGTGGAGCAGTAAGCTGATGCAGCAGCAAGCAAAGCGTCGTGGCGGGATCTACATGTGAAGCGGAGTACATGGCAGCCTCGGAGGCAGCGCATGAAGCAATCTAGATGAAGGAGTTCATCACCGACCTAGGAGTTATTCCCAATGCGTCGGGGCCGATCACTCTCTTCTGTGACAACACTGGAGCTATTGCTCTTGCCAAGGAGCCCAGGTTTCACAAGAAGACCAGGCACATCAAGCGTCATTTCAACCCCATTCATGAAAATGTTCAAGATGAAGACATAGATATTTGCAAAGTGCATACGTATCTGAATGTCACAGATCCGTTGACTAAACCTCTTCCGCGAGCAAAACATGATCAACACAAGAACTCTATGGGTGTTCGATTCATCACAATGTAACTAGATTATTGACTCTAGTGCAAGTGGGAGACTGTTGGAAATATGCCCTAGAGGCAATAATAAAATGATTATTATATTATTATTATATTTCCTTGTTCATGATAATTGTCTATTATTCATGCTATAATTGTATTAATCAAAAACCGTGATACATGTGTGAATACATAGACCACAACATGTCCCTAGTGAGCCTCTAGTTGACTAGCTCGTTGATCAACAAATGGTCATGGTTTTCTGACTATGGACATTGGATGTCATTGATAACGAGATCACATCACTAGGAGAATGATGTGATGGACAAGACCCAATCCTAAGCATAGCACAAGATCGTGTAGTTCGTTTGCTAAAGCTTTTCTAATGTCAAGTATCAGTTCCTTAGACAATGAGATTGTGTAACTCCCGGATACCGTAGGAGTGCTTTGGGTGTACCAAATGTCACAACGTAACTGGGTGACTATAAAGGTGCACTACAGGTATCTCCGAAAGTGTCTGTTGGGTTGGCACGAATCGAGACTGGAATTTGTCACTCCGTATGAGGAAGAGGTATCTCTGGGTCCACTTGGTAATGCATCATCATAATGAGCTCAATGTGACTAAGTGGTTAGTCACGGGATCATGCATTATGTAACGAGTAAAGTGACTTGCCGGTAACGAGATTGAACGGGGTATTGGGATACCGACGATCAAATCTCGGGTAAGTAATGTACCGATTGACAAAGGGAATTGCATACGGGATTACTTGAATCCTCAACATCGTGGTTCATCCAATGAGATCATCATGGAATATGTGGGAGCCAACATGGGTATCCAGTTCCCGCTGTTGGTTATTGATCGGAGAGCTGTCTCGGTCATGTCTGCGTGATTCCCGAACCCGTAGGGTCTACACACTTAAGGTTCGATGACGCTAGGGTTATTAGGAAGACTTGTATGTGATTACCGAATGTTGTTCGGAGTCCCGGATGAGATGCCGGACGTCAAGAGGAGTTCCGGAATGGTCCGGAGGTGAAGATTTATATATGGGAAGTTGTCATACAGTCACCGGAAATGTTCGGGGGCATACCGATATTGTACCGGGGCCACCGGAGCGGTTCCGGGGGTCCATCGGGAGGGGCCATCTCTCCCGGAGGGCCTCATGGGCTGTAGAGGGAAGGGAACCAGCCCTTGGAGGGCTGGGCACCACCCCCCCTTGGGCCCATGCGCCTAGGGCTGGTGGGGAAACCCTAAAGGGGGCGCCCCCCTTGCTTGGGGGGCAAGCCCCTCCCCTTGGCCGCTGCCCCCCTCTAGATCTCATCTAGAGGGGGATGACCCCCTTCCCCCTTCTCCTATAAATAGAGGGGTGAGGGGAGGGCTGCAACAACACATCTAAGGCGCGGCCCCTCCTCTCCCCAACACCTCTCCTCCTCCGTAAGAGCTTGGCGAAGCCCTGCCGGAGTACTGCCACTCCATCACCACCACGCCGTCGTGCTGCTGTTGGAGCCCTCTTGCTCAACCTCTCCCTCCTCCTTGCTAGATCAAGGCGCGGGAGACGTCACTGGGCTGCATGTGTGTTGAACGCGGAGGTGCTATTGTTCGGCGCTAAGATCGGAATCCACCACGATCTGAATCGCTTCGAGTACGACCCCTTCATCCGCGTTCTTGTAACGCTTCCGACTCGCGATCTTCATGGGTATGAAGATGCACTCCCCTCTCTCTCGTTGCTAGTTACTCCATAGATTGATCTTGGTGATGCATAGAAATTTTTTAATTTCTGCTACGATCCCCAACAGGTAGCACATGAGTTCATTGTTGACAACGAAGATAAGATACTCTTGTATAACCTGAGATTTAATAAGAAACACAATGAGACTATTATTTTGCCTGTGCCTCTGTTGTTTGATTTGATTGCAGATAATTTTCTTGTCACGCCGGAAGCAGTGTACGCTCATCGAGGCCAAGCATTCACTCCAGAACCTGAGCCTGAACCAGAACCTGCACTGGACCCTTATCGAGCATCATCTTACCAGTGGGATCCGAAAGAGATGGCCAGCTAGTGGTATCCTGATTACACCCCTCAGTACACCGGGGAGAGTAGCCGCGGTCCATGGCAATAGACCTACTTAGGCCAAATGCCTAAGCTTGGGGGAGTACGTATTTCTCACCGACTTTACATTCATGTTCACACACTATTCTAGTCGTCGGTGCTCATAGTCTTTCATTGTATTATCCATGCTAGTTTAATTTTCTTTTTGTAGCTTTCTTCTTGTGTGTTTGATAAACCTTTAGAAAAAACAAAAAGAATTAGTTAGTTTAATTTCCATGCTTGTAGTAGAAATTAAATTGAACACCCGCAGTCTAGTGGTCAAGTAGAGTTGAGCAACCGAGAGCTCAAATTAATTTTGCAAAAGACTATGAATAGATCTAGAAAGAATTGGTCCAAAAAACTTGATGATGCATTATGGGCCTATAGAACTGCATACAAAAATCCTATGGGTATGTCTCTGTATAAAATGGTTTATGGAAAAGCATGTCATTTACCTCTTGAACTTGAACATAAAGCATATTGGGCTATTAAAGAGCTCAATTATGACTTCAAGCTTGCCGGTGAGAAGAGGTTATTTGATATTAGCTCACTTGATGAATGGAGAACCCAAGCCTATGAGAATGCCAAGCTTTTCAAAGAAAAAGTCAAACGCTGGCATGATAAGAGGATACAAAAGCGTGAGTTTAACGTAGGAGATTATGTGTTATTATTCAACTCTCGTTTAAGATTTTTTGCAGGAAAACTTCTCTCAAAATGGGAAGGTCCTATGTTATCGAGGAGTTCTATCGTTCTGGTGCCATAAAAATCAACAACTTCGAAGGCACAAACCCGAGGGTGGTAAACGGTCAAAGAATTAAACATTATATTTCAAGTAATCCTATAAATGTTCAAACTAATATTATTGAAACTGTAACCCCTGAGGAATACATAAGGGACACTCTCCAGAACGTTCCAGACTCCGAAAAGGCATAGGTATGTGGTACAGTAAGTAAACCGACCCCGAAACAACTCCAATGGCAATTTTTTATCAGTTTTGGAATATTTAAGAATTTTAGGAAGAAAGAAGTAGTACGAAAGGGACACGAGGCTCCCACGAGAGTGGAGGGTGCGCCCCCCCTGTCTCGTGGGCACCTCATGTGGCTCCCGGACTCCGTTTTCTTGCACGTTACGTATTTTGGTCGGTAAAAATTCATTATATATACTCCCGAAGGTTTTGACCACCGTATCACGCAATTATCCTTTGTTTTTGTTTCGAGCTGTTTCTGTTTCAGATCTAAGAGCATCATGTCATCTCCAAGCGCTCCCAAGGACAAGTTTTTCGAGAGGGTTATCAACCCCTATCTTGCGGAGGTGCTGCAACACCCTCAAACCATTGAGATGCGTGAGGGGGTGCTGCACATCCGCGATGTGGAGGGACCAAAGCGTACCGGGAGCGTGGAGACAAAGCTCGAAGCCGTAGAGCAGCAAGTTTTCAAGTGCCAAGGGATGGTGGGGCGTGGACTCAACGCCAACCAGATGATGATCACGGAGTTCACCAATAACCACAAGCTGGATGCCAAAGTCACCGGGGATACCATCTTCAAGCTTCAAGAGAAAATCGAGCACCTCCAAGCCCAGATCTATGACCTGCAGGACCAGAACTGTGAGTATGAATATAGATTCAAGAGGATGAGTTTGGCTGCAGATTTAAGGATCCCGGAGACTCGATCATCCTTCCATGATGGAGAGCCTATGCCTTGGAAGACAGACGACAAGCCTACATCATCAACAACTCCTACTTCACCACCCCGAGGGCATAATCACATGGGTATGGGCACTCCCCTTGGCAACTGCCAAGCTTGGGGGAGGTGCCCCGGTATCGTATCACCATCACACTCCTATCTTTATCGCTTTATCTAGTTCGATCCTTTTAGTAGTATCTTGATCTAGTAGACTGAAGTTTTGATATCAAGTAGTTTGAGTTTTTCTTTGTGATCTCTTTTTGTATTCGAGTCCGCGAGCTATCTATAATAAAGATTAGTGTTGAGTCAAGGGCTTTGCTATGTGCTATGATCTTGAGAAAAATAGAAAGAATAAAAGAGTTCATATTGATCTTATGGATAGTGATAACTTCACACATAGAAAGTATGAGGCATAAAAATTGTTGGGAGTTGATGAACGTAGCCTTGGTCATCATTGCAATTAATAGGAAGTGATAAGGAAAGAGAGGTTCACATATAAATATATTATCTTGGACATCTTTTATGATTGTGAGCACTAATTAAGTATGACATGCTAAAAGAGTTGACGGTGGACAAGGAAGACAATGTAATGGTTTATGTTTTCTCACATCTCAGTTAAAGTATGTTGTCATTGACCTTACGAACATGTTGAGCTTGCCTTTCCCCCTCACGCTAGCCAAATTCCTAGCACCAAGTAGAAATACTACTTGTGCTTCCAAATACCCTTAAACCCAGTCTTGCCATGAGAGTCCACCATATCTACCTATGGATTGAGTAAGATCCTTCAAGTAAGTTGTCATCGGTGCAAGCAATAAAAATTGCTCTCTAATTATGTATGACTTATTAGTGCGGAGAAAATAAGCTTTGTACGAACTTGTTGGGGAAGTAATAAAAGCGACGAACTGCATAATAAAGGTCCACACACAAGGGGCAATATAAAGTGACGTTCTTTTGCATTAAGATTTTATGCATCAACCCTAAAAGTGCATGACAACCTCTGCTTCCCTCTGCGAAGGGCCTATCTTTTACTTCATGTTCTTACTTTATGCTTTTATTTTTGTGCTTGAGTCAAGGTGATCTCCACCTTTCCCTTTTTCATTTTATCCTTTGGCAAGCTCTTCCTGTTTGAAAGATCGTGATATACATATCCAATTGGATGTTCGTTAGCATGAGCTATTATTGTTGACATCACCTAAAGGTGAATACGTTGGGAGGCAACATAATAAGCCCCTATCTTTCTCAGTGTCTGTCTAAAACTCCATAACCACAAGTATTGCGTGAGTGTTAGCAATTGTAGAGGACTAAGAGATAGTTGAGTATGTGAGCTTGCTGAAAAGCTCTTTTATTGACTCTTTCTGATGTTACGATAAATTGCAATTGCTTCAATGACGAAGATTATAGTTTGTTAGTTCCAAATGAAGTTTCTGAACCATACTTGACATTGTGAATTGCTTGTTACTTGAGCATAGGAAATCATATGACAAAATCTATATATGTTGTTGTTATTAGAATGATCATGATGCCCTCATGTCCGTATTTTATTTTTATCGACACCTCTATCTCTAAACATGTGGACATATTTTTCGATTTCGGCTTTCGCTTGAGGACAAGCGAGGTCTAAGCTTGGGGGAGTTGATACGTCCATTTTGCATCATGCTTTTATCGCAATATTTATTGCATTATGGGCTGTTTTTACACATTATATCTCATTACTTATGGCTATTCTCTCTTATTTTACAAGGTTTACCATGAAGAGGGGGAATGCGGGCAGCTGAAATTCTTGTTGGAAAAGGAGCAAACGTTGGAAACCTATTCTGCACAACTCCAGAAGTCCTGAAACTCCACAAAACAACTTTTTGGGATTTATAAGAATTTCTGAGCGAAAGAAATAGGCCAGGGGGCCCACACCCTCTCCAGGAGACAGGGGGCGCGCCCCCCCTATAGGGCGCGCCCCTATCTCCTGGGCCCCCTGGTGGGCCTACGACGTCCATCTTCTGCTATATCATCACTTTTACCCTGGAAAAAATCGTGGGCAAGCTTACGGGACGAAACTCCGCCGCCACGAGGCGGAACCTTGGCGGAACCAATCTAGGGCTCTGGCAGAGCTGTTCTGCCGGGGACACTTCCCTTCGGGAGGGGGAAATCATCACCAACGATCCTCTCATCGGGAGGGGGTCAATCTCCATCAACATCTTCACCAGCACCATCTCCTCTCAAACCCTAGTTCATCTCTTGTATCCAATCTTGTATCCAAAACCACAAATTGGTACCTGCGGGTTGCTAGTAGTGTTGATTACTCCTTGTAGTTGATACTTATTGGTTTACTTGGTGGAAGATCATATGTTCATATTCTTAATGCATATTATTACACCTCTGATTATGAACATGAATATGCTTTGTGAGTAGTTACGTTTGTTCCTGAGGACATGGGTGAAGTCTTGCTATTAGTAGTCATGTGAATTTGGTATTCGTTCGATATTTTGATGAGATGTATGTTGTCTTCTCCTCTAGTGGTGTCATGTGAACATCGACTACATGACACTTCACCATTATTGGGCCTAGAGGAGGGCATAGGGAAGTAATAAGTAGATGATGGGTTGCTAGAGTGACAGAAGCTTAAACCCTAGTTTATGCCTTGCTTCGTTAGGGGCTGATTTGGATCCACATGTTTCATGCTATGGTTAGGTTTACCTTAATACTTTTGTTGTAGTTGCGGATGCTTTCAATAGGGGTTAATAATAAGTGGGATGCTTGTCCAAGTAAGGGCAGTACCCAAGCACCGGTCCACCCACATATCAAATTATCAAAGTACCGAACGCGAATCATATGAGCGTGATGAAAACTAGCTTGACGATAATTCCCACGTGTCCTCGGGAGCTCCTTTCTCATTATTAGAAGTTGTCCAGGATTATCCTTTGCTACATAAAGGATTGGGCCTCCTTGCTGCACCTTATTTACTTTATTTACTTGTTACTCGTTACTATTTATCTTATCATAAAACTATCTATCACCTACAATTTTAGTGCTTGCAGAAAACCTTACTGAAAACCGCTTATCATTTCCTTCTGCTCCTCGTTGGGTTTGACACTCTTACTTATCGAAAGGACTACGATAGATCCCCTACACTTGTGGGTCATCAGGTGGCTGGCCTACTGGAACGTGAGAGGGGACATGTGCAGTTTGTCTCTATGGCATGGATACCTACCTGCAGCGCTCGACTATCGGTGTGTGGTGGGGGAAGAGGGAGGCCCAATTAACTATAGAGGTACAATGGCTGGTATATGTGTGGAGGAGGAGAGAGGCCTACCTCATGTATTAAGGAGATCGATCTGTCTCATGTATTAAAGGAGATCGATCAGCATCCATGCATATGTCCAGGAGAGGAATAAGGTTGGGAGAGAGACATAGCTAGAGTGTTGGAAGGGGTGGTAGTGGAGTTGCTTCTAACAAATGGTGGGATAGGCTTGCTAGACAGACGGAGGGCACGCCCGCAATATCAATAAGAGAGGAGATGGCTGCTTGTTGTCTGTGCACGTGCGTGTGAGAGACGGGTCAGGAGGCATGCCCGAATGATGAGGGGGGACGATGTGGCTGTGGTAAGCAGACGTAACTACATAGGAAGATCAATCACCCTTTGTTAGAGAAAGGAGAGACATAACTTGTGAGGTATGTCGATCGATGGGGGGGGGTAGTTAAAGTCGATCTAGGTATATGTTGGGAGATCGATCGTATACATGCATGCATGTGTTAGAAGCAAATGAGGCACGAGGAGAAGGATAGAGAGAGAGGGATGCATGTAGGAGGTGGTACGAGAGGCATACTATATCAAGGGGGGAGGAGTGTGCGAGTACGAGAACGATGAAAAGAGTGGTGGGAGTGAGGCATGGACGGTGACAAGAGAAGAGGGGAATCTTGTGTTTGTGCTAGGCACACCTGGCTAGAGAGGCATATCGATCGATGTATGACGTAAAGAAGGAGTTGGGGGGCCTACACACACCATGGGTGAACGACCTAAAGTGAAAAGACGAATTTGCGTGATGGAGCTAGAGAGTGCTGAGGGAGGGTGAGAGGGATGCGGGCGTGTGCATGCACAAGAGAAAGTTAGTGCTAGCTACAAAGATAAGAGGGTTGTGTGGGTGTAAAAGACGAATAGAGATCATATATACTTCATTATAAAAAGAGAATTCGGATATTTGAAGAATTTATCATAGTGTTTTAAACCGACGCATGTGTGAATATATATAATGGTGATACACATGGTGTGGTTATGAACATGTTATACTACATTTAATATATTTTATCTCTACTCTTATAAAAAACGGAGTTGTTGATGATGGTGTGCCTGCCATCCTGCATTATAGGCCGTCCGATTTATATCTGGCGGATAGCAAGGAAACTATGATGGTTGAAGTTGGCAACAATCATGATTGTAGATTCTTATTGAAATAGAGAAACGAATTCAAATTTAGTTCGAATTGCAGCGGTAGTATAGACATTTGGAATGCACTAAAATGTTGGTATGAGTAGGTTACATGCATTATACAGCAAGCGAAAAAATTTAATCGGACATAGCTTTGAATAGCATTTGTATAGTAAAACGGGGCAAGACTCTCTCTTTGTGTGGTGTGAATAGTTTTATTTTTTTCGCTTTCTTTTTGGTTGAGGGAAGTGCGAATTGATTTGGTACGTACAAGTACAATATTACTGCACGTTAGGCTTGTCCCTAAAATTCAACCCACGTATTGTTATATCCCAAAAATTCAGATATCGTGCTCTCAAAACTGGTGCCTTCACAACCCGCGCCTTGCTATCCCAAAATTACAACGCGCGCGAAAAATCCCTCCAGCTGCCAAATCCCGACACGCGAAATCCCCCTTCTAACCGTGAGCCGAAAGGTCCGCTAGTTCAAATCAGTGGGGGGGGGGTACTTTTGTAACACAACCTACATTTTGGACAAGCGCATCCCTAAGTCATGCTTCACCCCCTCCCATCGCCCCCTTTTCGCCATTCGAAATCCCAGGCCGCCATAACCTCTCCGCTCCAGCCGCGAAACCCCACCCTCCTTCGTCCACCACGTCACCACTGCCCAGCCAGAGCCTCTTCCCCGACGACGTCATCCACCACAATAGCTCGACGTGCCTCATCCACCTTCCCGGATGAGGATCCGTCGTCCATCTCGTCGTCCCACCGGTTCAGCCGCCTCGTCCTCCACCTCCAAGGAGCTGCTCCGACGATCGCCTCGTCTATCGTGGCTGCTCCATCCCCACAACGCCGCCTTAACCTGCTCCACCGGAACCGCAACATCCTCACCGACTCCTCGGACGAAGCCGAGGCCTACTCGGCACCACCAAAGAGGTTGTACACTCATCGCATCGCACCTTCTCCTTAACTCGACCTCCCGGCGCCGACGGTGCTCCAACCCGCACCCCCATGGAGCGGCTACCTTGAAGCCGGCACCGCGGGCGACATCTCCATGGCGGCTCTCCCCCAGTGCGAGGCCCCTTCGGCGGCGGCGTCCATACCAGCCGGATCTGCCGCTGCTGCTCCGGCTCTCGCTCGCTCGCTCGCGCTACTACTGCTACTCCGGCTCTCGCTCCATCGCTCGCTCGCCCAGCTGCTGCTGCTGCTCTCCCCCTCGCTCATGTTGCTGCTTTGCTCCGATTAAGCCACACTTCAGTCGACTGAATCGACTTTTGGGTCAGTCGATTTTCAGGGGTTGGGGGGGGGGGGGCTCGCTGGAGTTAAGGAAGAACCACCCGCAGCGGGGACGGGGGCTCGCCAGAGAGGTACCCCACTATCTATCTTAGGGTTCAGGGCGGGGGGGGGAGGGCTAGAGGGCTGGCCGGGGCGACGGTGGCGAGTTGTTTTGGGGCGGCGAGGTGGCGCTGGGGCCGGCGGTTCGGCCGATGGTGGCTGGCGGCTCAGGGGGGGTGCAGGTTGAAGATGAACTGCAGGCCCTCCCTAAACTACATGTCAAGTGCCTCTCTGCTACCATTGCGTTCAATTTCGACAGTAGCATTCAGATTCCACAGTAAATTTCAGTTTCGACAGTTAACTTCAGAGTCAATAGTTTTTACCTCATCTGTTGTAGTCAGGTGGTTTTTGGTGATGTTAATTTTACAACCATTTTACATCATCTACTAGAGATGCTATTAGAATCCCACTTGAGATTGACGATGTCTGTCTTGTGCTGCTTCAGCCTTGACGTCTTATGGCTCACCGGAGCTGCTCCAATGACAGAACGATCCATCACAACAGAGCAGTGCCCTCGACGCCGTCTACAGATTCCTCAGATCTAACTCCACACCTCCGACAGCCACCTCCGCCTCAGCTGCTTCAGCGACCAACCCAATGATGCTGAGGTCGACATGGCTACGGCAAAGAGATTGTACACTTGTTGCATCACTTATTACTATACATTCACGTCGATGCATTAGGGCTATTTTGGTTCAACGGAAAAACGTCGATCCACTGGTTGTTACCATCACTCTAAATTTCTGCATGCTCTCCTTACATAATCTCACCATATTTTTTTGTATGCATGTCAGATATTGTACACAGTCATGCTGAACATGTAGAGAAAAAGAGAAGAGTTTTGCGCGGCAATACAATGTCATGCAGACATCGCTCCATGGTGGGTTCAATGGCAAACCCTCCCCACCCCTCTCCAGATTGTAATCCAGAGGAAGATATCTGTTCTGAGGCGGATTCAGACGCTGCTGACCACTCCTATTTACCCCCGAAGGTGTTTGCTCTACCTTGGCATGATGATGTTAGTCATATCATGCATATGTTGCCTTGCAGTGCCTACTTTTGACATCATATATGTCATATGCTTAGTTTAGACATGTTCTATAATGCCACCTGTTTAGTTTCTATATCATATATGGGAATTATGCAGTCTCATGTCTTTTAGCCAGCCATAATATATGTGAAATGTGCAATGCCATCTTGTTTAACCAGGCATCATATATTTGAATGATATCTTGCCCATCCTTTTCTTCATTACATTTCCATTTGCCGACAATGTTTTTACATTAAACTACTCTTCCCGTGAATCAGCCATTTGGGTGGGAGATGGAAAAATCTGGAGTGAAAACAAGGCCTTCAGAGCAGACAGTGCTACCTGTCGAAGCAGATCTCTTGTTGGGTCCCGATAGCTCCTCAAAGATGGATTCAGAGACAGATGACCAGTCCTATTCCCCCACTGAGGTGTATGCTCTAACTTGGCACGGTTATACTGCTCATATCATGCATACGGTGTCTTGCATTGCATAGTTTAGACATCATATACACAATATTCAACACCATGTTCTTAGTTCAGACATCATATCAAATGCCCTCTGTTTAACATATAAATCACATATGTGAATTAAATGATGCGATCCTGATTACTTCGATAACATGTAGGTGAATTATGTCATGCGATCCTGTTTAGTTATTCATCATATCTTTGAATTATGTTATGCTATGCTATCCAGTTTAGATAGACATCATATATGTGAAATTATGTCATGCTATTCGTTTTAGTTAAACAATATACATGTCAATTATTTCATGCCCTCTTTTTTCCACACTATTTATTGCATCTGTCTCTCATACAATGTCTGTACATTCAACTATGTTTCCTATTTATCAGCCATTTGAATTGGAGCGGGTGATGCCAGTATCTAGCGGACTAAAAACATGGTCTTCAAATAAAACAGTGCTACCTCTTGGTGGAGATAGCACCCCGGTTGTACATGAACAAGAACCAGCCCTACCACACATAACCCAAACTCTCGCAGATTGTACCCCTACTGCGATGGACAAAGAACCAGCTTCACCCAATCTAACCCCAACCCAGCCGATAGTAACACAATTTTGTTGACACAACACCATCTCCACCACAGAGCTCCCAAACAAGGGCAGTTAGTACGGCAGCTCCAGTGCTCGAAGGGCCAGTAGTATCACGGTGAACCCCAACTCCACCAGTTAGTACGCCTATTCCTGTGGAGGAAGCACAACCAGCTAGTCGTAGTTTAGCATCTATCGCATTTGATGTTGTTAAATCGTATGTGCGTATCTTCCCATCTTGGAAATATTATACTGAAGATAAAGGAAAATGCCAGTTGCAGGTGTTTGTCCAGGAGTTATGTGTAAGTAATGTTATTCATGGTAATTACTTTGCTTCGTCCCGTATATCCTACCTCCATGATGGTTATAATACAACAAATTTTCCCATTTTTCTCTATAGAGAAGGACCGATTTGGAAACTCAGGATGAGGTAACCTATGCTAACACCTCTGCTATCTTCAAGAATGCTTGGTGGCAGTATCGGAATTACCTGAAGAAAATGTACTTCACCGGCAAAGAAACTCATCAAATTCCCTTACGTTCTCCTGAGACACATTTACTAGACGATGACTGGGAACGCCTTGTTCTGTACTGGTCCCGAACCAAGAATGTGGTAAGGTCTATGAGCTCATTTTCTATTTTAAGTATTATATTCTTGCGTCTTACTGTACTCTGTTCATGTAGAACAGGTGCCTAAACCTGAAGAACAACTATTCTAATTTAAGATTCCATTGCTATCATAGTTCAAAAAAGCGCTAGGCGTTAATTGTGCGTTTTGCCACCACCTTGTGCTTTACTGACCAAAGCGCATGCTTATGCGCAGGTATGCACAGATTATGCGTAGTTATGCGCAATGCGTTTTGCCAACGCCTAGAGCCTAGGTGCGCTTAAGCGCTCGCTTAGGCGCGCCTTTTTTAACTATGATTGCTTTGCTCTTGTATCACTGCATTTACTCATACAAAGTTATTTTTAAATTGAAGGATCCAATCGAAACTCCAATGGCACAGCAGGTATGTTCACGCATGTTTCTTTAACAGGTTTGCTCTTATCAATAGCTCTATTGATTTCAATTTCAATTGTGTATACAGTTGACTTTCATATCATGCACATTACTAGCATCACAAGAGAGCCAATAGTGTTGTTGTACATGTAGACCCGTGGTACCCATCTCAAATCTTGTTGTGCCATGTAGTTTCCCACGCTTTGTATTCTTTCACTGCTGCTTTGTCTTGAACTGATATGATTTGAACCATGTCTCTATTTTGATTTGGCAAGACAATGCAGTGACCATAGTACATAGATATATGTTTGTTTGATGCTTTTATTATGTACTAGTACTTGGCAATAGAAGACTTGGTAGTTTAATCCTGTCCACCTTACTACTGAACTGGTTCACCGAAATGAGTTTCATGTACTAGTACATGGTAAACTTGTTATGTGTCTGCTTGTTTCTTCTTTTAGAATGCTGATAGAATATTGGGGAAGAGTGCCTTATTAACCAATGGTAAAGGAAGTAATGCAGATAAGGTTTAGGATAGTGACACATCCTTGTTGGTCTCCAACAAAGCTGATAAAACAGCTAAGGAAGACTATCTTGAAGACAGCGAGACAACCCCAAAGTCCTGTCTTGGTTTATTGTTCGAGTTACTGGCCACTAGCGCTTGCACAAGCTATTCAAACTCACTGTCTGAATCTGTTCGGTTTCTTGAGTCTCAACTACAAGCTGAAATACATTGATCAGCTGTGCTGCGACAAGAAGCGGAAGGACTGCGGAAGTCCCTGGAGCATTCAGATGCATACTTTGTGGTACAACAGAAAGCGTTGGAGGATTTTAGCACCAAATAGGACAAAGCTAATCAGCTTGCTAAGCTTATTGCCAGCATGGTGGATACACAGGATAACGTTTCTTGAGCTCTTCTGAAGTTGTTTCAGTTATGCTCTTGTTTTGCTGCCGCGTTTATTTGCACCGGTGGCCAATTTTGACGGCCAGTGTATGTAATGTGCTGCTTTGTTCCCTATATTTGCACTGGTGGCGAACTTTGATGCCCAGTGGATATAATATGTGTAATAGCAGTAATAGGCTAGCATTAATTGCTTGCTTATTTATTTCCTTATTGTCTTGTTTTGTTGTTTGCTTGTAGTCACTGCAGTTCTTTTTCTATGTTTTTCTAGTGGCCACAATAGCCTATTTTTGGTAACTAGGCCAAAATAATCATGGAAACACACGGACTGTTGTAACCATGGTCCTCTTGCAGGCCATATGATCCATGGGCCTTCTTCCGGCCGTAGGATCCATCGGCCTTCTATACGGGCGTTAGGGTCTGTCGGTGTCAAAACCGGCGGATCTCGGGTAGGGGGTCCCGAACTGTGCGTCTAGGCGGATGGTAACAGGAGACAAGGGACGATGTTTTTACCCAGGTTCAGGCCCTCTCGATGGAGGTAAAACCCTACTCCTGCTTGATTAATATTGATGATATGGGTAGTACAAGAGTGGATCTACCACGAGATCAGAGAGGCTAAACCCTAGAAGCTAGCCTATGGTATGATTGTTGTTCGTCCTACGGACTAAAACTCTCCGGTTTATATAGACACCGGAGAGGGCTAGGGTTACACAGAGTCGGTTACAATGGGATGAGATCTTCATATCGTATCGCCAAGCTTGCCTTCCACGCCAAGGAAAGTCCAATCCGGACACGGGACGGAGTCTTCAATCTTGTATCTTCATAGTCCGGGAGTCCGGCCGAAGGTCATAGTCCGGCCATCCGGACACCCCCTAATCTAGGACTCCCTTAATAGCCCCTGAACCAGGCTTCAATGATGACGAGTCTGGCGTGCAAGTTGTCTTCGGCATTGCAAGGCGGGTTCTTCTTCAAATTCCCTGTACCCGTTGAATAGTGCCCGGCTTCTAGTGCATGCTGCCCTCCTCAGCTTCTGTGCCCCATAATGACCATCTTCCACGTGTCAAACGAATGCGAAAAGCCAGGGGATTTTTTCATTTACCCCCCCGGCTGCGTTAATGAACCGCCCATAAAAGAGACGGGGATTTAGATCCAATTCACACCATCTTCCCTCAGCGAGCCTTCATCAGAGTGCCTTCGACAGGGATCCATTCCACCATGGCTGGTCGGTGCAGCTCCTCCTCTCGCCTCTCCAGCCCTCGGCCCGGAGATTGGGGGTGGTGTTCCGTCCCGCATAGCGAGTTAGTAGTGCTTCAGTCCAAGGGGCTTCTCCCCCCGGCATATATGGTCCCAGTTCGAGCCGGGATTGCTACCTATAGCGGCGGAGAGCAGGCGGAGAGCGTCCCCAATCCCTCTCAAGAAGAGTGGGTATGCCTAGTCCCTTATTTGATGAGAGGACTCGGATTTCCAATTCATCCATTTCTCTGAGGGTTGATGGAGTTCTACGGCCTCCAGCTACACAACCTCACACCCGCCTCCATTCTGCACATTGCGGACTTCGTGGCCCTCTACGAGCTGTTCTTGGGCGTTGAGGCCCATTTCATGCTGTGGAAGAGGTTGTTTTGCCTCGTGCCTCGTTCTCAGGAGGGGTCTATTTATCAAGTGGGCGGAGCCGAACTATGGCGCATCGCCGGGACCGGATATCTATCCGGTACCCCAAAGAGGACGTCCGAGGACTGGTCCTCGGAGTGGTTCTATATAGATGACGTCCCCCCTGCCTGACCCTATACGGATCGGCCTCCCTGAGTTCAATAATGCTCCGTTGAAGAAGCGCCTGAGTTGGCACCCGCGGAACCCTCAGAGGGAAACTGACAGGGACGTCCTTTACCTGATGAGCCGGATAAGGTTGCTGGCTCATTCCGGAATGACCATGATCAAGGTCATGGCCATATGCATTACACGAGGGGTGCGGCCGCTTCAATACAGAGGCCACCCCATGTGGGATTTCAACGGGGAGGACAACGCCACCCGGTGTGGTCGTAAGGGGCCAGATTCGGCCGCCACTTTATCGAGAATCTTATCCGCTTTGTACAAGGGAGAAGAAGAATAATTCCTCCGTGCCAACCCGGAGGGCGGATTCTCCATGTACAATCCACCAAGTTGGGTGAGCGAACACTTTCACTTGCCTACCCACTTTCGAAATTCCCGTAGTTGAGTACTTAGTCTAGCAATGTTAAACGCAGGAGCTGTGCCAGACTGTGAAGGAGATAAACAGCCCTCCTCCACAACCCGAGGACCCGGAACGGTCCCTCGATCCGGACTCCCAAGAGGACCCGGACTTATGTGTGGAGTTAATCGATGGGGTGTTTCATCAATTGAGCAAGGACAACGCCTTAGTGGCCATTACGACCGACTATCCCGGACTACTTCCAGCCTCAAACGTAACTGAGACCGAAGTCCCAGTATTCTCAAGGAGATCTATCCATGCTTTATCTTGCATGCCGTGAACTAATAGTGTTTCATTTCGCAGGGTAAATCCTTGAGGCGGAAGGCCGAGCCCATGGTGGGCAGCCAACAAGGGCCGCTGAAGCCAGGCGGGCCAAAAAGAAGTGCGGACCAGATCGAGATTCCGGCGCAACGATACGGCGTGCAAATTTAACGCCTAGGGTTTATGTCCTTGAGTCTTACTAACGCTCATGATTTTCTTAGAAAGAAGAGAGCCCGCCGGACTATATCCGCCGGCCAAGGTTCAAGGCCGGGTCCGGAAGCGGAGACGGACACGGGGCGCGCCTCGGGCGTTCCTCCGACAGAGGACGCTGACGGGCTATCTGCCACCAATTCAGAGGTGAAGAGTGCCCTGAACCACAGGCGTCACCGGACTGTTCTTCGTGACGCATGTTTTTCCCCAGAGGCGTTGGACGCCTTTAATACAGGAGATGCGTATCTCCGTGCCGCTCAAAATGGTCTAGCCAGAGCCACAGAGCAGTATGTAAAAGACATACAGGTGAGTAAAATTGAAGGTTATATATGTCAGTAGCCCCCGAGACTTGAAACAGTGAAGATAACTGTTTTAAGGATCATGTGCTATGCAGTGTCTTACAAAGAAGAATACGCAACTGTCCCAGGAGCTTGAAGAGTGCAAGGCCCAACTCGAGGCCGCACTGGCCACTTCAGAAAATGCCAAGGGGACGCCCTCAGGTAATATATGATTCGAAAGATAATTCCGTTGTGAAGTGCGGCAGGCGTGCAACCCTGACGATAATAGTGCAGATGGGGCTGGCGTAAATCCGGACAAGCAACAACTCCTACGCCAACTAAAGGCTGGCGAGAGCGTGCTGACGAGGGTGAGGCAAGAGAAGAACAAACTTCAAGACGCCAATACCCACCTGGGCGAGGAACTAAAGGATGTTTGTATTCAGCTGTCTGCTTCCGTAAAGGAGAATCGGCGACTTCGACGCGGCATTTTTAGTAAGTGCTTGAACGAATCTTCGAAAAAAGAATTCGGCGAGGAAGTCGATTGACAGAGCTATGTCTGTAGGTCTGCTGACAGGTCGTCCTGCGGAGGAAATGCCTGGTTCAACGGGAGACCTTCTTCCCGAGCTGTTGCAACTGCACGAACGAGTTCGGCAGGCAATGCAGAGCGTCATTCAGGCTATGAGGCCATCCCTCTCCATGCCCAAAGGCCTTGGGGAGCTTACAAAGAAGGTGGAGGGAGTGCGGCAGCGCTTCCGGTTGTGGAAGATATCGGCCTGCCGTCAAGGTGCCAGGGAGGCCTGGGCCATGGTGAAGACTCGGTACACGAAGGCTGACCCAAACCACATGGCCGAGGTCGGTCCTATGGGTCCTGACGGAAAGGAGATCCCTGCCAGCTTAGTATATGGCCAGGTAGAGCTGGCTGCAAAGTATTCCCAACAGGACTGTAAATTAGACCGCCTGTTGGATGGTATTGAAGAAGAATATACCGAGTCAGATTGACTCTGTAATTTAAAATGACATGAAAAATGCCTTCTAACCGGATTGTAGATCGTTTGTCATTGCGGACCTTTTCGCTTCGACCTCTGGACCCTATAGTCCGGAGTGTGTCCGAATACCCTCTCGATTATGTAAGAACCAGGGCATGCATGGAGACAAGGCGTAGGGGTCATAATTGCTTTAGCAGACAAGTGCCCAATTAGTTATGTTATATTACATGGTTAGTAAGAAACATCTTCCAGGGAGAATAGTTCCGTTAGGGGTTCCTTTCCCTGGGAGGCATGCCCTAAAGTGCATGTTTGAACTGCTAAAAAGAGCAGAAAAGCATCTGGGGGCAGATAAATAAACACGAAAGGTCATCTTTTAGTTCATCGACCGAATATTCCCTTAAGAACGCTAGCTTTCGGCTTCACCCAGTCTGAGGTACACATCCGGCTGACCCGACAGTAACAATCGCAGAGGTGCTCCCTTTACCACCTAGCCGAACAAACAGGAACGTAGGGGTAAGCATAGGAGCCAGACAACCCAGCTTGGCCAAAACTTAAGTCATATCGATGCATATAATGGTGTATA
Organism: Triticum aestivum; assembly: GCF_018294505.1. Taxonomy (NCBI): domain Eukaryota; kingdom Viridiplantae; phylum Streptophyta; class Magnoliopsida; order Poales; family Poaceae; genus Triticum; species Triticum aestivum. The sequence continues at coordinate 689,702,584 of NC_057810.1, forward strand.
AAAGGTTCATGCGGAAGTGTCACACATGTTTTGGGCATGAGGCCCATTTTATATAAACTTCTGATAAAGAAGCACCCAGGTATGATGAGCGTGGGTGGCCGCATCAGGTATGTGCGAACAATGCACATGCAAGCCCCTAAGGGCTTGGGAGAAAAAAGGTAGGGAGAAGGAGCGAAATCCCGGACAGCTAATGTGAAAAAATAAAAGTAAAAATAAAAAGGGGACAGAGGAAGGAGACGAACACGGAGTCCGGCGCTAGGCGTAGAATCTTCGTAGGCGTGCTGCGTTCCATGGGTTCAGCTCGAGTCGGTTGTCCAATGCATTTCGAAGACGGTACGCTCCACCAGTCAGTACTTGGTCGATTATGAAGGGACCCTCCCATTTGGGCTTTAGTTTGTCCTTTTTCTTGTCCGGCAGGCGTAGAACTAGTTCGCCAACATTATAAGTTTTGGCCCGTACTTCTCTGCTTTGATATCTTCGAGCCTGCTGTTGATAGAATGCGGAACGAGCTTTTGCCACGTCGCGCTCCTCCTCCAATGCGTCCTAGATGTCCTGCCGATCGAGCTCGGCTACTCTTTCTTCGTACATGCGCACTCGAGGTGAGTCATGAATTATGTCGCATGGCAGTACTGCCTCTGCGCCGTATACCATAAAAAATGGTGTGAATCCGGTAGTGCGATTCGGCGTGGTCCGCAGCCCCTAGAGTATGGAGTCAAGCTCCTCTACCCAGTGCGTGTTAGATTCCTTGAGGGATCGCACTAGTCTGGGTTTGATGCCACTCATAATGAGACCGTTGGCTCGCTCGACTTGACCATTGGTTTGAGGGTGATAGACTGAAGCTTAGTCGAGCTTAATGCCCATGTTTTTGCACCAGAGTTTAACTTCATCGGCTGTGAAGTTTGTGCCGTTGTCAGTTATGATGCTGTGAGGGACGCCGTAACAGTGTACGACCCCGGATATGAAGTCTATCACCGGTCCAGATTCGGCCGTCTTTACAGGCTTGGCCTCTATCCATTTGGTGAATTTGTCCACCATGACCAGTAGATATTTTTGCTTGTGGGTTCCTCCTTTAAGGGGTCCAACCATGTCAAGCCCCCAGACCGCAAAAGGCCAAGTAATGGGTATAGTTTGTAGGGCAGTAGGCGGCATGTGGCTTTGGTTGGCGAATAACTGGCAACCGACGCATCGCTGCACTAAGTCCTGAGCGTCTGCCCGGGCCGTTGGCCAATAAAATCCAGTACGGAAGGCCTTGCTTACAAGGGCCCGGGCTGTGGCGTGGTGCCCGCCGAGTCCGGCATGAGTTTCAGCCAGAAGGTCTCGCCCTTCCTCTTCGGAGATACACCTTTGAAGGACTCTGGTTGTGCTTTTCTTATAAAGCTCTCCCTCGTGGACTTTGTAGGCTTTAGATGCCGCACTATGCAGCGGGCCTCGTTTTGGTCCTCGAGAAGTTCCTGCCTAGTTAGGTAGGCTAGGAATGGTTCTGTCCACGGGGCAATGACTACCATTATTGTGTGGGCTGACGGCGTTGTTTCGTTGGCGGAGCCACCAACTGTGTCAGAGTGTTCGGTGAGGGGCAGTGTGGTTGTGTCCGGGCTATTGTTTCTGGAGTCTCCCTCCCATGATACGGATGGCTTGAACAGCCTCTCTAGGAAGATGTTGGGAGGGACGGCATCGCGCTTGGCGCCAATGCGTGCCAACACGTCTGCTGCCTGGTTATTCTCCGGGCTATGTGATGAAATTCGAGCCCCTCAAACCGAGCTGACATCTTTAAGATGGCGTTGCGGTAAGCTGCCATTTTCGGATCCTTGGCGTCAAAGTCTCCATTTATTTGGGATATTGCGAGGTTTGAATCCCCGCGGACCTGTAGGCGCTGAATGCCCATGGAGACTGCCATTCAGAGACCATGTAAAAGGGCCTCGTATTCGGCTACGTTGTTGGAATCCGTGTACATTATCTGAAGTACGTATTGGACTGTATCTCCGGTTGGGGACGTCAGAATGACGCCAGCCCCAGGCCAGCCAACATTTTGGAGCCGTCGAAGTGCATGATCCAGTTGGAGCATGCGCCATACTCTTTAGGGAGCTCGGCTTCAGTCCATTCGGCGATGAAGTCGGCCAAAACCTGCGACTTAATAGCTCGCCTTGGCTTTTAAGTTATGTCGAACGGGAGGAGCTCGATGGCCCATTTGGCAATTCGGCCTGTTGCGTCGCGGTTGTTTATAATATCATTAAGAGGTACTTCGGATGCCACTGTTATTGAACACTCTTGAAAATAGTGCCTCAGCTTCCGGGATGCCATGAACACCGCGTATGTTATCTTTTCATAATGCGGGTACCGTGACTTGCATGGAGTTAGGACAGTGGACACATAGTAAACTGGTTTTTGGAGAGGGAACTTGTGTCCGTCCGTTTCTCGTTCAACGACGAGCACCGCGCTTACAACTTGATGGGTTGTCGTGATGTATAACAACATTGGTTCGCCCGTGTTGGGCGCGGCCAGGACCGGATTTGTTGCCATTATGGCTTTTATTTCTTCGAGTCCGGCCGTGGCGGTATCCGTCCACTCGAAGTGTTCGGTGCGCCGCAGGAGGCGATAGAGGGGTAATGCCTTTTCTCCTAAGCGGGAGATAAAGCAGCTTAGAGCCGCCATGCATCCTGTCAATTTTTGTATTTGTTTGAGGTATTTTGGGGTATCCAATTGTGACAGAGCTCAGATCTTGGTTGGGTTTGCTTCAATTCCTCTACCGGATACGATGAAGCCCAAGAGCTTTCCGGCTGGTACGCCGAAAACGCATTTTTCCGGGTTGAGCTTAATGTCATATGTTCGGAGATTGTCGAACGTGAGCCTCAAGTCGTCTACTAGAGTATTGACGTTTTTGGTTTTGACGACCACGTCATCTATGTACGCTTCAACTATTTTGCCGATCTGGTTGGCCAGACATGTCTGAATCATGCGCTGATATGTTGCACCGGCATTTTTGAGCCCGAAGGGCATCGTGTTGAAGCAGAATGGGCCGTATGGGGTGATGAATGCCGTTGCGGCTTGGTCTGACTCTGCCATCTTGATTTGGTGGTAGCCAGAGTATGCATCGAGGAAACACAATGAGTCGTGTCCTGCGGTGGCGTCGATGATTTGATCAATTCGAGGGAGTGGGAAAGGATCCTTTGGGCAGGCCTTATTTAGATCTTTGAAATCGACACATAGGCACCAAGATTTGTCCTTCTTTGGTACCATCACCAGGTTTGCTAGTCAGTCCGATGTTTTATATCTTTGATGAATCTGGCTTCCAGCAGTTTTGCTAGCTCCTCTCCCATGGCTTGTCTCTTGGGTTCGGAGAAACGCCGTAGAGTCTGCTTAACGGGCTTAAACCCTTTTAGGATGTTCAGGCTGTGCTTAGCCAACCTGCGTGGGATTCCTGGCATGTCTGAAGGGTGCCAAGCGAAAATGTCCCAATTTTCTCGCAGGAATTCTCTGAGTGCGGCATCTACATCGGGTTTTAGTTGTGCCCCGATGGAGGCCGTTTTTGTGGGGTCCGTTGGATGGACTTGGAATTTGACTATTTCGTCCGCTGGTTTGAAAGAGGTGGACTTGGATCTCTTATCTAGTATCACATCGTCCCTGTCCACCGTGGGGCGCAACGCAGTTAGTTCCTCGGCCGCTAGGGCTTCGGATAATGCCTCCAGTGCCAGTGCGGCTGTCTTGTTTTCGGCGCAGAGCGCTGTGTCCGGATCACTTGCAAGAGTGATGATTCCGTTGGGTCCAGGCATTTTGAGCTTCATGTACCCATAATGGAGTATGGCTTGAAAAATTGTAAATGCTTCTCGCCCTAGCAGAGCGTGGTATCCACTGCTGAACGGGGCCACTTGGAACGTGACCTCCTCGGATCTGTAATTATCTGGCGTGCCGAACACCACATCCAGTGTGATTTTTCCTGAACAGCACGCTTCCCGGCTTGGTATTATTCCTCTAAAGGTTGTGTTTCTTCGCTCAATGCGGCTCCAGTCTATTTCCATTTTTCGCAGGGTTTCCTCGTAGATGAGGTTAAGTCCGCTGCCGCCGTGCATGAGTACCTTTGTAAGTCGGAAGCCGTCCACTATCGGACTGAGGACCAATGCGGCTGGTTCTCGGGCTGTCCGGAATTTAGGTTCGTCACTGGCATTAAAGGTAATAGCCGTGTCACTCCATGGGTTTATTGTTGCTACTTGGTAGACTTCGGTAAGGTTGCGGAGCGTTCGTTTCCTCGCATTGTTTGATGCGAAGGTCTCAAAGACTGTCGACACCGTACTGGCGTTTCTGGGGAGGTGTTCTTCGGGTTCTGGAGTTAGAAGCTCCTCACCACTTCTGGCCACCTGCCGGAGTATCCAACATGCTCTAAGACTGTGAGTTGGAGTGACTTCCCCTGAACTATGAATTTTACAGGGTCCATTGAGCCATCCCTCTAGTACGGTCCCATACCCTATAGAGGGTTTTTGTTTTTTGATGTTTGGCTCAGATGCCTGGCGATAATGCGCCCTTTTGTTTCAGACTCGTGTTGTATTCAGGGCCGGATTGTCCCAGAATTTATCTTCGGTTTTCCGAACGCTTTCTGTCGCATAGTACTTTTGTACTATGGATGTCAAGTCGGCGAAGCGTGTAATTTCGCAGCAACTTATGGCGTTGAGGATTCCGATGTCCGTGGAGTTGTTACAAAAGAATGAAATTGCTTCTTTCTCACGGCAGTCCTTTATCCTGTTCATAACCAGGAGGAATCTGGCCCAATAGTGGTGTACTGTTTCCCCGAGCTCTTGCCGTATTTGGGATAAATCCCTGATAGTTGGGTGGGCGGGTGGATTTAAATCCGGAACCTTGCCCGATATAAGATTCAGGGGCCAAGAAGTTTCCGAATTCGGAAGCTTGCTTTCTTGGACATTATTCAATGAATCAGGCTTGCTGCCTGACTTTAGGTTCAGGGCTTGGGCGACATCCTCCCCTCCGCGGGTGTCCGGCTTGGAGGGGTCGAGAATCGGGACGCATCTGGTCCTTAGGGCGGGCGAAGATTCGCCGCATTTTTCTTCCACCACTTCAACATGGTGGGTGACCTGGGGAGAGTCGATCTCTCTCTGATCGGGTTTAAGCCCAATCTGGCCGTAATCTGTAGCGACTCCCAGGGCAGCAATGCAATCCAAGAGCTCGTTCAGGGAAGAGAGCTCCGTCAGATCTAACTGCTCGGCGAGCTCCGAGATGATGTGGAGATTGCTTTCGATGGCCCAAGAGGTCATCGTCGGCGCGGCGGCCGAATAGGCGGTCATCAAAAAAACTGCCTAGCTGGAGAGTTTGGCCGACAGCCAAAGCTCCTTTAGCAACAGCGCCGTCTTTAAAGACGGGGTGCGGCATCCTTCCTGACGGTGACGACACAGAGGAACTCTCAATGAAAGCACCAATGTCGGTGTCAAAACCGGCGGATCTCGGGTAGGGGGTCCCGAACTGTGCGTCTAGGCAGATGGTAACAGGAGACAAGGGACACGATGTTTTTACCCAGGTTCGGGCCCTCTCGATGGAGGTAAAACCCTACTCCTGCTTGATTAATATTGATGATATGGGTAGTACAAGAGTGGATCTACCACGAGATCAGAGAGGCTAAACCCTAGAAGCTAGCCTATGGTATGATTGTTGTTCGTCCTACGGACTAAAACTCTCCGATTTATATAGACACCGAAGAGGGATAGGGTTACGCAGAGTCGGTTACAATGGGAGGAGATCTTCATATCGTATCGCCAAGCTTGCCTTCCACGCCAAGGAAAGTCCCATCCGGACACGGGACGGAGTCTTCAATCTTGTATCTTCATAGTCCAGGAGTCCGGCCGAAGGTCATAGTCCGGCCATCCGGACACCCCCTAATCCAGGACTCCCTTAGGGTCCATGGGCCTTCTACGGGCCATAGGGTCCATGGGCCTTCTACGGGCTGCAGGGTCCATGGGCCTTCTACGGGCCGTACGATCCATGGGCCTTCTACAGTCGGTACTATCCATGGGCCTCATATGGGCCGTAGGATCCATGGGCCTTCTACGGGGCATATCATCATTTCGCCAATCATGGGCCGTACTATTCGTGGACCATAACGAGCCGTTAATAGGCCGTATTTGATAACTCTATGAAAACAGTCCAATAGGTTTTTTTGACATGAAAACGGCCCAACGTATTAACGGTCTGCAAACGGGCTGACTGTAACGATGGGCTGAATTTGGCCCACAAGCAGAAAATGATAGTAACGGGCCGTATGTAACCGAATGCTGCAAACGAGCCCAAGAATCAATGGGCCCTAAGAAGGCCGAAAGATAACTTGGGCTGAAAACGGCCCAATGGAATAACGGGCCGTTAATGGGTATAACGTGATACACTGTTCATTACGGGCCAATTTCACCACGGGCCGTTAATGGGCCAAGAGTTACAAAGGGCCTCATATGGGCTGAAAGAAGTCATGGGCCACACATGGGCCGGAAGTTAAAACGGGCTGGAATCATATTGAACGGCCCAGATGACGCTACTAGGCCTAATTCGGATAGGGCGTAACGGGCCCTGAGTTAGCGGGCTATAAATGAGCTATATGCGAACATGCCGTTAATAGGCTTTCCGTGGGCCGGCCCGCCACCTTTTGACCAAGTCAAACGGGCCGGCCTTTTCACAGGAATGGGCCTGTGTTGGGCCATGCCACGTGTCGCCATATCGTAGGCGCCTTCGGTCCAATGAGCGGATGACATCTGTCCCAGCGGTGAGCCGACACGTGTTTCCTCCAGCCAATGATGATTTTACACGTGGAAAATCCCCATTGGTTGGGGCTGTTAATGGGTTATCGGATCCAAAACCCGACCCGATAGCTTAACGGCGTTCCGTTACGGTGGAAGCCATGTGTCGGTCACCCTTGACGAAAGCACTTCTATGACGCACGATTTATCATCATGGAAGTGGACACTTCTGTGACGATAATTTTGGTAATGTCATGGAACACTTTTACGACAGCACAGGTATGACTATCTAGATTCTGTCATAAATTTGTCATGGATGTACATGCATGACAAAAAACGCGACCTACTGTGACAAACACGTACCATCACGGAAGTGTATTTTTTTTTCTGGTGTCCCTTGCTGTAAATTCATTTGCAGAGATTATAAAGCATGGCTCAAACTCCTTAGTAGATGAAAGGCCTCCCTCAATTGGTCAACAAAAAAGTGCTACAGAACAAAGATGAGGGTAAAGAAGGTTTTGGAAAAACTTACAGAAAACCTCAGTGGCATAACAACCTTCTTTGACCCTTCCGGTAAGTTATCCATGATGTGTAAGATTCCAGTTTCAATAACAATTTGTGACAACCATTGAACCGGCTTCATCGAATCAACTAACTCCTTTAAAGAAATGTAGAAAGCACCATACCTGATTATCTCAGGGCTGAATTTTTTTTGAAAGCAATAAAAAGACAAGTTAGCTCGAAGGGTCGCAACAGCAAAAAAATGTGCATGAAATTGAAAACAGAACAGTGTGCAACTAAAAGCCCTGTTCTGTGCAACATGCTATGCTTTCTGTGCAACTAAGTGGCTGGTCCCGTGCAACTGAAAGATATATGTATGTAGGCTGTGGGGAGTTAGTTTACCTGGTAGCTTCATCATTTGCTCCTTCGTGATGCCTGACCCAATACAAGAGGGCAGCGTAAAGCTTGTTCACTACCTCATTGGAGCTGAAAGTCTTCTTCTTGTTGTAGTCAATGAATGGAGACCTTTGAGATGTTGCGGGCCTTATACCCTCCTCTATCTTCGTGCAATAGGTGGTCCCGAAGAACTGCTCGTGCCAGCTTCTGGTTCTGCGCATATCGGGGTGTGGCAATTATCTGGTGATCCAACATCTAGCTCTTGAGCTATTGCCTTGCCAGCATCAACAACATCACATCCTTCATTCACAGGTGCTGGGTCCAACTCACACTCATCAATACAAATCACACCGGCTTCCACTGTTTCTGCTGCTAGATCAGGTGCTGGAGCATCACCATCTATGCCGAGGTCAAAAGATGGTGCATCACAAACCCCGTCACCATGATAAGACTTTGATCTTCATATTGGTTCAAGGACCAGGGCATCTCCTTGCGGCACAAACACGGGTGCATCATTCACTGACTTGGTTCACAATAGTGTTGTAGTTGGCAGCCTTGGAGGCTTGCACCTACTTATAATGTTGAACACCTCCTCTTGTGTTAATGGTTGCTGAAAGTCAGCTCTTGGTGATGCAGGCTTGCTTAGCTGCTGTGTGCTGGCTCTTGGGGACGGCAATTTGGTAGTAGGATCACCTCCTTTTGTGTTTGGCATTGAAGCATCTCTATGAGTAGGCACCTTGGGGCTTGTAGTTGTAGTGGTGCCTTCCCGAGCAGCTGTGGTGGTTTTGACCGTGACCATGCTGCTAGCTAACACATCAGTTGGCACACTGGTATCTGTAGTTGGCATCTTTCCAGTCTGAGTTGGCAGCAACCTAGCAGAACTTGGCACCCCTACATCAATGGTTGTGGCTCGCAGTTCTCTCTCGTCTCTGAACCCCAAACCTTTTGTGGCCTGTTCCCCCTTTGTGCCCCTGGCAAACTTGACAATCTTTTGCTGCTTAGGTGGTTTTGGTGGGACTATTGAAAGGGGAGTCTTCCCCTTGATCTGTTGAACTCCTATGATGATGGTTGGCTCTCTGCTCACTACAGTTGGCATATCAGTTTGAAGCACAGCTTCCTTGACCATATTTACTTCAGCATATGCACTCACCATCTTCTCCTTGGTTTGAGGCAACTGCAGATTCTTCTTCATTGAAACTGCTTTACGCTTCTGGACCACGTGAGGGTTTGCCATGGATGCTGCCTTACTCTTGCCGGAGCTTACGTATGGAAGCTGCTTCAAATATTCCTTGTATTTTTCCTTTGAACGAACCCAGTCAAGACCCTTTCCTGCTTCCTCCATGTCAATTTGATTCTTTTCAGCAACACTTGATAAGAACAAGCTCTTGTCAATGGCAAAGTTGATCTTCTCAAACATATCTTGGTCACTAAAATCTGGCACAGGAAAGGTGGTTGCCAAAGCTGGCTTCAAGTTGCGGAGCTTGAACATATCAATGCCACCTTGAGACTCTACTTCCTCATTTTTCTTTGACTTCGGCAAATCCTTGTCTTTCCAGCAAGTTTTGTCGATTAACATTTGTAGTGTGCTCCTGCTACTCAATGAATTGCTGCTGCTGGTAGGGGTGGACTAGTCCTCCTGGATGTGTTGCCGCTTGTACCACCAGAACCAGGGGCGTTGTCATCATCATCATCATCGCTGTTGTCGCTGCCTCCATTGGATCCCCCTTTATCATCACCATAACCATCCCCGTCTTCTTCATCGTCATCTTCTTCCCTCTCACTGCCATCAACTGTTGCCCCTTTGTCTTCTCCCCTCTCACTGCCATCAACTGCTGCACCTTTGTCCCCGTCCCCCTCTTTGGCCTCACCATATTCTTCCTCCTCCTCTGCCTCACTATCTTCTTCCTTGTCCTCCTCCTCTCCTTTGTCCTCTTCTTGTTTGTCCTCCTCCTCCTCCTCCTCCTCCTCTTCCTCCTCCTCCTCTGCATCTTCTTCATTGTCATCCTCATCCTTGTCCTCCTCCTCTGATTCATCCGCATCTGTGTCCTCATCATCCTCAACATCTATCGCTGCTTCCATTTCCTCATCTTCTTCTGACTCATCCTCAACAAACTCTTCTTTTTCTTGTATAGTTGACCCCCGTCTCTTTCTTTTTGAAGCACGGCGCGCCCCGGTTTGCATTGATGGCTGCTGTACATAAGGATCAATATCCGGTTCCTCGTCATCGATCTTGGCAACTGCTTCAATGAAGGTGCCAACCTGTTCAGTTACAGCCTTGCACAGGTCATTGACCACTTTCACAATCTTTGCCTTTTTCTGCATCAAAACAAAAAAAAGATTCAGTACCGATTCATTTAGAATTTTTTTTAAAAAGTAACATGTCTGTAACTGAACATGATGTGATAAGCAAAAACTGACTAATACACACTTCCTAGCCAACTAAAAACATGATTCTAGCCAACTACACATGCACCGTGGCACAAACTAAAAACATGCATTCTGCCAAGTTGATGTCAATGGTTGTAAACGATCACTTTGACTTTCCAAAAGAACATGTGCAACTACAGAAGCTTATATGTGCAACTGAACATACATCACAGCCAACTGAATCCTGTATTCTCGCAACTACAAAAGTTATACATGTCCAACTGAACATACATCCCAGCCAAAAGAAAATGTTGGTAAGTGGTACAAATTTCTGTATGCAAAACACTGACCTGCGGATTGTAGGTTATTGGTAACTTGGATGCCACGAATGCTTCATCTTGCAAAATTCCACCAAACAGTGGTGTTTGCTCCATGCCTCTATACTCCTCTTTAAGCTGATGTAAAAAAAGAGAAAAAGAAAAGAACAAGGTTATCAAAACAGATTTGTGTGTTGAACAAAACAAAACATTATAACCTGTGCAACTACAACAAGATACTGGGGTAGACAATTCGACTATACATATATGCAACTGAACAAAGACACAAAGAACTGTGCAACCCACATGGCACCTAAAAAAAGTTTCTACCAACTGATGCCACACATCTGTGCAACAAGATTAGTAAAACTGTGCAACTTAAAAAAGATGGTGTGCCAATTTAAAATGAACATGTGTGCAGATGCCAAACTTAAAGCTACAAGCTGTGCAACTACATGCATTGTTGTGCCAACTGATGACAATTTTTTGTGCAATTTCCAAAAAAGTGACCAGACATCAAAAGAACATAAAAAGAAGAAACTGTTGGAAAAAACAAAGAGAACTCACTTGTAATTTGCCGAACACATCAGGAGAGATGGTATCCTTCTTGATCACCTTGGCAATTAGAGTACTATCCCATGCATTCGATCGTATCGCGCAGTTGCTTACTGGGATGTCATGGACAAGCGCATCAAGGTATAGTATCTTCACCAGACCCAACAAAAGAAAAGCCAAGTTCAGTTATTATATGAGTATTTCAGCAAGCTATAACTGCACAAAAAGAACAAGAATAGATGGAAGTGGTCATTTTCACTAACCATCAAGTGATACAAGCAGCAGCAGACAATTTGCTTCTCCTGGTCCATGTTCCGGAAAGCTTCATTAATGTGTTCTGCTACAAAGAGGCAGATGTTTGTGTTCTTGAGCATTTGATGATCTAGCACAAGTCCGTAGCACTTTGGGCTGAGCTTCAAGGCCGTGGTTGGTGCTAGAAAAGTGCTAAAGGCAACCGCAAGCCAGGCCATAAAGAATGTGTCATCTGTTCTTCCAGCCATATCTTGAATCATCTTGAGCCATGTAGTGATCTAGGGATGAGAATTTCCAGTTATGTTGAAAGCCTCTCTGAATCTCCTAGTGGCATCCTGGTCAACTAAATATCTGACTTTTTGACCCATGTTTGGGAGATCAAATACCCTCTGAACACTGTCAGCATCGACACGGATCCTTCCCCTTCCTGGGAAAACCATTTCAGATGTCTATGGCTGGTAGGACTGCACCAGGAACTTAGTGAGGTCCACTAGAAGTGTGTCTGATAAGTTCAATAGCCCCCCGAACAACCTCGAAACTAGCTCTAACTTCTGTGGTGGGGTTAGAGAAGCGTTGAAATTTTCAAACCGCACTCGTGATGCCCTTATCCTGCCCGCTTGTGATGGTCGCTCCACATCTTCCCCTGCAACCACCTCAACTCCTTCACCGCTGGCCTGTTGATGAGAATATAAAAACATTAAGGAAACATTAAAAACAAGAGAAAAAACAAGAATGAAAAAAATCTAGCAATCATCATTTGGATCAGTATTGGAAAAAGCTATATATTCATAAAATGGATCATGCCAACTAATATGATGTATTTGTGCAACTAATAAAGATCACGAGGACAACTAAAAGACTGCCAGTGTGCAACCTTAAAAAAAAACTAAGAAAATATACGATACCTGGCAACTACAAAAAGTTCTAGCGGATGTGCAACAATAATAAATGATATTGCAACAAGATAACAACAACTAAAAAAAGGTTTGCAAGGAACTGTTCAATAGCTCATAAACACACACAAAAAACCACATACCTCAGCATCTGTTGCGGAATATGCGACAGCTCCTACAACAACTGCTGCCTGCACAAAAAAATGACCAGTGATGTCAACTATAAAGGAGCCAACTTGTCAACTACAAGATGCCAACTAATGCCAACTAATGTCAACTCTATTTAGATCAAGATGACTAGATATGTCAACTACAAGGTTGTTATTCACAAACTAGAAACAAAAATAGTGGTGAGAACTGCTGCATAATTTCATCAGCGTCTAAAAAGCAAGAAACACTTATATTCGAGAATTTACTTACCCTAGAAGATGACTCAACTCCCTTTCCAAGTGCTGCACGTCTAGTCCGCTTTACAACACGGAACTGATCAGCATCCTAAGAAAAAATAAAAAACATGAGCATGGGAAAAAATGTTATATGACCCAAACAAAACCGAAAATGGGCTTGTGTCATCAGCATGCCACTTACCTCAACATCCTCTCCCTGCTCAACACTCCGTGCAGGTCGTGCCTGGCGATTAGCAGGACGCTTTGAGTTCCGGCGAAGCGACTAACTTCCAGAACGCTGATTAAGCAACCCAAAAAGCAAACATGAAAAAAGGACATTAGCATACGTGCATAAGTTGAAAACAACTCAAAAACACAAAAAAGTGAAAAAAATACATCTTCTTCGTTGCCATCCGCATCTCCTCATATTATAACTATTTTTGCCCTGCGGCAGGAAATACAACAAAAGAAAACCTAGTTAGAATGTGCGGAAACAAACTAGAGAAATCATAGAAGTGTTGGGGAACGTAGCAGAAATTCAAAATTTTCCTACGTAACACCAAGATCTATCTATGGAGAGACCAGCAACGAGTAGAAAGGAGAGTGCATCTACATACCCTTGTAGATCGCTAAGCGGAAGCGTTCAAGTGAACGGGGTTGATGGAGTCGTACTCGTCGTGATTCAGATCACCGATGATCAAGTGCCGAACGGACGGCACCTCCGCGTTCAACACACGTACAGCCCGATGACGTCTCCCACGCCTTGATCCAGCAAGGAGAGAGGGAGAGGTTGAGGAAGACTCCATCCAGCAGCATCACAACGGCGTGGTGGTGGTGGAGGAGCGTGGCAATCCTGCAGGGCTTCGCCAAGCACCTACGGGAGAGGAGGAGGTGTCACGGGAGGGAGGGAGGCGCCAAGGGCTCAGGTATGGATGCCCTCCCTCCCTCCACTATATATAGGGGCAGGGGAGAGGGGGAGGCGCAGCCTTGCCCCCTACTCCAAGAAAGGGGTGCGGCCAAGAGGGGGGGAGGAGTCCATCCTCCCCAAGGCACCTCGGAGGTGCCTTCCCCCTCGAGGACTCTTCCCTCTAGGGTTCCCTAGGCGCATGGGCCTCTTGGGGCTGGTGCCCTTGGCCCATGTAGGCCAAGGCGCACCCCCTACAGCCCATGTGGCCCCCCGGGGCAGGTGGCCCCACCCGGTGGGCCCCCGGGACCCTTCCGGTGGTCCCGGTACAATACCGATGACCCCGAAACTTGTCCCGATGGCCGAAACAGGACTTCCTATATATAAATCTTTACCTCCGGACCATTCCGGAACTCCTCGTGACGTCCGGGATCTCATCCGGGACTCCGAACAACATTCGGTAACCACATACAAGCTTCCTTTATAACCCTAGCGTCATCGAACCTTAAGTGTGTAGACCCTACGGGTTCGGGAGACATGCAGACATGACCGAGACGTTCTCCGGTCAATAACCAACAGCGGGATCTGGATACCCATGTTGGCTCCCACATGTTCCACGATGATCTCATCGGATGAACCACGATGTCAAGGACTCAATCGATCCCGTATACAATTCCCTTTGTCTAGCGGTATGTTACTTGCCCGAGATTCGATCGTCGGTATCCAATACCTTGTTCAATCTCGTTACCGGCAAGTCACTTTACTCGTTCCGTAACACATCATCCCGTGATCAACTCCTTGGTCACATTGCGCATATGATGATGTCCTACCGAGTGGGCCCAGAGATACCTCTCCGTTACACGGAGTGACAAATCCCAGTCTCGATTCGTGCCAACCCAACAGACACTTTCGGAGATACCTGTAGTGCACCTTTATAGCCACCCAGTTACGTTGTGACGTTTGGTACACCCAAAGCACTCCTACGGTATCCGGGAGTTGCACAATCTCATGGTCTAAGGAAAGATACTTGACATTGGCAAAGCTCTAGCAAATGAACTACACGATCTTTTGTGCTAGTCTTAGGATTGGGTCTTGTCCATCACATCATTCTCCTAATGATGTGATCCCGTTATCAACGACATCCAATGTCCATAGCCAGGAAACCATGACTATCTGTTGATCACAACGAGCTAGTCAACTAGAGGCTCACTAGGGACATATTGTGGTCTATGTATTCACACGTGTATTATGATTTCCGGATAATACAGTTATAGCATGAATAAAAGACAATTATCATGAACAAGGAAATATAATAATAACACTTTTATTATTGCCTCTAGGGCATATTTCCAACAGTCTCCCACTTGCACTAGAGTCAATAATCTAGTTCACATCGCCATGTGATTAACACTCACAGGTCACATCGCCATGTGACTAATACCCAAGAGTTTACTAGAGTCAGTAGTCTAGTTCACATCACTATGTGATTAACACTCAATGAGTTTTATGTTTGATCATGTTGCTTGTGAGAGAGGTTTTAGTCAACGGGTCTGAACCTTTCAGATCCGTGTGTGCTTTACAAATCTCTATGTCATCTCCTAGATGCAGCTACCACGCTCTATTTGGAGCTATTCCAAACAACTGTTCTACTTGGAGCTATTCTAAATTATTGCTCCATTATATGTATCCGGTCTCTCTACTCAGAGCTATCCGGATAGGTGTCAAGCTTGCATCGTCGTAACCTTTACGACGAACTCTTTTACCACCTCCATAATCGAGAAAATTCCTTAGTCCACTAGTTACTAAGGATAACTTTGACCGCTGTCCTGTGAGCCATTCTTGGATCACTCTTGTACCCCTTGACTGACTCATGGCAAGGCACACTTCAGGTGCGGTACACAGCATAGCATACTGAAGAGCCTACGTCTTAAGCATAGGGGACGACCTTCGTCCTTTCTCTCTATTCTGCCGTGGTCGAGCTTTAAGTCTTAACTTCGTACCTTACAACTCAGGCAAGAACTCCTTCTTTGACTGGTCCATCTTGAACACCTTCAAGATCATGTCAAGGTATGTGCTCATTTGAAAGTATTATTAAGCATTTTGATCTATCCTTATAGATCTTGATGCTCAATGTTCAAGTAGCTTAATCCAGGTTTTCTATTGAAAAACACTTTCAAATAACCCTATATGCTTTCCAGAAATTCTACATCATTTCTGATCATCAATATGTCAACAACATATACTCATCAGAAATTCTATAGTGCTCCCACTCACTTCTTTGGAAATACAAGTTTCTTATAAACTTTGTATAAATCCAAAATCTTTGATCATCTCATCAAAGCGTACATTCCAACTCCGAGATGCTTACTCCAGTCCTTAAAAGGATCGCTGGAGCTAGCATACCTTTTAGCATCCTTAGGATCGACAAAACTTTTCTGATTGTATTGCATACAACCTTTCCTTACGAAAACTGGTAAGGAAACTTGTCTTGACATCCATCTGCCAGATTTCATAAATGCAGCTAATGCTAACATGATTCCGACGGACTTTAAGCATCGCTACGGATGAGAAAAATCTCATCGTAGTCAACTCCTTGAACTTGTGAAAAACTTTTCGCCACAAGTCGAGCTTCATGGACGGTGACATTACCATCCACGACCGTCTTCTTCTTAAAGATCCATTTATCTTAATGGATTGCCGATCATCGGGCAAGTCCATCAAAGTCCATGCTTTGTTCTAATATATGGATACTATCTCGGATTTCATGGCTTCTAACCATTTGTTGGAATTTGGGCCCACCGTCGCTTCTCCATAGCTCGTAGGTTCATTGTTGTCTAGCAACATGACCTTCAAGACAGGATCACCTTACCACTCCGAAGTAGTACGTGTCCTTGTCGTCCTACGAGGTTTGGTAGTGACTTGATCCGAAGTTTCATGATCAATATCATAAGCTTCCACTTCAATTGGTGTAGGTGCCACAGGAACAACTTCCTGTGCCCTGCCACACACTAGTTGAAGAGACGGTTCAATAACCTCATCAAGTCTCCACCATCCTCCCACTCAATTCTTTCGAGAGAAACTTTTCCTCGAGAAAGGACCCGATTCTAGAAACAATCCATATTGCTTTCGGATCTGAATTAGGAGGTATACCCAACTGTTTTGGGTGTCCTATGAAGATGCATTTTATCCGCTTTGGGTTCGAGCTTATCACCTGAAACTTTTTCACATAAGCGTCGCAGCCCCAAACCTTTAAGAAACGACAACTTAGGTTTCTCTAAACCATAATTCATACGGTGTCATCTCAACGGAATTACGTGGTGCCCTATTTAAAGTGAATGTGGTTGTCTCTAATGCCTAACCCATGAACAATAGTGGTAATTCGATAAGAGACATCATGGTACGCACCATATCCAATAGGGTGCAACTATGATGTTCGGACACACCATCACACTATGGTGTTCCAGGCGGTATTAATTGCGAAACAATTTCCACAATGTCTTAATTGTGTGCCAAAACTCGTAACTCAGATATTCATCTCTATGATCATATCATAGACATTTTATCCTCTTGTCACAATGATCTTCTACTTCACTCTGAAATTACTTGAACCATTCAATAATTCAGACTTGTGTTTCATCAAGTAAATATTCTCAACATCTACTCGAATCATCTGTGAAGTAAGAACATAACGATATTCACTGCATGCCTCAGCACTCATTGGACTGCACACATCAAAATGTGTTACTTCCAACAAGTTGCTATCTTGTTCCATCTTACTGAAAACGAGGCTTTTCAGTCATCTTGCCCATGTGGTATGGTTTGCATATCTCAAGTGATTCAAAATCAAGTGAGTTCAAACGGTCCATTTGCATGGAGTTTCTTCATGCATATATACCAATAGACATGGTTCGCATGTCTCAAACTTTTCAAAAATGAGTGAGTCCAAAGATCCATCAACATGGAGCTTCTTCATGCGTTTTATACCATTATGACTTACATGGCAGTGCCACAAGTAAGTGGTACTATCATTACTATCTTATATCTTTTGGCATGAAAATGTGTATCCCTACGATCAAGATTCAATAAACCATTCCTTTAGGTGCAAGAGCACTTATTCAGGTTTAATACTAATCTTGATGGTAGAGGGAGCGTGCGATGTTAGATCACATCAAACTTGGAAACACTTCCAACACATATCGTCAGCTCACCTTTAGCTAGTCTCCGTTTTATTCCGTAGCTTTTATTTCGAGTTACTAACACTTAGCAACCGAACCGGTATCTAATACCCTGGTGCTACTAGGAGTACTAGTAAAGTACACATTAACATAATGTATATCCAATATACTTCTATCGACCTTGCCAGCCTTCTCATCTACCAAGTATCTAGGGTAATCTGCTCCAGTGGTTGTTCCCCTTATTACAGAAGCACTTAGTCTCGGGTTTGGGTTCAACCTCGGGTTTCTTCATTGGTGCAGCAGCTGATTTGCCGTTTCATGAAGTATCCCTTCTTTCCCTTGCCCTTCTTGAAACTAGTGGTTTCATCAACCATCAACAATTGATGCTCCTTCTTGATTTCTACTTTCGCGGTGTCAAACAACGCGAATATTTCAAGGATCATCATATCTATCCCTGATATGTTATAGTTCATCACGAAGCTCTAGCAGCTTGGTGGTAATGACTTCGGAGAAACTATCACTATTTCATCTGGAAGATCAACTCCCACTTGATTCAAGTGATTGTTGTACTCAGACAATCTGAGCACAAGCTCAACAATTGAGCTTCTCTCCTTAGTTTGCAGGCTAAGAAAATCGTCGGAGGTCTCAAACCTCTTGACGTGGGCACGAGCCTGAAATCCTAATTTCAGCCCTCGAAACATCTCATATGTTCCGCGACGTTTCGAAAACGTCTTTGGTGCCTCTACTTAAACCATTTAACTGAACTATCACGTAGTTATCAAAACGTGTATGTCCGATGTTCGCAACATCGACAAACGACGTTGGGGTTCAGCACACTGAGCGGTGCATTAAGGACATAAGCTTTCTACTGATCGCATAATCGCTACTATCAACTTTCAACTATAATTTTCTCTAGGAACATATCTAAACAGTAGAACTATAGCGCGAGCTACGACATAATTTGCAAAGGGTCTTTTGACTATGTTCAGGATAATTAAGTTCATCTTATGAACTCCCACTCAGATAGACATCCCTCTGGTCATCTAAGTGATCACATGATCCGAGTCAACTAGGCCGTGTCCGATCATCACGTGAGACGGACTAGTCATCATCGGTGAACATCTTCATGTTGATCGTATCTACTATACGACTCATGCTCGACCTTTCGGTCTCCGTGTTCCGAGGCCATGTCTGCACATGCTAGGCTCGTCAAGTTAACCCTAAGTGTTTTCGCTGTGTAAAACTGTCTTACACCCGTTGTATGTGAACGTAAGAATCCATCACACCCGATCATCACGTGGTGCTTAGAAGCGACGAACTGTAGCAACGGTGCACAGTTAGGGGAGAACACTTCTTGAAATTTTGTAAGGGATCATCTTATTTACTACCGTCGTCCTAAGCAAACAAGATGCATAAACATGATAAACATCACATGCAATCAAATAGAGTAGTGACATGATATGGCCAATATCATATAGCTCCTTTGATCTTCATCTTCGGGGCTCCATGATCATCTTGTCACCGGCATGACACCATGATCTCCATCATCATGATCTCCATCATCGTGTCTTCATGAAGTTGTCACGCCAACGACTACTTCTACTTCTATGGCTAACGCGTTTAGCAATAAAGTAAAGTAAGTTACATGGCGTTCTTCAATGACACGCAGGTCATACAAAAAATAAAGACAACTCCTATGGCTCCTGCCGGTTGTCATACTCATCGACATGCAAGTCGTGAATCCTATTACAAGAACATGATCAATCTCATACATCACATATCATTCATCACATTCTTCTTGGCCATATCACATCACATAGCATACCCTGCAAAAACAAGTTAGACGTCCTCTAATTGTTGTTTGCATGTTTTACGTGGCTGCTATGGGTTTCTAGCAAGAACGTTTCTTACCTACGCAAAACCACAACGTGATATGCCAATTGCTATTTACCCTTCATAAGGACCCTTTTCATCGAATCCGTTCCGACTAAAGTGGGAGAGACTGGCACCCGCTAGCCACCTTATGCACCAAGTGCATGTCAATCGGTGGAACCTGTCTCACGTAAGAGTACGTGTAAGGTCGGTCCGGGCCGCTTCATCCCACAATACCGTCGAAACAAGATTGGACTAGTAACGGTAAGCATATTGAACAACATCAACGCCCACAACTACTTTGTGTTCTACTCGTGCAAAGAATCTACGCAATAGACCTAGCTCATGATGCCACTGTTGGGGAACGTAGCAGAAATTCAAAATTTTCCTACGTAACACCAAGATCTATCTATGGAGAGACCAGCAACGAGTAGAAAGGAGAGTGCATCTACATACCCTTGTAGATCGCTAAGCGGAAGCGTTCAAGTGAACGGGGTTGATGGAGTCGTACTCGTCGTGATTCAGATCACCGATGATCAAGTGCCGAACGGACGGCACCTCCGCGTTCAACACACGTACAGCCCGGTGACGTCTCCCACGCCTTGATCCAGCAAGGAGAGAGGGAGAGGTTGAGGAAGACTCCATCCAGCAGCAGCACAACGGCGTGGTGGTGGTGGAGGAGCGTGGCAATCCTGCAGGGCTTCGCCAAGCACCTACGGGAGAGGAGGAGGTGTCACGGGAGGGAGGGAGGCGCCAAGGGCTCAGGTATGGATGCCCTCCCTTCCCTCCACTATATATAGGGGCAGGGGAGAGGGGGGAGGCGCAGCCTTGCCCCCTACTCCAAGAAAGGGGTGCGGCCAAGAGGGGGGGAGGGGTCCATCCTCCCCAAGGCACCTCGGAGGTGCCTTCCCCCTCGAGGACTCTTCCCTCTAGGTTTCCCTAGGCGCATGGGCCTCTTGGGGCTGGTGCCCTTGGCCCATGTAGGCCAAGGCGCACCCCCTACAGCCCATGTGGCCCCCCCGGGGCAGGTGGCCCCACCCGGTGGGCCCCCGGGACCCTTCCGGTGGTCCCGGTACAATACCGATGACCCCGAAACTTGTCCCGATGGCCGAAACAGGACTTCCTATATATAAATCTTTACCTCCGGACCATTCCGGAACTCCTCGTGACGTCCGGGATCTCATCCGGGACTCCGAACAACATTCGGTAACCACATACAAGCTTCCTTTATAACCCTAGCGTCATCGAACCTTAAGTGTGTAGACCCTACGGGTTCGGGAGACATGCAGACATGACCGAGACGTTCTCCGGTCAATAACCAACAGCGGGATCTGGATACCCATGTTGGCTCCCACATGTTCCACGATGATCTCATCAGATGAACCATGATGTCAAGGACTCAATCGATCCCGTATACAATTCCCTTTGTCTATCGGTATGTTACTTGCCCGAGATTCGATCGTCGGTATCCAATACCTTGTTCAATCTCGTTACCGGCAAGTCACTTTACTTGTTCCGTAACACATCATCCCGTGATCAACTCCTTGGTCACATTGCGCATATGATGATGTCCTACCGAGTGGGCCCAGAGATACCTCTCCGCTTACACGGAGTGACAAATCCCAGTCTCGATTCATGCCAACCCAACAGACACTTTCGGAGATACCTGTAATGCACCTTTATAGCCACCCAGTTACGTTGTGATGTTTGGTACACCCAAAGCACTCCTACGGTATCCGGGAGTTGCACAATCTCATGGTCTAAGGAAAAGATACTTGACATTGGCAAAGCTCTAGCAAATGAACTACACGATCTTTTGTGCTAGTCTTAGGATTGGGTCTTGTCCATCACATCATTCTCCTAATGATGTGATCCCGTTATCAACGACATCCAATGTCCATAGCCAGGAAACCGTGACTATCTGTTGATCACAACGAGCTAGTCAACTAGAGGCTCACTAGGGACATATTGTGGTCTATATATTCACACGTGTATTATGATTTCCGGATAATACAGTTATAGCATGAATAAAAGACATTTACCATGAACAAGGAAATATAATAATAACACTTTTATTATTGCCTCTAGGGCATATTTCCAACAAGAAGGTTGCTTTGATCTGCAGACATCTACACATAAGCAGGACACAAAATGCAAAAAACCAAAAAACATGTGGACAACCAACTACTACAATGATGCAGCCAACTAGGCAGTAAACCTCGTGCAAACTGGATAGCATATAAGCCAACTAACTATTTTCTCCCTAGGTATTACTTGCCAACTGTGAAAAGTAATAACTAGGCAGAAAATAGTTAACTAAAGGCAACAAGCTCAGTAAGATAACTTGTGCAAACCGGAACAAGAAAATATGCAAAGCAAAAAATCCAACAAAATAATTGGGTATACTATATTGAAAAATTAGCAACCATCAATGCTAATTTGCAAAAATAAGCGTCCCTAGTTGCACATGAGGGGAAACACATGAAAACAACCACATCCACAACAAAGACTTGCACATTGAGAAAAATTAAATTGGAAAATTGGCAAGCATTGGTACTAATTTGCACAATCGAGGGACCCTAGTTGCACAAAGCAGGAGAAAACACATGAACCACCACAGCCACCACAAGGCTGGTGGATTGGGTAGACCATATTGGAAAACTGGCAAGCATTGGTGCTAAGTTGCACAGACAAGAGTCCCTAGTTGCACACAGCAGAGGGGGGAAACAACAAAGCCAACTAAGTAGAGCAACTAGCACAAAGTGTATAACATATGAACAACCAACTAGTAAAAGTGATGCAGCCAACTGAGCAGGAAACTTGTGCAAGTGAACACCGTATAGACAACCAACTAGTACAAACAGTGAACCAACTGACCAAAACAACTGCTGCAACTGCAGAGCATATGGACAACCAAGTACTATATGGACGCGGCCAACTGAGCAGAATTTTGTGCAACTAATTCTGACGCGGGGTTCCTTTCTTGACAGCTATGTACAGTGAACCAACCTAGGTATGCTTCCACCTGTAAACATGTGTAAACAACTCTGTTTCACATTACACAAAATTCTGACACCATTAAAATAATATAGGACGTCCAATAATAAGTTGCAGCAATGCTGCAAAGATTTATATTCAACCCTGATATCCTTGAAAAGATAGAACATTGTGACTGGTAAACTTCTTTTACTGATACACACATCCTTTGATATTGATCTGGTGCGGGGTTCCTTTCTTGACAGCTATGCCATAAGAAAGATTGCTAGGATATAAATCTGGTGCAGGGTTTATATAAATTCGGTGATATAAATCTTTTTAACGAACTACCATGTACACATGACAGCAAATATACATCTACTTGTACTGATACGTGCATTCTTGGTACCTTTATATACAGTCTAGGTGAACAAATGCCTGCCCTTAGAATCATGTCGGGAAACAATGATCAATATAGCACAACATATAGTAGGAATCAACCTAACTGTAACTTGGCATTCTTGAATTCCACTAATCCTAACGAATTCCTTGTTTGTTATCTTCTCATTTACTTATCTTAATAGCTTCATAACAACTACTACATTTCCAAACACCAAATGTTAATTTCTTTTGGTTATCTCAGATAGGGCAAGAATATGATGAGCACTGTCACAATAATGAGACTAGAATCAGAATACTGGTGGTTCCTTTCTAGCCAATTATGCCGTAAGAAAGCAATTCGAGCATCAAATGCATTTGTTTGCAGCAATAAGAGATAAAACTGTACTGCGGGTACACCAAACTATATTGTATAATTGCACTGTAACCTCCTATTGTATAACTAGTTTGTCTTCATAGATACAAAGTGTGTGTTATTGGTGCCGTTACAACATGTGAAGTTGAGTTTGTATTTTTGCTATGGTTGCTGAAAAAATTATAGGGGAAAGACTTGAAGTTTTCATGCGCAGTGCTCTACCATTCACTGTACCAGTAGAAATATTAGCCCTCATATCCCTGAAATTTACTTTCAACTTCACTGTGAATGAGAGGGGCCTGCACTATGGGCAACTTTCTTTCCAAGTTAATAGTGTAACTGCGACCCATAATAAGACTAATGTTTTTGAATTCAACAAACTTAGTTGTGGATCAAGTGGCACATCAACTCAGGGTCTGAACAAGCTAGAAATGTATGCTCTACCTACTTTGTTAGCACAAATTGCAATATGCCCACTTAACGATACTTTATGTTCTTGGAGATTCTCAGGCTATATCCGACCCAAGCTCTCGAGCACATGCCAATAGGGCAATTAAAATACACCCTGTTTATTTTGCGCATAGAAGAAAATTACACCCAGTTAACTAAATTTACAAATCCTAAGTAGAATTTTATTGACTGACCTATGTAATTCTCCTTTCACAGATGAAAAATACTAATCAGAAGAAGGACGGCACCAATGAAACTGAGAAAAATGTCCAGATCTTTCCTAATAGATGCTGAATCACCTCCACTTAGTGCAACGGTATAAGCGATTCTCACATTACTGTGTCATGGTAAAAAAATAGCTGGCAACAAGTTATTTACTATACCTAAGAACAACTATATTTGGAATGTCTGAACTTTTGCTATGACAGGTGAACACTAGGACCGAGGACAATGATAGCATGCACGAAACTGAGGAAACACCACCCACTGCCATTCAAAAGACACCCATCCAGTAGCACAAACAAGAAAACCCAAAAAAGGTAAATAGCCACATTATACTTAACTCACTGTTCAAGGTTCTTTTCAACATACATAGATATCAATCTTCATTTGTTTTACAGGTTTGCAACTGACATGAACAAGATATTTGCCTCAAGGAAGAAACTGCACCTCGACTAAAAAAGATTAGCTCGTTAACTTTGGAAGCTAATAAATAAATAGAGATATTCTGCGTGTGACAATTATCACCCACTTAGGTGACCATAAACTTGTGCGAGTTTTGCTTCGGTACATCCCCCCTAGGGAAGTTTGCAGATTTCCTCTATACTGTCTTTAATGGGAGTGTTTTCTCCAAATGTTTGACGGTGATTTAGGCATAGACAATGTGCTTATTCTTATGTGGTGGTTCAGTTACTGGTAAGATGAATGCTGGATATTAAGCTCACTTGGTGCTTTCTACATAGTAGTTTCATTTCTTCCAGTAAGATCTTTGAGATCTGACATTCGGTATGTACACATGTAAAATATGTAGCAAACTTACCCTATGAATTGAAGTTATTAGGACACCTACTACTTTGCTTCATATAATGTTATTGCATTCAACTCGGCTATAACTTATTTCTGGAGATAGGGCTCTTACCTCCATCCCCTCCATGTGGCCAAGAGGCGCCTCGCGTTTGTCTGGATGGGGGCTGTGTGTGGGTTCCCAACACCAGCAAGCAACCTACTTTCTCAGGCGCATCAGTGTTGGCAAGATAATGCAGCCAATGAGGAGGTCCAGTGGAGGTGATAGTGCTGCTCTTCTTTGATATCCAAGTGAGCACGATCATTTTGCAATTTTGCTACATGTCATGAGTTTGACTCTTTTCATTCTCCTAAACACACACAACTTTCTGATTCCTTTCCCTTACACAAAATAAGTGCTCATTACATAAAGATTTTACAAGAAATTTTTACTCATCAGTTACAAATAAGTAATCAAGAATAATAACTAAAAAGCATAAACACCTTTTTGTAGGCCACCCATTAATAACCATACAATAATCATTAACTTTGTCGTTCACAACTTCACATACACTAAGCATTGAATATCTCAAACAGAGAATCATGCAATCAATAACTCGTACTATGTACCTTAACTCCACATCCTGTTCATATCTCTTGCATTTCTTCTTTTATTTCTCACAAAGAATATTCATCTTTCCTTTAGATGGAACAGTCTACCAATGAACACCCTTCCAAGGACTGTTCCCAACTGCAACATTGGGTCTGATGACGAACTCAACCAGAATAATTAGGTTCCAGCACCTACATAACCGGTTATCAACCTAATTGAATTTCATATCACAATTAAATAATGTGATCCCATTTTGCCTTACACGAAGATAAATCTGCGAATAAAGAACTAAGCCAGGAATTAATGAGCATAATTGGTTTGATGCCAACATTTGCCATTTCCAATATTTGTCAAGCCAACATTTGGCAAAATCAAAAGTTGCCGAATGTTAACAATTTTTTATGAGGTTGATAAATAAAGTTGGTATCCAACCAATCACTAGCCAACATTTGGTATTTGCCAACTATTGGCATTGAACCAATCTCATGCTCTATGTTCTTTGTTTTGTAATTATTAAAAAATAGAACCAATTACATGTTTTGTCAAAACATTGCAAACCTCTTTCATCCAACATTATAAATATACGGGCGTAGCAACGCGCGCCATTAACGATCTAGTTCCCAGTATGGCCCGCCCTGTTGCAGCACCCCGGTTCGCCGTGGCTCTCGCCGGCACCGATGCATGCAGATCTTGCCGGTGAAGGTCGTAGCTCCAACGAAGGAGCGCCGCCATTGCATCAATGGTGAGGTGCCAGTTCCAGCTTTTTGTCGCCGGGTTGAAGCTTTTCAAATATAGGGTTGAACCATTTCATGTCAACGATTGCAACTTATCAAAAAAATGAACTCATAGGCTAACAAAAGTAGACGGTGGTAGACGGCGGTTGCAACAAAAATTCGACCTCGCCGGTAGTAGCAAAAGTAGACGGCGGCTGTAAAAAAAGGGTCGTCTCTCAGTCATGAGGCGCAGTATGGCCGATAGGTTGTAGCAAAAAATTTAGCTTGTCGTAGCAAAAAAAGATGACGGTTGCAGCAAAAACCATTGTCGTCGCTGTCACAAGACGCAAAGTGGTCAGTTAGTTGTAGGAAATTTTGTTGCCGGTTGTAGCAAAACTGATGACGGTTGCAGCAATTCATGTTGCCGCCGTCATGTGTCACAGCTCCACCATGATGGATGTAGCAAAATCCCTCGCTGGTGGTAGCAAAATCTAAGGACCTTGCAACAAAAAAGGAACCGCCATAGTAGGTCGCAGCTTCACCGTAGTGGATGTAGCAAATCTGTCGTTGATAGTAGCAAAATTCAACGACGGTCGCAGCTTCTGGCTCAGCTGGTTGCAGCTTCCAGAGGTGGCTAATTCCATGGCGGTGCTGTGGAGGCGCGTTGCCAGGCTATAGCAGGATGTAATGCCGGCTGTTTCCTATAGCAGCGTTGCGACGTCTTCGCCGATGCCGGCTGTAGCTTTTTCTTTTTTGCTTCGTGTAGCTCCACGGTGACGCTCACTGCAGCGGCACTGTTGACGACTATACGCCTTCTTGGAGCACGACCGTGCAGGGGAGGTGCGCCGCCGGTCGCCACGCTGGAGCTAGGATGCGACAACGCGTACGAGAGAAAAGGAGGCATGCAGGCGGGCAAGCTATTTGAGCAGATGAAAGAAGACGAAGAAAAGATGATGCAAGGGATAAGATTTCTATGGACGAGCAGCGCAGGGATAAAGACGAGTGTGGGACCCATGTTCGCATGGCACGCGAGCAGCGGACCGGCGCAATGTTCCGCCGGCGCATCGATTGTAAACGTTTCCCTAAAGAAAATGATAGAGTTTAGATGTTACACTTACAAGAGGCATGCAAGTTTCCCCACAAAAGAAAAACAAAAGCAATACAGATGGTGTGTTGCTCAAACAACTTTTTTTTTTGCAAAAATGATCCATCATTAAAGTTCACGGAAGTACAAATCACCTTAAACATAATAAAAATTACATCGAGATTTCGTAACCACTAAACGACCACTACCACCACTAAAATGAGCCACCGGCGCGCTCTTGTCGCTGCTTCCCTACTAGAGCCAACTTATCTTGTCGATGATAGCTGGGAAGTCTTTGTGCACATGCCCCTAAAGACCAGCGCCCTGGAGCTGCAATCATTATCGTTGAACCCCTTGGATACATATGAAACACCTGACACCAAATCTCGCTACATGACGAGAAATCCTAAGCTCATCGCCCCAAGGAGACGACAGGAATCTACGCCGGTGCTCCATAAACTACGTCCAGATGGACGAACTTGAACTCGAGGAGGATCGGAGCTCAAAAGACAAACTCGAGAAAGAAGCGCTGCCATACACCCGAGCGCTGCACCTACGAGAACTAAAAAAACTAACCTGAACTACTAACTAGAGCGGAGGCACCGAGATTCCCCTTCCTGCCACCAGCCATGGGAGCGGCAGGCAGAGGGGAGGCGAAGCCACGGGCTTGCCAACAAAAGAAACACTGGAATTTGCATGTTGACTTGACCTTGTGAAAAACAATGTGTTTGCTACATGTAAGTTGCCTCAAATAATTTAAGTGCTAATTAATTCCAGGCAACAGTGAGGCAAAGAGGGGTGCAATGGTGTACCTGGGACACACCGGAGATGGATACAACACGGTTGCATTACAAAAAAATACACTTCCATGATGATACGTGTTTGTCACAGTAGGTCATGTTTTCTGTCATGGATGTACATCCATGACAAATTTATGACAGAATCAAGATAGTCATACCTATGCTGTCGTAGAAGTGTTCCATGATATTACCAAAATTATCATCACGGAAGTGTCCACTTCCATGACAATAAATCGCGCGTCACAGAAGTGCTTTCGTCAAGGGTGACCGGCACATGGCATCCACCGTAACAGAACGCCGTTAAACTATCGGGTCTGGTTTTGGATCCGATAACCCGTTAACAGCCCGGGCCAATGGGGATTTTCCACGTGTAAAATCATCATTGGCCGCAGGAAACACGTGTTGCCTCACCATTGGGACAGATGTCATCCACTCATTGGACAAGAGGCGCCTATGATAGGTCGACACGTGGCACGGCCCAACAGTGGTCCATTCCGGTGAAAAAGGCCGGCCTAGTAAAAATTAGCAGGCCGACCCATATAAGGCCTACTTGTGTCAGGTCCATTTAAGCCCACGACCCATACGATATGTGCCAATTCGGCCCGTCAACGGCCCATTAAAGATTTGACACCATTGCAGCCCATCGTCAGTTCGAGCCCATTAACAGCCCGCTATATATTTGGGCTCAATATCGGCCCAATGAGATTTTAACGGCCCATTTAATGGATGGGCCAATTTTCAGGATGTACATCTTTCGGCCTTTTAGCGACCCATTTAAATGTTGGGCTAATTTCCGGCCCGGTGTGTCTTTCAGCCTGTTGACGGCCCATAAATCTGATGGGCCATTTGTAGTCGGACCTGAGTTTCGGCCTTTTAGCGGCCCATTTAAGTGTTGGGCCAATTTCTGGCCCGGTGTCACTTTCAACCTGTTGACGGCCCATAAATCAGTTGGGCCATTTGTAGTCAGACCTGAGTTTTGGCCTTTTAGCGACCCATTTAAGTGGTGGGCCAATTCCCGGTCCTGTGTGCCTTTCGGCCTGTTAACGGACCATAAATGAGTTGGGCCATTTGTAGTCGAACCTTAGTTTTGGCCTTTTAACGGCCC
Source organism: Triticum aestivum (assembly GCF_018294505.1). Classification (NCBI taxonomy): domain Eukaryota; kingdom Viridiplantae; phylum Streptophyta; class Magnoliopsida; order Poales; family Poaceae; genus Triticum; species Triticum aestivum. The sequence goes on from NC_057810.1 coordinate 689,731,421, forward strand.
ATGCCCGTCATGGTCCAATACCAGCCCGGTTTCTCTTTTGGCCTGCTAAAGGCCCACAACATAGTTAGGCCATTTACAATACAACCTGTCTTTCGGCCTCTTAGCGGCCCATGCTCTTCATGGTCCAGTACAAGCCCGCTGTCTCTTTCGGCCTGCTAAAGACCTACAGTATAGTTGGGCCATATGTAGCCCAAACTTAGTAACGGCCTATTAACGGCCCGTGAAATAAATTGGGGCCACCTATTGCCCGCTTAGATGTCGGCCTGTTAACGACCAGGGAGGTAAGAGGGCCGACCATTAAACTTCGGCCTAGTAACGACCCATTAACTTAATGGGACCACTAAAGTTCATGCATGTCTTTAGGCTAAATTAGATAATTTGAGCCCATTACGACGAGCAATTATGCACAGGACCAAAACCGATCAAGCAAAGGTATGGCATACAGGGAATAGCGTTGCACATCCAGCATATATTACAGGAAATTACATCCACTGGGCAATCAAAGATTGATGGCAGTGCAAATAAATGAGCAGAACCTAACCATCTACAACGTCACAATCTGTAACCTCAGCACAGATGATGCCATAAGCATGTGGGCAAGTTCTTGCTGCTTTGCTACACTGTCTCTGAAAACATTGATCAGTTGTTGTGTCGCACGACTCTGCACCTCTGATTGATCCACCATTTCCATCATTGCTTCAGCCATTAATTGGTTCACAAACATGCATTTATTCCGTTGCATTCGAGATAGAGGATACTGAACAGATTCAGATGGCGATTTTGGCAGGCTTGCATTATTGATAGTGGAGAGTGTCTCGACCACTGCATCATACCATAAATTAGGACGGGAACCAAACAGATTAATCATGAGTTATTGCCATATTACCTAGCCTAGATTTACTAGAAAGAAACAATGGGGTTGCCTTGCTGTCTTCAGAGTTTGTCTTCTTATCTTCAGCAGCCTGCACAAAATTAATACACTAGCATTGCTATCATTGGCCAAGTCAGATAATAGGAAAGCAACATTGACACAATGAACGTTTGGGCAACTAGCCTACACCAAATTAACACAATATGACATAGCTATCATCAGCCAGTTAAGGTAGTATGAAAGCAACATTGATACAATGAATGAATGGGCAACCAGAGAAGCACTACAATTCAGTAATGTGCGTGATATGAGATAGTGCATTCATGCAGCTCAGTATGCAAAACTACCAGGCAATTTTCCTTACAAAAATCAACATTGGCGCCTTTAACATTTTGCTACAACTAATTTTAGATCAGATAAAGGTTAGATTCACGCCGATTAACAAAATACATGTTGATGTAAAAATATAGTGATATACAAACATGTACTTACATCAGCATTGGAGCATAGAGAATTCCCGCAAGAGATTTTCCTTGAATACGATCCCAATGGAGGAAGTCTTCTATCGTTTAACCTTATTTTCTAAAAGAGAGATGGGTAAGAAACATGTAGAAAATATGATTAGAATGTTATAAAATTTCATGATGCGAGGATATGCACACGCTTCTTAGAATGGAGTTGACATTCTTTTGCTGGACTGGAGCGGACTAGTTCTTTGGCCACTGGAATCTGCTTATTATCAGTGGGAGTTGGGTTTCTCTGTGCTGGAGCAGTATCTATGAAAAATGGAGTTGGTTTATTATCTCCTGGCGTTTGGATCTTTTGCAAAGACCTGGTTTGTAACCCTTCAGATTCTAACATAGTCGTCTTCCCCTTGCATGCCTTATATAGAAGAATGGTGATTCAGTTATAAAACATGCTACAGCAAAGATGGAATAGGTACTGAAGAATAGAAAGGCATGACATATTGACATGTATTCCCTCCATCCGGAAATAAATGGATGGGTCTAGGCGTATTTCGGTTCTAGATTCATCCAGTTTTATCCATTTCTGCGACATTTAATTCGGACGGAGGGAGTATGATGTAAGAGCTAGGGATGCGACAGGAAAACACAGCAAAAAAAACACTAGTTGAATGTAAAACAATATGCTAGCGGAATATGTACATAAATAACTAAGGCAACATACACGTGTATGATTGGGAAAATAAGATGGCATTGCAACAGAGCACTAGAACAACACTTCAATGTAAAAAAAACATGGTATGGCAGACAGATGAAGTACATACTGATGAATAACAATGCATAAGATATTCAGAAGCATGATGTCCAAATTAAGCACATGGCGTTGCGATAGAGTAGAATGACAGTACTTGAATTTGAAAACATGTTATCATGAATGGAATAGGTACTGAAAAATGGGAAGGCATGACATATTTACATGCATGATCAGCATGCTAAGCACATGGCATTGCAACAGAGTAGATACACTCCAGAACATTATATGCATGTTGTACCCATATCACAGGCCAAGTTAGAGCAAGGACCTTGTGGGGTGAAGAGGATTCATCATCTTTCTGCAAGTCTTCTGAAGAACTGCCTTTACATGTTCCATCATATTGGGTATGATTGACATCAAGTTTATTGGCCTTTACATTGCTCCGTGAGGTTCTTGCGGATATATCAGTGTGTGCAATTATATCTGACATGCATGGAAGACAACTAGTAGTTAGATTTATGTAATGAGTGCATGTAGGAGACGACATAAATAGTAGGACTGGGGTTAACTAGCAGCAACAGGTCTCATAAACTAAAGGGAGAACACAGATGAAAGCTACAGAATATGTATCGTTTGTACTCGAGATTAACTAGATGGCACACAAAAGAATTAAAGAACAACATAGGTAATACTAGAAGTGGTATAATACTATAATCACCAGCCCGTGGGATAGCATTAGCTGATGGATGATAACTATGGAACAACGTTACCTAAAGAACAAGTATCTTAGCTGAACTATGGAACAACATGAACTCCTGAACAAGACCCGTAAGAGATCAGCATGAATATACAGTGAAATGTGATGATCTATTTTCCATGCTTAGATGAATAACAACGCCATAAATGTTGCACACAAGTCAGATGAGGGTACAACCTATCTGGCTGCAATCCATAGGAGTGAGCATCATGTGCTGACTTGTCGATGGCCCTGCAGTTGTTTTGGCTGTCCATGTAGGGCACACGCATTCGATGCAGGGAACTGTTGAGTGGTACTATAGCTTCCTTCTGGTGTATGCTTCCCTTGTTGGAGCAGCTGCGGTGAGTCGGAAGACAGTGTGTCTGAAGATGCAGATAACACATACTATTAAGAACGACATATCTCTTTGACCTGAAGAAATACACTAAGAGATAAACAGCAAGGTATAAGAGTGGTCACACGTCTGTTGACTGAAGACTAAATTGGGGTCACATGATTTTATTTTATTTTGGTACTGTCTGATCTACGCCGGATGGCTTGATGGCCGTCTTGTGCCTCCCGGATGACACTGTTCGGAATCTTCCCCGAAGAGCCAGCGACCAACGGTAGAGCAGCCTGCCTCCACCGTCCGTGGCCCCGGCCAAAACCCCGCTCCCCGCCCCACCGCACTGCCGTGGTTGCGCCGCCCTGGGCCAATCCACAAAGACTCCCCATCATCCAGATCCAGCGGCGGCAGTACCTTCAACCCACACAACTCTAAAAGATAGCCATCTAAGCGCTGCTTCCATGGCGAACTTGCGGCCCCGCACCCTTACGTTAGACACCAGCCAACCGGCAGCCTAGGAGCTCCGCCGCCTCGAGGGGTGCTGCTACCCATTGGGAATCGATTGGCCCAGAATAAAAATTCAGACAACTGACGCCTAAATAAAGTGATTTGAGATGAGGGTGCGACCTATCTGACGGCATGGTGAAGTAGGTAGGTCCAGCTGCCGAGTCGGTGAGGCTGGAGCGGTTGCGGTGGCGACCGGTGGCAGGGAAAGAGTGATGTCGTGACGGTCGACGGCTACGCGAAAGCAGCGCCAGGACTCTGGACGGATCCGAAGTTGGAGCCGCTCCGGCACCGTGAACAACGATGAGGGTGAATCAGCTCCGGTACGGTTCACGCGGCCGTCGTCGAGGCAGCACCAGCAGCACGGAGTAAGAGGCACACAACCCAGTGCACGACGGCAAATGGACAGCGTCTCCGGCATTAGGGAGGAGGGCGGCTATGAAATTGGTGCGGTGGGGGGCGCCATGGAGGTGGGGCTGAGGTTTCGCGGCTCGGGAGAAGGGAGCTTCCCGGGGAGAAGGTGATTTGGCGC